>NC_065587.1:69939835-70539835 GCF_024542745.1 Macaca thibetana thibetana
AGTGACAACACCTTACTCCCCCTCTGCCTGCTGGCTGGTAGGTTTCTTGGACTTCCATTCTCGGGCACACCCTCATTCAAGAAACTTTTAAGATGGTGTTGATGGGGAGGTAGTGTGTGAGAATGAGTTAGGATCATCGATCATCGTTACCATTTCTTTGAAGCATTCCAAATTGTAACCAAACTTGAAACAAATGCCCCTGGCTGAGTCTGGGTGTGTTGGGGGCCAAGTATATAACTGGAAGTTCTCTGGATTAATGTCTACATATAATAAATATAATGCTTATTACAGGTGGTTTTTAAATGTGCTAATATCATACTAACCATAACCACAATGGTTGTTTAGAACTGAAGACTAACAGAAGGTTTTTTGGACTAATTTAATCGCTGACTTTGAAATTGCCAGTGCAGTGATAATAAAAAGCAGACTTACTTTTGGTGGTTGTCTTGTTACCTTCAACCTTCCTGCAGACTGCGTCCCCCTCATTGCCTGTATGAGGTGGGTCCTGCTGCCCTGTTGTGCTCAGTAAATGTTTTGATGATCCTAAGGAGAGGTCCTTAATGGGCATCCCCAGAAAGGAGTGAAGGAAGGAGTGATCCCAGGACAGGGAGCCATTGCTTCTGAGTCTTAGGCCTGACTCAGTTATAACATGCTATGTGTCCTTAGGGAAGTCACATCCTCTCCGTGCTTCAGATGGGATATTCTTTCCCTGCTCTGCTTAGCCTGGATGATGGAGATGTCAGGCCTTGGGCAGAAGTGAATGACAAATGCTTGCCTGCTCCAACCCTGGGCACCTGTCTAGGAGTCACACCCACACTGGTGCTGGGCCAGGTCAGCCTCATCTGCCCATCCCCTTCTACTCTGGCTCCCCAGCTATCCTTACACCTAGCTAGGCCTTTTAATGCTTAGTAGGGGCCCCTCACCTCAAGGGGCTGATCTCTGATGCTCTCAAAGACCCCTGTTCCTGGAGTTGCCCCAGGGCTGCCACTGTGGGCGCCTCTTCCCAGCCTGTGCAAAAACACCTTCCCAGTGTCTCTCTGCTGCACTGGTTTCACAGCACCGGGCTGTGGCCCCAAAGGACATCTTCCAGTCCTGTCACTCAGCCATCCAGTGAGTTATGCTACAGCTGAGCTTGGTTAAAAGGCAGCCTCATTCCTGCCTGGAACTTCTGCTCCTTTCCCACTTTTAATCTGATGGCTGAGTCTGACTCACTTCAGGGCTGTGAGGACAACAGATGGCCCAGAAGAGGACAAATGCACACACACACACACACGCACGCACACACGCACGATAGATACACCCCATGTTTCACATTACTTTAGCTAAGGGTAGTGAGATGGCCACAGAGTAAGAGCAGATGCAGCCGGTCATGGCCTGGCTTTTGACCTTCCCCAGTTCCCTGTGCAGTGGTTGGTACGTTCTCTGAGTAGGTAGGATCCTTCCAGAACAGAGTAAAAGGCTGAGTTCCTGCTATGCCACAAAGTATTTTATATAAGTTTCCATCACTTCCAGAAGAACCTACATAACAATGAAGGCCCGCCCTTGTAATATTCACCAAGGTTGAATTTCCCTACTTCCTAAAGCTTCAATATTACCATTCCAGCCTTCCCGTGACCCGGATAACTCTTCCAAGCTCATCTCGCCAGTGTCCTGAGTCTTTATTTCCATTGAGGGACTACCTCATACCCATCAAACATGACAGGAGGGGTCTGAATGCCATTGGTTGGCAGAGATTTTCTTCCCTGGTTCTCCCCTGTGAAGACTGAGTTGTTCAGAGTCTGCCAACGCTGAGAGACAGCTCGGGAGGTTTTGTCTGCCTAGTGTATACAGAGGAGCCTGTGATGGGTCACATCTAATGTCTTGCCAAAGCAGAGAGGAGACCATGATGGGGATGTCCCTGTCCTAACAGAGGTGAGGGGCAGGACACCCAAACAGATATGCAGTGCATACACTGGAAGTTAAGGTCCATGACGACAGCGACTTTTGTTTACTATTGTGTTATAGGACCTCAATAAATATTTCTTCAATGAGTCACTGGAACCACACTTACAGTATATTAAAAATATGCATTACCCGGGCGCAGTGGCTTTAATCCCAGCACTTCGGGAGGCCGAGGCGGACAGATCACCTGAGGTCAGGAGTTTGAGACCAGCCTGGCCAACATGGTGAAACCCCATCTCTACTTAAAATACGAAAAATTTGCCGGGCGTGGTGGCAGGTCCCTGTAATCCCAGCTACTCAGGAGGCTGAGGCAGGAGAATTGCTTGAACCTGGGAGGCAGAGGTTGCAGTGAGCCGAGATCGCGTCATTGCACTCCACCCTGGGGGACAAGAGCGAGACTTCATCTCAAAAAAAAAAAAAAAAACATAGAATGACGAAATACTTTTTCACTCATCATTTAGCAAACATTTAAAAGATGATAACATCCAGGCTGGGCACGGTGGCTTACACCTGTAATCCCAGTATTTGGGAGGCCAAGGCAGGTGGATCACTTGAGCTCAGGAGTTCAAGACCAGCCTGGGTAAAATAGTGAGACCCCATCTTTACAAAAAATACAAAAATTAGCCAAGCATGGTGGCACATGCCTGTAGTCCCAGCTACTCGGAAGGCTGAGGTGGGAGGATGGCTTAAGCCCGAGAGGCAGAAGTTGCAGTGAGCTGAGACTGCGCCACTGCACTCCAGCCTGGGTGACAGAGCAAGGCTCTGACTCAAAAATAAATAAATAAATAAAAGATGATAACATTGTTTTGGTGATAATGCAGGAAAATATGCAGTCCTCACTGCTAAGTGGGCAACACCGCCACATATAGTGGCACGGGCTATGCACTGCACAACTGCATAATTGTAAGAGTATTACCAGTGGAGGGTGTCCAGGTTCTTGGCGTCTTGAACAAAGAATTGGACAAAATGCGCAAACAAAGTAAGGAAAGAATGAAGCAACAAAAGCAGAAATTTACTGAAAATGAAAGTATACCCACAGTTTGGGAATGGACCCGAGCATAGGGGCTCAGGGACCCCATTACAGAATTTTTGGGAATTTAAATACCCTCTAGAGGATTCCTTTGGTTACTTGGGGTACGCCCTGTGTAAATGAAGAGGATGAAGTAAAGTTACAAAGTCATTTACTTAGTATATGCCTCATGGAGAGGATATTTCCTGTCATAGCTGAAGTGTGAAATCGGCCTTATGTTGCCTGCCTCCAGACCCTATTTTCCTGCCTCAAGAAGAAGACCTGATGGAAGGGATTGTGATAAAATGTATCAAAAGCCTGAAAAGTGTACATACTCTTTGAACCAAGAGTTCTCCTACTCCTAGGATTTAGCTCTAAGGAATAACTGTGAGGTAAATGAAGATTTAGCCAAGGATCTTCATCACATCGTTTATGGTAGTGAGAAAAAGTCTAGGTGATTAAAAATAGTGAATGATTGACTAAAGAATATCACACACACACACACCCATATAGCAGATTGCTCTTCAGGAATTTAAATGACACTCTAAGGAATAAATTTAATAACCCAGGCAGGTAGTGGCATATGCAGTAGAAACCCACTTTTAAAAGGTGTTGGTATATATATGCATGTGAATTTTTATGTGTGTACACAGGAAAAAAGCCTAGAATAAACCTAGAATAAATAAATAAATCTGGGTGAAGAATTACAAATGCTAGCTATTTTATTGTTTTTGTGTTTTATCTATTAAATAATTTTTCCAAAATGAATGTGCATTGGCTACATGATTTTTAAAAATTTTAAAAACCTTATTTTAAAAATACTGGAGGAAAATACAATAATAAATTATTACAGGTTGTTTTGGAAGGGATAAGATTTTGTTTTTGTTTTTGTTTTTGTTTTTTGAGACAGAGCCTCGCTCTGTCGTCCAGGCTGGAGTGCAGCGGCACACGGTCTCTGCTCACTGCAAGCTCTGTCTCCTGGGTTCACGCCAGGTCTCTGCTCACTGCACGCTCCGCCTCCCACGTTCACGCCATTCTCCTGCCTCAGCCTCCTGAGTAGCTGGGACTACAGCCGCCTGCCACCACGCCCAGTTAATTTTTTATATTATTTTTAGTAGAGACGGGGTTTCACTGTGTTAGCCAGGATGGTCTCGATCTCCTGACCTCGTGATTCGCCCGCCTCGGCCTCCCAAAGTGCTGGGATTACAGACGTGAGCCACTGCACCTGGCCGGAAGGGACAAGATTTTGAATTATTCTATACCTCCCTCTTTTACTATAAAGCTGAAGTAATTTTATAATGGAAAAATAAACTTTTAGAAGAGAAATAGGAGATTTGGGGATCAAGTCAATAGATTAGCACATGCTAAAATTTAGCTTTTTACTTGAAAACCACAAAAATGATAGAAAAAAATTTAAATATATACATAAAAATAAACATACACCCATTCTCAAAATCTTTGTCCACCAGAAACCAAAAATAAATATCCCACTATTGGAAGTAGGAATTGAACCTCAAAACCTGCGGGAGCTGGGTCTAGAAACAGGCTTTGGGCCTGTGGTAGCCAGCCTTCAGGATGGTCCCAGAGGACCCTTACCTCCTGGTATTCATGCCCTTGTGCAGTCTCCTCCCACAGTGAATCAGGGCTGACCTGTTATTAGTAGAGTATGATGCAAGTGACAGTGTGTGACTTTCAAACTGGGTTATAAAAGGCACTGCAGCTTCCATGTTGGTCTTTTGGATCACTGGATCTAGGGGAAACCAACGACCATGTTGTGAGGACACTTAAGCAGTTCTTTGGAGGCTCACATGGAGAGGAAAGAACTGGGGGACAAGCTACCCTGCAAGTCAACCCTAACAACTTGGTTGATAACACAAAGCCACAAAGGAAAAGGTACATGAAGCAGGGCCCTTTGAACCTCGGGAGCACAGTTTGGCACCATGTACCAAAGGCATTTTTGCTTTAATTAATAAACCAATATTGATACATTATTATTAACTATAGTCTATATTAAGGTTCTCTTTTTTCGTATTGTACAGATCTGTGGGGTTCTGACAAATGCATAATGTGTATCCACCATTACACTGTCATACAGAATAGTTTTACTGCCCTGAAAAGCCTCTGTACTCTACCTATTTAACCCTCTGCCCTCACAACAAACCCCTGGCAACCACTGACTGACCTTTTTACATTCCCTATAGTTCTGCTTTTTGCAGAAATCATACACTGTGTAGACTTTTCAGACTGGCTTCTTTCACTTAGTAATATGCATTTGTTTCTTCCGTGTCTTTTCTTAGCTTGCTAGCTCATTTCTTTCTATTGCTGAATAATATTCCATTGAATGGATGTGCCAGACTTAAATTCATTCATCTTTTAAAGGACATCTTGGTTGGCTTCCAGTTTCTGCCAATTGTGAATAAAGCTACTGTAAATATTCATGTGCAGGTTTTTGTGTGGACATAAGTTTACAACTCATTTGGGTAAATATCTAGGAGTGCCATTACTGGATCATATGCTGCAAATATTTTAGTTTTATAAGGAACTGCTGAACTCTTCCAAAGTGGCTATACTGTTTTGCATTCTTAATCAGCAATGAAAGGGCATTCTGTTGCCAGCATTTGGTATTGTCAGTTTTGTGGATTTTAGTCACTCTAAAAGATATGTAGTGAAATCTAATTTTAATTTGCAATCTCCTAATGACATATGATATGGATCTTAATTTCTATGCTTATTCGTCACCTGCATATTTTCTTTAGTGAGGTGTAATTTTCAGACCTTTTGCCCGTTTAAAAAATTAGGTTCTTTTCTTATTGTTGAGTTTTAAGTATTTATAATTTTGAATACCAGTCCTTTATCAGTTAATGTGTTTTGCAAATAACTTCTAATCCTTGGCTTACCTTTTCATGCTCTTAACATTGTTTCACAGAGCAGAAGTTTTTAATTTTTGTGAAGTTCAGTATAAGAATTTTTTATTCCATGGGTTGTGCTTTTGATGTTGAATTTAAAAACTCATCACCAAACCCCAAACCACCCAGATTTGTTCCTATATTAGCTTCTGTAAGTTTTGTAGTTTTATGTTTCACGTTGAAGTCTAAGATCCATTTTGATCTAACTTTTGTAAAAGGTGGAAGGACTCCGTCTGGCTTTTCCCATTTGTTAAAAAGATTATCTTGCCTATTCCTGCACTGAATTGCCTTTGCTTCTTTGTCAAATATAATTTGACTATATTTATGCGGGTGTATTTCTGGGCTCTCTATTCTGTGCTGTTGATCAATTTGTCTGTTTTTTCACCAATACCACACAGTCTTGCCTACTTTAGATTTATAGTAAGTCATAAAGTCAGGTAGTGTTAATCCTCTGACTTTGTTCTTTTTCAGGATTGTGTTGGTCATTCTGGGTCATTTGACTTCCCACATTAACTTTAGAATCTGTCAATATTCACAAATTAGCTTATTCAAGTTATATTTGGGTTGTGTTGAATCTATACATAGAGTTGGGGAGAATTCTCATCTTAAAATTATTGAGTTTTGCTATTCATATACAGGGAATATCTCTCCATTTGTTTATATCTTCTTTGATTTTTGTCATCAGAGTTTTCTATGTTTCCTCATATTGATTCTGTACATATTTTGTTGGATTTATGCCTAGGTATTTCATTATTTTTGGTGGTAATGTAAATAGCATTATGTTTCTAATTTCAACTTCTAACTGTTCATTGATGGCACAAAGGAAAGCACTAAACTTTTAAATATTAACTTTATATTCTGTGAACTTCCTATAATCATTTATTAGTTCCAGGAGTCTTTTATTGTTGAATCTTTAGGATTTTCTATGTACACAGTTATGCCATCTGTGCACAGAAATAAAGACAGCTTTATTTCTTCTTTCCCAATTGGCATGCCTTTTATTCTCTTTTCTTGTCTTATTGCACTAGCAAGAAATTCTAGTGCAATATTAAATAGGAGTGGTGAAAGGGGACATCTTTGCCTTGTACCCAGTATTAGGGGGGAAAACATCCAGTTTCTCATTGTTAAGTATGATGTTAGTTGTAGAATGATTGTAACTCCCATTTGTTAATTTGAGAATGTTTCCTATTATTCCTAGGTTGCTGCGAGTTTTTATTATGAAAGGGTGTTGGATTTTTGCCTTTTCTGCATCCATTGATATGATCACATGATTTTCTTCTTGAACTTACTGATTTGATGAATTACATTAATTGATTTTTGAATGTTGAACCAGTTGTTCATGCCTGGAATAAATCTTGCTTGGTCAAATCATGGTGTATAATGATTTTTATACATTGTTGGATTTGATTTGCTAATTTAAAAAAAAAATTGGGGCTACATAGTAGGTATATATATTTATGGGGTACATGTGATATTTTGATTCAGGCATTCAATGTGTAATAATCACATCAGGATAAGTGGGGTATCCATCACCTCAAGCATTTATCCTTTGTGTTACAAACAATCCAAATATACTCTTTTAGTTATTTTAAATTGTGCAATAAATTTTGTTGACTGTAGTCACCCTGTTGTGCTATCAAATACTAGATCTTATTCATTCTATCTAACTATATTTTTGTACCCATATACCATCTCCACTTCCCTCCCCACTCCCCCAACTACCCTTCCCAGCCTCTGGTAACCACCATTCTACTCTTTATCTCCATGAGTTCAATTTAAAAAATTTTTAGCTCCTCCAAATAAGTGAGAACATGTGAAGTTTGCCATTCTGTGCCTGGCTTGTTTCACTTAACATAATGACCTTCAGTTTCATCCATGTTGTTGCAAATGACAGGATCTCATTCTTTTTTATGGCTGAATAGTACCCCATTGTGTATATGTACCACATTTTCTTTATTCATTCATCTATTGATGGACACTTACATTGCTTCCAAATGTTGGCTATTGTGAATAGTGTGACAGTAAACATGGAGTGCAAATATCTCTTTGATATACTGATTTCCTTTCTTCTGGGTATATACCTAGCAGTGGGATTGATGGATCATATGGTATCTCTATTTTTAGTTTTTTGAGGAACTTCCAAACTGTTCTTCATAGTGTTTGTACCAATTTACATTCCCACCAACAGTGTATGAGGGTTGCCTTTCCTTTACGTCCTCACCAGCATTTGTTATTGCCTGTGTTTTGGATAAAAGCCATTTTAACTGGGGTGAGAGGATATCTCACTGTAGTTTTGATTTGCATTTCTCTGATGATAATGATGTTAAGCAACTTTTCCTATGCCTGTTTGCCATTTGTATGTCTTCTTTTGAGAAATGTCTATTCAAATGTTGTGCCCATTTTAAACTCAGATTATTAGATTTTTTTTTCCCCATTGAGTTGTTTGAGTTCCTTATATATTCTGGTTATTAATCTCCTATCAGATGGATAGCTTGCAAATATTTTCTCCCATTCTGTGGGTTTTCTCTTCACTTTGTTGATTGTTTCCTTTGCAGTGAAGAAGCTTTTTAACTTCATGTGATCCCATTTGTCCATTTTTGCTTTGGCTGCCTGTGCTTGTGAGGTATTACTTTGCCAAGTCCAATGTCTGGGAGAGTTTCTCCAATGTTTTCTTTTAGTGGTTTCATAGTTTGTGGTATTAGATTTCAATCTTTAATTCATTTTAAAATGATTTTTGTATATATTGCAGGAGATAGTCTAGTTTCATTCTTCTGCATATGGATATCCACTTTCCCCAGTGCCATTTATTGAAGAGACTGTCCTTTTTCCCAACTTATGTTCTTGGCATCTTTGTTTAAATAAATCGGATGGATTTGTTTCTGGGTTCTCTATTCTGTTCCATTAGTCCATCTGTTTTTATGCCATTAACATACTGTTTTGGTTATTACAGCTCTGTAGTATAATTTGAAGTCAGGTAATGTGATTCCTCAAATTTGTTCCTTTTGCTCACAATAGCTTTGGCTATTCTGGGTCTTTTGTGGTTCTATATGAATTGTAGACTTTTTTTCTATTTCTGTTAAGAATGTCACTGGTATTTTGATAGGAATTGCATTGACTCTGTAAATTGCTTTGGATAGTATGGACATTTTAACAATACTGATTCTTCCAACCCATGAACATGGAATATTTCTATTTTTTGTGTCTTCCTCAATTTATTTTACCAATGTTTTATAGTTTTCATTGTAGAGACCTTTCACTATTTTGGTTTATTGTTAAGTATTTTATTTTACTTGTGACTATTCCAAATGGAATTACTTTCTTGATTTATTTTTCAGATTGTTCATTCTTGGCATATAGAAATGCTACAGATTTTTGTATGTTGATTTCGTATTCTGCAACTTTACTGAATTTATCAGTTCTAACAGTTTTTTGGTGGAGCCTTTAGGTTTTTCCAAATAGAAGATCAGATTGTCTAAAAACAAGAGTAATTTGATTTCTTCTTTCCCAATTTGGGTGCCCTTTATTTCTTTCTCTTGTCTGATTGCTCTAGCTAGGACTTCCAGTACTATGTTGAATAATAGTGTACTGGGCATCCTTGGCTTATTCCAGATCTTAAAGGAAAGGATTTTAGTTTTTCTCCATTCAGTACGATACTAGCGATGGGTCTGTCATATATGGGTTTTATTATATTGCGGTACATTCCTTCTCTACCCAGTTTTTTGAGGGTTTTTTTTTTTTTTTTATCATGGAGGGATGTTGAATTTTATCAAATGCTTTTTCAGCATCAATTAAAATGATCATGTAGTTTTTGTCCTTCATTCTTGTTGATAAGATGTATCAAATTGATTGATTTGCATATGTTGACCCATACTTGTATTTCTGGGATGAATCTCACTTGGTCATAATGAATTATTATTATTAGTATTTGAGACAGAGTTTTGCTTTTGTTGCCCAGGCTGGAGTGCATGGCGCAATCTGCAACAGCTCACTGCGACCTCCACCTCCCAGGTTCAAGCAATTCTCCTGCCTCAGCTTCCCTAGTAGGTGGGATTACAGGCCCCCGCCACCACGCCTAGCTAATTTTTGTATTTTTAGTAGATGAGGTTTCACCACATTGGCCAGGCTGGTCTCAAACTCCTGACCTCAGGTTATCTACCTGCCTCAGCCTCCCAAAGTGTTGGGATTACAGGCTTGAGTCACCATGCCCGGCCATGAATGATATTTTAAATGTGTCTGTGAATTTGGTTTGCTAGTATTTTGTGGAGAATTTTTGCATCAATGATCATCAGGGATCCTGGCCTGTAGTTTTCTTTTTTTGATATGTCTTTCTCTGGTTTTGGTATCAGAGTAATACTGGCCTTGTAGCGTGAGTTTGGAAGTATTCCCTTCTCTATTTTTCAGAATAGTTTGAGTAGGATTGGTATTAGTTCTTCTTTAAATGCTTGATAAAATTCAGCAGTGAAGCAACTGGGTCCTGGGCTTTTCTTTGCTGTGAGACTTTTTATTATGGCTTTGATCTCATCACTTGTTATTAATCTGTTCAGGTTTTGGATTTCTTCGTGGTTCAATCTTGGTAGGTTGATTTGTGTATTTCTTGTAGACTTTCCAGTTTATTGGCATATAGTTGCTCATTGTAGTGTCTAATAATCCTTTGAATTTCTGCAGTATCAGTTTTAATGTCTCCTTTTCATCTCAGATTTTATTAGAGTCTTCTCTTTTTTTTTTTTCTTAGTTGGGCTAAAGGTTTATCAATATTGTTTGTCTTTTCAAAAAAAGAAATTTTTGTTTCATTGATCTGTATTTTTTAATTTCAATTTTATTTACTTCTGCTCTGATTTTATTTCTTCTAGTGATTTTGGGTTTGGTTTGCTTTTGCTTTTCTAGTTTTTTAAGATGCATCATTAGATTATTTGAAGTTTTTCTACTTTTTTGATATAGGTGCTTATTGCTGTAAATTTTCCTCTTAGTGCTGCTTTTGTTGTATCCCATAGGGTTTGGTATGTTGTGTTTCCATATTCATTTATTTCAATAAACTTTTTTCTTTTTTCCTATTTTTTTCTATTTGTAAATTTTTTATACAATAACAAAATGTTTTTCACTTTCCGTCTTAAATTTCTTTATTGACCCACTAGTCATTTAAGAGCATATTGTTTAATTTCCATGTGCTTGTACAGTTTCCAAAATTCCTCTTGTTATTGGATTTCTAGTTTTATTCCATTGTGGTCAGAGAAGATACTTGATAGTATTTCAGTTTTTTGGAATTTTTAAAAACTTGTTTTGGGGCCTAACCTATTGTCTATCCTTGGAATGATCCATGTGCAGAGAAGAATGTGTATTTTGTAGTCATTGGATAAAATGTTCTATACATATCTATTAGGTCCATTTGGTCTATAGATGGAATCTATAGTTCAGATTAAGTCGTTTCTTTGTTGATTTTCGGTCTGCATGATCTGTTCAATGCTGCATGTGGGATGCTGAAGTCTCCAGTTATTGTACTGGAGTCTGTCTCTCCAGCTCTAATAATATATGCTTTATATATGCACCCAGTGTTGGGTGCATATAGGTTTACAATCGTTATATTCTCTTGATGAATTGACCCCTCTATTATTTCATGATCTTGTCTCTTTTTATGGTTTTTGTCTTGAAATATACTGCTGTCTTTTGGTTTCCATTTGCAAGGAATGTCTTTTTGCATCCCTTTATTTTCAGTTTACGTGTGTCTTTAAAGATGAAGTGTGTTTCTTGTAGGCAAGACATTATTGGGTCTTATTTTTTTTAAATCCATTCAGCCACCTTTCCTTCCTTCCTTCTTTCCTTCCCTTCCTTCCTCCCTCCCTCCCTCCCTGCTTCTTTCTTTTCTTTCCTTTCCTTCCTTTCTTTCCTTTCTTTCTTTCTTGCCTTGTTCTGTCACCCAGGCTGGAGTGCAGTAGCACAGTCTTGGCTCACTGCAACCTCCAGCGCCCAGGTTCAAGTGATCTTCTTGCCTCAGCCTCCCAAGTAGCTGGGACTACAGACATGCCATGACGCTTGGCTAGTTTTGTGTTTTTAGTAGAGAGACAGGGTTTCGCCATGTTGGCAAGGCTGGTCTCAAACTCCTGACCTCAGGTAATCCACCTACCTTGGCCTCCCAAAGTGTTGGGATTACAGGTGTGAGTCACTGTGCCTGGCCCACTTTATGTCTTTTGACTGGAGAGTTTAGTCCATTTATCTTCAGTGTTATTATTGATAAGGATTTACTCTTGCCATTTTGTTATTTGTTTTCTGGTTGTTTTGTAGTCTTCTTTTCCTTCTTTCCTTCCTTTCCATCTTCCTTTTTACAGTGATTTTCTCAGGTAGTATGTTTTAATTTCTTGCTATTACTTTTGTATATCCATTGTATTTTTTTTATTTGAGGCCACCATAAGGCTTGCAAATCTTGTAACCCGTTATGTTAAACTGATGACAACTTAACACTGATTGCATAAACCAACTAACAAACAAGCAAAGAGATTAATAAAAACTATACACTTTAACTTCATCCCCCTGCTTTTGACTTTTTGTTGTTTCTATTTATATCTTATTATACTGTCTATGTCTTAAAAAGTTGTAGTTATTATTTTTGATAGGGTCATCATTTAGTCTTTCTACTCAAGATATCAGTAGTTTACATACCACAATTACCGTGTTATAATATTCTGTGTCTGTGTACTTATGATTATCTGTGAATTTTATACCTTCAGATGATTTTTTTTTTTTTTTGAGACAGGGCTTCACTGTCACCCTCACTGGAGTACAGTGGAATGTGGCTCACTGCAGCCTCAACCTCCCAGGCTCAAGCAATCCTCTCATCCCAGACTTTCAAATAGTTGGGACTTTAGGCACATACCACCATGCTCAGCTAATTTTTACTTTTGGTAGAGATGGGGTTTCATTACGTTACCCAGGCTGGTCTTGAACTCCTGGACACAAGCAATCCCCCAACCTTGGCTTCCCAAAGGGCTGGGATTAAAGGTGTGAGCCCCCAGATGATTTCTTATTGCTCAATAACATCCTTTTTGTTTTTTTAATTGAAGAGATTCCTTTAGCATTTCTTGTAGGAAAGATCTGGTGTTGATGAAATCCCTCAGCTTTTGTTTGTCTGGGAAAGTCGTTATTTTTCCTTCATGTTTGAAGGATATTTTCACTGGATAATTCCAGTATAAAAACGTTTGTCTTCCTTTAGCACTTTAAGTATGTCATGCTAGTCTCTCTCCTGGCCTGTAAGGTTTCCACTGAGAAGTCTGTTGCCAGATGTATTGGAGCTCCTTTGTATGTTATTTGTTTCTTTGGCTGCTTTTAGGATCCTTTTTTATCTTTGACTTTTGGGAGTCTGATTATTAAATGTCTTGAGGTAGTGTTATTTGGGTTAAATCTGCTTGGTGTTCTATATAATCTTCTTGTATTTGAATATTGGTATCTTATATCTCTAGATTTGAGAAGTTCTCTGTTATTATCCTTTTGAATAAATTTTCTACCCCAGTCTCTCTCTCTACTGCCTCTTTATGGCCAATAACTCTTAGATTTGCCCTTTGGAGGCTATTTTCTAGATCTTGTAAGCATGCTTCATTCTTTCTTATTATTTTTTCTTTTGTCTCCTGACTCTATTTTAAAATACACTGTCTTCAAGCTCACTAATTCTTTCTTCTGCTTGACAAATTCTGCTGTTAAGAGACTCTGATGCATTCTTCAGTATGTCAGCTGCATTTTTCAGCTCCAGAGTTTCTGCTTGGTTCTGTTTAACTATTTCAACCTCTTTGTTAAATTTATCTGATAGGATTCTGAATTTCTTCTCTGTTATCAACATGATTTTGTTGAGCTTCTTCAAAATGGCTATTTTGAATTATCTGTCCAAATATTCATAAATCTCTGTCTGAGATTGGCCCCAGGTGGGTCCATAGATGTCGTCCAGAAGGCACGGCCTATAGTTGGGAATCTTAGGAGTCTACCTGATGCTGTATTCTACTGAGGCTGCGCTGGCATCCAAGCCACAAGACAAAGTCCTTTCCACTATTCCCTCCCCTTTCCTCAAGCAGAGGAGTCTCCCCATGGCCACCACTGTCCCAGGCCCATGGTGAGTACTACCTGGCTACCACCAATGTTCATTCAAGACCCAAGGGCTCTTCAGTCAGATTATGGTGAATGCTTGTAGTCCTGATTCTCTCCTTTCAGGGCAGTGGGCTTCCCTCTGGCCCAGTACGGGTCCAGAAATGCCATCCAGGAGCCAAGACCTAGAATTGGGGCCCCAGAGTCCCACTTGGTACTCTACCCAACCGTGGCCAAGCTGGTACCCAAGCTGCAAGACAAAGTCCCCTTTACTCTTCCCTCTCCTTTCCTTAGGCAGAAGGGGTCTCTCCCTGTGGCCACCATAGCTGGGAATATACTGGGTCACACATGAAGCCAGTGTGGCTCTGAGTCTCACCCAAGGCCTGCGGCCAGTACTACTTGGCTAACACTGCTGATTATTCAGGGCCAAAGGGCCCTTTAGTCAGCAGGTGATGAATTTTGCCAGAACTGGGTCCTTCTGTTCTGGCAGCGGGTTCCCTTCTGGTAAGTTTAGAAATGTCATCCAGAAGCTAGAGCCTGGAATGAGTGCCTCAGACCTCTGCTTGGTGTCCTAGTCTACTGTGGCTGAGCTGGTATCCAATTTGCCCAAAGAAAAGTCCTCTTTACTCTTCTCCTCTCCTCAAGCAGAGGGAAAGAATCTTTCCTGGAGCTGTAAGCTGTGCTGCCTGGAGTTGGGGGAGAAATGACACAAGCACTCCCTTGATCACCCCAGCTGGTGTCTCACTAGGTCACATGCCTCCCAAGTACACTGGCTCCGAACACAGCAGAGCACTAGGACTTGCCCAGGAATTGCAGTCCTTCTGGCCCAGACTGCCTTCCAAATTTATTTAGGATCCCAGAGCACTTTAGCCCACTTTGGCGGGGTTTGCCAGAACTCAGGTTCTGACTGCTGGGATGGATGATTTGCCCCTGGCTAGGGCATGGGCACTGGCTAAGTTCTGCCCCGTTGCTTTCCACTGTGAGAGGGCAGCACTGAGTTCCAATGCAATGTCCCACAGTCACTGTGCTCTCTCCCAAAAGTGCACATATTCTCTCTCCATACCACACTCAGTGCATCTTTAATGTGATTTTAATACCAAGTACTGTAATCACTCATCTGATTTTTGGCTCCTATGAAGGTGCTTTTTTGTGTGGATCGTTGTGCAATTTGGTGTTTTTGCAGGGTAGACAATTGCTGGAGGCTTCTTTTCAGCCATCTTGCTCTACCTCCTCTTGATTTGCTAATATTTCATTGAGGAGTTGTACATCTATGTTCATGAGAGATTGGTTTTTAATTTTCCTTTCTTATAATATCTTAATCTGGTTTCGGTATTAGGGTAGTGCTGGCCTCATAGGATGACTTAAGAAGTATTCCCTCTGCTTCTGTTTTCTGGAAGAAATTGTAGAGAACTGATACCATTTATTCCTTAAACGTTTGGTAGGATTCACCAGTGAAACCATCTGGGCCTTGTACTTTCTTTTTTTGGAAGGTTACTAATCATTAATTCAGTATAAAACCAGCCTTGCATTCTAAGAATGAGTGAGAGGCATACAGTTTAATTCCATCACAACTGATCAGAAAACATACTTCATATAATTTCAGTTCTTTTAAATTTGTTAGTTTGTTTTATGTCCCAGGATATGGTCTGTCTTGGTAAATGTTCCATGTGCACTTGAAAAAAATGTGTATTCTGCTGCTGTTGGATGGAATGTTCTATAAATGTCACTTAAATATTGTTGGTTCATGTTGTTAATGTCTTCGAATCTTTGATGATTTATTTATTTATTTATTTATTTTTCTAATGGTTCTATCAGTTAGTGATAAGAAGGATGTTGAAGTCCACACTGTAATTGTGGATTTATCTATTTCTTCTTTCAATTCTGTCAGTTTTCACATTATTTTACAACTTTGTTGTTTAGTGCATACTATTTTAGGGTTGTTATGTCCTCTTGGCTTGGGGTTTGCTCAGTTTCTTAAATCTGAAGATGTCCACCAAATTTGGGGAGTTTTCAGCTATTATTTCTTTAAGTATATTTTCAGCACTGCACTCTTTCTCCTGTCCTTATGGAACTCCAGTAGATCTAAAGAGTATTTAGATCTTGGAGTATTTTCCCATAGGTCCCTAAATCTAGATCTAAAGAGTATTTAGATCTTGGAGTATTTTCCCATAGCTCCATAAAGTCCTATTCATTTTTAAAAAACCGATTGTTTTTTTTTCTCTGTTCAGATTGTATAACTTTTATTGGTCTATCTTCAAGTTCAATATTTCTTTCCTCTGTCATCTCCACTCTGCCATTGTGTCCATCCAGTGAATTTGTTTCGTTATTTTATATGTGTATGTGTGTGTGTGTATATATATATATATATATATATATATTTTAAGTTCTAAAACTTCCATCTGGGGCTGGGTGTGGTGGCTTATGCCTGTAATCCTACCATTTTGGGAGGCTGAGGCAGGCAGATCACTTACGTCCATGAGTTTGAGACCAGCCTGGGCAACATGGCAAAACTCCATCTCCATAAAAAATACAAAAAACTTAGCTGGGCATGAAGGCACGTGCCTGTAGTCTCAGCTATTCAGGAGGCTAAGGTGGAAGGATCGCTTGAGCCCAAGAGTTGGAGCTTGCAGGTGAGCTGAGATCATGCCATAACGCTCCAGCCTGGGTGACAGAGACAAACCCTGTCTCAAAAGAAATGTTAACAAATAAAAAATAAAATAGGCTAGGCACAGTGGCTCACACCTGTAATCCCAGCACTTTGGGAGGCTGAGGCAGGCAGATTGCTTGAGCACAGGAGTTTGAGAGCAGCCTGGGCAACATAGTGAGACCCTGTCTATATTTTTTTAAAAAATGATTTAAAATAAAATAAATCTTCCATTTGGGGTTTCTTTTGTTGTTGTTTTTTGTTTTTTGAGACAGAGTTTCACTCTTTGTTGCCCAGGCTGCAGTGCAATGGCACAATCTTGACTCACCACAACCTCCGCCTCTCGGGTTCAAGCGATTCTTCTGCCTCAGCCTCCCAAGAAACTGGGCTTACAGGTGCGTACCACCATGCCCAGCTAATTTTGTATTTTTAGTAGAGACGGGGTTCCACCATGTTGGTCAGGCTGGTCTCGAACTCCCGACCTCAGGTGATCCGCCTGCCTCGGGCTCCGAAAGTGCTGGGATTACAGGCATGAGCCACCAGACCCGGCTGGAGTTTCTTTATATCTTCTGTTTATTTATTGAAACTTTGCTTTTTGAGTGTTAATAGTTTCTCATTAAAAGTTTTTTTTTTTTTTTAATGATAGCTGCTTTAAAAATCCTTGTCAGACAATCCCAACGTCAGTGCCGTCTTGGTATTGGCATCTCTTGATTGTCTTTTCTCATTCTGGTTGACTTTTTCTGTTTTCTGACATGACAAGTAATATTCAGTATTATCAGTCCTTTGGGTATTATGAAACTCTGATTCCTTTTTATATTTCTACTTTAGCATGCATTCAACCGTTTAAATTCAGAATGCACATCATGACTCACTTTTGTAGTGAGTTTGAATGTCAATTTGGTTTCAAATTCAGCGTTATCTTGGTCTGCTCTGCCTGTGTTGCTACCCAGAGACCAGTCTGAAACCCGAGTGGTATTCCACATCATAGCTCAGTTCTTAAAGCTTTTGCTGTGTTAATTCTGATGAGTTTCACACATAGCCCACTTGGGGATGTGCACAAATTGAAAGACCCTTTTTCTGCAGCTCCCTCCTCTCTGTAATTCTGCCCACACTCTCTGTGAGGGGGTAGGTGCTGCCTCTGTTACTGCAGGGCAGACGGTAGTCAACAGGACTCTACCCTAGAGTCTCCATAGCATCCCAAGGGAAGAAGGAGGAGTGAGGGGTGTTACCTCTTATCACATTAGTGCAGGATGGGGCTCGTTAATAGGTTGCAGTGAGCCGAGATCGCGCCATTGCACTCTAGCCTGGGAGACAGAGCAAGACTCCATTTCAAAAAAAAAATAAAAAAAGGGCCATCCTTCATTACTGTCCTCTTCTAAGTCCTTTGACTAGAGAAAGCATTTTCCTTAGGAGTTTTGTTGTCTGTGCTGGTTGGTCATCTCAGATTGTGCCTTCCTCTAGTGCCCAGGTTGAAATATGTGAACGCTATGGAAGCCTCTGAGAACTCCCTGCCAGGTCATCCCTTGAGACTCAAGTTGCCTAGCCAGTCTGCCTAGTTTACTCCACCTTCAGAGGTTTCTGATAGTTGCTTTATGTATTTTGTCTAGTTTTTGGTTATAATTCGCAGAAGGAATAGGGTGGAATCCACTTACTTTATCTTGTGTGAAAATGGAAGCCCCATGTATTTTTTAATCAACTTTTTGAGGTATAATTTACATGAAATAAAATGTATCCATTTAAAGTATACATTTCCATGAGTTTTGACAAATGTATATACCCATGTAACCCTAACCACAATCAAGATATAGAACATTTCCATTACCCCAAAAGGTTCCCTTTGTCTTCCTTCCTAGTCAGTTTCCTCCATCCTAAAGCTTCAGACCTGGCCTGATTTCTGCCAGTATAAACTGAACTTGCCTTTTCTAGAGTTCCATATGAAGAAAATCACATAGAATATAATGTTTGTAAAAGTCTGGGCTGGGCGCGGTGGCTCACGCCTGTAATCCTGGCACTTTTGGAGGCCAAGGCGGGTGGATCACGAGGTCAGGAGATCGAGACCATCCTGGCCAACATGGTGAAACTCTGTCTCTACTAAAAATACAAAAATTAGCTGGGCATGGTGGCACGTGCTTGTAATCCCAGCTACTCAGGAGACTGAGGCAGGAGAATAGCTTGAACCAGGGAGTTGGAGGTTACAATGAGCCGAGATCACACCACAGCACTCCATCCTGGTGACACAGTGAGACTCCGTCTCAAAAAAAAAAAAAAAAAAAAAAAAGTCTGACTTCTTTTACTTAGTTTAATGTCTGTGAGATTCATCCACATTGTTGGCATATCAGTTCATTCCTTTTTATGTTTGTTTTTGCTTTCATTTGGATTGTCACTATCCTGTGCTCTTGCCTGACAGATCCCAAGAGCCTACTGACCACAGCAGCTCCTGTTACCACAGCTGCCATTTCTGCTCTCAGTGCTACTGCTCATTGATCCCAGGGAGGAAAATTCTGGTGCATCACTTAGCACTTATTTCAGGTATGGTTAAGACATTTCAGAATAAAAGGATGGTTTCTTCTGGATGTATCTGAATTGATCTGCTGTCATATACTGATGAATCACATGCTCAGACCAAAGTACATAAAAAAGTCATTCTCTTGCCAGAGAATTTTAGGGGTTTGTAACCTTGGTCTTATATTGCTCCATGGCCTATGAGTTAGTAACAGGACTAGTGAAATTCCTAGTAAAGGACTTATTCCCATAGTCCTGTTACTACACGATTACCCATATCCTTTGATGATCCATCTACTGCAAACTCTTAGAATCTACTGGACAGTCTTCTTCGTTTTATGTAAGAATGACCACTGTATCATCGTATGTCAATGTCTTGCATAACTGTCACCATCCCTCCATGCTGAATACCTGGTGGCTTGTGATGAGGTGAGAACCTCACTAAACAGTCTTATCCACATCTTCAGGTTCTCTGAGGTCTTCCTTCTGTCCAGTCCATGCATTTGTATCCCTGGTGGTCGAAGTACAGTCATGCACTGCATACGATGTTCTCATCAGTGGTGGGCTGCATACACAACAATGGTCCCATAAAACCATAATGAAGCTCAAAAATTCCTGTTGCCAACTGGCAGCATAACGTCACAGAGTAATACATCACCTTTTCTATGTTTAGATCTGTTCAGATACACAAATACTTACCACTGTATTCCAATTGCCTGTAGTATTCAACGGTCACATGCTGTATAGGTTTGTAGCCTACAAGCTACAGGTTGTACCGTATAGCCTAGGTGTGTGGTAGGTAGGCTATCCGATATAGATTTGTGTTAGTATACTCTATGATGTTCACACAATGGTGAAGTCTCCTAATGACACATTTCTCAGAATGTCTTCCCATCACTTTGGCCAGCTGACTCATTTTGTGATGGCAATTGTCAGACCAATTGAAAGGTGATCTGACTTGTATATTCTCTTGGTTAATTGTATTTACAGATTGGATACATGATTTCTGTGACTGCTGTCTTCACAAACTACATTTGAATATATAAATGAAGGGCTAGGTGGTTTTTGTACAGGGAAACAAAGCCAGTTTTGCTTTCTACCAATGCAAGGTTGGATAAATTCTTTTCAGAAAGATGACTATTTCCCATTTAGCAAAGTCCTCAGATACAGAGATGCCAGATATTTTTCGTTATGTTGGTTTCTGTATTGCTATCTGTTCAGACACAAGCTTCCTTAAAAATGTGCTTAGTTGTAATTTCTTCATAGATTTCAACCAAAACAACATATTGCAAGATTGAATGCAGAAGATGTGAGAACTCATTTGTGTTCTATTAAGCCAAGCGTAAATGTTTAAAAATGTAAAATAATACCACTCTTCCAATATTTTTTGGGAGAAAATATATTTGTGGAAAATATACCCATCAAAGAAATATCAGAAACCTTCCAAACTGAAGGACACGTGTATCCAGATTAAAATGACCTTCCAAATGCTTAACATAGTAAACAAAAAACAGGAGGAAAAGGAGGGGAGAAAAGGAAAAAAGAAGACTCACACAAAGCTATATTATGACATTTCATCATACCATAGATGAATTAGATCCTGAAAGATTTCGGAAAGGAATATGAGATCACACATAAAGGAACAGGAATCAAAATGACATTACCCTTCTCAACAACACTGGAAGCTCCACAAGAGTGCAGCAATGCTTTCATCCTCAGAGAAAATAATTATCAACACAAAATAATATTCCCAGCTGAACTATCAATTGTCAGAGTAGAAGAAAGGCATTTTTAGCCATTGTGTGGGAGTGTTATAATAATGGTCCTAGTGAACCACACCTCCCTGTATCCACACCACTTTGCAATGGGAAATTTGCTGTTTCTCCTAGTGAGAGGGGGAGTCTATTTCTTTACCCTTGGGTCTGGGCTGGCCTGGTGACTTGTTTTGACCAATACATGGAAGAGGTGACATTATGTGAGTTCTGCAGCCAAGGCTTTAAGAGGCCTTGAAGTTTCTCCTCTCACCTTCTTGGAACCTTGAGACAACCATGCTGTGAGAAGCCTGGGCATATCTACTGGAGGCCGAGGGGCCACATGACATGTCTAAAACTCATACGTCAAGATACAGTAATATAATGTGAAATTCCTAGAGCAGTGTAATGCTAGTCTCTATTTGGCTACCTTTTTCTTTAGAATTGTTTATATAGTTAGTGTATGAGATTTTTGTTATATTTTGCAAATATTTTCTCTCCATTATAGCTCATCTTTTAGCTTTGTTTATGGCATGTTTTTATGATAGAGAAGTTTCATTTTTTATTTTTAGGTGGTTATATCTATTAATAATTTCCTTTGTGTCTTTGAGGTTTTGTTGCTTAAGAAGGACTTCTCAAAGATTTAACCTTATTTTTTACTTAAAAAGCAAAAAACAAAACAGAACAACAAAACAAAAACAAAAACAAAAACAAATGATCACAGTGTAAGCCAGTATAAGCAACTGGTTAGTGCAGGATAGTGGTAGTTATTATCAAAGAAAGCTGAGTCTAAAGCTCTGAGGAGTGGTCTGGAGAAAGCCAGGCAGGGACTTGCTGCTTTTCTATTCTACCTCTTATAATCCAACCTGAAAGCTGCACCAATCAAGTGTGTCCTGAATCTGACAATTCACTATCTTCACTTCTGCCAATCTGCTTCAGGCCTCCATCCTTTCTTGCCTAAATGAACCCCAAAGGTGGCTTGTATCCTGCATCCATCCGCCTCTCTTGCCCTTGTTTCAGTTATCTATTGCTGTGAAATAAACTTCAAAACCAAGTGATTCAATCTCACAATTCTGGTTTTCCTGGGCTGAGTGGGGTGGTTCCTCTATTTGTGTGATGTGGCTGGAGCTGTGGGCATTTGTGGGCTTGAATGGGCAGAATGTTCACTGTGGTTCACTCACCTGGTGGCAGTTGGCTAGGTTCTCAGCTAGGACAATGGCCTCTCCATGTAGCTTGGGCTCAGAGCTAGTGTTCTGAGGAGGAGGTAGAAGCTGGCAGTGTTACTGAGGCCTGGGCTTGAAGTCCCAGAACATCCTTTCCCACTGCCTTGTAATGATCAAAGTAGTCACAAGGCCAGCCTAGATTCAAGGGCTTGGAGGAATACTACCTTTCAGTCAATTTCCCAGTTTCCAGAGAATTTTAAAAAACAAACAGGGCTCGACACAGTGGCATGTGCACCTGTAGTCCCAGCTACTTGGGAGGCTAAGTTGGGAGGATCACTTGAGCCTGGGAGGTTGAGGTTGCAGTGAGCTGTGATTACACCACCTCAACCGGCGTGACAGATCAGACCTTGTCTGAAAACACTCTCCCCAAAACAAGTAGACATAATTTTCCTGCTGAAATCCACTGCTCACTAGACTTACATTGTAATAGCCTGCCTCACCTGGCCCCTGCCTAACTCTGTCCCTCACACCTTTGCTCTGTCCCTGAAGGTCATACTGCTGTTTCCCCAGCACACCAAACTCACCACCCCTCAGGGACTTAGCCTAGAGCAATTTTCCTCCAGGCCTTCACTTGGCCACTTCACTCCATTGCTTCCAGATGGCTGACATTATTTACCCATCTGTTTTGGGTCTCCTTCACTGGCATGAATGTAAGGTCCTTGCCAGCAGCGCTTTTCTGTCCTATCCTACATTCACTCTTAGCATCTAGAATGGTGTTATCACAGGAATGGCATAGAAGTATACTCTGTGGTTAACTGAATTTACTTGCCTAAATCTTGGGCACGTGCTGCTTTGAGAAATATACAAATTAATGTTAAAACAGAACCACAGTGGTCAGTAGCAGACACATCCAACAATACACTAGTCCTGCATACACATCCACTGGCACGTGTCTACTTTCCTAACAAGAGCTGACAGCCATTTTGCTGCATGCTGTACAGGGCAGCTGCTGCTGCAAATCCAGCCTCTGATGGGCCCATAATCGATCTGCCGCATGCCTTGAACTCAGGGAGCTCAGATGAACTCATCACACACTCCAGCCAGAAGCTAGTGGACTGCTGGCCTTGACATTTTAATTCATTTTTGATATCAGCTGCCCTTCACTGATTCATTGAATTATAGAGGTCTGAATGAGAATCCCTACACTGGCTTCTCAATGGTTCTTAAGAAGCCAGTGTAAACCCAAGGTCATCAACCCGTTCCCACATTTATCCAGGAAGCAAGAGGTGTGGGGAGGGCAGAATTCTAACAGACACGCATTCCACATGTGTCAGAGACAAAACTAAGTCCAAGATAAAATCGACAAAGGCTATTTATTCATAAACTTGCAGCAAGGGAACCCTTCTGCTGAAAGCTTTGTTTCAGTAAGGGTTCAGAGGTGTTAGATGTTATAGAATAAAAAGGGGAAATACTGACAGTGTTGACTTGGCACATGCCATATAAGGGTAGGAGTTACGGAATCAAGCCAAGAGACAAACTGGTCTTCAAGTACATTTGACCATCTTCGATTAGCTTCAAGGAGGCAAGTGAGCAGTTTGGGAACATTTCTAAAGAGGAAAGGGGCGGAGAGTTTTCTGTGGTCAGACATTTCCTGGAAAAAGTGAAGGTTGATGGGATTCTTTTTTGCAGTCTATCATCATGGTTCTTAGGGGTGTAAAAAATAGAGGTTCCTCTTCAAAGACTTTCCTCCCTGTCTAATTAAGAATAAATAGTAACTTCTCTTCGGAGCAAAATTTATTCAAAGACCTGTGCTAACACTCTTAAGTATCTGCTAGCTGTAATAAAGAAATCAATGCCCTTTATGTTCTTAGCTCCACAATTTAGCTATTTGCCCTGGCATGCTTATACTGGTCCAAGCAAGCATTAGGTCATAGCCTATTCCTCTTCCTTATTTGAAGGTATTTTTTACCTTTCTCAGCATTCCACAAGTTACTTCCTCCTTCCTTTGTTCTCCTCTGCCTCTTTAAAAAAGTTCTAAGTTGCTAGTCAATCAGGACAAATACAGGATGTGAGGTCCCGTTCCAGCCAGTGGAAACTGGACACAGCAGTAAAGTGACTTGTCAAGTTATAAATAACCCTGTCTCCTTTGTTCGGTGTACTCTCGTGGCAAAACGCTGGCGAGTGTACCCTTTCTGCAGAAAGTATAAAAATGACCTTGCTGAGGAAATCAATGTTCAAATGCTATTTCTTTATGGCACTGAAGAACAAGCATTTCAAACGGGGTAGGGTGGGTGGTGGTTGTGGTATGTGGTTGCCACAGCAGTAAGTTTCTCACATGGATCATTAAATTTCAAATAATTAAAATTTTAAAGATGGAAGGTATCTTAAAGTTCATCTGGTCACTGTGACCACCCACATTCCCACTCTCATCCCAAGTTCTTCTAATGGATGGAAAAACTCAGACAAAAGGTAATTTGGTGTCTAACCCTTAGCAAAGGTTAGATGTAGAATTAGAAGTTTTCCTGAATCCTAGGACTGTAATATAACCATCATGCATTTCAAAAGTAAAACGAAAAAAGAAATTTAAAAAAAGAAAATACAGTAAGTAGTCCTATAAACCACTTCTAGCTGGGTCCACTGGTCCCCCTGCTTCTTGTTTATTAACACAATCTGTTCAGGGGCTCTAGGGCTCAGAGCTTTAGGGGAGTCTGAGCCCTTCTCCAGCCCTGGGGTGATGGTTCTTGATTGATCCAGGTCAAATTCTCCACAGATTTAATTCTGGCCAATGAGTATGAGAAGAAATGAGGAAATGGAAGGGTGTCTTAGTCTACTTTTGCTGCTATAACAAGAATACCACAGATGGGGTAAATTATAATGAACAAAAATTGATCCCACAGTGTTCTGGAGGCTGGAGAGTCCAAAATAAAGGTGTTGGCATCTGGCGAGGGGTTTCTTGCTGTCACTCCATGGTGGAGGGTGGAAGGGCAGAAAGAGAGAGAGGGCTGGAGGCCAAGAGGTGGCTGAACTCATCTTTTTATGAGGAACCCACTCCCATAGTAACAGCATTAATCCACTAATGAAAGCAGAGCCCCTATGACCCAACCATTTCCCATTAGGTCCTACCTCCCCACACCCACTGCACTGGGGATCAAGTTTCCAGCACGTGGAACTTTGGGAGACACGTTCACGCCATAGCAGAGGACTGCTGGAGAAAGGAAGGTTTTTTAAAGTTTTTTTAGGACACCATGGAAGTGATAGCCATTTTCTGCCATTGGACATGAATGGTGTTTTTGTTTTTGGCATGGGAAAAGGCTTATACAACTCTGGTCAACTTGGCAGCACTAATCAAAAGTCATAAAATCTCCTTTGACCCTAGAGATCCCCTACTATAAATAGTAGTATATCCTATAGAACCTAGGTATTTAGGAAAGAAAAAAAATGTTCAAAGATGTATTGACTTTTAATCACAGCAAGTAACTGGACATAGCCCAAGTATTCAAGTACAGGCTATCAGGAAACACTGTGAAGGACTTTGAAATATGTCTTGCCCACCACCCCCATCCCTGCCTCCAATTACTGGGTGTTCCATCTAATCTAGTCCACTTTCTGAGTTGATTCCCCCTTTCATTTCACTGCCTTTGAGCTACTTTACAATTATGTAAATTAAGGGAAACTGATAATGCAGAGGATTCTTGTTCATAGAAATGCAAATTGTGACCAATGGAATGTAACTGATTATTGTTCTGCAGATATTGGCCAATTGTGCCAGTTTTGTAACTATGAAGCAAACTCATTTCAGCATCCCTGCTAGGCTTATAATTATTTGTTCTTTGGATTCTCCTTTGAGCCAATTAAAGTGTCCTACTGGTTCTCTCAATAATTAACACGTTAAATATAATCTTTAACATGCTAATTTTATATTTGTATGAGTCATAATTTTAACTTCTAAAAAATCCTTTAACAAGGTAGTTAAGTAAATTTAATGTTCATGTGACATAATTTACCTACAGCCCTCTTAAAACAGTTATGAAAACCATATGGCAACATGGACAAATACTCCTGATAAAAATAGCAAGTGGGGAAAAAAGCAGAAATGCAAAATTTGTACTATGCTGTGATTAAAGCTAAATGTTTTAAGTGCTTAGGGCAAGAAATAGAAAGGAGAAAAAAAATTGAAGTTGGATTTGTTAGGGTAGTAGGATCCTGGATAGATTAAAAAAAAACAAACCCTGACTTACTATTCTGTCATACATTAAAACTAATATTGGCCAGGCGCGGTGGCTCACACCTGTAATCCCAGCACTTTGGGAGGCCGAGGCGGGCAGATCACGAGGTCAGGAGATGGAGACCATCTTGGCTAACACGGTGAAACCCTTTCTACTAAAAATACAAAAAATTAGCCAGGAGTGGTGACATGCGCCTGTAGTCCCAGCTACTAGGGAGGCTGAGGCAGGAGAATCGCTTGAACCTGGGAGGCAGAGGTTGCAGTGAGCCGATATCGCGCCACTGCACTCCAGCCTGGAAGATAGAGCGAGACTCCATCTCTTAAAAAAAAAAAAAAAAAAAAAATTCCTACTGTTGTAACAAATGGTTTAAAGCAACACTAATAATAAATTCTGCAGTTCTGGAGGTCAGAAGTCTAAAGTGGGCATCACAGGGCTAAAATTAAGGTATGGATAGGGCTGTGTTCCTTTCAGTCCTACGGGAAAATCCATTTCCTTGCCCTTTCCAGCGTCTAGAGGCTGCCAGCATTCCTTGGCTTGTTGCTCTCCTTCCTCCATCTTCAAAGCCAATAGCTTAGCATCCTCAAAAGTCTGTCCACCCTCACATCACCTTCACTAATGCTTGTATGGATCCATGTGCTTACCCTGCATCCGCCCAGGTAAATAAGGATACTCCTTCTATCTCAGCGTCCTTACTTAACCATATCTGCAGAGTCCCTTTTGCCATGTAAGGTGACACATTCACAGGTCCTGGGGATTAGTATGTGAACATCTCTGAGGAACCCCATCCCCAATCCAGAGGATTTCCCTGAAATGCAAGTTCAGTGAGAACAGCTTCCCATATGCCTGAGTGAAGGCACAACACTGACTGCAAAAAGGACAGTGTGGGGTTCCATTTAAATTAAATTTCAGAAGAGGCAACACTAGCCTATGGTAGAAAAGAATTACAATGATCGCCTCTCAGGGCAGGGTGAGGTTGACTGGGGAAGGCCATGATGGAATTTTCTGGTATGGTGATGTTCTTTATTCTGGCAGGGGCACAAAAGTGTAAACAAACATTACTCTAGTCAATGATACATCCTGGGGGAATTGTAGTGATGTCTGCCATTTACTCTGAAGGATGTAATGGATAGATTGATGGACAGATGGATAGACAGGTGATATATAGGTACAGTAACATGTTTATGATAGAATCTAGGTGATGGGTATACAGGCATTCATTTTAATAATCTTTGTTGACAATTTTTATAAAAATGTTGGGGACAGTAAGATATGACCCTGGAATATGACTCTGGCACTCTAAAAATTATAAATTAACAAAAGAACTTAGAAAGCCATTAAGCAAACTCTTGAATAATTTCCTATTTAAAATCAATGGTTCTCAACCTGGGCAATTTTGGAAGGTGTCTAGAAAGGTGTGGGAGCATTCTTGATGGTCTCCAGAACTCTCAGTAAGGGCAGGGTGTTACTGGCACCCAGGGCAGGGTCCAGAGAAGCTACTGCAACCACACAGCCTCTCCACAGGACTGTCTTTCTACACTAAATGTTACTGAGGAATACCAATTTAAAATCAGAATCTTCTCTTCGTATGTCTTCATTAATTTGCTTGCAGTTGCTTGTAGCACATCTCCAAGTGGACTGTGACTCACTTCTCGAAAGTGTGTTGTATCTCCCACTTCTCTAACCCAAGAACACCCAGCATAGTACTCTACCCAGAACACATATTTAATAAACATTTGGTAACTGGGGAGGGGATGTTCCCTGACTATCCCAGCTTGCCCTTCAGGCAGTTCCTTTGATACAAACCTACCCCACATTCCCCCTTCTCCTCCGAACCCCAACCCCTTAATAGCCAGTGAGGAAGGATGTTCCCTGCTGCATTCTTCTGCCAAGACAATCTTGAAACTACATCCCCACTGCCACCCTCCTTCACCCTGCCCAACCCCATCCCCCTGCACCAAATGGCAGGGGAGGCACTTGAAAATAACCACCATGACACAGAGCTGAGAAAAGCCGGCATAAAGCACTTTTATTGCAATAATAAAACTTGAGACTCATATATGGTGCTGGGGGGAGGGGGCAGCAATGATTTCTCTCACCAAATCACTACACAGGACAGCAAAGGGGTGAGAAGGGGCTGAGGGAGGAAAAGCCAGGAAACTCTGAGATCAGCAGAGGGAGCCAAGCATCAAAAAATAGGAGATGCTGAAGCTGCGATGACCAGCATCATTTTCTTAAGAGAACATTCAAGGATTTGTCATGATGGCTGGGCTTTCACTGGGTGTTAAGTCTACAAACAGCACCTTCAATTGAAACTGTCAATTAAAGTTCTTAAGATTTAGGAAGTGGTGGAGCTTGGAAAGTTATGAGATTACAAAATTCCTGAAAGTCCATTAGAAAAACCACAGGACGAAAAAAAATAAAAACAAAAAAAATAAGCCAGGCCACAAAGAAGGCTTCAGAGGTCCCTGCTGGCCCAGGGACAGATACCTGTAGTGTCCAGCATCGCAGTGAACATGATCTGCTTTCAAAGGCAGAGGGTTTAAGGGGAGGATGGGGTGGGAATGGTGGAGGCAAAGGCTCTCCCCATCCCCACCTCAGTTTTAGGTAGGGCTTTTAATTTAACCCAAGGACATCTCCCAACTTGGAGAATAATTCAGTCCTCAACAGCGCCTCAAATCTGCTATGGCTTTGCAGCGCAGCAGCAAGAATGTTTAATATATAATAGATAAAAATTTCATCCAAAAAATTAAAATAAAATATTCTTGCAACCCCCCCCAACACCAATTCCTATTCTAACGTTAACCTATCACTTGTGCTGTTAATACTTGACCATGTACTTAACTGGAAATCTATATCCAAAAGACTGAAACTGAATCTTCACCCCAAAATGAAAACAAAATAAAATGAATAACTTGAGGTTTATGGCATATAGTTTAGGTAAACACACATACGAGGAGAAAGGGGAAGAGGAAACGGAGGTGTCAGAAGCAAAGCTGAGTGACAGAACACATTCAGTCAGGGCAGATGTCTATACAGAGTGGAGTGGAACACCAGGAAAAGCTCCACATGGATTCATGTGCACACGTCTGGAGGCACCAGATCCCTCCATGGCAGATCTGTTGGGGACAGAAAATCTGTGAGTTTCCAGCAACTCAGTGTTCTTTTGTGTGCAGTGGTGGCAGCCACGATGCCATCTGCCACGCCAAATCCCTTCCCCAACAGCTGAGCAGTCTGAGACCAAGCCACTTCTATTCCAGCTGGAGACAGCCAGAAGGCCTTGGGCTGGGTCCCAGGTGAAACAAACTTTCTGCTTAAATTGATGTGTGTGTTTGGTTTTTAATCTAAGGTTAAGTTTGCCTTGCTAAGGACAGCAGGAGGGCTGTCCACCCATGCTGCTGACAATACAGTTCCCCACTATCATTGGGTCTCCAACTGTGCTACGTATAGGCATCACCTGGCAGCTTTAAAAAACTCTAAATGCCTGGGTTCCACTCCCAGTGATTATGATTAACTGGCTTAGGGTCTGACCTGGGCATCAGGAAAGTCTTAAAAATTTCCCTGGTGACTCTAATGTGCAGTCCAGACTGAGAATAAACTGGTCATTCATAATGTTGAGTATACTGGGAAAATATCTCCAATATTCATGCATTCACTCAACTTAAAACTTTCTGGGTTTGCCCTTGGACTTTCTTTCCAGACTCTTGCAAGAAGCTGAAACATTCTTTGGCAGTGGGTTGGGAGGGTTACTCAGGGTGACTTGTAGCCTTTATCCCTCTCTCCCCTCCCTCTACCTCATCAAGCTTACAGAAAGCCTGTTCCCAACCAGGAAAGTAATTCCAAGGCTCCCTCGAGTACAGTTATGTTCAAAAAATGACTCAGCTCTCAAAGAACAGGAAAGGGAGTTTGGCCTAGGTGTAGACCTTTGGGCAGACAAAGGCTCTCTGTAAAGTGCCAGGGATTCCCTCCCAGCAGCAATGACAGGTGAAGAAACCAGAATTATCAAACTTAACCAGGCCTGTATTACCGAGATATGTGTGGTTCAAACTGAGAAAGACAGTTTAAAAAGCCCCGCCACTTACACATACCCGCATTTTGTCTGTGTATAAACAAAATTTACATGTAAGTGCACAACAGGACAAGGTTACAAGTAGCTGTGACTGCCATCACAAATAGGATGGCAGCCATTTGTTGTGGCTTTCAAACAAAAGTGTCCTCACCCAGGCCTTGGCTGTGGCCCTCTGGTTCCTATGGCAGGAGGGGAGCTAATATAAAGGTCTGGGGCCAGTTGGAAGGAAGCCAATAGCATTCACGTGCTTAATGATTCTAACACTTACATGAAAGCTATGTGCTATTAGGATACTGAGTTTAGTTCCTAAGAAATGAGGGTAGAAGAGGGGAAAATTAGCAAACAGGATCTGGTCCTACTTTGCCATTGCCTGGATGTGACCTTGAGTAAGGCCGTTCTCTCTGGCCGTTTCCTTACTGTTGCACAATAAAGGTGACGCAGAGGTCCATGAGATCCCTTCCTAGAACTGTCTGATCCAAGAGCATCCTTTCAACTTCACAAGTATCCTCTGGCTTCATTTCTCCACTTCATGCACTGATAACAAGCTGGCTTGGGGGCCTCAAGTGTCCTGGGTGTGGACCCTGAGCAGGTGGACTGATGCAGTAATGTCTCCCTCATACCATCTAACAGGCAGTAACCACAAATGGCAGTGAGGAGAGAGCTGCAGAAGCTAGGACATGATATTCATGTTCAGAGGACTTTTTCTTCCCCTGTATCTTCTAGAAACACAGGGTAGAACAAAGTCATTCATTAAGAGTCTTATTTCCAAAGAACTAAAATGTTGGCACTACAAATTTGGCCTACATTTCCGTAGTCCTCAATTCCGTTATAATTTATAAACTACATGGAAAAACACTTCATTTAAACAGCTGCCATCTCCATGAGTTCAACAAGGAGCCAATTCCTTTCCTTAGGGTGACCAATTTTTACATTCAAAGCATATACTAATAACAATGAAAGGATACTCAATACAGAAAGAATGCAGGGAGAAAAACAGCCTTGTGGTGTTTTTTGCTGTCTCTGCTGCCCATCAAACGCTGGGCATAACATGGGAGGAGCAAAGGTAGTGAAGGGCCCTTCAGCATTCCATTTCCTTACCCAAGAACAGGGAGCTAAGGGAGGAGGCCATTCCTGTCATTCCAGTTTTAGAAGCTCCACATCGAAGACGAGAGTGGCATGTGGTGGGATGATGCCTGGGTGCCCAGTGGCACCATAGGCATAATCTGGAGATATAGTCAGTTTGGCTCTCTGACCCACACTCATCTGTGAAAAGAACAAGGAAGACAGACTCAGCCGGACACACGCCCCAACTGTCTCTGTAAGAACAAGAGCTGTTTACCTAGGTGTTCCTTGGCCAGGATGGTTGTGACTTTCCAGTGACTTTGCAGCTGCACAGGCATCACCACCTCCTTATGCAGGACTTGGAGGTTGGCAGTCAGATTCCATGACCCCTGCATCTCACTCCAAGAGGTCCAATGGCAGTTCAAAACCCCTCTTGACTCTCAGAAGGGTCAGGCCCTCAACCTTTCTACCCAAGTCTTAATGATTAATGCTAGGCAGGTAACATTCCAGATGTCTCACCACCTAGTCCCCTTCAGTGGTCACTCAAAGGACACATTAAGTGACATCTATGCTCTTCTTGAAAAAGGAATACTCCATATAGGAAAACTTCAAAAAAGACAGTATGATTTTCTGGGCTACACAATAGCATGTACTGTACACCATTTGTGAAAATATTGATATACCTACAACAGAAAATGTCTTTGGAAGGACATACCAGACTTTTGCTGTGAGGAGAACGGTATGGATAGTGAGTGACCAGTAAGGACAGATTTTTACTTTAAAAAATATATTTGTGTATATTTTCAGTTTCAAATTAAATACACAAATAAGTATAAATTTCTACTTTCTGAACAGTGACCAGGTTCTCTGCAGTATTTCCATCTTTTGACTTCTCTTTGCTTTTGGTCTCCATGTGTATGTTCCTGGCTTCCCGACTCCACCGGATAAAGGATGAATAAAGAGCAAGCTCCAGGCTGTGAAGTGTCTAATCCTTGCTCCCCCCAGAAGTTGGGACATTTGGAGAAAGGTGGTAAGGATAGTGAAGTATGGCTTTACCTTGTACAATTCAAAACAATCATATACCTTGACTCAGCAATTCTATTTCCAGAATATTCTGCTAACAACTCAAAAGTCCATCATAGAAGGAGTGGTTTCATAGGCACATCCACACCAGGGATTAGTCATTAGAAAGAACATAGTGGTGGCTTTAAATGTATTAACATGAAAAGATGTCCAAGATCGATGAAAAAAAGCTGCCAAAATAGTCCTTGTGGCAGGATTCCATACCTGCAAACATGTAAAACCAAAACAATATCAAAAGGAAAGGAAAAGGGGCACAAGTCAATCTCCCCTTCTTCCTGTGTTTTTAACTCACTTGCTGAAAAAATACGCTGCGAAGAATTTAAAAGATGTTTTATGTAGATCTCAAACTACCCAGACTTCTCATAATTGACAGGGCTGTGACTGACCCCAAAGCACCAGTTAAAGGGGGAGTAAGGCATCTGTCCAATACTCAACCATGCCTCTCCAAGCCTGGGAAGTGAAGTATGCTGATAACACTATCTTGATGGCAGATATAGCACTCAATACATACAACGCAGTGATTGTTCCAATGCTGGAACAGTCATAGAAGATGGGTTGTGGTATGAACAATGGCTGGCATGCAAGATGGGGGATGGGCTACAGATCCAAGAGCCAGCCAGACTAGGGAGACAGAGGCAAAAAGCTATGGTTGGCAAGGTTTCCCAAGGGAAGTAAACTACAAAGCCTCTTCCTCACACTGCCAACCCTCTGCCCTGCAGGAACAGAAACCCAGACACCTGGGAGTGGGAAGGCTTCAAGTTCCTGAAAGTTGAGCAGTTTATTTGGAGATAAATCAGTGGTATTTTATAGAGGAAGTAGAGCAATGTGTATTCTGGAAAAGAGAGAGACAGAAATCTCTCTTTTCATCTTGGTTAAATTTCTAATTCTCCTCAGTGAGAGGGAAGCAGACTAATTACCCATCATGCAGAGCCTAATTATAAAGTTCCCTGGGTCTCAGGTCACTGAAAAACATCCCTTTACCTGGTTAGAGCCAAGAAAAAATTCCTAGGTTTGATGGAAAGAAAGAATCCAACTAAAATTTGGCAACCCTGGGTCCCTATTGTCTCCTGGGAATTTTGTAGTGTTGGCAGAACAAAAGCTGTTTCCACAAATGGGGAGAAAAGAGATTAGGAAACACACTCAAGACAAACAAAAGGACTTTCTGCCTAAGTATGTCCTCTCAGAAGTGGTCTGACAAAATATGGTTAATAGTAAGATAAACACAAATTAAAACTGATGTCATTTTTTACTCATAGTGTCCTGAGGCCAAAGATTTAACAATACACTGTGATGCTGGGGCTGGGAGGAGATTGCACCTTCATAGCCTGGTGGTGGCAGTTCAGACTGCAAACCCTAGAGATGGCAACTTGGCAAGACCTGTCAAAAAACACTACACACAGCTTTTGAGCCCCTCGACCCCACTTCTGAGAATATGTCCTATGGCAACATGTACACACACGGAAAATAAAGTCTGTACAAGGTGAGTTATTGCAGCATTGTTTATAATAGCAAAATACTGGAAATGATTCAAATACTCATTAATAGGGCACTAGCCAAGTAAATTTTAGCACACTTACATAAAGGAATACTATGCAGCTGTAACAGAGCTTACTCCTCTTTTTTGAGATGGAGTTTCGCTCTTGTCATCCAGGCTGGAGCGCAGTGGCGCAATCTCAGCTCACTGCAACCTGTGCCTCCCAGGTTCAAGCAATTCTCCTGCCTCAGCCTCCCAAGTAACTGGGATTACAGGCACCTGCCACCACGCCCGGCTAACTGTATTTTTAGTGGAGATGGGGTTTCACCATGTTGGCCAGGCTGGTCTCGAACTCCCGACCTCAGGTGATCCACCCGTCTCGGCCTCCCAAAGTGCTGGGATTACAGTGGCGTGAGCCACTGTGCCCAGCCTACTCCTCTTTTATGTACTGATATTGGGAGTGTCAAAAATGCATTAAGTGAAAAAGTAAACTGCAAAACAGTATGTGTGTGAAAGCAAGAAAAAAGTTATGTTTTTATACGTGCTTAAACGACAGTACAAGAAGCATTAACAACAGGTGCTTCTTGTGGGGATATTGGTCAGATGGGATGGGATGAGACTTTTCACTTTTTTTATTTTTGAACCGTAGAAATATGCCACCTATAAAAATAATATAAAAGGTAAAATACTAGGAAGCAAAACAAAACAAATGAGAGAGCATACCTGGGCAACCCCTTCTTCCCAGCCTCGGATCACTTCCTGCTTGCCTAGCATAAACTTAAAGGGCTTGTTTCTGTCCCGGGAGGAATCAAATTTCTTTCCATCTTCAAGCATCCCTGTGAAAAAGGCCACTGTAACATGAGCAACAGAGTAATGACATAAGGCAAGTCAGAGACCAGCAGCAGAGCACTCATCAGAGATGCCAGTGCTGAAGAGTCTGGCAGGAACTGCGGTACATAGGGAGGGTTTCCTGTGACCTCACTGGGCATCTAAGGAGTTGGGGTAGTCCTAACTCCAGACCTGTGAATGCTCTTCCCTGACTCTAAGAAATTAAGTCATCTACAAAAGGACTCCATGTACCAGAGGTGGGTGGCAGTCCACCTTGTTCTGGAGATGGGGAGTATAAACTTCCTCCTGCCTTGACTCTCCTAGCACCCTGTGGATTTTCTCCCCAACTAAAAATAACTGTGGTCCCTTGAGGTGCACACAATGTCTAGAAGTCAAACACAGTGCAAGAAGCAATATTCCTTCCCCAAATCCCCCATCATCTTTCACATGTAATGTGTTTATATATTGCTCCGCCATTGTTCAGTGCAGGCAAATCCCCCTCCACCATCTGCCACCCCCATGGTCTCCTCTGTGGTTCACTAATTGTGACCTACACACATTGCTGCTCTCCAGGCTGTGTGTCAGCACTATGGGATGTGATAAGAGGAAGCTGTAAGGCAAGCTTTCACCCGCATTCTAGTGAAATCAACAGGGAACCTGGGGCATAAAGCTGGGCCCTTGTAGTCTGGTTCCTGAGTTGTCATAATTTTCCTGGGAAAAGTAAAAACCAACCTGGGCTGAAGTAGGGAAATGAAAGAATTTGTGCAGCATTCATCCCACTTATTTTATCCAGTGCTGCCCCAGAAAACAATCTGTGCTCATTTTTGCACAGCTAATCCTTTGTAACAGAGATAACTGAAGAGAACAGCAATACTAAGGAGGTTGAAATGGTTGCCCTTGAAGAATTAACTCAGTAAACCCAGCCAACTGCTAGCAACTCTGTGGGCAGTAGTTCCACTCTGAGTTACTCTAAATGGGCTAGGCGCTTTCCACACGTGAACTAATGCAATTCTTTCTCCACAGCACTATCCCCATTTCACAGATGAAGAAACTGAGGCAGACAGGGAGAAGTGAAGTAGCTTGCCAAAATAGTAAAACTACATTATAAATTATAAACCCAAATACCATGCTCCTTCTACTATCCCAGTTTCCCAGAAGTGGGACAAGCCACGACGGCGCCTTCCAATAAAAGGGGAACTCCAGAGATGCTATGAGAAAAGAGGAACAGACATCTGCAATAGATATCTGCAACTTCCTTTTCAAAAACACCATCAGCATTGCTTTCTCAGGAAGCCGCTGCCAGCCTATTGTGATAGCTGACACTGAGTTCCTGAAAATTCTCTAATTAGGATCCCAGATTGGAGGGTCAGCCAGTGGTTAACATATAATGGACACAAAACTGATTTTATTGGAAGACTGGGGGTGGGCACTCACCATGGTTCTAAGCGTTACTCAGAAAATCCATAAAAACATTACAATTCTGTTGTGTAAGAGTTTAGGAAAAAACGAAAATCCTGACAAAATCCCAACCTAAAAAACAGTGTCAACACTTGTAAGTAGGATGGGGAGGCAGAGATGAATTGGCAGCGTTATCACAGCTATTGGACTATGTGGACTTTAACAAAAGAAGAAACGGGTGGGGGTTGGGTGGTGGTATCTAACAGAGCAGGAGTAGAGACGGATGTCCTGGGGGCAGAATGGGTACTAATGCTGCCTGGACCTGGGAGCTGAGGACTAAGGTAGACAGGAGGGCGGGGACCCGTACCTGCTCCAAGGAACTGGTGCCCCTGAACTGGTGAGCTGGGGTATGCATTTAGCTCATTCGTTTACCAGAATGCAGTCACCACCTGATGAAAGAAATGACTAATGGCAGGACTTGAACAGTTCTCTATAAACAAGTACCTGGGAGAGGAACAAGTCTCCAGGCTCCACAATACCCACCAAACACACTGCCTTTACCCGTTTCAAGCTACACTTCTTACATGGAACCCAACCCAACCAACCTCAGAGGTAAGGGTGAAAGCAGGCAATCAACAGCTATGATTCTCCATTCCCTGGCCAGGCAGGGAGCCTTTCCATCCACCCTCATGAGACCGCTTATAACAGAAATAAGGAAACCAACTCCAAGGCTCAGTAACCCACCCAAGGTCAGAACCACTGAGTGGCAGGGCCTTTGAGCCACAAAGAAGATTGAAAACCAGAAAGAGCTTCTCTCTGGTCTGTGTTATTTTAAGAAAAACATGCCCATAGGGGCCACCTGGAACCAAGGCTGTGGCACCCTCACCTTCCTTTCTAATTAAACATCAACTTCCCAGGAGCACAACAGCCTGGCCCAGCAGATGAACTGGAATCAATCTAAGCCTTTCCCCTATGCCGGGGCTGGTGTGGGGTAGGCATATGGGCCAGTTTGGGCACTACTTTACCTGCTGTGAAGTCTACTGGGATCTTCCAGGAAAGTCCTACCTCATTAGTAAAAAGAAAAACAAAGACTCAGGAAGAAAGTTCCTGCTCCCCCTGTTGAATGTTGTCATGTAAAGATAAGATGTTTGGAGCATGGCAGTCACCCTGTGACTGAGAAGGCCAGGCATACCACAGGGCGGTCATTCCAGTGCTCTCAGTCAGCCCTAAACCACTTCCCTCAAGACTCAGGTTCTGAGGTGATTGAAAGTGTGCTCTAAAGGTAAAACTATGGTGACAGTCAACAGCTCAATGATTGCCAGGAGTCAGGGGTAGAGGGAGGGAAGAACAGATGGAACACAGAGAATTTTTAGGGCAGTGAAAATGTTCTGTATGATACTATATATAATGGACACATGCCATTATACACTTGTCCAAACCCACAGAATGTACACCACCAAGAGTGAATCCTAATGCAAACTATGGATTTTGGGTAATCATGATGTGTCAATGCAGGTTCGTCAATTGCAACACATGTGCCATTCTAGCGGACAGTGTTGATAATAAAGAGGCTATGCATGTTCAGGGGATATATGGGAAATCTCTGTATTTACCTCTCAATTTTGCTGAGAATCTAAAACTGCTCTTAATAAAGTCTTACAAAAATAAAGAAGTCTGCTTTGCCTTATATTGGGTCTTCAGTTACCTGCAGCCAAATGAACACAACTGGCATGAGGTAAACCTTTATTTGACATTTAGTGAGCACACTATAATATAGTGCTGTCACGAGAGGAATAACAAAGAAATGGAACTCAACAACCAAAACCACAAAGAGCTATCCCTGATCTGTGACAATGAGATCAGTGTCTCATGTCAGGACCCAGTACACATACCCACATTTTGTCTGTGTATAAACAAAATTTACATGTAAGTTACTACATGGAATATACTTCTCATTTTTAAAAAGAATGCTGATTGTGACCCACTAAATTTATTTCATGATACATTAATGGTTCATAACCCACAATTTGAAAAGTACGGTATACCTATAAAAAAATTAGCCTATTTCTTGCCAAACTTGAACACGGCCCTGACCTGTGCAAGATTGTATTTTGATTGCAATGAAAACCACAGGGTACTGAGACAGACTCCCTAAACTTCCTTTTTATCCCTGATCAGATGCAATGCCAGGCAACCTCCAGACACTACATGCATCAATGTATCAATGTTGCTTTGCCTGAGGTGAGATACTTCAACTCTCTATCTGATTGGTACCAGACTAGGAGCACAAGGCGGGACACAGCCTGAATCTGCTGCTGAGCCAGCATGAAGATGTGTATGTTCTTCAGTGGAAACTCTGGCTCTGTGTGAGGATGCCTGTCTAACCCCAGCTCTCTTAAGCCTATCTTGGACACTGAGGGGCAAGCCTCTCCCTAGTATTTTAAAACCATAAAAGCCAGGAAGCAGGATTTCTAAGTAAAGGAGCTTTAAGCAGGACCTTTGCCTAGGATCTTAATTTTCCTATGCTACTTTGGATGCTCTGTTGTCCCTGGGAAAGGGGCATGAGCCTTGCTCCAGAATTTCAGACCACAGTCACCAACTGTCAATCTCATCTACTTTCTAAGGAGAAATCTTCACAGGGAAGGGGTGGGTGGTGGCAGTGGTGTTGGGGTTCCTCAAGTCCAAGGAGAGGATTTCCCACAATCAAGTCCGAAAGCTAAACAATAATCCCCAGAAATGGGTGGGGTGGTATGTAATTAAGTGGGTGTCACACAACTGGCACAAGCTATAGGACAAGGAGAAGGAGGGCTTCCCCAGTGGGGAGGAACAGGCCACCTATCTACGGCCGTAAGTTGTCAAGCTGGGAGAGAAGGTGAAAGCAGTGTTTGTTAAGCTGGAATGAGTATGCATATAGTATTTTCAGGGGTAGGAATTATGCTGTTCAGTCTTTAATGTCAAAACAGGTAGTGAGAACTTCCATTTCTGGTCACGGTGGAGGACAGGGATCAGATTTGTTCCTGAAACAACCAACAACCAACCAACCCCTTCCTCCCTGCAAAAAGTCCCACAGAAACCTAAAAACCACCTAGACAAAATAGCTGCAACGATGGTTTATAGGACACCAGACATCTGTAATGAAGAACAACAATCCTGAGACATGGGAAACAAGGCCAGCCCTATATCCTTGGGATTTTCCAGGGACAGGGACCTGGAGTGGAGCTCAAGGCACCTAGAGTCCATAGGATAGAGTACCAGCAGGACAGAGCTATACAGAGATCCCCAGAGATCTACAGAGGGTCCTCTTTGAGTATTCAGCAGAGTCCCTCTCGGTGCATGTATCTGAGGGAACTACTCAAGGCCAGGAAAAGAACTATCCAAAAGGCTTAGAGGAACAGTATCTAGCGCTCACACAGGGCTGCGATTACTGCTTATTACCCCCAGTCAAACTGGAGAAGTTCATGATTGACGCAGCACTAGACAGAGTACTCAGGAAGATCTTGCCTATAGTAGGAAATAATCAGCCCTAAACTGAGCTCTAGACCTACCTAACAAATCACAAAAGCAAGACTCACAAGCATCAAACGGTTTCCAAGTAACTTAAATGCTTCTCGGTATAAAACTCAGGTAAATGTATAGGAATAAAAATATCCAGCACCCCAAAAGGTAAAATTCACACTGTCTGGCATCCAAAGATTACCAGGCATGCAGAGGCAGAAAACAGGACCCACAATGAAGAGACATATCAATCAATTGAAAGCAACCCAGAACTAACACAATGTTAGAATTAGTAGAGGAGGACCATAAGACTCCAGCTTTCAGAGATGAAAACTACAATATCTGAGATGAAAATTACATTGGGCTAAAATGACAAAATATCCACACATAACACAGTAAAAACTTTACACCATTATCAAGCATTAACTCAAAATGGATCCTAGACCTACATGTTAAGTACTAAACCTATCAAATTTATAAAAGAACACATAAGAAAGACATCTCTGTGACCTTGAGTTAGGCGAAGATTTCTTAGTATGATGTCAAAAAGCACTATCTATAAAAGAATAAATTGAACTTCATCAAAATAAAACAATTTCTGTACTTTAAAAAGCACTGTTAAGAAAATGAAAGACAAGCCATACATTGGGAGAAAACTTTTGTAAAGTACATATTTGATACAGGACTTATATCCAGAATATAACAAACCACCAAAATTCAACAATTAAGAAAACCAATAAAAAAGGGCTAAAGATTTGAACAGATACTTCACTGAAAAGGACAGAGGGCAGGTAAGCATATGAAAAGATGCTAAACATTCTTAGTTATTATAACAATGCAAATTAAAACCACTAGGAAATGAATCTACCACCACTGATTAGAATGAGTAAAGCTAAAAAGACCGACCACGTCAGGTATTAGTGAGGATGTGAAGGAACTGGAATTCTCATACACTGCTAGTGGGAATATAACAAAGCTTCAGAAAACAGTTTGATAGTAAGTTAAACATACACCTCCCCATATGACCCAACCATTCTAATCTTAAGTATTTATCCAAGAGAAATAACAGGCTATGTCCATAGAAAGACTTGTACACAAATGTTCAACTCAGATTTATTAGCAATAGCCAAAAACTATAACCCGAACACCCACCAACGGTGGTAAATACAAGTATCTATACATAGAAAATTATTTAGCAACAAAAAGGAACAAACAATTGATACACTGGACAATACAGATGAATCTCAAAATAATTATACCAAGTGAAAGAAGGCAAACAAAAGAGAACATACTGTATGATTCCATTTATATAAAACTTGAGAAAATGCAACGAATCTACACTGACAAAAAAGTACATCAGTAGTTGTTACAGGAAAGTAAGGAGGGGTGAATTCAAAGGGGAACAATGACACATCAAAATTTATGAAGCTGTACATTTTAAAAATGTGCAGTATACTGGATTTCAATCGTGCCTCAATAACCTTTTTTTTTTTTTTTTTTTTTGAGATGGAGTCTCGCTCTGTCGCCCAGGCTGGAGTGCAGTGGCCGGATCTCAGCTCACTGCAAGCTCCGCCTCCCGGGTTCACGCCATTCTCCTGCCTCAGCCTCCTGAGTAGCTGGGACTACAGGCGCCCGCCACCTCGCCCGGCTAGTTTTTTGTATTTTTAGTAGAGATGGGGTTTCACCGTGTTAGCCAGGATGGTCTCAATCTCCTGACCTCGTGATCCACCCGTCTCGGCCTCCCAAAGTGCTGGGATTACAGGCTTGAGCCACCGCGCCCGGCCAATAACTTTTTTAAAAAAGGAAAAGAAAAAAAAGTAGGCAGTAGCATTTACTAAAATCCTGTATATGTTTAGCTCCTACATCCACACTGGCAATGAACGAAAAGTGCTTCCTCTCTTTGGGGAGGGAACAGGTAAAGCAGGCAGCAAGTCAAGTCTCAGCAGTTGCTCCAATTTTAACTCTGGAGATCACTTGTGCCAGGAGTTGGAGCCCTTGAACAGTGAAACCACCTGCCAAGTTAGTGCCGTAATTTCCTAGAGAAAGCGTGCCCTGCTGAGAGAAGGCAACTGAGGTTACAGTGCAGATGCGACAGCTGACAGTCTTTAAACTCTAAAGGCCACTCAGGATAAAACATCACAAGCATTGCCTTCTAACTGCAGAACTGACCGATTTCATTCCTGGTCATACAAGCCTATAACTCATGCCTAAGAAACTGCCTGGAATAGCTCCATATTCTTGATTTCAAGTATATAGTCTTGGCTCTCCTGACTGAATGCAGCCCAAGCTCATAGACCTGGCCTGCGTTCTGTGTCCTGGTGGCACTTGTGGTGCTGGTACTCAAGAGTACTCTTGGATTTGCTTTACTTGCATGATTTTAAAGAACCAGAAGGACAAGCATGAGGCCTTCATATTCAGACCTTCATCCCTATATGGTAACCAGAATACGAGGGGTAATCACAGAATGGTAGTCTTGTCTTTAAGAACCTTTAATTACTAATCAGTGAGAAAAAATGTGAAAATGTGCTCCAGTTAAAAGTACAAGACCATGAAAGGAGCCAAAGCTATGGCTGTATACAAAGGCTGTTGATGTCATCTTCGCCTGGGTCTCCTCCCGAACTGAAACCCTTGGAGCAAAGGGTTTAAAAAACAAGACCATGCAGAGAGTCTCAGGTCTGTCTACCACACAGCAGCCTGCTCTTTCCTGTTGCTTATCAAGGAATCAGCAGAGGGAGACCTGGCCAGCAGCTCCTGGGCAGCAAAGTATCTCCAGACTGTGTTCCTGGTGGTTGGCTCAAGCCACTGAAGCAGTGGTTAAGACTCGAGACCTAGAGATTCACAAGGACCACTGGGATATTATTTCACTAATAACCCAATAGAAATGGAGTCACTTCCAGGGTACTCTGCTTTGGGGAAAGGCAGAATCCCATATACCTTCTACTGGGTAAGGAAAGAGGACTAAAGAAGGCACCTCTACAGACTTACGGCTTCACTACTTGTAGTGAAAGCTCATGACTCACAATGCAGTTTATAGTTGCTCATGAATCTTTGCAGGAGTGTTTCCTATAGGCGGCATTTTACGGGGACCAAAATATGAGAAGTTTCAAGATTAAAAAACAACAACGACTAAACTAAACCAAAAATCAAACATAACAAAAAACCAGAATATCCTAAGCCCCAAACCTTCAAAATAAAATAAAGTCCTTGCCATTTATAGTTTGGAGAGGGACAAAGGACTTCTACTTTCAACACGCAGGTGAATTTCTTAACGACAAAAAGTACAATGAGGCCAGCTACGGAGGAGGCTCATGCCTGTAATCCCAGTGCTTTGGAAGGTCAAGGCAGGAGAATCACTTGAGGCCAGGAGTTTGAGACTGGCATGAGTTTGCGACCAGCCTGGGCAACACAGCAAGACTCATGTCCCCAATCCTGTTTCTGCAAAAAATTAAAAAAAAAAAAAATTAGCCAGACATGGTCCTAGCTACTTGAGTGGATGAAGTGGGAAGATCGCTAGAGTCCAGAGGTTTGAGGTTACAGTGAGCTATGAGTGCGCAAGTGCACTCCGGCCTGGGAAACAGAACGAGACTCTGTCTCTTAAAAAAAAAAAAAAAAAAAAAAAAGTGTAATGGTTGAATGGATGGAGGTATGGGGAAGCCAGTATTTTTCTGCAGCTTTGCATTTGAAGCCACTCAGAACATTCCCAGATGGGTGTACAGCTCCAGGTCTAATGGGTTTAGCTGTTTGCTTTCCCTCTTCTTATTAGATACAGAAGCTCTCTTAACCACCTTTTACTTAGCTGCCTTGCTTGGAGACTCATAAAACTCAAAGCCTTCGTACCCTAGCATGGTGAAGAGCACTCCCCTCATGCTTTAGTCTCTAGCTCATGATCACTCCTTCATTCCCACATGAGTTCTATGTTCACAAAGGGAGGAGTGGTTAGCTGTGTTTGTCCGCAAATCCATTTATGGTAGCTATATTTACTGTGTTAAAGATAATATGATTAAATAGTATGTAAATCAATAAAATGAGTGTGAATACAAACAATGGTTCTAGCTGACTGCTGGGAAAGACTCAATAAAGGCAAGTCACTAAAAAACTATTGCTAGTGAATCATATGGGAGACTACATTTAGAGAAAGAAATCTTAAAAATCTGGAAAGGTTTGGTTTTTAAATGTTCTCACAATAGTCTTTGCTCTACTTTTAAAAAGGTCAAATTGGTTTTTGCCAGAACTGTGATGGAAAACTCCACTAGCAGAGTCATACTTAAAGATAAAGACATAGTCCTTTAGCAAATGATTTATGTTAGGGTTTCAAATAAAATATTTATAGAAGGTATGTCACTTTTATGTTAGCGTACCAACTACCTACTTGTCTCAATCATGATGGGTAAAAAGGGATTCTACATTTAGATAGGCAAAAGATACAAATTCAAATCTTACATTCTTATTCCATTTCTGGGTCTCTGTGGCTGCATTCCAGCACAACCTCCCTGAAGTGGCGTTCTGAGAACTCCTTACGAGTGAAGGGTATGACCAAAGGTCCAAGTGTCTACCCAAAGAGGGAACCAACTCACTCTCACTATCATTTTCCTGAGATCACAAACAGTGCAAGCACATTTCCCATATACGGTATGGAAATGCTTCTAACCTTTGGCTAAATCCCTTTAGATCCTATAACCAAAAGTGTATTTTCAAAGGCAGGACCCATGATGGGAAGAATATGCAGGATCCAACGGCAATAAAAAGAACAGACCAGAATGCATGCCCTGTGGGTGTGTCTCTCCATTTTCCATTGTAATCACAACATAAATAAGAGGGGCTACTACCACATTATATCGCATGGGGAGGGGGAGAAAGAAATACCACTAGGCTGGGCACGGTGGCTCACACCTGTAATCCTAGCACTTTGGGAGGCTGAGGCGGGTGGATTGCCTGAGCTCAGGAGTTTGAGACCAGCCTGGGCAACACGGTGAAACCCTGTTTCTACTAAAATACAAAAAATTGGCCGGGCATGGTGGTGTGTGCCTGTAGTCCCAGCTACTTGGGAGGCTGAGGCAGGAGAATTGCTTGAACCTGGGAGGCAGAGGTTGCAGCGAGCCAAGATCGCACCACTGCACTCCAGCCTGGGCGACGGGGCGAGACTCCGTCTCCAAAAAAAAAGAAAGAAATACCACTTAACAGTAGCTAGCTGGAGGTGGCAGAAATATGCAGTTTCTATAGGGTATAATGGTTAAAAGCATGAGTTCCGGACCTCTGTTAGAGACTATTATTACAACTCCCTCCTTGGTCTCTCTGCTTCTGCCCTTGCTCTCCTGCAGTCTAAACCTGACACAGCAGCCAGACCCTACTACCCCTCGGCTAAAAAAACTCCTGTGACTCCCCATCTCAGGAGATAAAGCTCCTAAAATGGCCTACAAGACACTCTTAAGAGCTGTCAAGCCTCCGCTCCTACCACCATCCCTCTGACTTCACCTCTGATTACTCTCATACTTCTCCAGTCCCAGAACATTGCTTCCTTATGTTCTACATACACACCAGGGATACCCCCACCCGTGGGCCTTTGCATTTGCTGTTCTGCCTAAAATGATATTGCTCAAATAGTCACATAGGTTACATCCTTACCTCCTTCAAGTCTTTGCTCAAATGTCACTTTCTCATTGGGGCCTTTGCCAATCTATCTAAAATCTCAACCTTTTCCTATTCCCTCCTTAACACTTACTAGCTTATACACAACAGTCTTGCTTATTAATCACATTTATTATGTCTTTTCCACTACACTGTAAGATGAAGGCAGGAACTGTGTCTTCTTCACTCCTAAATTATTGGTAGCCAGGACAGTGTCTTGCACATAGCAGACATTCATCAAGTACTTACAGAAAAATCAAAACCCTTTTCTCCTCCTGACCTGTGTATATACTTGGAAGATGCTTTCCTCCTGCCTGACTGTACCATACACACCAAAACCAGATGGCACTTCCTCCAAGAAGTTCTAGCCTATAGGTATAGATTGCTTGAGGTACTTTCATTGTAACTGACCATTCCCTACAGGGTAAGCACCTTAAGAGCAACACTGAGGCTTTGCCCAGCTCCCTATATATTCACTGAGTGACTGAGGGAATGCCTGGTCCTAACTGGCCATTCATTCAGTCACTGAATAGCTACTCTATGCCAAGACTGATGGGGAGACCCTGGAGAACAACACTAGTGTGGGTCTGGCCTCCTGGAGCCTGCAGTCTGTTGGGGAAACAGTAGATGTTTAACTATATGGATCCTGACTATGATGGGGGCTAAGAAAATAGATGGGTACATTGTTGCAGAATTAGAAGCATGCATGTATGCATGCGAAGTGTTACTTAAACTGTGCTATAAAGAACAGAAAAGAGCCTGTCATGCAGTGGGGAGTGGCGGCAGTGCGGTGGCACCTAAGCAAAGGGGCAGAGACCTCCATGTGGGAAAAGGCTTGGAGCATTCGAGGAACGCAGGCCAAGGTAGCTTGAGCTCCTGGGAGAGGAAGAGTAAATATAACAGGAAGAGACAGTAGCATCTAGGAACTGGTTATTTCTACCTCCCTGACTTTCTGCACTGCTAGAATACACCTGGTCAAAATCAAAGGGGTCCAGGAGAGGGAATGTAGAGACTTGGTTAAGCTTCTTAGCAGGAAAACAAAACAAAAAAACAGAAGAAAAAATAGAAGTAAAAATAAACAAATGTCGCCATGAGCACCAAAGGGAGAACTGGATGCTATGTGATTAAGTTATTCATAATAACCCTGGCTTCTTCCATGGGAAATAGCAGGTGACAATATTTTTAGAGAAAATTCCAAGGCAAACAAATGATTTCCAGTTTATGGATACAATAAACCCCTCAGTACTTCATAAAAATCAGTTTAAGCACTAAAAATGTTCTAGTTAAAACATCTGTGAGTAAATAGGTGAATTTATGGTATATAAATTATATTCAATAAAGCTGTTAGCAAAAACAAAAAGGTCATGGACCCTACTGAAAGGAACTAGAGATCTTTGAAAGATGGCTGACAATTGGACCAGAGTAGTGAAACCGAGAAATGGATGAAGGAATGGTGGGAGCTCAAAAGGTACTGGAGCCAGCTTGAAGGGCTCCTACTGGCCAAATTTAGGATGATATTAGCATCAAAAAGAGTAATGGGTATCACTGATCTTAAGGCCCTGACAAAAATTTTGAGCCCACAGTACAGTAAAAGCAAATAGAGGGGGGAAAAGTCACTTGCCCCCACTGGGAACGGCAACACCCCATCAGTTGACATTCATTTTTCATTTTAAAAACTGGTAATTAAAGCCTGGGAACGGTGGCTCATGTCTGTACTCCCAGCACTTTGGGAGGCTAAGGAGGGTGGATCACTTGAGGCCAGGAGTTTCAGACTAGCCTGGGAAACCTGCTGAAACCCCGTCTCTACAAAAACTACAAAAATTAGGACAGGTGGCATGCGCCTGTACGCCCAACTATTTGGAAGGCCAGATGGGAGGCCGGGATGGGCGTCTGGGAGGTCAAGGCTACAGTGAGCCAAAATCAAGCCACTGCATTCCAGCCTGAGTGACAGACACACTGTCTCAAAAAATAAAAATTGGTATTTAAAGGGAAAGAATTAGCTTTACCTTATCTTATAGAATAATAATAGCTAACAAATTTAGAAAGAATGAAGGAATTTTATAAATCAACACTTTATGAATGCCAATTACTTCTTCAGGGGAGAATTATCAGAAGGTGTAAACACCACTAGGTGAAAGGCTGATGAGCAAGAGACCATCTATGGTTACCTAGGCACTCCACAAATCACTGCTAATTGCAAAGGGAAAAATGTTCCTTTACAAAAAAGATAAAATTTAGCGTCACAACTAGTGATGTTTCCCATGTGTGCTGAGGATGAAGTACTCACACTAAAATGTTTAAACCGAATCTATTCAGACATTTAAAACATTAAACATCCCGTTCAGAAAATCAAGGCAGGGAACAAGTTAAACAATACCATGAGAAAACAGTAAGACAGATGTGGAGTATTCTATAACTAGCCTGCTCTCTTTGAAGAAATCAGAGTTATTAAGAAAAAAACAGTGTAAGGACTCTTCTGGCCTGAGATTAGACATAACAATTGCGATGAGTGAGGCTCAATGGAACTGTGGTTTTAAAAAAGAGCAACACTTTGGAGACAACTGGGTAGTCTCAATAGGCATCTGCTTCACAGCAGGCATCATTACTCCCATTTTATAGACAGCATGTGGAAGCTAGGAGCTATGGGACAATTTGTTCAAGCTCTCATAGCCTGTTATATGGCAGGGCCAAGATCAGAACACAGCAAAGAACCCACATCCTCTTTGGGGATCACTGTCCACCTGGCACCACTTCTGCCCACTGCCTGAGCTGGCACTCTACACACCTGGGATACAATCAGTGTCCTGTTTCTGCCTTTGTCCCCAAAAGCCCATTGTCCACACAGTAGCCAGAAGGAGAGGGGGCTGTTAAAATCCAAGCCAGCCAATGGCTCCCACGTGAGTTAGAAAAAGGCAACGTTGGCAGGGCACGGTGGCTCATGCCTATAATCCCAGCACTTTGGGAGGCCGAGGCAGGCAGATCATGAGGTCAGGAGATCGAGACCATCCTGGCTAACACGGTGAAACCCCGTCTCTACTAAAAATACAAAAAAAAAAATTAGCTGGCCGTGGTGGCAGGCGCCTGTAACCCCAGCTACTCGGGAGGCTGAGGCAGGAGAATGGCATGAACCTGGGAGGCGGAGCTTGCAGTGAGCTGAGATCACGCCAGTTCACTCCAGCCTGGGCAACAAAGCTAGACTCAGTCTCAAGAAAAAAAAAAAAGAAAAAGGCAACATTTTTATAACAACCAACGAGGCTCCACCATCCCCTCATCTCCTGCCACATACCCTCTCATACAATCCACTTCCTGTTTCTCTAACACACCGGTCTTCTTGCTGTTCCTCTAATGCACAGAGCAGGCTCCAGCCTCAGGGTCTTGCACTAGCTCTTCCCTCTGCCTGGGATACTCTTCTAGACAGCCCCACAGCTCCCCCTCCAACTACCTTTGAGTGAATGTTAAAATGCCACTTTTTCAGAGGCCTTTTCCAATCACCCTCACGAAAAGCAGCCAACTTCCCCTCCCATCCCTCACTCTGCTTTAATCTCTCCACAGTGCTTCTTACTACCTGATGTGCCCCATGGCCATACTGTCAGTCTCCTCATCATAAGCAAAGCCCCACCAGATCAGGTCTTTGTCTATTTAACTAGCCACATCCCTAGAGCCTGGCTTGCTGCTGTTGCTCAAAAAATATGTGCTATGGGAAGGCAAACGGTCTTGCTGCAGCCCCGCCCCAACAGTTACAGCCTGTGTGCCTCAAGACAGCACGCATCAGGGGAAGCCATCTGAGGCATCTCTGCTGAGCGTGAGCCTCCCTCCAGACAGATCACCAACCAAGAGATACCTAGCAAGGGAGTGGATGAAGTAAAGCAGAGGAGAAGGGGGAACGAAGCTAAGGAAAGCAAGGGGCTTGAGGGAGACTGCAGCAAAGTGGCCACACCTGCCCTGCAAGCCTCAGCAGCCCTCTAGTCAACCTCCCGAGGACATAAGGTTGAGGGGCTCTTGGTTTGTCTCAGTTAGAAGCCGGGAGGCTACACCTGACTTAAACCTGATCCCAAGGACAAAATGTCCAGTTACAGTTACTTTTTAAGAAGAAAAAAGAAAACATTCCTTCAATCCCCTTGAGTTTGCTCTCACAATGGCAGGCACACGGCCTGCTGAAGTAAGTAAAAGAGGTCTAAACCTAGCTGTGTGCCAGAACAAGCTCAACAGTAAAGATGACAAAGCTACTGGAGGCAGCAGGGAGGGGCCGTGAGAATTCACTGGCTCCTAAAGGCACTTACTTGGCAGGTTACCTTTCCACCACCTCCCTCCCACCTCAATGCCTGTCATGCTCCTAGGAGATGCTTAGCTGGTGATAGTGAACTTTGTATTTTCCCTGTGGTACCACAGAGGTTGTGCACGCCTTCCTTTGAGGCCTTGCCCATGCTATGCTCTGCTAGAAGGTCACGGAAGTCACCAGAGGGACCCTTGAGAGTGGCATCAACGTGACTGACAGCCATTAGTGGCATTTAAAGCATCCACATGGTAAAGGTCAGTCTGTGCTTTGCATCCCTCTTTACTTACTTCCATCCCTTACTTCCATCCCTCTTTCTCTGGACCCATGCCCACATCAGCAGTAGTGGACACCTGGCAAGAGCAGACCGGATCAAGAGTGTTCACCTTACTCAAACTCTCCTTCTCAGGAAAAGTAACAATCAGAATTACAGCCAAGAAATCTGAGCCAGACACTCAAAAGAAGACAGAGAAGCTGGGCATGGGGAGGGGTGAGGGGTGAGCATGCAGGGGACTTCCACCACCCACCGGTTGGGAGAAGCAGAAAAACACAAATCTCTTAACAGGAGACTACAGAGGCAGTCAGGCAGGAAACAAAACAACAAGCAAACAACGCCAAAAAACAGAGATGAGAACTAGGGGCATCATGATTCTTTCTTTCCCCTTCTTGGGGCCCAGTGGGCTTCTGCCTTTGAAAACCTCTAAAACGTTTATGATAATCTCCACCTTCTGATCATGTTCCCCCAGGATGGATTCTGTTCCCAGTGACTTAAAAGCCTTAACTGCTACAGATGAGATCTCACAGTGCCTACCCACTCCTCTCACGCCCCCACAGGTCTCAAACAGGTTATTCCTGGGAGGCTGGTGACAAAGACCCACGGGAACAAAGCCGCCAGCCTGCTCGAAAACAGTCTATTCTGTGAGCATAAGGCAGAGCTGGCTTCTCACTAAGGCGTCTTTATAGGGCTTATCAAAACGACACAAAAAAGAAAGCTTTTGTCCTAATGCATGCCAGGGTCCTGCTGCTGTTCTGGGAACATGTGGGTGGGTGCCACCCGCGAGGAAAACACAGACTTCAAGAGGCACTGGAAACCCTGATGGTGTTCTGGGTCTCATGACCATCTGTTCTCATAGGAAAAGGCTCCAGACATGCTGTGTGGGGATATTTCACCAAGAGGCATGGTGAAGTGCGGCACTGCCTACACGCTGGGGTCCAGTCCTGTTGGCAGCACCAGAACATGGGTGAGCATGAGGGGCAGACGTGGGAGTGGGACACATGCTTCCAAGCACCCCAGTGTGGCTATGTACAAGCTAGGGTGGGGAGGGGTGCGGCCAGAAGGCAGCTCCTCACGGCTGGAGTCCCAGTCTTTGCCCCAGTTGGCTGCGGAACTGAATGAACTGCCCACTCACCCTGGCACTGTAAATGGTTATTCTTCTCATCCTTCGGATCAAAAATCACCAAACGGATGCACTTTCATCTACCAGACCTCCCAGGCTCAGGTGCTGACTGTGGCCTACAAGGACAGCTATCTAAAACATCAAAAGCACTTTCCAGATTCTTTCACAGACATTAGACTACTCCCCACAAAGATGGGTTTCAGTAACTCCTCCTTTGGCAGCATTTTTAAAGTGCTAGTCCTTAACTTCTACCTCCTGCTCCCATTTCTACCCATGGAGAAGGGCCATGGAAATAAAAGGGCATGGGAGAAGGGATGTTGGCTGCCTTTTCCTCTTTCCAGTGAAAGTCATTTCCCTCAATAGAGGGATCCCTCCATGTTTCCATGATTTGGAAGGGAAAGGTGGAGTTTATTCGTGAGCAACTTGGCCAAAACTGCCCACAGCCTACTACCCAGGAGAAGGAAGAGGAGGAGAGGGAGTGGGAAAACAGGAGGAGGAGGAGGAGGAACAGAGGAAAGGGTGGGAAGGTTGAGAAAGGGGAAGGAGGAGGGGGAGGGAAGGTTATTCGTATCAACAACTGTGGCTACACCAATCACTCCCACCCTTGCAGGACCAACAGCCCACAGACACGGTGTCTCCGCCAACTCAGCTCTCGCCCTCCCCCCGTCCATACAAACCAGAACGACCTTGTAAGGGCAAGGAGTAAAAGAGGGTCCCAAGGCACACGACTCTGATGTTTGAATTCTGGCTGGGGAGGGGGAGGTGTCTAAAATTTCCTTTGGCTTATATTATCACTGTTTATTAGCCTCCAGATTCTTTATCTTTAAAATGGAGATGAGAAAAGTCTCTACTTTTAGAAGAGCTGGGGGACTAAATTACACGTGCAGCTTTCGGTCAGCCTGAGCCATCGCTACCACTAAGCCTTGGATTTGTAAGTGGCTCAAAAGTAAAAAGACGGAAAAAGGCCGTGCAGCTCTACTTCCCTGAAGGCCAGGAAGAGCCAAAGCAATGACTTAGGAAGTGGGATGTTTCCCCACCCGCGGCAAAGGGGCGAATTCCGAGTTCCCCGGAGGAAGCAGCAGCTCTGCAGACTCGCAATTACCTCGTCCTTATCTCCAGTGAAGGGAGGGATGGAAGTGGGGGCAGGGGCACAGAAATGGTACAAATCCTTCCTAATGGTCCCAGGCCAGAGCTCTGACCATTCCTGAAAGTGTGACCTTGGGAAAGTGACTTCGTCTCGCCAAGCCTCAGTTTCCTCATCTGTGCAGTGGGCAAAAGGGCAGCATCTAAGGTGCAGAAATGCTTCTGATGGGCTAGATAACGCCTAGCCCGCAGCCAGCGCTCACAACCGCCGATTCAGACCCGCCCGGGTTCCGCAAGCCCGGGGCTGCCCCTGAGCCACCGCCCAGGCCTCAGCCTCAAGCCATGCGGGCCTCGCCGCCGCCACGCCCCGGGCCCCCAGGCCTTGGCGGCCAGTCGCACCCGGGCTTGGGACTCTGGCCCATGCCCCCACCCCGCCTGGCCCCCGACTCACCGGTGTAGTGCACCACGCAGGTCTGGCCGCGCTTCGGGAAGGTGCGCCCTGAGGAGACAGAGACGGGCACGGTGAGCGAATGCGCGCGGCGGCGGTACTCCGGGGCGCCGCGCGCCACTACTCACCGTCTCCTGGGGAGATGGTTTCCACCTGCACTCCCATGGCGGCGGCGGACGCTGAGCGGGCGGGCAGCGCGACGGGCGGCGTGGAGCGACAGCGACCTGGCGACAGTTCCACGGCTCTGCCTAGTCCCTCGGCTCGTCGCCTGCGCACGCGCACGCCCCCTCACGCCCAGCCCTGCGTGCGCGCCCCACACGGCGCGCACGTCCCGGAAACCCAGGCCTCCGGAAGAGGGACCGGAATCCCGGAAGCCCCGAGGCCTCCGGATGCAGCTGTGTTTGCCAGGTGAGTTCTTCGTTCTCCCGCCCTTCCTCTGTGCTTGCAGCGGGTTAAGCATCTCCCTGCCCAAAGAATGGGAGTAATAATAGGGGGTCCGCCAGTCACTGACTGGGTGACTGTTATCAGGTTTCCACTTCTAAGCACACAGTTACTTATCCTGGGAAGGGCATGGTTCTGAGAAGACAGCGCACAGGTGGTACTATGTTAGCATTTTATAAGTGGCTCGAGGTTCTGAGTTCTGCTTTTCTTCACTGGAGGAGGAGTTGTCCAAATTCATTCATTCACTCACCCATAGCTTACATGCATACATTCTTATTGAGCATGTGAAAGTTGATAATACGAATTGGGTCACTCTTGTTATGCCCAACGGAATCAGAATCCAGTGGCCAGGGGAAAAGCAGTGGAGGCACACAGCACCTGCTCCAAGAATTAATATTTCCACTGACTCTGCTGCTGAAATGACCTGCTGTCTCGCTAAGACCAGATTGAGCTAGTAACTGCTGAAACAACCTGCCATAACCTAATACTAGTTTTACTTACCACTGTCAGTCACCAATCAGAGCTTGCCAGCTCCCTGAAACTTTACTAGTGCCAATGTGCTTTCTTTCAAAACAATACATTTCTCTTTCTTATAAAACTCCCAGCCTTCTCTTTGTTCTTTGGACATACCAAAGACCACCAGATCTGTGTGTATGCTCCAAGTTGCAATTCCTGCTTCCCCAAATAAAACATTACATTTAGAGATTCATCTCTATATTTTATTTTGACTTTGACAAGCACCTTCTATATGTCATGTACTGTCCTTGGTGCTGAGGATACAGCAGTGAAGGAGTCAGACCTACTCCCTGACCTCACAGAGTCTACGTATCAGGTGAGAGAGATAATCAAATAACCTGTTTAAGTAAAAAAAAGATATGGAATAAATGTAAAGTTTCACATCTATAATACTATGAGATAGTAATACATGCTGTGAGAGGCATGTTAATATAACAGAGATGCCTGATTTAGTCTGTAATGTGGTCAGATAGTTCCCTGAGTTAGCTAGGTTTAGCCAAGGTTAGAAGGCCAATTGTGTGTATGTGTTGGGGTAAGGGGAGGCAGAAGGAGCAGTACCTGCAGAGGCACTGTAACCCAAGAGAACACTGTGATATGGTCCAGGACATAAAGAGGCACATGTGACTAATCTTTCTCTGATCTCTGTGTGTGTACTTCTGTATTAGTCCAGTCTCACACTGCTATAAAGAATACCTGAGGCTGGGCACGGTGGCTCATGCCTGTATTCCCAGCACCTTGGGAAGCTGAGGCGGGCAGATCAGTTGAGGCCAGGCATCCAAGACCAGCCAGGCCAACATGGTGAAACTCAGTTTCTACTAAAAATACAAAAAAATTAGCCAGGCATGGTGGCACATGCTTGTAATCCCAGCCACTTGGGAGACTGAGGCATAAGAATTGCTTAAACCCAGGAGGCGGAGGTTGTAGTGAGCCAATATTGCACCCCTGCACCCCAGCCTAGGTGACAGAGTGAGAATCTGTCAAAAAACAAAAAACAAACAAAAAAAAAACCCTGAGACTGGGTACTTTATGGAGGAAAGAGGTTTAATTGACTCACAGTTCTGCATGTCTGGGAAGCCTCAGGAAACTTACAATCATGGCAGAAGGGGAAGCAGGCATATCTTACATAGTGGCAGGCAAGAGAGAGAGTACGTGAAGAGGAACTGTCAAACACCGATAAAACTATCAGTTCTCATGAGAACGCACTCACTATCATGAGAACAGCATGGGGGAAACCACCCGTAGTGTTTTAAACATGACCTCACAGTTTTTCGACACGCTTACCCTCATCTATGTCCCCTTTCCTAAAATCTCAGTGAGCTTGTGACTACTCTGGAAATTTTAATAGTGTAAGAATACAGGCTGTAACAGAACCAAATTAACTGTGGCTGAAAAGAGACTGAAGTTGCTGTCTCTTTCATGTAACAGTTCAGAGGCAGATGGTTCAGTGCAGGTAGGACTTCACAGGCTGCCCGGGGACTCATCCTTCTTCTACTTGTGGCTCCCCATCCTTGGAATCCTACCCTCATATACATGGTCCAAATTGGCTCTCCAATATATTTTCATCTCAACTAGTGGCAAGGGGGAAAGGAGGAATGTGAGGGTACATTCTCATTTCCTTTAAGGGCATGACTTAGAATTGCACACATCTCTTCCCCTCATACTTCACATTGACTATAACAGTTATATGGTCAAATTTAGCTGCATGGGAGGCTAGGAAATATAGTCTTCATTCTGGATGTAAACACACCCAACTAAAATCAGAGGTTCTGTGCTCATAGAATGGAAGACTGGATATTGAAAGATGAAATTTAAAAAAGGCCCCAGCAGTTACCAGGACACTGCTTCACACCACCTAGAGAAAATCAGACTGCAGAGAGAATAAATGATGGAGAATGAGAGCAACCAGGGGCAAGAGAGTTCCTAGATTCAGTTTTCCCTGAAGCCTAGCAAGATAAGGCTTGCCTCACATTCATCCTGTGGTCTCTCTCATGGCTCTGAATTGGGTATCAGTTCAAAACATAGACCTGCTTTTGAGACAGTGGCCATCCCAATCCATGTATATAAGCTTTGTTTATATACATGGGGCTTCCCAAGAACCTCACATTTGCACCACTTCTTCCTCAGTGCTTTGAGAAAACACAGGAAAGCATGTAGCTATCAGTTCAGCCACCAGATCTGAGATGAATTGGACCTGAGGACAAGGGGCATTTATTAATCATTTATCTGATTTTTTTAAGTAACTGGGAGAGTTCCTTTCTAAATTAGTTTAGATTCTGTTTATATATAACCTAGTTATTAATTAACAACTCTGTTAAGTATTTAAGTTCTTTGGGATCACCCTTTAGCAAACCAGAACTAAAAACAGAAAGTGAATGACTCTAAGAGGTGGAACTGGGAGAAAGAGCAGGAGATTCGGACTTTCATTTAATACCATTCTGAACTGATTAAATTTATTTTTACTTTCTTTGTGTAACAGGAGACAGGGAATCATTTCAGTCTGAAGTCATAAGCATCCCTGAAGACAAGGGGAAGTGACTCCTTCCCTGAAGCTCTAAAACCTGAAAAATGGGGGTTGGATTTCCTTGCATTTATCCTGTTCGTGGTTTACTCAGCTTCCTGAGTATATAGGTGTATGCCTTTCACCACATTTGGTAAGTTTTCAGCCATTATTTCTTGAGATATTTTCTTCTGCTCCATTCTGTTTCTCCTGTTCTTCTCAGATCCTGATAACACAAACATTAGGTATTTTGGAATTGTCTCCACAGGTGCCTGAAGTTCTGTTCAGTTTCCCCCAGTCCTTTTTCTCTGTTGTTCAGATTGGATAATTTCTATTTTTCTATCTTCGAGATCACTGGCATGTTTCCCTGCAATCTCCATTCTGCTATTGTACCCATCTGTTGGGAGCTGAAAAGGCCAAAGGGATCTTGACCAACTCAGCATTCCACTGGAGGCTATATGATCAAATAGCCAACTGTTTATCATGAATGCAGGATGTGGGCAAATTCACAACTGCGCCTGCCACCAGGAGGTTTGCTGAGGGCAATCACCCCCTGGCACTGTGCTCACTGAGGTTATCTACTGGGACATCTAGAGCCTATTGTTTGAAGACTGCAGTCTTGCAAGCCTGCTGTAAATCAAACTGCTAACCGACAATCACCCCCCACTTCTCGCTGTCTCTTTTGCCTAATAAATGCAAAGGGCTCTAAAGCTCAGGCCCCTTGTTTACTAGAAGCAAGGAGCCCCCTGACCCTTCTTTCAAATATACTCTCTTGTCTTTGTCTTTTATTCCCACGTTTGCCCCCTTTGTTCTGTCCCTCAAGGTCCATGCAGGTGACAAATTGCGACCCAGAACAGGGACTCCAAGGATGTCAGATAAGTGGCATCCGAACACAGATACTTTGAGGATGTGAACAAAGAAGGTCTGCTGGAGCAGAGGAACTGGAATTGACAAGACGCATGGGGACCCCAGGATGAGTCTGCCGACAGCGGATATAAGGTCAGTGCCCTAAAGAGGTACTGGGAATGATATAAGGTCGGTGCTCTAAATAAGTACTGGGAATGGGAAGTTTTCTGAATCAGGGTAACATGAAGCAGAATTTATCTATTGAAGAAAAACATTATGTTCAGTTGCTTCAAGTTCTGTTGAGACAGTCTGGAGCTCAGGTTAATTCGCAGGCACTAACTAACCTCCTGCAGAAGCCACAAAATGTTATTACACATAACCCATGGTTTCCACAGGCAGGCACTCTTGACGTGAACAATTGGGATAGACCAGGAGAAGGATTAAAACAGGCTCATCAAAAAGGTCTTAAAGTTGATTCTTCTGTTTACTCCACTTGGAGTCTAATTCGTACTGTTCTTCCACCATTATCTCCTTGTTATTCTGCTGGACAGCAGGCTGAGTCTAAAAATCTGAAAGAATCTGTTGTCCCACCCACAGCTCCAATTGAAAATAAAAAACAGGAGAGGGAGGATAAAAATTGGCCTATACCGCCCCCTCCAGTTGCAGAAACGTCTGTACTGCCTCCTTTGGTAGTAGAAATAGAGACCCCAATGCAAAGAAATTTACGCTCTGCTTCCATAGCTGGAGAGCCCCTAGGACCTTGCACTTTTCCTATTTCTGTAAGGCCTGATCCAAATAATCCACAGCAGTTTATTCATGAACACACCCTACTAGAGTTTAAGTCGTTGAAGGAATTAAAAATGAGTGTAATTAATAATGGGGTACAGAGCCCATTCACTTTAGGATTGCCAGAATCTGCATTTGGTGGTATGTGTCTTCTACCCTTTGATGTAAAACACTTGGCTCAAACTTGCTTGTCTACTAGTGCATATCTGACATGGAATTTAAATTGGCAAGAACTGTGTGCAGACCAGGCTAGATAGAACCATGTTGCTGGACACGGAGACATTACAGAGGATATGCTATTGGGTAATGGCCCTTATTCAGACCTGGAACGGCAAATGGCACTCCCAGATGCTGCTTATCAGCAGACTGCACAGGCTGCTAAACGCACCTGGGCCACGATTCCTGAAGAGGGAGTCCCAGTACAATCCTTTTTACATATCATGCAAGGGTCACAGGAACCCTATGCGCAATTTCTTGCAAGATTACAAGAGGCAGTGAAGCATCAAATTCCTCATGCCATTGCCACGGAAATGCTAACCTTAACTTTAGCTTTTGAGAATGCAAATGCAGATTGTAAACGTGCACTGGCACCTGTGAAGTGTACAGAAAACTTGGGAAATTTTCTCAGAGCTTGTCAGGATGTAGGAACCGAACTTCATCGCTCTTCAATGTTAGCACAAGCAATGGCTAATCTAGTAGTTGGCAAATCTAAAAGGAGCCAAGGATTAAGCCCTAAAGTAGGAAAATGTTGTAATTGTGGAAAAACTGGACATTTTAAAAAGGAATGCCGCCAGATCTCAGGACAGAAGGGATCTTATAATGCAGTCCCCCCCCATAGTGGAAAAAATGCCAGGACTCTGTCCTCGCTGTAACAAAGGAAATCACTGGGCTAATCAGTGCCGCTCAAGATTTCATCAGAATGGCAACCCCTACTGTCGGGAAATGAGAAGGGGGCCTGGACCTGGGTCCCTCAAACAATGAGGGCATTCCCAGTTCAGACCACAACCCCATTTCAGGGGTGGGTCCCAGGAGAAACATTGATTCCCTCACTCCAGGAACACCAGGAAGTGCAGGATTAGATCTCCCAGTTAGAGAACAGGTAATGTTAGCTGGTGGAGACATATCTATCAAAATTCCCACTGGCATGTGGGGACCTTTACCAGACAGATACATGGGACTAATTTTAGGCACAAGCCACCTTAACTTGCAAAGCATCATTGTAGTCCCAGGAGTTGTTGACTCCGATTATGAAGGAGAAATTCAAGTAGTTTTAACGTCACAAGATCTTCGGGTTTTTGAACTGGGAGAATATATAGTGCAATTATTGCTTATTCACAGGAAATTATACCCTTCTCCACGAAAGGAGAAACAAGGAAATAAAGGGTTTGGGAGCACAACTACATGAGAAATCTATTCATCACAACCTATAGCCTCTAATAGACCCACCTGTGTAGTACATATTAAAGGAAAGAAATTTTATGGGCTTATGGACACTGGAGCGGATGTGTCAGTAATATCCAGTAAGGACTGGCCCCCAGCATGGCCTCTCCGCTAACCTCCACATCCCTAGTGGGAATAGGAGCAGCTAAAAGTGTTCAACAGAGTGCTGAGATTTTTATGTTGTCTTGGTACGGATGGACAACTGTGTACTTTTCAGCCTTACATTGAAAATATAGCTATCAATTAATGGGATCAAGACTTACTTACAGCATGGGATATGAGACTTACAAATGAAAACTTTGATAACCCACAATTTAAAATGTTGAAGGATGTGGGATATCAGAGTGGGAAAGGTTTAGGGAAATTCCTACAAGGGAACCCTAACCCGATATCAGTAACTGGAAAGACAGGTTAAACCCTGCAGGGAGATTCTTCATTAAATTCCCCATGGCAATTAACCAAAGAGGCAGAAGTTGAGCTCAGGAACGGCATGCCTCCTGGCTACAGCTGCAGAAACCTTTGCTTTCATCATCCCTCAGACAAAATTTTGCAGTTTTATAAAGTCCATTCTTTCATTCTTCCTGTGATTACTCATCACAAGCTTCTTCCAGGTGGCCAGACTTATTTTACTGATGGCTCTTCCAAAAGTCGTGCAGCCATTTATGGACCTAAACATACTCAAACAATAATGACCTCTGGGGTTTCAGCTCAACGTTCAGAGTTGATCGCAGTCATTTAGGTTTTACAGCTCACAGCTGCAGATCCTATCAACATTGTCTTTGATTCAGCTTATGTTGTAAATGTAGCCAGTTGCATAGAAACTGCTACAATTAAAAGTACACTGGACCCAGAACTGCTTAATTTGTTTCACTTATTCACTTATTCTCATATGTTGCAAGCTACATGCCAAACCGGTGAGACAGCTGGTCATGTACGGCCACATTGTCTGTCATCATTGCTCATATGGGGATTCCTAAACAATTAAAAACTGACAATGGACCCGCTTATACTAGTCATGCTTTTCAAAATTTGTTATACCTTTGGGCTATAACCCATAAGGAATTCCTTACAACCCTCCAGGAGAAGGCATTATAGAGCGGGCACATCAAACATTACAATGTATGTTGAATAAACAAAAAGGGGGAGTAGGAGACCAGTTACCACCTCAAACAAAATTACATTTAGCTTTATTTACTTTAAATGTTTTGACTCCTGGTATGGATGGTAGAACTCCAGCAGAAAGACATTGACAAGTGTTAGAGGAAAAGAGGAAAGTTTATCCAAAAGTGTTATAGAAATCCCCAGAAGAAGGATGATGGACAGGTCCGGTGGATATACTGACGTGGGGAAGAGGGTATCCTTGTGTTTTTACAAGAGGTGGACAAACCGCGTGGGTGCCCTCGAGGTGTGTGTGGCCATGGAACGGGAGACTGGAGGAACCCAGGGTGGCCAACCATGGGCCCAGTCTCTCGGGTACAGGTCATGAGCCAGCTGAGCCTGACTGCGAAGATGGAGAGAAGGCCGACGGGAGTCACAACACAGTCTTAATGTTAATTTGTAAAGAATATCACCACTCAATTTACAGTTTGTGTTTTTAATCCTTATGTGTTTCTGGCACTTAAGAAGGACCAGCTCCAGGTAAACAATACCCAATTGACCTGTAAATCTTGCCAGTTATATCACTGCATTAATCATAGCACATCGCAAACACATAATACCCCTACTTTGATAATTTTGGGTTGCATCCCTGGACGATGGATTCCTGTTAATATGTCCGAGCCTCGGGCTGCCACTCCTGCTTTACACTTTGTGAAACATCTTCCAACTCAACTTACTCATCGTGTCTGTAGAGCCTTAGGCATGATAATTTTTGCTGTTGTTTCCTTAGTCACACTAATAACTTCTGTTGTGATGTTCTCTGTAGCTTTGCATAGTTCTGTTCAAACGTCTCTGTGCATGGAGAACTGGACACAGCCAACCAAGTACAGCCAACCAAGCATGGCTACTTCAGAATAAAATTAACACTGAGTTACAAACTGAAGTGACAATGTTGAAATCCCCATGGTTAGGGGAACAAGCACAAAGTTTACAATTGCAACAGCAGTTGTGCTGTCATTTTAATCACACTCATATTTGTGTAATCAACTTAGAATATAAGCAAAGTGAGTATCCCTGGGACGTTGTGAAAGCCCATTTGCAGGGAGCTTTCACATCCAACATCACCTTTGATATTGGTGAATTACAAAGCAAAATTCTTGATTTAAATAAGCAAACTCAAGAGTTTCAGCCTTCTTTAGAAGCCTGGACCGAATTCCAGCAAGGCCTGGAGAGCCTCAGCCCTTGGGCCTATCTAAGGCACCACATTTACATCTTATATGTAGTTCCTCAATAACGTTTTCTGTTCTGTTCATAGTCTGTAAAATCAGATCTCTGTTTTCTGTTCATAGTCTGTAAAATCAGATGGACTGCCAAGTGGAAAATGAGAGCTGCCCAGCCTGGGCTTACATTCTTTCAATTAATTCATAAACAGAAAGGGGAAATGCTGGGAGCTGAAAAGGCCAAAGGGATCATGACCAACTCAGCATTCCACTGGAGGCTATATGATCGAAGAGCAAACTGTTTATCTTGAATGCAGGATGTGGGCAAACTCACAACTGCACCTGCCACCAGGAGGTTTGCTAAGGGCAATCACTCCCTGGTGCCATGCTCATTGAGGTTATCTACTGGGACATCTAGAGCCTATCATTTGAAGCATGCAGTCTTGCAAGCCTGCTGTAAATCAAACTGCCAACCAACAATCACCATCCCCCCATCTCACTATCTCTTTTGCCCAATAAATGCGAAGGGCTCTAAAGCTCAGGGCCCTTGTTCACTAGAAGCAAGAAGCCCCCTGACCCCTTCTTTCAAACATACTCTTTGTCTTTTATTCCCATGTTTGCCTCCTTTGTTCAGTCCCCAAGGTCCATGCAGGTTACATGCCCATCCAGGAATTTGTTGTTGTTGTTCTCATTTTATTTTTTAGTTCTAACATTTCCACTTTGTTCTTCCTTATATGTTCTATTTTATTTGCTTAAACTTTCCATCTTGGCTGAGTGCGATGGCTCACACCTGTAATCCCTGCACTTTGGGAGGATGAGGCAGGCAGATTGCTTGAGGCCAAGAGTTTGAGACCAGCCTGGCCAACATGGTGAAACCCCATCTCTACTAAAAGATACAAAAATTATCTGGGTGTGGTGGCACTTTCCTGTAATCCCAGCTACTCAGGAGGCTGAGGCAGGAGAATTGCTTGAACCTGGGAGGTGGAGGTCACAGTGAGCCAAGATCTTGCCACTGCACTGGGCGACACAGCAAGACTCTGTCTCAAAAAATAAATAAATAAAAATGAAAAATGAATTTTCTATCGTTTTATTTATTTCCAGATTATTTCTACACAGAGCAGAGGCACTGTGACCCGAGAGAACACTGTGACCTGAGAGAACACTGTGACATGGTCTAGGACACAGGGAGGCAGATGTGAGTAATCTTTCTCTGGTCTCTGTGTGTGTGCTCCTATATTAGTCCGTTCTCACACTGCTCTAAAGAATACCTGAGGCTGGGCACGATGGCTCATGCCTGTAATCCCAGCACTTTGGGAGGCTGAGGCGGATGGATCACTTGAAGCCAGGAGTTCAAGACCAGCCTGGCCAACATGGTGAAACCTGTTTCACAAAAGAGTTCCTGGATTCAATTTTCCCTGAATCCAGGGAAAGTTTTCAGCCATTATTTCTTCAGATATTGTTTGAACATTTTAAAATTTTTACTTGTTTAAAAATTTGTGTAATAGCCACATTAAAGGCTTTGCCAGACAACTCCAAGAGCTGTGTCATTTCAGCATTGACATCTGTTGATTGTCTTTTCCTGTGTGAGCTGAGATTTTAATGTTTTTTCCACAAGTCAAGTAATTTTGGACTATATCATAGACATTTTGATTTTCATAATATTCTGAACCTTTTTAAAAAATCCTATCGAGAATGTTGGTATTTTTGTTTTTACAGATAATTGACCATATTGGACTTAGGCTGTGAGCTCCAACCAGCCTTCTGCGGGTAGTGATTTCAGTGTCAGTTCTGTTTTCAAAGGTTTTCCACTGTCATTTGGACCGTTCTTATATGTGCATCACTCAGTGGTCTATCTAAGACCTGGGCAGTGATATATCCTTTAGTTAAGTTCTGAAAGTCTGTGTGAGTTGTTTAGTATTTAATTCACACATGCAAAACAGAGGGATGAGCCCAGAAGTTCATAGCAACTTTATTCGGTTACTTTCCCAAGCTCTTCCCTCTCTTCTTAATAATTTTTTTTTTTTTTTTTTTTTTTTTTAAATTCTGGGAGGCTCCTCTTTTTGGTTCTCTAATCAGAAGTATGAGGCCTATTTATCCTGTTAGGCCAACCACTGCCTATGTCTATACCTGTGTTTGGGACCAAGCAGTGAGTGAACACAGACAGAAAAAGCAAGAGAAGTCTGTCCTACCCTCTTAGGACAATAGCTCCTCTGATTGTAGAGGAAGGTTCTTATCTGTCAGTTTTAGGCTTTATAGGCCATCATTGCTGTTGCTGCCACCATCACAAGGACTTCTTGGGGGATAGGGTACAAGTGAATTGAAAAAAGAAAAATAAAGGGAAATGTCCTTCATTCTGGGCATTTGGAGGCCTTTTTCTGCTCCTTAAACCAGAGTTAGAGGACTTTTCCTGGAGATTTCTCTGTCTGCGCTGCTATACATTTCCAGGTTTCAAGCTGCACTGAGTCCAGCCCGGGAAATATTGGAGGAAAAAAATAGTAAACTAACTGCTGGCCCCATGGTGCTTCACATTCTGGTTTTATCCCTCAATCTATCTGTTACCATTAATTTTTCAAAGTTCTTAAATAGTAACTCCTTGCATTTTGTCCAGGTTTTATAGCTGCATTCACTGGGAGAAGTGGGGCACAGTGCACTTACTCCATCTCACCTGAACCAAGCTCTGTTCTCTTTAATTTTTAAAAAAGAACTCTTTCCAGAGACAGAGAGAGACAATGATAAAACAAGTTAAAATGTTAATAGTTGGGGAGTCTAAGTGGTGGCTAAAATGGGAAGTCTTCATACAATGTTTTGGAGCATTTTTTGTAAGATTGAAGTTATTTGAAAAAAAAAAATTTAACTCTGGGAGAACAAATATGGATGTATAGAAACCCCTCATAAGAATAATAAAAAATAGGCCGGGCGCGGTGGCTCACGCCTGTAATCCCAGCACTTTGGGAGGCCAAGGCGGGCGGATCACAAGGTCAGGAGATCGAGACCACGGTGAAACCCCGCCTCTACTAAAAAAAAAAAAATACAAAAAATTAGCCGGGCGCGGTTGTGGGCGCCTGTAGTCCCAACTACTCGGGAGGCTGAGGCAGGAGAATGGCGTGAACCCGGGAGGCGGAGCTTGCAGTGAGCCGAGATCGCGCCACTGCACTCCAGCCTGGGCGACAGAGCGAGACTCCGTCTCAAAAAAAAAAAAAAAAAAAAAGAATAATAAAAAATAAAACAACAAAATAGCTTTTCTTTTTTTCTTTTTCTTTTTCTTTCTTTTTTTTTTTTTTTTTTTGAGACGGAGTCTTGCTCCGCCACTAGGCTGTAGTGCAGTGGCGCGATCTCGGCTCACTGAAACCTCTACTTCCCGGGTTCACGCCATTCTCCTGCCTCAGCCTTCCGAGTAGCTGGGACTACAGGTGCGTGCCACCATGCCCAGGTAATTTTTGTATTTTTAGTAGAGACGGGGTTTTACCATGTTGGTCAGGCTGGTCTCGATCTTGTGACCTCATGATCTGCCTGCCTCAGCCTCCCAAAGTGCTGGGATTACAGGCATGAGCCACCACGCTCGGCCCCAATAGCTTTTCATTTAAAACAATCTCTCTGTTGGGGTGAGCGTTAAAGCAACTCAAGCTGTTGCTTGCCTCCCAACCCTGCTTCCTGAGATGGCATCTGGGGGTAGGTAAAGGCTTCAGATCCTCTTGGAGTTGGGGGTGAGGGTGCTGCCTGGGCTGCTCATGTGTGGACCCAGGAAGAGGTGGTCATTCTGATATTCCTAAGGACATCTGTGGCAAAAGATGATTCTGGTTATCTATTGTTTTGGAAAGCAACAGCAATCATTTTGCTTATAGGTTTTCAATTTGAGCAGGCTTGGTGGGTAAGTCTAGTCTGTATGTCGTCTGGATGGCTGAAAGGCTGAGGGTGACTTGACAGCTGGAGGCTGAAATCATCTGAATGTTCACTCACTCACATGTGAGGACTTGTTGCTGGGATCTCAGCTGGGTCTATCAGTTAATGGCTTAGTAAGTTCCTGCTGCTATAACAAAACACCTTAGACTGGGTGGCTTAAACAACACACATTTATTTCTCACAGTTCTGGAGGCTGGGAAGTCCAAGATTAAGGTGCTGGCAGATTACAGTTCTTGGAGAGGGCTCTCTTCCTGGCTTGTGGACAGTTGCCTTCTCATGGTATCCTCACATGGTGGAAAGAGAAAGCTCTGGTGTCTCTTAATCGTCTTATGTGGGCATTAAACCCATCATGGGGACTTCACCCTCATGACCTCATCTAAACCTAATTACTTCCAAGGCCCCATCCCCTAATACCATCACATTGAGAGTTAGAGCTTCAACATACAAATTTGGGGGGTGGAGTGGGAGAGTACATGGACATTAGGTCTATAACAACCAGAATACCTATATGTGGCTTCTCTACGTGGCTGTTTGGCTTCCTTACAGCATGGTGGCTGGGTTCCAGTAGGGAGTGTCCCAAGAGAAACAAATGGAAGCTATATCACATTTCAATGACCTCATCTTGGAAGTCATATAGCATCACTTCTTTCACAGTCAATCACTCTTCTCCTCCTCCTGGATTAAAGGAAAGGGAATTTAGATCCCATTTTTTAATGGCAGAAGTGTCAGTTGCATCATTAAGAGGAGCATGTGAAATGTGAGATCTTGTCATGGCCATTTCTGGAACATGCAATTTGCCAGAAAGAGCACAGTGATTATTAAAACACTAAAATACCTCCCAATCAGTTACTACATAGCAGAGCCCCGAGCCCCTCAATCTCATTGCCCTTCTCCCTACTCTCCCCTGGGACACCCCCTTCTCAGGCCTCCCCAGGATCTATTGTCTGAAGAGTTGATAACCTGGCATAGTCAGGACCTCTGGGAACTTGCTCCAGGCTAGGGCCAAAGTCTTGTGATAGGAATTGCCTTGCTAGCTGTTAAATCTTTTGAGTGTCACCTCTGGCGATGAGGCATCCTCATTGGCAGTCTCCCCAGCCTGACCTAGGAGTCTGGGGAAGCCTTGCTTGCTTCATCTAAGATGTGGGACTTTACCTTCTATTGTGACTTCCCTTCCCTGGTGCTTTTGACCTTCCCTTTATCCTATATAACCCTACCCTCTCCAGGATTTGTACCATCAGTGGGAAGCCAGGACACACAGACTTCTACCTACTTTGCCCTGTCCCTTTGTGACTTCACCCTTCTCCCATGGCAGGATCTTTTCTATTAAGTAGCATTCTCGTGCCCCTTTCTTTACGACCATGATAACAGCAGGAAGAGAGACTGGCAGCTCCCTGCGGGAGAATTTCAAAAATATTATTCCTGTTATATGGGCAAGGTGGGAAGAGGTGAATTGAAAGAAACCAGCAAGGCTCAGGTGACTGACATGAGAACATGCTGATTAGAGAAGCAAGGGAAAGAGGGAGAGCATGGAGTGGGGGCAGCCACAGGACAGGAGGTACTAGAAAGAAAGCAACATGGAAAGAAGATTTGTATAATGATTTGCCATGTCTTCTGAAAGTATATCCCATGAGAGTATTACCATGAGATACCCGGGAAATACTTAAGCTACTTTTCAGTTATTTTGGGTCTTAGTTTTATTGATTGTGGTTATGACTTGCATTTCTCTAATGACTAGTAATGACTAGTAATGTTAAGCATCTTTTCTTTATTGGCCATTTGCCTATCTTTTTTGGAGAAATGCCTATTTAAATCCTTTGCCTATTTTCAAAGGCAAAGGTTGTCTTTTTTTTTTTTCCATTGAATTATGCATTCTTTGTATATTTTGGATACAAGTCCCTTACCAGATATATGATTTGTAACTATTTTCTCCCATTTTGTGGGTTGTGTTTTCATCTTTCTTTCTTTTTTTTTTCTGCGATGGAGTCTTGCTCTGTCACCAGGTATGAGTGCAGTAGCGCGATCTCGGCTGACAGCAATATCCACTTCCCAGGTTCAAGCACTTTTCCTGCCTCAGCCTCCTGAGTAGCTGGGACTACAGGCATGCGCCACCACGCCCAGCTAATTTTTGCATTTTTAGTAGAGATGCGATTTCACTATGTTGGCCAGGATGGTCTCGATGTCTTGACCTCGTGATCCACCCACCTTGGCCTCCCAAAGTGCTGGGATTACAGGCGTGAGCCACTGCACCTGGCCCTGTGTTTTCATTTTCTTGATGGTGTTCTCTGATGCACAAAAGTTTTACATTTTGATGTAATATAATTTATTTGTTTTTTCTTTTATGACTTGTGCATTTGCTGTCATATCTAAAAAGCCATTGCAGAACCCAAGATAACAAAGATTTACTCCTATATTTTCTTCTATGAGTTTCACAGTTTTCACTCTTAAGTTTGGGGTCTATGATCTATTTTGTGTTAATTTCTGGGTCTGGTGTGAGGAAGATCTCCACAATAATTACTTTATATGTGCATAATTTTCTTTGCACCAGCATAAACTCATACTAACTTGTTATAACAATTCTGGACAGGATCTAGTTTGAGGCATTAGAAGGATGAGATGTCAATTTCAAAAGAGCCTCTAACAAAGCAACATGAATTCTGCTAAAACTGAAGAAAGAACAAACATGAAATTTGTGGGGAAGCTTGGGTGGAAAATGGGGAAATCATTGATGCTTTACAAAAAGTTTCTAAGGACAATGCCCACCAAAATCAGAAGTTTACAAATAGATAACTTGTTTTAGGAAGAGACAAGACTATGTTGAAGATGAGGCCCACGACAGCAAACCATTCACATCCATTTGTGGGGAAAAAAAGTAGTCTTGTTTGTGCCTTGATTGATGAGGACCAACGATTAACAGCAGAAACAATAGCCAACACAGGTGGACATCTCAATTGGTTCAGCTTACACAATTCTGCCAAAATACTAAAGTTGAAGTACTTGAACAAAATACAAAAGCTGAGCAAAGTTTCCACTTAATGGGTGCCCAAATCCTTACACCCAGATCAGCTGCAGACAAGAGCAGAGCTTTCAGAGGGAATTTTAAACAAGATCCTGAAGGATTTTTTTTTTCAAGTAATTATACTAGGAGATAAAACGTGGCTTTACCAGTATCATCCAGAAGGCAAAGCATAATTAAACCAAGAGTTACCAAGAGGTGGGAGTGATCCAGTCACAGCAAAGGTTTGTTTGCTTTCTGGAGGCCAATGAATGATAACATCTGCTTATTATGAGAGTGTTTTGAGAAAATTACTCAAAGCTTTAGGAGAAAAAACTAGGGAAAGCTTCACCAGAGCGTCCTTCTCCACCATGATGATGCTCCTGCTCATTTCTGTCATCAAACAAGGGCAATTTTATGAGAATTTTGATGGGAAATCATAAGACATACACGTTACAGTCCTGATTTGGCTCCTTCTGACTTCTTTTTGTTTACTAATCTTAAAAAAATCTGTAAAGGGCACCAATTTTTCTTCAGTTAATAATATAAAAAAGACTGTGTTGACATGGTTAAATTCCCAGGACCCTCAGAGTTCTTTAGGGATGGACTAAATGGCTGGTATCATCACTTATAAAAGTGTCTTGAATTCAGTGGAGCTTTTGGTGAGAAATTAAGTCTATACTTTGTATTTTTAGCTTTTCATTCCATTTTCCATAAACTTTTTGAAGTCCCCTCATGTTAAGTATCTACAGTAGCCAAAATCATAGACAGAAAGCAGAATGCTGGTTGCCAGGGGCAAGAGGGAAAGGGAATAGGGAGTCACTTGATGGGTACATAATTTCAGTTTTGTAAGATGAAAAAAGTTGTGGAGGTAGATGATGGTTATGGTTGTGTAACAATATGGCTGTATTTAAGGTCACTGAACTGTATATTTTAAAATGGTTAACATAGTAAACTATGTGTGTATTTTACCACAGTAAAAAAAGAAGGAAGGGGAATTCAGATACAAAATTGACCATCTCAGAAAATACGGTGTCACTTTCCCAACCCAACTGGAGAAATTATGTTTCTGTGGTCTCTACGGAGCTATTGTGCCGACTCAGCTACACTGCCCACTGCATACAAGGTTTGGGCAAAACACCTGCTGGGCGAAGCTTTGCCAATATAGAAATGCATAAGTAACAGGGAAGGCTGATCACCTCCAAACTCTTGGCCCAATGCTGAGCCAAGAGCTCCACATCTGGGCCTTCTTTCCATTGTGGCAACTGAGCCTCCCGTTGCTACTACCATGCAGCTTGGTAATACTCAATTTGGCATAAGCAATAGCAAAGGTGTGCTTCTAAGCTAAAACACCTACAGCCTCAGAAGCATAATGTGCATTCTGAAAGGGGCCTCTGCAAATCTGAAGTATGGAAACATACCTGAGATGGATGGGGTCTGAGACCCCCACGGTGGAACTGCCAAAAGTCCCAATCCCCTTCTCCCTTTGAGCTCCTATGGCTCTCTTCTTTTACTTAACGGAGAAAACCTTCTGGATTTGAAGTATCAAATATATAAATGTCTGACAGTATCTTGACTGTATATTTCAAAGGTTTATACCTTAAAGGGTTTAAGAATTCTGGTTAAGGGACAGTCTCTAATGGTGAAATTTCTGACATTCATCAGTAGATGGAGTTGATACATTTGAGCCTTATCACAGTCTTAGGAGGCTCCAGGAATCAGAGACATGGTCTCCACTTAAATGTCCAAATCTCCTCCTTAAACAAGCTTCCAATGAGCTACCCAGGTTCTGCTTGAATATCCCCACTGACAGGGAAGCTATTACTTCCAGGAGTAGAAGTTTTCACCTTCGGATAGTCTGTGTATTGAGTGAAAAGGCCTGTGGGAATGGGGATTAGACCAGCTCTTCTGCTTGTGGGTGGAAGTGAGTACATGAGGCCAACTCTGAAGGTCCTAAATTTGATGGGCAGCAGGAGGGGGAGGTGAGATGCATTGCTGTATCATCAGGGCGTGACTGGGACTGTCTAGTACTGCACAAAACATAAGGCTTGGGTGAAACTATACCTAGTCAAAACTCTTATATATTCTACAGTGGACATTTGGTGGCATTTGTCTTTTCCGGTAACAGCACTTTGGTTTTCATTTGGGGAAGCACTCATTCTCCACTCTTTGCCATAAAGTTCAGGTGGAACTAACATAACTCTCAGCTCCAGGAGTGGTCATGTGACTCAAGCCCTTAAATACGGTGATTGATTTAGGAATGGGCATGTCTTAGTCCATTCTGGCTGCTGTAACAAAATATCATACCTTGGGTGATTCATAAACAACAGAAATTTACTTCTCAGAGTTCTGGAGGCTGGGAAGTCCAAGATCAAGGCAGATTTCATGTCTGGTGAGAGCAAGCTTTCTGACTCATAGATACTGCCTTCTTGCTACATCCTCACATGGTGGAAGGAGTGAGAGGTCTCTCTTGGGCTTCTTTTATAAAAGAACTAATCCTATTCATCAGGACTCTACCCTCATGACCTAATTACCTCCCAAAGTCTCTATCTCTTAATACCATCACCTTGTGGGTTAAAAATTTCAACATATGAATTTGGGGAGTGGGACACAAACATTCCAACTATAACTGCATATGATCCAAACAGAGTGTCCTAGTTACCTCAGGCTGCCATAACAAAATACCATCAACTGTGTGGCTTGAACAACAGAAATGTATTTTTTTACAGTTTTGGAGGGTGGAGTCTGAGATCAGAGTGCCACCATGGCTGGGGTCTGCTGAGGGTTCTCTTCCTGGATAACAGACAGCTGTCTTTTTGCTGTATCCTCATACGTGAGAGATAAAGAATGAGGAAGAGCTAGAGTGCACTCTCTTTGCTGTCTCTTCTCTCTAATCCCATCATGAGGGCCCTACCCTCATGATTTCTTTTTTTTTTTTGAGACAGAGTTTCACTCTTGCTGCGTAGGCTGGAGTGCAATGGTGTGATCTTGGCTCTCCGCAACCTCTGCCTCCCGGGTTCAAGCGATCCTCTCACCTCAGCCTCCGAGTAGCCGGGACTACAGGCATATGCCACCATGCCCAGCTAATTTGGTATTCCCAGTAGAGATGGGGTTTCTCCATGTTGGTCAGGCTGGTCTCGAACTCCTGACCTCAGGTGATCCTCCCATCTCCGCCTCCCAAAGTGCTGGGATCACAGGTGTGAGCCACCGCACCCATCCATGATTTCTAAACCTCATTACCTTCCTGTTGTGTGAAACCCCCACTGACTCCAATGGGGATGGCACCAGGTTCAAGAGGCCAAAGAAGAGACCGAGAGCCAGCAAATGAGACATGAGGTTTTATTTGGGGCTTACATACAGGAGAGAGAGTCCAGTGGTGGCGAGCTGGACAGGAGAACCGCGGTACATACAGTCCAGTGGTGGCAGGCTAGATGGGATAACCACATGGGTCGGTGGTAGTGGCCTGGGCAGAAGAACCACAACTGCTTGTAGAAGACATGCAGGTTATATAGCATTTTCACTTAGCACCCTCCCCCTAACAGTTTCCACCTAGCAACTTCACCTAACCTAAAACAAAGGGTCTAGATCTCCTGTATGGCCTGCATTCCACAGGATGGGCCATATGTTCCTCATAGACCCAGATGTTCCTCATACACAAGGAAGGACTCTCCAAGTTGGCCACTCCCAGATTTCCTAGCTTGGAACCCACATTCAGGTGTGTCTGCCATACAGAGTCATTCTCAGGGTATACTTAAATTATTGCTAGTATGCGCATTTATCATACATTCCCAAAGGCCCTATCTCCAAATACCAGCACATTGGAGGTTAGGGCTTTAGCATATGAATTTAGGGGCGACATAGTTCAGCTCATAGCACAGAGTTAATCCCAAATTATTGTGGGTGTAGTTACTAAATAAAAGAGAACCCTGATTATAGTAGAGCCAGCAGTGTCAGAATCTAGATGACCCTTAAGCTTTCCACTTTATGGGCCAAAAAGTCTCCTTTTAGCCAGTCTAAATTAAATTTTCTGCCACTTGCAACTAAAAGATTCTTGAGTAATATGATCCCCAAACTTGCAGATCACTTGATCTCCAAAGGCTGCACTGGCTGGTTAATCAGTTGCTTTGTGTGTGTGTAATGACTGTAGGAGGCTCTTACACTTAAGCCTTTATCAGAATCACTTGGAGAACTTGGTAGAGTCCAGATTGCTGTGCTTCAACCCCAGTTCCTCATTCTGTAGGTCTAAGGTGCAACTTGAGAATTTCTGTTTCTACAAGTTCTGAAATGATGCTGATGCTGTTAGTCTGGGAATCCCACTTTGAAAAACAGTGAAATGGAAGCCCTTGATTCCTGAAATGAGGATACCTGGAATCTTTGTGGCCCAAGATTGAGACAAGGGGTAGGATGAAACTTTTCTTTAGTGGGAAAGAACCATTTTGGTATGCCCTGGGAGTCCTCGGGGAGTTTAATCCTTACTCTTAGCTCCCAAAGGGGAGGTATTATAGTTCCAGAAGAGATTTTCTTAGAGATCCTTTAAAAATGTCTGTTGTGCCTCCCTACAAGGCTTTTCTATTACACTCAGAAAAAATTCAGGTGCCTTACAAGGCATTACATGATCTGGCTTCGCTGGGGAAAGTGGTAGGGATCAGAATCCTTCATTCCCTTGACTCTCCTCTCATGTTCTATGTCAGTAGCTACAGGGCTCATACACACTGGAATCTCCTGGGCCACTCTGGCAGCAAGGAGCATTTTTCAGGCTATGAGATGTAGCAAAATTAATCTTCATAATAACAAAAAACGCACCAACTCTTCTCCTCAGCTCTCTAAATGTCTAGGAAATTCTTATTCTATGTTGGTCTGAACTAAACTATATCTCTCAGATGCTTTGGCGCCCAAAAATAGTTCTTAGACTCCCAAGTATGTACTCAGATATTTGGATTGGGAATTGCGATCAGTAGATCATAGTGGCTACAAATAATGACCTATGACTCTAGGAGGAGTCACCAAGCAGTGTGTACCAAGGGCCAAGACAGGGGTCTTAACTGCTCCAGGAGATTAGGAAAGGGGCTCTTCACCATGTAGCAAGGCAACAGGAAGCTAACTCAACCATAAGAAATGCAGTGATAGGTGTTTTGCATAGAGTGGCTTATGTAATCCTGATCCCAACATCATTATTATTACCCCTCTTTTACAGAAGGGAAAGCTGAGGCTTAGTGACACAGAATAACTTGCCTATGGCTACATGCGGTAGCTTGAAAAATGGTCTCTCAAAGGTACCAGGTTCTAATCTCTTACCTTACATGAAAACAGGGTCTTTGCAGATGTGATTAAGTTAAGGATCTTGAGATGGAAAGGCTATCATGGATGATCAGAGTGGGCCTTAAATGCAGTTGCATGTGTATAAGAAGAAAGTAGAGGAAGATTTGACCCCATACACACGGAAAAGAAGGTACTATGACTATGGAGATGAGAGATTTGAAGATGCTGGCCTTGAAGATTGAAGTGATGTGTCCATAAGCCAAGGAATGATAACAGCCACCAGAAGCTGGAAGAGCCAAGAACGGATTTTCCCCTGGGATCCCCAGAGGGAGCATAGCCCTGACGACACCTTGGTTTTGCCCCAGTGATACTGATTTCAGACTTATGGCCTTCAGAATTGTGAAAGGGTAAATTGTGGAAGAATCAGTTTCTTTCATTTTAAGCCACCGTATCCGTAGTAATTTTGTACAACAGCCTCAGGAAACTAAAACACATAAGCCCAGAAATGTGCCCAAGTCTGTCTGGCCCCAATAGCTCTGCTGTTTGCTCTGTACTGTGGAGCCAGGCAGGAGAAAACAAATGCTACTCCCCATGGTCTGCATTAATAGAGATGGAGTGGGCATGGGAACCCACATAGGACCATTATTTGGCTTGGGAACATGGTGTACTTTTTTTTTTTAATTATGAAGATTTATTTTGCTACATGTGGTAGTCTGAAAAATGCCCGTTGGTTCAAGCTTTTGAGTAACCAAGCATTGACCTAGTGGGCCCATAGTGGCTGGATACTGAGAAGGGGTGATGGGCAGGGACAACCTCGGATGAGGGATGTGCTACAGATCACCCCCAGATGGGACAATCATGTTGATGTGAAAGTGATATTGTCAGATAGGCTAACAGATTCTAAGTAGTATCAGAAGCTGCCAGGTTAGCTTGCTACTCTGCCATAGATTTAACTGGTGGGAACACATCAATCCCATATAGATTAAGATTACTTATTACTTACACAGACAACAGTGGTATTAGCTCCCCATGGCCCTTGATCACAGGATGACACTGGAACAGAAGGGGCCAAGTGACATGCAACAGAGCTGATGGGTCCCTGATGCTGAGGAGCCAATTTTATGCTGCAGCTAAGCAGCTTTACAGCCTGCAGCTGTACCCTGAGGGGAGGAGGAAAAGTGGATAGGCCTGCCTCATCAGAACCAGCAAGGCAGATGAGAAATGGCCATGACAGTCTTCCTGTAGATAGAGAGGTGGGTGAGAGATGGCCTTGTGGCAGCTCCTTGCAAGCCCACCTGACTTCTCATGATCTGGGTGATCAAGGGGTATCCCACCAAGACTTAGGTCAGCAGTGGTTAAGCCTTGCCCCGTAGCCTAGGTAAAAATGTGCGAGGTTGTCAGGGCACCAGCATGGAGGAGTTCCCCTACAAATATGAGCCTTTCACAGTGAAAAGGCAAGAACTTAGATTTTGCCACTTCTTTGAGTCTTCATTTTTGTATTAAGACTTGTGTGTGTGTGTGTGTGTGTGTGTGTGTGTGTGTGTGTGTGTATATAACAGGGTCCTGCTCTGTTGCCCAGGCTGGAGTGCAGTGGTGCAATCACAGCTTACTGCAGCCTTGACCTCCCAGGCTCAGGTAATCCTCCTACCTCAGCCTCCCAAGTAGCTAGGACTACAGGTGCGTGCCATCACACTGGCTAATTTTTTGTATTTTTTGTAGATGCAGGGTTTTGCCATGTTGCCCATACTGATCTCAAATTCCTGGGCTCAAGTGATTCTCCTGCCTCAGCCTCCCAAAGTGCAGGGATTACAGGCGTGAGCCACTATGCCTGGCATCCTTATGCAGACTCTTGTGTCATATAAAACTCACATCAAATCTGTAGGTTTTTCTCCTGTTAATCCATCTTACATCAATTTAATTCTCAGGCCCAGCCAAAGACCTTAAGAAGGGAGAGGTAATGTTTTGCTTTCCCTACACCATCACCCTAGAAAGTTTCCTATTGTCCCTTTCCAGTCAACCACCTCCCCAAGAAGCAATCACTGTTCTGATTTCTATCCCTGTGGATTTGTTCTGCAACATCATTGTCCAATAGGACTTTCTGCAACGATGAAAATGTTCCATGTCTTCACGGTCCAGTACCATAGCCAATGGCTACATGCAGCTGTTAAGCACTTGAAATGTGGCTAGTGCAACTAAAGAAATGAAATTTTTATTCTACCTAATTTTAATTAATTTAAATTTAGATAGCCACACAAGGCTAGTAGCTACCATATTGGATAGCTCCAGCTCTTTTTTTGTGCTTTTGATAGTTTACATTGTTGTGTGCCTCACCAGTTAGTTTCTTACTGCTGAATGAGGTTTTTAAAATTTTTAAATTTATTTTTTATTGAGGTAAAATATATATAACAGAGAATGGACCATTTTAACCTCATTTTTAAAAATTGAGATGGTGTCTCACTCTGTTGCCCAGGTGGAGTGCAGTGGTGAAATCATAGTTCACTGCATCCTTGGCCTCCTGGACACAAGTATCCTCCCGCCTCAGCCTCCCAAGTAGCTGGGACTACAGGTGCACACCACCATGCCTGGTGAATTTTAAAATTTTTTTGTAGAGATATGGTTTCACTATGTTGCCTGGGCTGGTGTCAAATTTTCAGGCTCAAGCTATCCTTCTGCCTCAGCCTCCTCAAGTGCTGGGATTACAGCAGTAAGCTACTACATCTGGCCCCGTTTTAACCATTTTTAAGTGTAGGTTCAATGGCATAAAGTACATTCAACATTGCTGTGCAACAATCACCACCATCCATCTCCGGAACTTTTCCCCTTCCCCAGCTGAAACTCTGTACCTTTTAAACAATGACTCCCTGTCCCCTTCCCTCAGCTCCTGGCAACCATCATTCCACTCACTTTCTGTTGCTGAGTATGTTTTTTACTGCTGGGTAGTTTGTTTGTTTGTTTTTTTTTTTTTTTGAGACGGAGTCTCGCTGTGTCTCCCAGGCTGGAGTGCAGTGGCGTGATCTCGGCTCACTGCAAGCTCCGCCTCCCGGGTTCACGCCATTCTCCCGCCTCACCCTCCCAAGTAGCTGAGACTACAGGCGCCCGCCACCACGCCCGGCTAGTTTTTTGGGGTAGTTTTTTTTAAAAGCTCAGTACTATCCCCTGCCTCCTTGATATTGCTCTGCTTTGTATATGAATTGAATCCTTGAAAGTTAAATATGCACAAGACACAGTTCATCTACATGCCTTGGTTTCAGCATGTTCTGTTTGACTAGATGAGTCTTTAACCGCAGATCCATGCCTTCTGTTTCTCTGAATCCCACATTCTGAATGTACTGCCAAGCTGTTGGTATAGACAAGATGTCTGCTCATTGTGAATTCTTGGTACCTGATGGTGAAGTTGGGTAGGGCACCACATTTGCTGAATTCCCATGAGGTATCTGAGTCCAAGGCTTTAGAGCAGGTCATACCACAGGGAAGGGACTTTCCCAAGCAAACTGCTGGTTTTCCACCAAATCCATGAGGCTGAGCATGTGATCACTTCCCTGATACTTCATCTTGATTGCATTCTAGATGATATGCCCAGCTGGGTTACATTCTTCAGCCATGTCAGGTATGGCCATGTGACTAAGTTTTGGCAATGGAACTGGAGCAGAAGTGTGCTGGGACTCAAGCTGAAGACACTGGACTAGTGTCTTCCACTATTTCCTCCTCCTTCTAGCTGGAACTTTGATACAACACCCTAAGTTAGGGATTGCAGCAATGCGCTAGAGGATTGCAGGGCCACCCTCCCAGCCTGGGACTCTGGATGACTTCATGAAACAAGCCTGCCTACTTCCCTGGACTGTTATGTGAGAGGAAGATAATGATCTGTCTTGTATAAGCCATTTTATTTCAGGGCTAGCCTTTGCCCTAACTAATACAACCACAGACAAGGCTGAAATAGAATCTGGACCTCCTGACTCCCAGGCCATCCCTACACCATAGTACAAGGGGTATTAGATTGGAGGAGAAAGAGAAGTGAGTGTAGCAAAGTTATCCCCAGTGGCAGCAGGAGAAATGCCTCTGCTCTTGCCTGAAGGTACTTTCTGTCTGGGCCTCAGCCTTAACATCTCACTCCTGGTTGTTTGTGGTGGCTTCCTACTTGGTTTTCCTAAGTCCAGCCTTTCTTATGCTGGCTAATCCTCCTTACCATAATCAGAACAGTCTTTCCAATACCTATGTGATCTCTGAAACAGACATTTTATCCAATAGCCATTCCTTTCCATTGTTTCCCTTCTTGGAAGAGCCTATCTTCCAAGATAGAAGTTGAAATATTAGTAATTTGTTCTCCAGTGTCCCTTACAGCAAGGGTTGGCCATGTAGCCAATGGGACACATTGACATTATTGTATATGGTAATTTTTATGTTTAACTTTTTGAGGCACTTCCAAACTGTTTTCCAAAGTGGCTGTACCATTTTACATTCCCACTAGTGATGAATGAGGGTTCCAATTTCTCCTCATCCTCCCCAACACTTGTTATTGTCTCTCTTTTATTACAGCCATCCTATTAGGTGTCTAGCCAATGAGAACTGTGGGAAAGTCTGACAGGGGACTTTGGGGAAAGATTTTCCTCCCTAACAAAGAGATGTATGTAACAAAGACATCACAAGAAAAGAAAACTACAGACAAATATCCCTTATGAATAAAGATGCAAAGATTCTCAACAAAATAGCAAACTGAATCCAGCAACATAAAAAAAAAAACAACTATACACCATGACCAGAAATGCAAGGATGGTTTAATATCCAAAAATCAATCCATAAAAATACACATCATCAATAGAAGAAGGAAAAACCACATGATCATCTCAACAGACACAGAAAAAGCATTTTACAAAATTTAACATCCTTTCATAATAAAAATGTTCAACAGACTAGGAATAAAAAAGAACTTCCTCAGCCTAATAAAGAACACCTATTAAAAAAACAACAGCTAATATAATATTTAATGATTAATGATTGAGGCCGGGTATGGTGATTTTCGCCTGTAATCCCAGCACTTTGGGAGGCTGAGGCAGGTGGACTGCTTGATCTCAGGAGTTTGAGACCAGCCTGGGCAACATGGTGAAACCCCATCTCTAAAAAACATAAAAATTAGCTAGGTGTGGTGGTGTGTGCCTGTAGTCCCAGCTACTTGGGAGGCTGAGGTGGGATGGTCATTTGAGCCCAGGAGGCAGAGACTACAGTGAGCCAATATTGCACCATTGCACTCCAGCCTGGGTGACAGAGTGAGAACCTGTGTCAAAAATAAATAAATGAATGAATGAATGAATAAATAAATAAATAAATAAATAAAGATTGAATGCTTTGTTCCTAAGATCAGGAACTAGACAAGAATGCCCATTATTACTATTTCTATTCAGCATTGTACTGGAGGCTCTGACCAGTGCAATAAGGTAATAAAAGAAGCTAAAAGGCATCCAGATTTAAAAAGGAGAGGTAAACCATTTCTGTATGCATATGACATGATCTTGCATATAGACAATACTAAGGAATCCACAAAAAACTATTAGAGGTAATAAACAAGCTCAGCAAAGTTGTAAGATATAATATAAATATACAAAAATTATTTATATACCTATACAATTATTTGTATAGGTATATATCTATACCTATACAGAATAATCTGAACATGAAATTAAAAACCAAACCTGTTTATAATAGTATTGAAAATAATAAAATAATTAGATATAAATTTAACAAAAGAAATGCAAGACTTGTACACTGAAAACTACAAAACATTGCTGGAAAACATGAAAAGGTATAAATAAATGTAGAGATATACTATGTTCATGGATTAGATGACCTAATATTTTTAAAATGGCAACACTCTTCAAACTGATCTAAACTTTCAATAAAATCTTCATCAAAATCTGAATGGCATTTTTAGCAGAAATGGAAAAACAAATCCTAAAATGGTAGTAGCTTCTTGTTCAAGGCTCCTTGTCAGTGAGATAACCCTCCTGTCTTCACTGATCCTCCTGACCTTCACCTGATGCTGTTCTTTGGGGGAAAATGGAACACTGGAAAGCCAACACTTTTCTTTTTCTTTGTCTCTGGCCTTCACTACTACAGTAAGTGAACAAAGTCTTGACTATTAATTTCATTTGGCTTATTGTCCTAACTGACCATCTCAACACCTGACATCTTGACAATCTTAAATTATTAAATATAACAATCAAAAGACAGATTGGCAGGGTATATATGTTGTTTGTGATAAACTCATTTCAAATTCAACAATTTAGGTAGGTTGAAAGTAAGTGATATAATAAGATATATTATGCAAACAGTTTAAAACATAGAAGTGGCTAAATGAATATCAAACACAGTGGACTTCAGAACCATGAAATTTACTAGAGTCAAAGAGGGATATTACATAAGAATAAAATGATCAATCCACCAGGAAGATAAAACAATATTAAATGTGCATGCACCAAGCAACAGAGACTTAAATATGTAAAGCCAAAGCTAATAAAATTGAAAGGAGAAATAGATAAGTCCACAATTACAGTCAGGGGCATAAACAACCCAATCTCAAAATCAATTGAACTACTAGGTAGAAAATCAGTGAGGATTTAGAGGATCTGAAAACTATTAAACAACAGTTATCTAATAGGCACGTATAAAATACTCCAACCAACAACACAGAATACACATTAGTTTCAAGAACCCAATAAATATATACCAACATAGACATATCTTGGACCATGAAAGAAACCTCAGCAAATTTAAAAGAATTGTAATTATAGAGTATGTTCTCTGACAAAAATGGAATAAACCTACAATTCAGTAGTATAAAGGCAGAAAATCTCTAAACATGTGGAAATTAAGCAACATACTTCTAAATAATCTACGGCTCAAAGAAGAAGTTTAATGGGAAATTTTAAAACTACATAAAACCAAATAAAAGTAAAAATACAAGGTACCAAAATATGTGGGATGCAGCAAAAGTAATGCTGAGAGGAAAATTCATAGCACTAAATGCTTAACTGGAAAAGATGAAAGGTCTCAAATTAGCAATTTAAGTTAGTACCTCTAGAAACTAGAAAAAGAAGAGCAACATAAATTCAAAGCTAGCATAAGGAAAGAAACAGTAAAAATCAGGGCAGATATAAATAAAATCAAAAACAGAAAAACAACAGAAAAAATGCAAAAAGCTGATTTATTAAATAAAATTGATAAGCCTCTAGCAAGATGGAAAATAAAAAGAGAGAAGATACAAATCACCAGTATCACAAATGAAACAGGGAATGCCAATGTAGATCTTGTAGCCATTAAAAAGATAATAAGGAAATACTGTAAATAAATTGATGCTCATAAATTTGATAACTTAGAAGAAATGAAACAATTCCTCAAAAATAAAAAAACTTCCAAAACCCAACCAGGATGAAGCAGATAGTTTGGTCAGTCCTAAAATCATTAAAATGGCTGGGCATGGTGGCTCATGCCTGTAATCCCAGCACTTTGGGAGGCTGAGGTGGGTGGATCACCTGAGGTCAGGAGTTTGAGACCAGCCTGGCCAACCTGGTGAAACCCCATCTCTACTAAAAATTTAAACATTAGCTGGGCATGGTGGCAGATGCCTGTAATCCCAGCTACTCAGGGGGCTGAGGCAGGAGAATCACTTGAACCTGGGAGGTGGAGGTTGCAGGGAGCCGATATCGCACCATTGCACTCCAGCCTGGGCGACAAAGTGAGACTCCATCTCAAAAAAAAAAAAAAATCATTAAAATAACTGAATTCATAATTAAAATGCTTCAAAGCTGGATAATTCTACCAAACATTTGAAAAAACACCAATTTTACCTAATCTCCTCCATAAAATAGAATCAGAGGAAACACTTCTCAATTCATTTGATGAGGCCGGTGTTATGAGACAAAATAAAAAGAAAGGAAATTACAGACCAATATCTCTTATTAATTCTGATGCAAAAATCCTTGACAAAATATAAGCAAGCCAAATCCAACAATGTATAAAAATAATTATTTACCATTATGAAGTTAGATTTATTACAGCTATGGTAATTCAACATTCAAAAATCAATCAATTCACTGTATCAACAAGCTAAAGAAAGAAAAGCACATAATCATATGAATTGATGCAAAAAGAAAGCATCTGACAAAATCCAAAACTCATTAAGTCTCCCAGCAAGTCATAAATAGTACAGAATTATTTCAACTTGATAAAGAACATGTAAAATAATTATACAAAACAAAAAATCCACAGCTAATATACTTAATGGTGAAAGACTGCTTTCCTCTTACAATGCTTTCCTAATGGCGCTTTCCTTCTAAGACAGAAACAAGGATGCTCTGTCTTACCACTCTTATTCTACACAATACTGGAAGGTCTAGCCACTGCAACAAGGCAAGAAAAGGAAATAAAATGCCTAACATCACAAAAGAAGAAACAAAACTGTACAATTTATAGATAATCTGTTTGTAGAAAATCTAGAGGAATTTAAAATTCAACAAACAAACTCCAACTAAAAAGTGGGTTTACAAGGTCATAAGACACTAGATAAACACACAAACTTCAGTCACATTTCTACACACTAGCAATGAATATATGGAACAAAACTTTAAACCACAATACCACTTATAATCTCTCCAAAGAAAACGAAATATTTAGCAAAACATGCATAGTATATGTATGCTGAAAATGATAAAATACCAGATAAAAGAAATAAAAGATATAAATAAATGAAAATACTGTGTTTACAGATTGTAAGTCTCAACATAGTAAAGATACCAGTTTTCCCCAAATTTATCTGTAGGTTCAATGTTCATATCAAAATCCCAGCAAGATTTTTTGTAGCTATAGATACGTTTATTTTCCAATTTATAAGGACGTGTATAGTCTCTAGAATAGCTAAAATAACCTTGACAAACAGGAATAAAGTGGGAGGAATCAATCTACTCAATATTAAGGTTTACAGTATAGCTACAGTAATCAAGACAGCTTGGTAGTTTCTTATAAAATGAAACATGCAACTATTATATGATCTAGCAACTGCACTCTTGAGCATTTCAGAGAACTGAAAACATGTTCACTCGAAAATCTGTACACCTATGTTCACAGTAGCTTTATTCATAGGAACTAATAACTAGAAACAACCCATATGTCTTTCAGTGGGTGAATGGTTCAGTAAACTACAGTACATATATATCATTAAATACTCCTTAGCAATAAAAAGCAATGAACTGCTGGTAGGTGCAACAACTTGGATGAATCTCCAAGGAATTATGCTGTGTGAAAAAAAGTCAATTGTGAAAGGTTATATACTGTAGGATTCCATTAATATTTATTCCATAAGTATTTATTTTTGCAATAATAAAAATTTTAAAATGGAGATCAGATTAGTTAGTGCTTGTCAGGGCTTAAGGATGGGTAGGGAGTGGCTGAAGGAGGAAAACAGGTATGATTATAAAAGAATAAAGTCCTTTGATATCTTTGTGATGATGAAGGTGTCTATTGTGATTGCAGTGGTGAATATACACACCTATGCCTGTGATAAAATTTGCATCGAACTAAATACACACCACACACACACAATGAGTACATGTAAAAGTAGGAAAATCTGAATAAGATGGGTGGATTCTATCAATGAAAATATCCTGGTCATGATATTATACTACAGTTTTGCAAAATGTTATCATTGGGGAAAACTAGGTAAAGGGCATATATGGGATGTGTCTGTATTATTTCTTAGAGTCTGTAATTATTTCAATAAATATTTTAATTTAAAAAAGAAGTAAAATACATCTGCCTACTTTCTGATCCGGTAAATCTGCTTCTAGAAATATATTGAATGGAAATATTTGCATGAGACAGGGCAATGGAGGTGGGGGGAAGGGTTAGATTCTGATCAGTGTTGAAGCTAGAGCCACCACAACTTACCAAGGAATTGAGAGTATCCCCATATCTCTGGCCCAGTCTCCTCATGGTTTCCTGGCTTCACGCTGCAACATCTAATCCATTTGCCATTCTGTAGCTGAGATGATCTTCTACAAACTCACCCTGACCATAGAGCCTTCTATGGTCCCCCACTGCCCTCAAAAGCCAGCATTCTTTCCCCTGGCATAAGAGATACTTCATGATCTGGCCTCTCTGACTCATGCTCAGTCCTGTTCTGCAACTCCCCTGACTCACTGCATTCCCTTTTGACACGAGGCCTGTGCAGATGCTGTTCCCTCAGCCTGGAAGACCTCAGTCTGGGTGACTCATGCTCACTCTTTAAGTCCCTGGTCAGACAGCACTTCTTCCAGGAAGCCAGCCTGACCTTCTCAGCAGGGTTCTAAGACCCGTATTTCCTGCCTAATCACAGCCTTTTGCAAAAGTGAGTAATGGTTGTCTCCTTACTGGCTAGGCACAGGGTGGGGGCTCAGAGTGTGATTCTTCCAAGTAGAGGGGCTCCCCATTGGCTCAGGACTAAGTCCAGATTCTGCACCATGTTCAGGAGATCCTATAGCATCTGACCTCTCCTGACCTCCCAGCCCTGGATCTAGCCCCCATCTCTCCACTACTTCCTTTATTCAGCCTGTTGACTTTTAATAGTTCTTCTAACTCTCCTCATGGTCTTCTCTCAAGGCCTTTGTTGATACTGTTTTCTCTGCCCTGACATGCCTCCTTCTTCCCATTTTCACCTGGGTACCTCCAACTCATCCTTTCCACTTCAGTGGGAGGTTTCCCTGACTGCCTGGGCCAGGTGAAGGCCTCTGTTATGACGTTTCCCATGGTACTCTGTGCCTCCTTCCTTCCAATGCACATCATAATTTGTCATTCATTATTTTTTGCCTGTACTTACACCAGAATGTGAACCCCATGAAGGCAGAGCAATTTATGTCTTGCTCACTGCTGAATAGTGCATGGCACCTAGTAGGAGCTCAGGACATGTTTGTTGAATAAATGATTAATTTCCCTCCTCAGAGACAAATGCAGGCATGTGGCTTGCCCAGTTGACCCGGGGTCTTTGTGAAGTGGACAGCAATTCTGGGCACCAGCTGCATGACAGGTACTCTCGAGACCTCACTTATTCCTGACCATAACCCCTTGTGATAAGTTTATCATTCTCATTCTACAGACGGGTAACTGAGGCTCCAAGAGAAGAAATAACATCTGCAGAATCACTGCTGGTAAGTGGAGAGTCAGGATTTAAACCCAACTCTCTGGCCTTTGAAATTGGTTTCTTACCACAAAAAGGCACTGCCTCTTGGTGGTAAGAAACCAACTGGTTTTTTCAGATGACCCTGGGAGCTAAGAGAACCAATGCTTCTTGCATGCCCGTTCTGTGCCAGACACTGACTTGCTGATCTTGCTTAGGCTCACCACAGCCCTGTGCAGTGGGAATTAGAGGAAGAGCCTGAAGCCCTGAGAAGCGAAGCCACTCACCGAGATCACATAGCTGAGAAGAGCTGAGCCAGGATTTACCCCAGGGTGTTCTGACTCCAAGGCTGGTGGACTCAGGCAGAGTGGCTACACATTGGTGCCACCTCCCACTTCCTGGACATACCAGCTTGATGACACCAGGCACTGGAAGCTCCCACCTAGGCCTGCAGGGTGAGTACAGAAAAAGACAAAGATCCCTTGAGTCGTCTGGGTGAGAAAAGGCAGGGAATGACAGGCACAGTGTGGTGCGCTAGTGATGGCCTGTGCACAGCTGGGGCTTTGCCAGTCCCTTTACAGGGTGGGCTCTGGAGATAACTGAATCTGGAGAAAGTATAGATCTGAAGCCCTGTCCCCAGCTTGCACAGAGCTGCAAATCACAGGGTTACACGTGTTTCCTGCCTTCCTGGTGTGAAAGTGGCTGAAGAGAGTGTGAGGCCAGCCTCGGTTTCCCCATCCCAGAAGGGGAAGATGCCCTTAGAAGTTGCCCCTGCCCTTCTGGAGACCCTCTTGAGACTGCAAGATTGGCCTGAAGGAAGAGGTCATCAGGTCTTTGCCAATTGGTCCCTGGGGCCCAGAGAGGGGCAGAAACTAGCCCAAAGTCACACAGGGATGCTTGGTTGGCCCAGAATTGGGGCAGGCTTTGGAATCCCCACCCAGTGCTCTTTTTGCTGCCTCAGGCTGCGCTTATGCTACCCTGTTTCACTTGGAAGGCCAAGGAGATGAAGAAGAAGCCACTGAGCAATAGGGTATAGGGGCGATGGTGGAGGGTGTGCTGTAGGCTGGGGAAGAGAGTAGTGAGGATGCTGCCAGGGAGCTGAGGGGCCAGGGAGGGGAGGGCTGTCTTAGTTATGTCAGGTTGGGGTGTGTCACGCACTTGTGATCTCAGTCTCATGCTCTCATCTTGAAGGAACAGCACCCAGATTTTCCTTTAGGGAGTCCCCTCCCAGCTGCCCCTAAGTCCACTCCCCATCCCCAGCTTCAAGGCTCAGCCCATCAGTAAACTTCATCCCCCTGGTTACAGTGATTGGTTTAGGCAGGGTCATATGACTCCATTTGAGCAATGAGAGGCAGCCCTGGGATTGTTGCTGGAACCTCTGTGAAAGGGGAGGAGGCTGGAAGGATGTAATACAGTAGCTGCTGCTGATCATCTTGCCACCACAAGGGAAAGTCATCTGGCAAAGAGGTCAAGATAATGATAGCAGGGTTGAGAGCCTGAGGCAAGGACAGATTCCTGAGGATATTGTCTGGGCATCTGACAGTGGGTCATCCTGGCTGCCCTCATTCCCAGCCTGCAGGACATCCTCCACCATCACCCCTATATCCTGTTGCTCAGGCATCCAACCATGCCTGAACAGCTATGGAATTTCCAGTTTTGTGAACCAATATAGTCTCTCTTTGGTTAAGGCAGTTTGAGTTGTGTTTCCATCATTTGCAATTAAAAGATTTCTGCTACAAAGCCCTCATGGATCTGCATTTTTTCTCTCAGGTCTCTTCTATCACTAAGAGTTGTGGACTTTTGGTAAAGGAGTTAATAATACTACTCACAATTCATTTCTTCATTCAATAAATATTATTGTTTACTTCATATGTTCCATGCTCTGTGTTTTGTGGGGAGCAAAAGAGAAGTTCCCATCTTTGTTTATGTTAAAAACAAAACAAGACAAAAACAAATTAACAAGTGAATACATACAGATTATAAAATGAAGTGATGTGAAGAAAAAAAACTGCTAAGAAAGAATAATAAGGTAGGAGGGGGCTACTTGAGATCAGGTGGTCACGCTGAGAGTTGAGAGTGGAAAGGAGCAGCTGGGAAGGTGTCTGGGAGAAGGCTGTTCTAGGAGGCAGAAACAGCACGAACCAGAAGCTTGAGGAAAGACTGTTCACTAGAAGAACAGAAGGAAAGCCAGAGAGGCTGGACAAGAATAGGGATGGGAAACTGACTGGAGTGTAGAGAGAAGCCTAGGCAGACCTGATAGGGCCTTGTGGGTTTGAATGTAAATCAGTCAAAGAAGCCACTGTTCTTGCCTCCTCTCTCATAGAAAGAGAACCCCTGATTTACTTATTTTTATTATTTCTTTAAACTGTTAACTTTTATTTTAGATACAGGGGCTACATGTACAGGTTTGTTACATGGGTATATGGCATGATGCTGAGGTTTGGGGTATGGTTCCCATCATCTGGGTAGTAAGCATAGTACCCAACATATAGTTTTTTCACCCATGCCCCTTCCTTATTTCTCCCCATCAGTAGTCCACTGTGTCTTCTGGAGTGTCTGTTATTGCCATGTTTATGTTCATGTGTGTTGTTCCCATGTTTATGTCTATGTGTGTTGTTCCCAATGTTTAACTCCCACTTATAAGTGAGAACATGTGGTATCTGGCTTTCTGTTCTTGCATTAGTTTGCTTAGGATTATGGCCTCCGGATGCATCCACGTTGCTACAAAGGACATGATTTCATCCTATTTTATGGCTGCATAGTATTCCATGGTGTATATGTATCACGTTTTCGTTATATAATCCACTACTGATGGCACCTAGGTTGATTCCATGTCTTTGCTACTGTGAATAGTGTGGCAATAAAGATATGAGTACACGTGTCCTTTTGATAGAATGATTTATTTTCCTTCAGGTGTATACCCAGTAATGGGATTGCTGGGTTAAATGGTAGCTCTGCTTTTAGTTCTTTGAGAAATCTCCAAACTGCTTTCCACAGTGGCTGAACTAATTTACATTTCCACAAGCAGTGTATAAGGGTTCTCTTTTCTCTGCAGCCTCGCCAGCATCTGTTGTTTTTGACTTTTAATAATAGCAGTTCTGACTGGTGTGAGATGGTATCTCACTGTGGTTTTGGTTTGCATTTCTCTGATGATTAGTGATGATGAATTTTTTTTTCAAGTGTTTGTTGGCCACTTGTATATCTTCTTTTGAGAAGTATCTGCTCATGTCCTTTGTTCATTTTTTTTTTTTTTTTTTTTTTGAGATGGAGTCTCGCTCTGTCACCAGGCTGGAGTGCAGTAGCGCGATCTTAGCTCACTGCAACCTCCAACTCCCTGGTTTAAGCAATTCTTTTGCCTCAGCCTCCTGAGTATCTGGGATTACAGGCACATGCCACCACACCCAGCTAGTTTTTGTATTTTTAGCAGAGACAGCGTTTTACCATGTTGGCCAGGATGTTCTTGATCTCCTGACCTCGTGATCCACCTGCCTTGGCCTCCCAACGTTCTGGGATTACAGGCATGAGCCAATGCACCCAGCCCTTTGTCCATTTTTTAATGGGGTTATTGTTTTTGTTTCTTTGATTTGTTTAAGTTCCTTATAGATTCTGGGTATTAGACCATTGTTGGATTCATGGTTTATGAATATTTTCTCCCATTCTGTAGATTATCTGTTATTCTGTTGAGAATTTCCTTTGCTGTGCAGAAGCTCTGTGGTTTAATTAGGTCCCACTTGTCAATTTTTGTTTTTGTTGCAATTGCTTTTGGGGACTTAGCCAAAACATTTTTGTGAAAGCTGAAGAAGGGTATTTCCTAGGTTTTCTTCTAGGATTTTTATAGTCTGAAGTCTTACATTTAAACCTTTAATCCATCTTGAGTTAATTATTGTATATGGTGAATGGCAATGGTCCAGTTTTATTCTTCTGCATATAGCTAGCCAGTTACCCATCCCAGTACAATTTATTGAATAGTGACTCCTTTCCCCATTGTTTGTTTTTGCCTTGTCAAAGATCAGATGGTTTATAGGGTATGGCTTTATTTCTGGGTTTTCTATTCTGAGAACCCCTGATTTATATTTAGGTACAGAGGACCTCTGATTATGGATACCATTTCCCAGACTCTCTTGCAGCTAGGTGTGCCATATGAGTAGATACTGGTCATTGGGATGTGAACAAGTGTGAAGTGAGTAACATCAGGGTCCTTCCTGTAAAGAGCAGAGAAATACCCACTATGTCCTCTTTTCTCCCTAGAATAGCTGGCATGCAGGGATGGGCCAGAGCCATCTTAGACTGTGGCAGGAGGGCAACACCTTAGGAACAGCTGAGCAACAAACCAGACAGAGCCTGAGCTCCCAACAGTTTCATAAAAGAGTTGCTTTATAGGTTGACTTCTTTTTCTTCCTGAGAGAAATAAACAGTCTCATCTACCGTTAATTTTGGGCCTTTCTGTTAATGTAGCTGAAATTATATAGAGATGTTTAAAGCTATGGGTTAGGATGAGACCACCCAGGACAGTAGTCCTCAAACTGTTTTCTCTGAGAACTCTGAGGGTCATTGAGATGCTATCAGGGGTCTGTGAGGTCAAAACTCTTTTCCTAATAATGCTAAGATGTGTGTACCTTTTGCACTCTCATTCTCTCACCAGTGTATGGTGGAGCTTTCTGGGAGCTATGTGCATGGGATAGTGCAACACAGTGTATGCAGAAGTAGTATGAAAATCCAGCTGTCTTTTTTTAAAGCCAGACAATGCAGGGATTCACAAAAATGTCAGACAACGTCACTCTTCTCACAAAATGCCTTTTGTTTGGAAATATGTTCAGTTTTCAAAATAGATTATATTTATGTTAACATGTAATGCACTCATTCTTTTAAAATTAATACTTTTAACTTTTCTCCATTTTACTTTCTAACATAAATATTAATACAGACAAACACACCTAAAAAGCTTTTTCAGATCTTCAAGTGTTTAAGCACGGAAAGATGTCCCAACACCACAAATGTGAGAACCACCATCCTCCCTGCTGTCCAGATGCTCCCACAGCCTGGGCTCCCCAGTGCCGGCAGAGACTCCCCAGAGCACAAGACCACCCCTGCCTCTCTTGGCCCCATGATCCCCCTCTTACCTAACTGTTCCTTCACACCCAGAGCCAGCACCAAGCAGGAGATGCAGTACAGCATGCCCAGGACCATGGCAGCCATCACGTATGCCCTCCGCTGGGGAACAAGAAGTGTGTTAGACTGATGTACTCCACTTCTCCTCCATAGGTGTTTGTGCAGTGACACCAGCCTGGAGGGCCTTCTATCCCTGTCCCCTACCTCTGTAAAATCCTACCCACTCTTTGAGTCTTGGCCCAAGGGCTGCTCTCTCTCTCTCTCTCTCAAATGATTTCTGTGTTCTCATTTGTCTCTGTTTTCTCTGGGAATCTTTGGTGCCACAGGGTAATCTCCTGTGTGTCATTCCTGACTTCCTAATTCATCTGCCATCTCCTTCCTTGAAAGTGGAAATAGTGACTTCTTCTGCTTCCCTGCATTGCCTAATAACAATAACAACTACCATAATAATAATTGCTAACAATTATTAAACAGTCACCGTTATTATATTAGCTCGTTTACTCCTTGCAACAGCTCTCTAATGTGGCTCTATGATATTAGCCTCATTTTACAGATGAGAGGACTGAGGCTCAGAAAGGTTAAGGAACTGCCCAAGCCACACGGTTCAGAAATGGAGGCGAACATATAAGCCAGTCCAACTCTGATGGGCGACTGCTAGAAATCAATGGAATGATATGCACTTAGCGCAGTGCCTGGGGAATAGAAGTGCTCTACTACCCAGTAAGCATTTATTGAGCACCTACTATGTGTCAGGCACTGCTAGGTGCTGTGCATTCAGCTGTGAGCAAAGGCCCTTCTCTCCTCGTGCTTGTAAGCTGTTCCTGCCTAAGCCTTCCCTCTGCTGTTCCCTCCGCTTGAAATGTTCTTTCCCCAGGTTCCCACATGGCTTGCTCCATCACCTCCTTTAGGTCTCTGCTCAAATAGGTGTTATCAGTGAGGCTTCCTCTGACCTCACCACCTAAAATCTCAACTTGCTCTGTCCTTCCCTGCAGCACATCCTGCCCGATGCCTGCATGTGCTATGGGCCTCACTCACTCATGGGTAATATCTCTTTCCCCTGCAGGATGTCAGCTCTGTGAGGGTGGAAGATGTGTCTGTCTTTTCCCTGCTATAGCCCCTGGCACAGCATAGCACCTGCTATACAGTAGATGCTCAGAAACCATGTGCCAAATGGATGAATGAACAAGGTTGGTGGTGAAAACTGTTATGAGGGAAAATGAAGGTAGTCAAAGGGGATGGGGTCTGGGAGTCCTCTTCCAGAGGGGGCATTTGATTGGAGACCTGATTAGAGAGTGTGGCGGGGAGTGGGGTCGGGGGGAATGGGTCATGTAAAGAGCTGGGAGAAGTGTCTTACAGGCAGAGGAAAAACATGTGCAAACACCCTGAGGTGGGAGCATGCAAGGCATGTCTGAGAAACAGAAAAGAGGCTAGTGTAAGGGAGAAGGGTGGGAGATGAGGGAGAAGGGCTGGGGGCCAGTTTGTGCAGGTCTTTCAGACCGTGCTGAGGGATCTGACGTTTCCTGAGGGTGATGGGGAGCCATGGAGGAGTCTCCAGAGATTAGCTGTTATTACTACATTTCAAGGGCCCACGTGGGCCAGGCCCAGGTAGGCCGCCTTACACACACACACTCCCATTTGATCTGTGTGTCCATGCTGCAGGCTTTCCTGTCACCTTTTCACAGACAGGGAAGCAGAGGCCAGTGGGCCCCTCCTTACTGTGTTCTCCAGAGAGCTGGTGAGCAGGAAGCTGCTGTTGCCATCAAGGAAGCCATTGTCCCATGAGCCATTGAACTCCACCAAGCCCTAGTTCATGCCGCTGTGGAAGTGGCTCCCCAGCGTCCCCTAGATGTGGGCTTCTACTAGCGTGCAGACAACTTCCATGTCTATGCCTGCGGAAGTGAGTGACATAGACCAGCAGGACTTACTTCCTGGTCCCAGGATGAAGTAAAGAAACCAGCAGATGGTGCCAAAGGCAACCTCTAGTTACCTTTGCTGCTCATTAGCATAAGACACTCCCACTAGTGCCACCACAGTTTACAAATGCCATGGCAACGAGCTGCAAGTTACCACCCCTTTCCATGGCAACAACTCAGCAGTTGTTCTTTTCTAGAGCATTCTGAATAACACACCCCTTAATTTGCATGTAATTAAAAACGTTTGCATCTGGTAAAGATCTCAAATGTGCTTAACACGATTGTGGCAGTCATTTCACAATGTATATGTGTATCAAATCATGTTGCACACCATAAATTTACACAATTTTGTCAATCATACCTCAAGAAAGCTGGGGGAAAAAAAATCACATACCACAAATTCACTCCTTTAAAACATGCAATTAAGTAGTTTTAGTATATTTACAGAATTGTGCAACCATTATCACTATTAATTCTAGCATATTTTAATCACCCCAAAAAGAAACCCTGTACCCATTAGTAGTCACTCCCCAATCCTCTCTCCCTCTAGCCTGTGGCAACAAGTTGTAGCATGCATAATATTCCATTGTACGGTTACACCACATTTTTGCTTATCCATCAATTAATGCACATTTGGATAGTTTCTACCTTTTTGCTATTGGAAACAGTACTGCTGTGAACAGCCTGTGTACATTTTTGTCTGACACTTGTTTTCAATTCCTTGGTCATATACCTAGGAGTAGAATTGCTGGATCCTATGATAACTCTGTTATCATAACTTTTTGAGGAACTGCCAAACTGTTTTCCAAAAGGGCTGCACCATTTTACATTCCCACTTTCAGTGCATGAGGGTCCTAATTTCTCTGTATTCTCTCCAACACTTGTTGTCTTTTTTTATTATAGCTATCCTAATGAGCGCAAAGCGGTATCTCCGTGTGGTTTTCCTTTGCATTTAAAGATTACTAATGAATTAGTCTGGTGTGGTGGTTTGTGCCTGTAGTCCCAGCTACTCGGGAAGCTGAGGCACAAGAATCACTAGAACCTGGGAGGCAGAGGTTGCAGTGAGCTCAAATCTTGCCACTGCACTCCGACATGGGCAAGAGAGCGAGACTCTGTCTTAAAAAAAAAAAAGAAAAAGAAATTTAGTACTACTAAGAAGCACATTTTCATGCTGATTTGTTTGTTTTAAAGATGCCAAAGATCTAGATAGGTTTTTGTGTGTGAAATTTTCTGATTTTAAAATGTTGGTCCCAGATCATGGGGTGCTCAGAGCAGCAGGCTTCCCATGCTGGAGGGCCACGCCTCCCCCTGGCCAGGCCTGCTCAGCATTGGCTTATGTTTGGCCCATGTTTGCCAACCACCTCCTTCAGTTCCCTGTTGTTCCCTCCATGTCAGTCACTTTGGATTTCGTCCATTCCTCACACATAGCAAGTTCTTTTCCACCCCAGGGCCTCCGCACTTGCTATTCCTTCTGCCAAGCACACTTTCTCCCCAAATCTCTGCTTGGTTGATATTTCATCATGCAGGTCTCAGCTCAAATGTCAAGTCCTCAGAGTTGCGATCCCTGGCTACCCTAACATAGCCCCAAAATTTGCTGCTAGTAACTTCCCATTTCTATTTCATTGTCTTCAGAGAACTATTGGCATCCGAAATTACCTTGCTGTGTATTTATTTACAGCTGTCCCTAGTTATACACAGAGGATTATTTCCAGGACCCCTTGTATATATACAAATTCACATGTGCTCAAGTCCTTTAGCATTTATTGGAGTACATGGATACTGTCTTTCTTTCTTTCTTAATTTTTTCTTTCTTTCTTTCTTTCTTTCTTTCTTTCTTTCTTTCTTTCTTTCTTTCTTTCTTTCTTTCTTTTCTTTCTTTCTTTCTCTCTCTCTCTCTTTCTTTCTTTCTTTCTTTCTCTCTCTCTCTCTTTCTTTCTTCCTTTCTTCTTTCTTTCTTTCTTTTTCTTTTTTAAGACAGAGGGTCTTGCTTTGTTGCCCAGGCTAGAGTACACTGGCATGACATAGCTCACTGCAGCCTTGAACTCCTGGATTCAAGTGATCCTCCCACCTCATCCACCCAAGTAGCTGGGACTACAGGCATAAGTCTCAGTGCCTGACTCAGATACTGTATTTTTTATTTACATTTGGTCGAAATAAATTTGCCTATAAGTAGAATCACACAGTTCAAACACGTGTTGTTCAAGGCTCAACTGTGCTCATTTACTATGTACCCCACTAAGATATAAACTGTAAGAGCAGAAATCATGTCTCTTATTCCCTGCTATAACTTGAGTACCCTGCACCTAGCAGGTGCTTAATACGTATTTGATGAATGAGTAAATAAGCTACAGATGAGGAAAACGTGGCTTTGAGACGTTAAGTCACTTGCCCAAGGTCCCACAGTTAATTAGTGGAAAAGCCACAACAGGAAAAGTTTTCTATGTGCAGATCCTGCAGCCCAGGAAGGAGAGACTTGCCTGAGTCTAACAGCAAGTCAGCAAGAAAACACAGGCCGCCAAGGTCTTTCCGTGGGATGCTGAATGAGGTTGGCACTGGGGGCCTGTCAAGCTCCAGGAGCCTGTCTGCAGTTGGTCTCAGCTGAGGGAGACCCTCCACCTCCAGGGAGTCAGTCAACCAGACCTGGCTCCTCCAGAAGCCTCCATAGATGAAGGGCCCCGGGAAATCCCCAAAGAGATTTCTGGAGGCCAGAGGTAGGAGGACAATTCAGCATCCAGAGGAGAAAGGACTTTCTAACAGGCAGAGCAGTGATGAGGGAAGGACAGGTGGTGAACTGCCCATTGCCTGAGGGAGATAAGCAGAGATGAGTGTCAGGAGGGGACCAGCTCCACTTAGCTCTGCCGCACGTTACACTCAGGAAGGAGGCTGGGGGAGCGCTGGCAAAACTCAGGAGAGGAAGAGGCACCATTGCCCAGTCTAGTGTATGTGACATTTGACTGAATCACTGGGACCGGTGGGACCAATGATAATGCAGTTTTATTTTGACTTCCCAGTGTCCACACACCCTGATGGGTGAACTGGAATCTTCACAGGCATTGAGACGGAATCTAGGGCAGGTCCCAGTGACTCTGGTAATTGTAAGTCTTCCTGTCACTTTTTCCCCTCAAAGAGCTTTAATTCATCTATTCATAAAAATAAATTTCTGCAATGATAAAAATGTACCAGAAGCAAGTCAAAAGACAAAAACAGAATAGGAAAAAAAAAATTGTGATTCATATCTCAAAGTGTACGTCTCCCTGATTCTGAGACATTAGTTTCTTATAGATAAGTGAACAGAGGATATGAACAAAGGTTCACAGAAAAGAGGATGCAATGGCTTCTGATTGCACGAAAAGAGACTCAACACCCTTCATAATCAGGAAAATGTTAAGACAAACTGCTGGGGTCAGATCTGGTTCTGGGCAAGAGGGAGTAATAAGCATGTTCCACCCCACCTCTCCTGCTGAAGGCGCTATAAAACCTGGACAGGATGCACAGGCCAGCTATGTGAGGACTGTGAAAGGTAAATGGTAGAAGGTAACTTGAAGAAGATCAGAATTCAAAGTACCATCCTGAGTTTACCTTTTTGCCCCCTTCTTGTTTCCTGGCTAGAACAAAATGTAGCCTGGAAGTGGGGACTGGGACCACACAGGAAAACTCCAGTAGAAGCCCTCTAGTGCTGGCTCTAGGACCAGGAAAGGAATTTCTAATGCCACCCTCCTGCCCTAAGTTTCTTTCTTCTTGCTGCTCTTCTATGCCCCAGCCAACAGGGAGTCCCTGGCAGGAATGACAGAGGCCTCAAAGCATTGGGAACCTGCAGAAGCCGAAACTCAGAGGGAGGAGAACCATCTTCATGCATCAGCAGAGCTGTGATCCCAAAAGGAAGGGAGCAAACCCCTGTTGCTTTTCCGTTGTGCTCCCACCACCTGGCCCTGTCATGAAGAGTGAAGCACAGAGGGATGCTGAAGCTTTAGCTTTCTGACTGGAAGCGTGAAAAGGCAGCCTCAGGAAACAGGAGAGTACAGGGAGATTGTAAAAAGGGAGGAGCTTGTGAAAGCAACCCCATTACATTGTTTACGAACTCCTTGATGCGCTCTCCAATTCCACATGTGTGGATCCGATTGTAATCACCATATAAAGGCTCTGAGAAATGTGCTAACAGGCCACACTACTCAGGTCCCAGACTCTCTGCTGGGTGGTGAACACAGGGGACCAGACAGTCAGTAAAGGTTTTGCAGACTGAGCTGACATTGGAACCACCACACACAGAAGGTTGGAACTTGAGGCCTGAACCTGACCAGGTTGACTGCCTGCCAAAATGAAAGATATAAACGTTTCCCATAAAACTTAAATAAGACCCAGAGCCTCAAAATATAATACAGAAAATGTTCAGGTTACAATCCCAAACTACTCAGCTTGTGAAGATTCAGGAAAATGTCAACTCTCCTGGGAGAAGACATCAACAGATGCCCACTCCTAGATGACACAGATGTTGGGGTTATCTGATACCTTTTGAAGAAGTGACTACAAAAATACTCAAATGAGTAAGCGTAGATACTCTTCTTTTTCTTGAGATAAAATTCAAGTAACAGGCTGGGTGTGATGGCTCACACCTGTAATCCCAGCACTTTGGGAGGCCGAGGTGGATGGATCATGAGGTCAGGAGTTTAAGACCAGCCTGGCCAAGATAGTAAAACCCATCTCTACTAAAAATACAAAAATTTAGCTGGGCACGGTGGCAGGCGCCTGTAATCCCAGTACTTGGGAGGCTGAGGCTGAAGAATCGCTTGAACTCTGAGGGCGGAGGTTGCAGTGAGCCTAGATGGCACCACTGCACTCTAGCCTGGGTGACAGAACGAGACTTCATCTCAAAAATAAAATAAAATAAAATAAAAATAAAAAAATTCAAGTAACATAAAATTAATCATTTTAACAGGGCATTTAGTATGTTCAATGTTGTATAACCACTACGTCTATCTAGTTCTAAATATTTTCATCACCCCAAAATCCATTAAACAGTACTTCCCATTGTTCCTTCCACATGGTGCCCAGCAACCATCAATCAGCTTTCTGTCTCTATGGATTTACCTATTCTGGATATTTTATTTAACATGTGGCTGTCACAGTATGTGACTCTTTTGTCTGAGTTTTCACTTGGCATAATGGTTTTGAGGTTACTTGGAGTTAGCCAAACTGCAGGTAACCTCAAAAACACTGCTAAGACAGGGTCCTCCAGACCACCAAATTTGACTCCCAAGACTCTGATACAAATTTCAAGTTCAAGCGTTTCCTAAAACCACCCTCAGGTTGTATAATTCACCAGAAAGACTCGCTGAAACCATTATATGCATGTTTATGTTTATTACAACAAAAATATACAAATTAGAACCAGCCAGAGGAAGAGATGCATAGGATGGAGTTGGGAGGGGTCTAAATGGGGAGTGTCTGGAGTCCTCTCCCCAGGGTCGTGGACAGTTACTTCCTCGTGGCCATGATGTGTGATAACATGTGCAGAGTATTGCCAACCAGGGAAGCTCACCTGAACTTTGGTATCTAGAGTTTTTAATGAGGCTTCACTACATGGACATGATTGATTAAAATCAATCTTCAGCCCACTCCACCCTAACCCTGGAGGTTGGGTTGAAAGCTCCCACAGTAAATTCTATGTTTGTTTTTTCTGGTGAGGCCAGCCCCTCCACCCTAAGACTATCAGGCATGAGTGGTGTTATGAATAATCTCATCAGCATAAACTATTCAGGTGTGGTGCCAGTGACTCACCAGGAATAAAGAGGACACTCCTGTCACGTAGGAAATTCTAGACATCTCTTTGAATGAGGCCAAATTCCTTACAACATGGAAGTTTATCCATAATGGCATGTATCACTACTTCATTTTTTTTTTGTTTCTGAATAATCCATTTTATGTGTACACAATTTGTTTATTCATTTGTTCATTGCTGGACATTTGGGTTGTTTCCACTTTTGGGCTATTTTGAATAATGCTGCTATTAAACATGGATGTACAAGTATCTGAGTACCTGTTTTCAATTCTTTTGAGTATATACCTGGGATGTTTAACTTTATGCATTAATTTGACTAGATTATGGGATACCCAGATATATGGTAAAACATTATTTCAGAGTGTGTCTGTGAGGGTGTTTTCTAGATTAGTATTTGAATCAGTAGATGGAGTAAAGAAGATCGTCCTCCCCAGTGTGGGCGGGCATCATGGATGAACTTCAGTGTTGAAGGCCCATTCATATAGAACAAAAATGTGGAGGAAGTGCAAATTCTCTCTCTGTTTTTGAGCTGGACCACCTTCTCCTGCTCTCAGACAATGGAGCTCTTGGTTCTCAGGCTTTTGAACTCTCTAAGGCTTATACCAGTAGCCTCCCACCCCCAGATTCTCAGACCTTAGGCCTTGGACTGGGAGTTACATCACTGGCTTCCCTGATTCTCAGGCTCTCAGACTTGAACTGAATTACATCACCAGCTTTTCTGGTTCTTCAGCTTGTAAATAGTACGTCATGGGACTTCTTGAACTCTGTAATTGCATGAAACAATTCCCATAATAAACCTTCTCTATATGTATTTCATTGGTTTTGTTTCTCTGGAGAACTCTAACATAATTCCTAAGAGTGGAATTTCTGGGTCATATGTAATTCTGTGTTTAGCTTTTTGAGAAGCCACCAAATTGTTTTCCACAGCAGCTCCCAACAGTGTACAAGGGTTTCTATTTCTCCATATCCTTACCAACATTTGCTTTTTCCATGTTTTTGATTATGGTTATCCTGGCAGGTGTGAAGTAGTTTATCTCTTGCGGGTGTTAAGTGGTATCCCACTGTGGTTTTTATTTGCACTTCTTTAATAACAAATGATGCTGAACATGCTTTCATGTGCTTATTGGCCATTTGCATGTCTTCTCTGGAGATATGTCTATTCAGGTTCTTTGCCTATCTCTTAATTTTTTTCTTTTTTTTTGTGGTTGAGTTGTAAGTGTTCTTTGTGTATTCTGGATACAAGTCCATTATTTGCAAATACTTTCTCTCATTTTGTGGGCGGTGTTTCTGCTTTCTAGAGAATATATTTTGTTGTGCAAATGGTTTTACTTTTTATGAAGTCTAATTTATCCATTTTTTGCTTTTGTTGCTCATGCTTTTGGTGTCAAATCTAAGAATCCATTGCCAAGTCTGAGGTTACAAATATTTACTCCTGTTTTCCTCTAATAGTTTACCCCTATGTTTTCCTCTTGTATTTGGGTCATTGATCCATTTTGAGTTAATTTTTGTGTATGGAGTGAGGTAGGGGTCCAGCTTCATTCTTTTGCCTGTGGTTATGCAGTTGCCCCAGCACTGTTTGTTGAAGAGACTATTCTTTGCTCATTGAGTTGTGCTGAATGCTTATTGAAAATCAGTTAGCCATAGATATTTATTTCTAGGCTGTCAATTATATTCCATTGGTCTATATGTCTGTCCTTATGCCAGTACCACACTGGTTAAATTATAGTAGTTTTGAGTACGTTTGGAAATCTGGAAACATGAGCCCTGAAACTTTGTGTTTCTTTTTCTTTCTTTTTTGGTGTGTGTTTCTTTTTCAATAGTATTTTGACTACTTGGGGTTCATTCCAGTTCCATATGAATGTGAAGATTAGTTTTTCCATTTTCTTAGGAAATGCCATTGGAATTTTGATAGGGGTTGCATTGAATCTGTGGATCATTTGGGGAGTATTGCCATCTTAGCAATTAATATTTCAGTACATCAACATGTGGTGTCTTCTGTTTATTTAGGTCTTTAATTTCTTTCAGCAATATTTTGTAGTTTTCAGCATACAAGTCTTTCTCCTTGGTTTAAGTATTTTACTCTTTTGGATGCTGTTATAAATGGAATTGTTACTTAATTTCATTTTCAGACTGTTCATTGCTGATGCATAGAAAATGGATTTTTGTGTACTGATCTTGTAATCTGCAACTATGCTGAATTTGTTTATTGGCTCTAGTAGTTGTGTGCATTTTTGTATTGTGATACTTTCTATGTCATTTCTATTATCTATATATTTCTATATCATTTCTTCTTCAACTAGAGATAACTTTACTGCTTCCTTTCCAATTTGGAGGCGGTTTATTTCTTTTTCTTGCCTAACTGCTCTGGCTAGGTCTTCCAGTACGATATTTGATAGCAGTGGTAAAAATGGGCATTCTTATCTTGTTCCTGATCTCAGTGGGGAAGCTTCTGCTCTTTTACCATTGAGTATAATGTGAGTTGTGGGTTTTGTGTAAGTGCCCTTTATCATGTTAAGGAAGTTCTCTGTATTCTGATTTGTTGGTGTTTGTATCCTGAAAGTGTTTGAAGTGTTGAATTTTGTTACATGCATTTAATGTATCTATTGTGATGTCATTTCTCCCTTTACAGTGTTGTGTTACACTGATGGATTTTTTTTTTTTTTTTCTTATTTTGAGCCACCCTTGCATTTCTGGGAGAAATTCCACTTGGTCATGGTATATAATCCTTTGAATGTGCTGTTGGATTTGGTTTGCTATTTTGTTGAGGATTTTTTGAGTCTATATTCATAAGATATACTGGACAGTCGTTTTCTTTGGCTTTGATATCAAGGTAATGGTGGACTCATAGATTCATACATATTCTGCATTTATATTTTTGTAATCACAATTTGCAAAGAACTCTCAAAATCCAACAGTAAGAAAACAAATAATCCAATAAATAAAAAGGTAAGGACTCTTAAAAATGCTTTATCCAAAAGGATTTATGGGTGGCAAATGGCACATGAAAAGTTGTTCAGCATCATTAGCATGACAAGACAAGCTAATGTTAAAATGATGACAAGAGATAACTACAAAACCTATTAAAATGACTAAAATAAAAATGCTCGCAATACCAAGTATTGGTGAGGCTATGTAGCACCCAAAAATCTCATATATTGCTGATGGGAATGTTCAGTGGGACAGCCATTCTGGGAAATGATTTGACAGTTTTAAATAAAATTAAACATACACTTACCATACAACCTAGTCACCCCAGACCCTAGACATCTCTAGAGTATTCACCCTAGAGCAGAAGTGCCCAAAACCTAGGTCATGGACCAGTATCAGTCCATGGTCTGTTAGGAACCAGCCACACAGAGGAGGTGAGAGGCTGGTGAATGAGCAAAGCTTTGTCTATATTTACAGCCTTGTCCCATTGCTTGCCACCTGAGTTCCACCTCCTGTCAGATCAGATCAGCAGCAGCATTAGATTCTCATAGGAGCACAAACCCTATTGTGGACTGTGCATGTGGGGGATCTAGATTGTGTGCTTCTTATGAGAATCCAATGCCTGATGATCTGTCACTGTCTCCCAACACCCTGAGATGGGACCATCTAGTTGCAAGAAAACAAGCTCAGGGCTCCCACTGATTCTACATTATGGTGAATTGTATAATTATTTCATTATATATTATAATGTAATAATAATAGAAATAAAATGCACAATAAATGTAAATGTGCTTGAATCATCCTGAAACCATCCGCCCCACTCCCCAACTCTGTGGAAAAATTGTCTTCCACGAAACCTGTCCCTGATGCCAAAAAGATTGGGGACTGCTGCCCTAGAGAAAGGACAATTTTGTTCAAAGAAAAATCTGTACACGAATGTTTATAGCAGCTCTATTTCTAATTGCCCCAAACTGACAACAACCCAAATATCCTCTAATGGTTGAATAGATAAACAGATTGTTGCACACTCATACCATGGACTATTACTTGGTAATGAAAAAACAATGAACTTTTCATATGCACAACAGCTTGGATGAATCTCAGAGGAATTATGCTAAGAGGCCAGTCTCCACAGGTTAAATACTGTATGCTTCCATTTACATGATGTTCTGGAAAAGACAAAAACTACAATGATGGAGAAGAGATCAGTGGCTGTCAGGGACTGAGTTTGGGGGGTAGTATGACTATCAAGGCATTGCATGAGGGAGGTTTTGGGATGATAGAGTTGTTTTGTGTCTTGATTGTGGTGGTGGTTACATGATCTATACATGTGCTGAAATCCATAAAATTACATGCAACATAGTTAATATTACTGTAAGATAATTTAAAAATTAAATGAATTAGAAAAAGGTTAACAGTTAATACTCATTCATATGGCTAAATGTATAACAACTCTTATGAGGTAGCAGACTGGCAGAACTTATTTTCTGGTCCCAACCCTGCTGACCAAAACAGGATGTGGTCTATACAAAGTGAAGAACCAGCAGATGGTGAGGAAAGCGATCCCTAGCTGCTCTCATTGCTCATTAGCATATGACAGTCCCACAAGCACCATGACATGGTAATGATAATTACCTGGAAGTTACCACCCCTTTCCTAGGAAGTTCTAAATAACCTGTCCCTCAGTTTGCATTGGCCTGCCCTTTAATTTGCATGTAATTAAAAATGGGTTTATGTGATTATACAGTTGCCAGGAGCCCATATGTTGCTGACTTAAGTGCACTGCCTAGGAGTTATCCTTTCTCTGCAAAGAGCAGTACTGTTCAACAAAAGACTGTCAATTCTACTAGCTTGTCCTTAAAAGCCAAGAACCCTCCTGGGATAAGCACCAATTTTGTGGCTCACCTATCCTGTATCAGTTATACTGACATACCCATTTTGCATATGAAGAAAAGGAGGCCCAGAGGGGCTGTTGGATTGTCCAGGGTCTCAGAGTTAATAAATGGCAGAGTTGAGAACCTGATTTGGGCAGTTTGCCTTCATGGTCATTATTCAAAATATCTTCATTAACTGACTCAAATCGGGGGCACAAGGCCACATTTTTCTGAGTTTTCAGGTAGTTGGTGATTGTTTTTGTTTAAAACTCCTAGGATTTTTTGTTTGTTTGTTTGTTTTTTTGAGATGGATTCTTGTTCTGTCGCCTGGGCTGGAGTGCAGTGGCCGGATCTCAGCTCACTGCAAGCTCCGCCTCCCGAGTTTACGCCATTCTCCTGCCTCAGCCTCCCGAGTAGCTGGGACTACAGGCGCCCGCCACCTCGCCCAGCTAGGGTTTTTTTTGTATTTTTTAGTAGAGACGGGGTTTCACCATGTTAGCCAGGATGGTCTCGATCTGCTGACCTCGTGATCCGCCCGTCTCGGCCTCCCAAAGTGCTGGGATTACAGGCTTGAGCCACCGCGCCCGGCCGACTCCTAGGATTTTTTACAAATTACATGTTTTTGTAATTTGTTACATGTTGTAATAAGAACTTTTTAAAAATTAGATTTACAGCAGCTGAATTTCCTAGAATATAGGGTGCTTGATCATAAGTCTTTTCAAGAAAAAGATACTTTAGAACACTAATAAATAAAATGTGAAAAAACTGTGTTCTTATCTGGGTCCTTCTATCAGTGAAGCCAAAAGAGCTATTATAAGACAACTTAAAACCCATTCCAAAGATGAAGGCAGTTGTCTGTATAATGCAGTGCATCTCAGGCATCTCCAAAAGACAGTAATGAGAATCCACCCCGACAGTGAAGAGAACCATGCCCACCAGGAAAGTTGTTGCAATTGGAAGGAAGGAAGGAAAGAAGAGGTGCTCCAATCAGCATATTTTTTCTTTTTTCTTTTTTTTTTTTTTTTTTGAGATGGAGTCTGGCTCTGTCGCCCAGGCTGGAGTGCAGTGGCCGGATCTCAGCTCACTGCAAGCTCCGCCTCCCGGGTTTACGCCATTCTCCTGCCTCAGCCTCCCGAGTAGCTGGGACTACAGGCGCCCGCCACCTCGCCCGGCTAGTTTTTTTGTATTTTTTAGTAGAGACGGGGTTTCACCGTGTTCGCCAGGATGGTCTCGATCTCCTGACCTCGTGATCCGCCCGTCTCGGCCTCCCAAAGTGCTGGGATTACAGGCTTGAGCCACCGCACCCGGCCATGCATATTTTTTCTTTGAGAACATGAATAACGATATTAATCAATTTCTCATACCCACAAAAATGTTCTTAAAAAAAAACAGAGAAAGCAAGTTAGAAAATCCGCAACCATAGCAAGCAGTACCCTAAAGAAACATAATTATGTGCTCACATACCTGAAAAATGAACAAGTTAAATTATATATATTTTACCAACTCATCAAAGATTGGCCACATACAATGAAGACTTTGAATACCATCCTGAAGTAGGAGTAACTAAAATTTGCATAGATGTTATGATCAGATCATTATGAATAAGATGCTAGTATTCATTAATCCAGGAAACCCTAAGTTGGAAACATTCAACATTCAACCCTAAGTTGGATATTATTTAACACTTTATGCACAAGCAAATGTTTAGGGAGGCAATATGCAGAGTGATTAAGAGTACAAGCTCTGAAATAAACATACTAAGGCCAAATTTATTGCCGGGCATGTTGGCTCACGCCTCTAACCCTAGCACTCTGGGAGGCCAAGGTGGGTGGATCACCTGAGGTCAGGAGTTTGAGACCAGCTTGGGCAACATGGCGAAATCCCATCTCTACCAAAAAATACAAAAGTTAGCTGGGTGTGGCGGCACATGCCTATAATCCTAACTACTCAGGAGGCTGAGGCTGGAGAACTGCTTGAACCTGGGAGGCGGAGGTTGCAGTGAGCCAAGATCACGCCACTGCACTCCAGCCTGGGCGACAGAAAAAAAAAAAACAAAAAACAAAACTAAGGTCAAATTTATCATAAAATTGTGGACTTGCATATGCTGGTTAGGTGCAATAGGCATGTTCCTTAACCTCTCTCATGCTCATATATAAAATGGGATTAAAAATGGTACCTGCCTTATAGGGCTTGCCTGAGGATTAAATGGGATGATTCATGAGAAAGATTTAGTTTATAATGTGGTACAAAAAAGTACTCAATAAATAGTATTTATGGGCTGGGTGTGGTTGCTCATGCCTGTAATCCCAGCAGTTTGGGAGGCTGAGGTGGGCAGATCACCTGAGGTCAGGAGTTTGAGATCAGCCTGGCCAACATGGTGAAATCCTCTCTCTACTAAAAACACAAAAATTAGCTGGGCGTGCTTGTAATCCTAGCTACTCGGGAGGCTGAGGCAGGAGAATCTCTTGAGTCCAGGAAGCGGAGGTCGCAGTGAGCCAAGATTGCAACACTGCCCTCCAGCCTGTGCAACAGAGAGAGACTCTATCTCAAATAGCAACAACAACTGGTATTAAGGCAAACAAAACCACACTGTGAATCCATTGCTCACTTACCTGATAGACAAATGCTCACAGCGCACCCTGCTGGTGAATCTGTGGGAAAACAGGCTCTCACGTCCACTGGGGGTGCAAGAGTAAATTGCACTTAATGCATCTAGGAATTTACTCTTTACACATTTGCATATACAAGCTGTCCCACTGTAATACTCTTTGTAACAGCAAAACCCAGGAGACACCCACATGTCCTTCATAACAAATGACCTCCAAAATCTACTGTTAAATGGAAAAAGACGTAGACAGTGGTGGGCAGGCTGACATACTTGCGAATAAGAATCACTGCAGATCTATTGGATCTAAGATGCCAGGAGTGACAAAGGCACCATTAATTTATATGCCACTAAGAAAGACCATTGCTGATTAAATTGGCACAATGCTTAGAATTTTGTATTTGAGAACTCGTTTAGACTTATTTAGACATGAATTTATATCATATCAACTTTGGGCACAAATAAAAAGGAAACATATAGACAAAATAAATATGTTAAGATATTAGGTGACACCAAGACTGCCTGATTGTATGATGCATTCTGATTTCAGAGTTGTTAAAATATGGGAAACAGTGGACACCTTAGAATAGACAGAGAGTATTGGCTTGTACTTAGGAACTCTGGAAGGACAACTAAGAAAGTGTTGGGGGAGGGAGGGGAATTGGGCAAATGGCATGGATAATGGAGGTATCTAAGACATTTTTTGGCATCATGTAAATATGTTACCTATTTAAAAGTTTTTTTTTTTTTTTTTTAAAGCCATTCCCAGGTCATAGTCAAGATTTTGAACTTTATTTAGAAGTACAGCTTCTTCCCTCTCTCAGGGGCAGGGTTGCAGGGGAGATGGGGATGCAGGAAGGGCCTGCTGGTTTCCTGTGGCCAGTACAGATGCTCTGGGCTTCCCTCTAGGGTGCACTTGTTGGTTCTTCAGATCTTGGTTCACTTCCCTTGAGGAAGCCAATAGATTCTCTGGCTGGCTGATTGTAACTCCTCCCAGTCCTGGAATCCAAGGTCTATCTTGCACTGAGGTCCCTCTGTCCCTCCAGAGCAAGACCCAAGACAGTCCAGTCTGGCTGCCTTATGGGTCCACATTTGGCTGACGGGACACACAGCACCTTTTGGCCCCTCAGGCTCCTGGGGTACAAGCTCCCTCGCACCAAGTTCTCTTTGCTTCATCAGCCACTTGCTTTTAAGATTGCTCAGGTGTGAGGTGGGTGCCTGGCACCTTCGTCATCTCCGAGCTCTTGAGTGGTCTCCTTGAGACCCCAATCCCTAGGCTGAGGGAGGAGGAAAGCTCCCCCTTTCCCTGTGGACTCAAAGCCCTCCAGCAACTTCCTTTAAAGAAAATTCTTCTCAGAGCCCCAACTTGAACCTTTCATGTCTTTGGTGCGGGAAAGAGGCAAGGAGTCACACAGCTAGTTTTTGGCCATCTCTGTAAGCCCTGTGTGTGGGCAGCAATTCATCCTGGGAGGTGGAATGGTGAGGCCCCCTATTGCCTCGGGAACCCAGCTAAATTGGGATGGAAAGAATTCCATCTTAGTATATTGTCATATGGGTGATCAAACTAAGGAACTTGCTGAGGCCACACAGCTAGTACCCAGCAGGCTGACTCTTAAGCCTGAGCTTTTCCTGCTGCAGGTGGTTCACCCAGAGCTGATTTAAAATAAGCTCATGGTACAGAGGCCAAGCCAGGAGGATGGAGTTAGATGGCCCTTGGTTCAAACTCAGCTGTCATTTATTAGTAGCGTGTCCTTGATAACTTTCTCCTCTCTGATTCTCCGATCATTTATCCAATAGATGTTTAATGGCCAGGTTGACTACTACGTGTAAGGCACTCAATTTCATTCTCTGTAAAGATAGGAATAATTAAAGTACCTGTCTCACAGGAGTGTTGAGAATTAATGAGATCATGCTTAAATGTGTAACAGTGCCTGGCACATGGTAAGGGCTCCACAGCAGCGCCTATTGCCATTCATAAAGTTCCTACTATGTGTCAAGTGCTTCACAGACATCTTTAATCCCCATAGTATAAGAGGTAGGAACTATCATTATCCCTGTTTTCTGAATGAGGAAGCCAAGGCTCAGAGAAGCTTAGGTGACTTGTCTAAGGTTATGCCTGGCAAAAGACGGAACCTAGTTCAAAGCCTGCCCCAAGCCTCCGCATGACCTCTGAGTTTGTCTCCTGAGGAAGGAAAACTTTTTGCCTTTTTGTCAAAGAACCAACCTCTAATCACCCTTCACAACCCAGCTCAAGGGTGCCCGCTTCGATTTTCCCTGTCCCTCCCTGCCCGACCCAATCATCCCTCCTGCCGCTGCCTTTGGGCCTGCCTTTTTCACAGAAGTAGAGCCTTGTGGTCAAGGGCTGTGGCTTTGCATTCAGGTAGTTGGGGATTCAAATACCTCTTACTCCGTGTGTGACTTCAGGCAAGTCCCGTCACTGCTCTAAGCCTCAGTAACTTCTTCCATAGTGGGCTAACCATGGTACCCTTGGGTTGTTAAGGCACAAACGGCCTGGTGAGTGCTCAAATAATGGCAGCTGCTATTATGATTAGTAGTAGCAAGTCCTAGTCCTGGCACTGAGGTTCTCAAGTTCTCAACACGGAGGGTTAACTGGCCCTTAATAAACCTCTTAGTCCAGCTGAGACAGGGCAGGAAGGGACTGGGGACATTCCTGTCACACCTGCTTCCCACCCCAGACACATCTCAGCACTTGTTGCAGGAAGACCCTGTGGCTCCAGGTGTCCTTTAGGACGCCCCCTCGTGGCTGAGAACCTGCTTTGGGAGGAGGGACTGCAGTTGCCAAGCATGCACCACATGGCGGTGCTTTAAGCCTTCTTGCCTTCCATCCTTTTATATAAGGTCTGGTCTCCATTTCACAGGTTCATGCAAGCACACACTTGTTGAGGATCTACTATGCGTCAGGCACCATGCCACTTGCTCCGGATACAAGAGTGAGGAACAGGCATTTTTGCCCTCATGGAGTCTATAATCTAGTGGGGGACCAAGGAAACAAGCACATTAATAGAGTACATATTAGAGCAGAGAGAAGAAAAATGCAGCAGGTCAAAGGGATGGAGGGTGGTGGGAAGGGGCCAGGGCCTATAGGGCTATGCAGGTCTTAGAAGTTTCCAGGGGTAATGGAAAGCTACCAAGGACGTTAAAGGATGGGGTGGCAGGTTGCAGTTAATGGTGCAAAAGAAGCCCTCTGCCTGGGTGGGTCAAGGGCAGAAGCTGGGGTACTGATGAGATTCTGCAGTCATAGGTGAGTGACTATGGAAGCTGGCCCAGGTGATCGCAGGGGAGGGGTGACCAGGGGCACCTAGAGGATTGCTGATGGACTGGACACGGCATGAGATGAGGCCATTGAAACAGAGAGGCACAGTCACACAGTGCAGGAGCTGGCTCAGACTGGGACCTGGGACAGATGCTACAAGTCAAAGTGTTTTCTACTCTGCTTCCCTGTCCTGGCCTGGGAAGAGAGTGTGGCCTGGAAGAGGGGGACTGGGATCCCCAGCCACAGACCTAAAACACAGGAGCCCAACCCCATTTAAAGAAGGCAGGCCTTTTATTTGGGCCTGGGAGTCCAGAGTTGGCAGTTCTCTCTGAAATGCCGGGAGTTAGGAGACAGGGAGCAGCAGTGAACCCTTATTTCTGTACCAGCTGCTTCCCCTGAATGAGCTCTAAGTAATCTCTCAGCTCCTGGCAGGGAAGGGCATGCTTTGTCCTATGGATGGGCATGAAAAAGGCCACAGCCCCTTTGGAAGACACTTTGGAAAGCCATTAAAGCCATGTCCAGCTCTTGCCCCACATGCTTGCTTCTTCCCTGGTCTTCTGATGAGGAAGCAGTCGGATCTGTGCAAGACTCTACCCACAGGGTTGCTGGGCATGATTGTTAACAAGATCAAACAACTCACATCCCACAGCAGAGACTAGTTAAAACTGCACTTTTAGAAAGGGCATCATGACAATTACTTTGCCTTTTTCATTTTGATGAATTTTGGATATCTACCAAGGCATGTCCAATGAACTGACATGCATCCTTGGCCTGGCCCATTTAATGCCAGGAGGTTCTCTTACCAATCAGTTTTTGGGGAGATTCAAAATGCCCCAGTTGAGAACTGAATTCAGAAGCCCCGGAACCAGTGGCTATGGTTTTTCTTTTAAACCTGTGAAAGCCTATCTGGGTGGATGGGCCTTTCCATCTAGACTGCCCAAAACAGAAAACTAGGGCTGGGAACATCCTTCCCCAGCCTGGAACCAGACCAGTGTGATCCCTGGTCCAAGGTCAGAGGGACTGTCTCTCAACTGTGGTAGCTGCATCAACAATATAGGTAAGCGATCACCTGCCTTGCTTACTTCCCAGAGGTGCTGGGGGCCCTTTGCAAACTACTGTAGATGATACAGGTTTTAAGTGGGTGTTTTTACAATCTCTTCTGCAATATACTAATTACGCAGACACTGTGAGGAGGAGGGGGGGGAGGTCAAGTGTATGTACATGGGCCTGGCAGTTACGGATGGAGTGTATACTGCACTCCATGGAGGCTGAATGTGGGCTCTGGATGGGAACAGGCAGTACCTTACCACTGACTGGCAGTGTGACTGGGGCTCAAGGTTTTGCACTGTGAAGTGGGACCTTTGTGAAGCACTAAAGCACCTCTGCTGGCTGCTGTAGTTTCTGTCAAAGCAACCCATTAGAAAGTACAAAAGTCCATTGTCCTCATTCTGGTTTTTAATGTTCAAGGTGACAACAGTGTACAGTTTTTCCAGACCCATATGTAGGTTCCACAGTAATCTCCACCTGTTGGAGAAAACACCATGACAGATGCCATTGCCCCAGCAGGTCACTGCCAGTGTGGGAACTTTGGGATCAAAAGCACCAAGCCAAGTCCCTTGCTCAGGATGGGTCTTGGTTGAAACCACAAGCCCTTCTGCAGTTCTAGGTGGATGTAGTGTTGGTTCTTGGCTCATTGCAGGGGTGAAGCAGGAAACAGAAAGACTGGTGAGGCCTGCTTGGAAAGAGGATCGAGGCACATTACGATTCCAAACCAGGAGATCCTGAGTCAGCACTGATTCTAAGTCTCTGGTTTGTTTAATAGGGGAAAGGATTCCATCCAAGAGCCCAATGGGCCTCCTCTCCCAAACCTGCATAGGAAGCAAACTTATGAGGGTGATGGAGGGTCTTTACCAGGCTAGGACTACTGCCTATGTTTCTGCAAGTCACAAGTCAGCAGGTCAAAGAACAACTGTGAAGCAGAATCTGCTAAGCAAAGCCAAGTAGTGACACTCACTTCCAAAACATACCCAGCAGAAGCCTCCTGCACGTACCAACAGTGACAGATGCTTGTAGCACAGGAAACTCACCCCTTCTTCAACAGTTGATTTGATTTGCCACACATCACTAGTGAACAGCTGGGTGGCATTTTGACTGTTTATCTTTTAGGGCAAGATACCCTGATTCTGAACTCACTTGGGTTGGGTTGGCATGAGCTGTATCCTAGTGAAAAAAATACCCCACCTACCTCCTAGGTCCACTCAAGACTTCTGCACGTGGAGGAAATCAAACCATAAAGGAGCCCATAAGAATACCCAGGAGGTGAGCAGTCTGGATGGTGACGGAGGAAAGGGCCAGGCAGGCAGGTGGAACAGAATCTCAACTGGCCAAGGCCTGGCAAGATTGGATTTCCCAGGGGTTGAGTAAAAGGAGCACAGGGAAGTATTTATTTTCACCTTCTGAAGACACTGTGTGCATGTAGCTCTGACTTCCCACTTTTAGGGGACTCTGGCTGCTGCCCAGTTTTATCTGGGCAAGTGATATATTCTCTTGGGAACAAGTGGTGGCAAAGCCTCTTTCAACACATTTCCCCTCCTTCCTCCAGTGATCGTTGGGGCTGGCAGGTGGGACACACTAGTGAATAAGCCTTGTGTGCCACAAGTTTTTATGTAGAGAAGATGGAAGGAAGTTTCCTCCCACAGGCCCCAAGATAAATATAATTTTAAAGCAATTAAAGCCTGCTTCAGTGGGAGAGTTTCCGTACAACATGCTGGTGATATTCCTTCAATTTTTTTGGTTGTTTTTATTTTTTTTTCATTAAAGTCCATTGATCGTCACAAAAACCCAGGAAATGCAACTAAGGAGAAAACAAATGTCCAACCAAGATCTAAGAACCCAGAGCTATGGAGGAGACGTCGCACTGGACTGCTGGGTGTGCACAAGGGGGCAGGAGGGGCGATCCTCATGGGGCATGGCCACTGGCCATGGGAAACACAGGAGGGACGCCAGGCAGCTGGCTGGGCGGTTATGTTAACCGCTGCACGATGACAGCATTGAGCAGGTTGGCTTCCTTCAGGGTCTGGCTCTCATCAGCCAGCTCTTTGTTCGGGAAAGTAGTCATGAGGATAAAGCTGGTGGCAGCCATGGCTGGCCGGGCATCCACGATGAAGAGTCGGATGTCGCTGATCCTGCAGGAGTTGGGGAAGTGGTGAGCAGTGCCCTCCTCTGTTGTCCACACCCCTGCCCTGTGGAAAGCTAAACACCTCGCAAATCCCCTTCCCTGACCTTCTCCACAGAACAGCGAAAGCTACGCTCAGGCATGTGGGACCATGTCCCTTTCTTGCCAAGAGTCCTTCACTGCTGTTTCTATTTTCCTTGAGATAAACATCAACAACCCTACTGGGTTCCCAAGGCCTGCCTAATTTTATACCACCCTCTTTCCCCTCAATCTCTTCTCCCCACTTTTGGTTCATCAGGCCATACTCTCTTCCCACATTTGGGTCCTTCTTTCCAGAGGCCCCCCTGCCTGATCCCCTTCCTGTAATCCTAATCACAACTCAGGCCTTGGATCAAATGCCACCTCCTCAGGACAGCCTTCCTTAGCTCCTTATCTCCATCCCTGGCCCTCCTTCCACATTTATGGAATGATCTGATTAGTGTCTCCTCCTGCAGCTCATGAATTTTCATAAGGGCAGTATATGTCTGTTTTGTATGTCACAGGAATCACAAACTATTTGTCAGAAATTAACGGTCAACTTCTCAGGGCCAGGAATCGTTTCTCCAGACACTGCCTGTCTTCTGAACCTGGAGATCATATGAGAATGAAACCACCTGGAAACAATGCCTCCTTCCCTACAGCACTTAAACAGAAGTTTCCTTTTTGCCCCAAGCCCCTAAAATCTATGTAACTTACAATTTGGCACATCTAAGGGCGTGGACCTGCAGGATTCTGCCTGTGACTTTTAGCAAACCAAGCCTTGTCACCCAGCGAAGCTCTCTGCATGGGCTGTCCACCTTGGGAGTGGGCAGCAGTGTGCTGGGCTTAATGAGTGAAACGAAACTGAGGCAAGTAACTCACATCACTGGGATGGGTCACTCCCTTAACCACCAGACACTTGAGTGTAATGAAGGTTCCTGATGAAGGAGGTCTGAACAGGCTCTAGATGCTCCTGGCTCATAGCTGGGGCTTGTCTCCCGCTTTTACTCACAGGCGAGCCCAGTCGATACTCAATAATTGTCAAACAATTCACTGACCCCACATGTGGGTGCTGGCTTAGTTGGTTCATGACCAATAAAATTTAGACACTTCTGTTCTACAGAAAGGAGATACCAAATATATTTACTGGCAACAGTCCTCTAGCACCTCTCCTACTAGTCTCTTCCCTTTGCTGCGCCTCAGTCTCCCCATCTTTAAAATGAAGGAGGAACTGATCCAGCCCAGATGGTCTGAGATGTAGAACAGGCATTCTCGACAGCCAGATCTAGAAGAGATCTTCCTGGCCCAGTGGTTTTCACAGGCCGCTTGTGGGGAGGGAGGTGGAGGAAGCCAGGTGAGTGGGATGCTGGCACTGTAACCCCTTCTCCTCTATCAACCACAGCAGTTCTAATTTGATCTCTTCACAGGACTTTAGAATAAGACTTCCTCTGAACAGTCTGGTAGCTTAAAAAAGCCCTGAGAAATCCAATACCCTAATTTTACAGATGAAGAATGAGACACACGGGGTGGGGGAAGTTAACAGTCACCGACCACACTAATGGAAAAGTGGGGACCAGAACCTAAGGCTTCAGACTTGTATTCCTTACCACCCTCGTGTCTGTTTTGGGGAAAGCATGGAGTGCCTGCTGGTGTTTAGGAGGAAGAACGGCTCTCTGCTTCCCACACATTTGCGTGAGTCCCAGAGGACGCTCCTAGAATAAGCAAGGCCACACAATGCAAGGTACCTGTGGCTGTGGTTAAATTTCTGCACCAGCCTCCCGCCGTCTGCAAGCCGAATTTGGATGTTTGTGGTAGGCTCTGATTCGTCGATTAAGATGGAAGAGCTGGCTTTGGCTTCATTTTCTGCCTGTTGGGCTGGAGAGCTGGTACTCAACACCTGGGGGGCAGTGCTGAGGAGAGAGGATGGCATCAGGACACAAGCAGAAACAAGGCCCCTGGCAAAAAGGGAATCCCCTCTTGGACTGTTACTGAGCATTTGCTATGCTCCTGTCATTGTTTGGTGCTGCTGAGCTATTGACCCAGACAGGGAGAACTGTGCCCTTGTGGTCCAGCAGAATTAGCTTCAAACCCCAAGTCATATGTTTCATATGTTATTGCTAGCTCTCTTGCTCCTGAGTAATGTGGGCAAGTTACTCGGCCTTATTCCTCCTTGGTGTCTTCACCTGAACAAGGGCTTGAAGGAAGGAAAGCAGGACAGCCTAGGGTGGGAGAGACAGGGTCATAAGGCTAGAAGACATAATAGACCAGGGTCAGTTTTAGTCTCAATGGAGTGGTAGAGGGGAGTGTTCCAAGTCTGCAGGTGAGGCAGCCTTGGCACAGCCTGGCAGGTGAGTGGCAGGTTGCAGGCGAAGCAGTCCAGATTCTTCCTCTGTGATGGAATTTTCAGGCCTGCATTACCTAGTGCACCTCACTCATATGTGTGTCTGTACTCATACATCCACTATTGAGGGCAGGGGAGAGAGTTCTGAAGGGCGCTGAAAAGCCAATCAAGTGCTGGGTACTGCTGGGATTCATCATACAATGAACAGGACATGGTGTCTGCCAGTGTTAGATTTCATATCTCAGAATCACATGGACCAGGGTTTGAATTACTCAAACATGCTTACTTTCAACAAAGGTAGTAATTAGATTTTTAAAGGGTTAAGGCTATAGGCCTTGCTCAGTTTTTGTGAGGATTAAAGGGGAAAATTGCATAATGCACTCAGGATGGCTGACAAACACAAAATGCACAAGGACTCCCACTTCTCCACAACTGTATGGAGCCACCTTCTCTCCTCCAAACTACCTGTTCACTTCACTCCCAGTCTTTCTCTTAGCAGATGACCTGACCTAGACCTCTGAAAAGAAGCAAGGCCATTAGATAAGCCTTCGCTTCCCCTCAAAGCCTCTAATTAGATCAGTTCTTGTACCTTACCCTTCCCCCTTCACAGCCCCAAAAATGGTACTCAGAGCAAATCCAACTGAAAGTGCTTTCCAAAGTGTGTTCCATAGGAAGGAAGGTGTGGGAAAGGCCACATAACACACCAGCAGCTTCAGAGGCCATTGGCACATTAAAAGTTTTGAGAAACTGCACAGTTCAATACCGCCCTGAAGCATATAATTAAAGAATGACTGAAAAGTGAACTTATTCTTTTCTGTGAATGTGAAAAATATGGACTTAGAGAATTACAAAGTAGAGCTCAGAAGAGAATGTCGCCCACATTACTAGCACTAGAGAAGCTGCTTCTATGCATCAGTCACACAGCATGTGGGACTCAAAAAGTGTAGGCTGGGACACAGAGTTTAAATGACACCACCATAGGCCACAAGAGTTGCTTGGAAATAGTGAAGAGGTAAATCTCATATACCTGTAAATGCCTAAGCTCTGCACCAAGCTTTTCCAACCACCCATGGCTCATGGGCCGTATGCGGCCCAGGACAGCTTTGAACGCAGCCCAACACAAGTTCGTAAACTGTCTTAAAACGTTATGTTTTTTTTTTTTTTTTTGCTTTTTTGTTGTTGTTGTTGTTAGCTCATCAGCTATCATTAGTATTAGTGTATTTCATGTGTGGCCCAAGGCAATTCTTCTTCTTTCAATGTGGCTCAGGGAAGCCAAAAGACTGGACATTCCTGATCTACACTATCTTGTTTTGTTCGTTAGTTTCACAGACATTAGGTCAACTCTCCAATTAGACTTCAGGCAGCCTGTCCCTCAACTATTTACAATAATTCAAAGTACATGTACTCATTGAAAACACTGCCTGCCAGAAAGGGAACTATAACATTTTCAGTCAGGCCTAAAATGAGAAAGAAGCTGTTAAGCCAAAATAGCTGATATCTATTCAGGCAATGGGGTGGAGAGTAGAAAAAACAGGAGTGACATTTACACCGACTTTGTGCAGGGATTGTCTAAAGGAGCTTTCAGTCATGATCTCACTGAATCACCACAACCATCCTTTGAGATGGGTGTAATCTCCATTTTATAGATGAGAAAACAGACACACATGCTATGGATCATTTTTTAAAACTCATGCAATAAACAAGCTTTCTTTCAGTATATATTCTGTGTATTCCCACCAGCCAGGATTTTGTCAAGCTTTACAGTTAGGATGGTTTACTTTAGAAAAATAATATTTACATTGAAAATGCTTTCTCAAACTTCTCCTTGAGTGTCATTCCTCACTTACGAGCTGATGACCCTCAGCAAGTTACTGAGCATCTTGGCACCTCAATTTCCTTTTCTATAAAATGGAGATACTCTCCTTACCACATCTCCATGCCTTTTAGGGGGAAGCAGTCTCTACTGTCCCTATTATTAAGGAGAGTTGGTGTGACGCTAGAGAAATGGCACAATCTTTGGAGCTATGCCACCTACCATTTGGCCTCCGCTCTGCCACTAAACTAAACAAGCAGTGTGGCCTTAGGCAAGTCACAACTTCCCGGGGCTTCAGTGTCTTCGTGTGTAAAATGAGGAGCTGTTCTGTTTTGAGGATGAGACGAGATAATGTGCATGCAAGGCCTGATATTTAGGAAATCCTCCACACAAGGAAGCAGTTGCTGTTTGGGTTTGCTTCCCAGCACGTCCTGTTGCAGATGGCTGGTGGCTCATCACTGGAAGAGATGAGGAAAGTCTGATGCCTGGACTTGGCTGTGCTGCTTCTGACTGGTTGTTTCTCTTACACACTCCCTGAAAATTAGGTGAGGCAGGGTGGCCTGATAAATATGGTGACTGTTTATGAGGCACCCATTCCTAAGCCAGGCCCTGTGCTGAGTACTTCACATGTATTAACCCACATTACTTAACCCACAGGCTTAACCCCCAGCCTATGAGGTAGGGATTCATCATCTCCACTTTACAGATGAGGAAACTGAGGCACAACAGGGTTAAGCAACTTGCCCAAAATTCCAGTGTTGGTTCACGGAGGAGGCAGTATACAATCCGACCTGTCTGGCTCTCCATCCTGTGCTCTTCACACTGTCCCACTCTCCTGTCGGGCCTTACAGTCAGACAGATATAGGCTTGGATTTCAAGACCCAGTTTCCTCATCAAAAAAACAGAGTTAAAACTTCCCAGATAGTTGAGAAAATAGCTAAAAACATGCACTGTACCCAGCACATACTAAAAACACAAACAAATGTCTATGTGGCTATGCAAGAATATCCAGGATGCTATGCAGGTTGGCAGGTAAGGGCAGAGACTGGAGGGACCCAGCTCTGCACTGGCCAGCAATATGGATCTCACCAAGTCTCAGGGTCCTTCTTTCTAGAATGGGGATCAAAACAGGATTAAAGAAGATAAAACATGTGAAATACTTTGCATAGTGCTTAGCTAACAACATAAAACACTCGACCAGCCACTTACTATCATTCTTCAAGGTCCTGCCCCACTTATATTTGCCTCAATTCTGGACCTAAATCCATTGGAAATGCTATCAGCTGCCCATGGGCTGTAAGTGGAAGGTCACCTGACAGGCATTCCCAGTCTGTGCTGCTCTCAAGGAGGACAGGGAGTAGAAGAGGAGGAGAAAACTGAAGACCAGGCCTCCTGATTCTTCAAATAAAAAGAGCACATCATTTAAAGAACATTAGTTCCATAGTGCTCTAATCATCCCGCAGGGCAGCCACATACATCTGTTCAAAGGAGCTGGTCTGTCAGCTCTTCCTGAGAACTGCCAACAGCTGGGCTACTGCTCCCAATGAGCGGCTGGCCATCTGCAGCTGTTTGACTCACAGGCAGGAAAGGTTAGAGCAGATGTCTATAAATAGTGTTTTTGGTGTCTCCCTGCAAACATAGTAAATTATGGGGAAAATGAGTCTCAATCCAAGAGCCTGAATCACCCAACTCCTCCTGTCTTTACAGTGGGAATAAACTGGCACTCGGTACTTTCTTGCCACTGTTACAAATCCTGAGACCAGTCATATTCTCCACAAAAATAACCACTAGAGACGGCACAGGAGCAGCTAAAGCTCACTTCCAGCAGCAGTGACCCCTCCTTTCAAGTGCACTCTTGCTGTTTGCAATTCGAACCTTCAGATCAGCTCCCAACCCAAACAAACTAGCGTCAAACCTAAAACAACAACAAAATTCTCTGGTTTCTCTTCAAATTGTATACACCTTTTGCCTTTTACTAAAACAACATTTAATACAACTGAATTTTCTCAAATCTTTGAACTGAGACAACTTATTCATTCACTTGAAGCATTTTCCCAGATAATTAAGATTTTGAAAAAGCCCAGCAATGACTGATTTTTGAAGCAAATCTGAGAAAATTTTCTTGAACTTTTGGCTTCTGATCATTTTGGTTCACAAGACAATGAAAAATGTAGTAAAACTTATGGGAAAACACTAAAGCAGCTGTCTTAGACTGAAAAGCTAAAGTCCCATCTCACCTAGCTATATAAAACTGTGGCTGGTTTTTTTTTTTTTAAGCTAAGTTTTCATAAAAAGCCAGAACTGAAATAAAATGCAAGTGGAACTGGCAGTGAACACTTACTTTGTTGATAAACATCATGGTGACATCAAGTTCTATCTTGTACTTATTCTCCACACTAATATTTATTTCTGTCATGCTAAAATAGACTATTTAAAGATATTTTAATTTTCTGAGATGCAGAGTTTCACACACATAATATGGTTAGACTTTCTGATAGTAGAAGCATTTCCTGTTAGTATTATAAAATCATACCCAAAGTGCCTCCCTTGTAACTGGCAGTGAGCGTAAAAAGTATAACCTTTTGATCGGCAATTTGACATCTTAAAAATATGAAGCCCTTTTGAAACAATAATCCTATGTCTAGCCCAAGATTAAAGAGTATACGAAGATTTAATTACAGATATTCACTGTAATGTTGTAATTCTGGTAGCTGCCTAAATGTTTAACAGTAGGGACTGGTTAAATTACAGCACATTTGTGGGCTAAAAAATTATGTAAGCATTATAATTAAAAGTGTAGAAATAAACTCACTGATATAGGATGACAGCCATACTTCACGGATAAAGCAGAAAGCAGGTGATAAAACAGCATGTTTACAAACACATGCAAATGAGTAAGAGAAGAAAGAAACACTTGCCAGATATTTCTGGGTGTTAGGTTTAGGACAGCTTTTATTCTTTACCTGCACTTTGTATTAAGATGAACATGCATCACTTTAATAATCAAAGAAAAAGAAAATTAGGTGCCCTATAAAGCTCATCACAACTGACAGGGACACTCTGTAAGACTAGCTGTCCTGGGCTAGTCCACGGCCCTTGACACAGTAGACGAAATGATGAGAATAGGGATGACTTAACTATTTTGGGTCTGCTAAATCTAATACCCTGAGCTCTAACCCTTGCTCCTGATGAGGCATGAATGGTCAATAGGCAGGTAAGGGATTCTAGCAGAGGGCCAGCCAGAAGCTCAGAGGGCATGGTTGCTGGAAGACCAAGCTTTGATCCCTGAAGACAGTGAGGTGAGCAAGGGCAGTATCTACTTTGAGAACTGCCAGATCTAGGTTAGAAAGGATGTCTCATTGTGCAGGAGTGCAGGAAGGAATGCCAGTCAGAAGGCCTGGGGTCCTGGCTCTAACACAGACCACACACAAGGACAGGCCCCTAATGTCCAAGAGCCTCAGCTTTCTCTCTATAAAATAAGGATCATATTGGCAAGAAGGGTCACTATGCTCTGAATGCCTACCATGTGCACAGTTCCCTCTGAAGAACACTAATCAGGTGACCCCATGGCCTTGGCCAAAGCTAAGTGGATCCTGAGAGAAGGCAGCCTACCTATGGGTTGGCCAAGAGTCTGCTGGGAAAACTGTATGAGGGATACCAGTGACTATTAACCAATCAGATATCATCAGAGGGTTTGAATAGAAGATAAAGAATGTCTGTTAGTAGAGGGTACAGGAGTGAGAAGGCAGTGGCAGAGGACACAAGGCAGAAAAAGTCACAAGTGGCAGAGTGAGTGTCAGGAAGGGCCAAATAAGTAGAAATAAGAGCTGCTGAGCTGCCATAACGGTGGCACACCAGCCTGCAAAGGGGCAGCAAGGTTCTTGAGCGTCCCTGCATCCTGAGCAACCCACCACGAGGCCTGGCTGGATGAGAGACTGTAATTCCTTATTCCCCTTGGAATCCCCATTTCAGCCTTAAGCCATCAAGGAGATGACACCTTCCCTGAACACCCTAGATTACTGATCCATAGTAGCAATTATGTTACACTCTCTGCTTACATTGACTGCTAACTATGGAACAATGTTCTACATGTATCAGCTCACTTATTCCTTGCAACAATAATCCTAGGAGGTATGGACTCTTATTAGTACCAACTTATGGTTGGGGAAACTGAGGCTATACAGTCCAAGGTCACACTGCTAGAAAGTGAAGAAGCAGAGATATAAACTCAGGTCTGTTAACTCCAAAGTCCATGTTCTCCACACTGTTCCTCCCATAGAAATACAATTTGAAGTATTTTGTAAACAGTAAAGAGCTAATAACCAAAGTGAGTGATACACAAGGTCTGCTGGGTTTGGCAGGTGTGACTGACACAGTCTGGCTCTCACCTGTGCTGCTCCTTACCTGCCTAGTTTCTGACCCTCGCCAGTGAAGGCTTTGAAGGCTCCTTTGGGCTTCACAAAGTCCTCGTCCCGATGGTCCTCCATATCCAAGTTCACCTGTCCACCGTGAGCTAGCCTCCGCAGCTCTGCTGGCACCTCCCTGTGGGAGAAAAGGCCATGCTGGGGTCCACAGAGAGAAGATGGAAATGACAGTGATGGGGAAAAGGGGAGAAGAAACCTCTCAGTCCCACAGAGAAAACTGCTGAGTTTCTCCAGGGAGCAGGCTACTCTGGTGGCTACCTGTCTGCCTCCACCTTTTCTCTTGTTTGCTCAGCCATGGCCGACACCTATTTCTTATTTGGCCACTTAGGTCTGCCTCAGGCCCAAAGGGGAAAAATGGACACACAAGGTTTTTGGAGCAGATCTATGAATCTGTATCTCAACTATGCTGAATCTGCTTCAAACAATTTACTTTACAAATAATCAACATTCTGCCTTCTTCTTTCCCAACTGCTATCCACTCGCTGATTTGGGACCTGGAGGAGGGCTTTTTCACTCACCCTCTGCGGATAGACTCCAGAAACTGGGCATTGGATGGATCTTGGTAGCTTCTGAGTTCTCCATTATCCAGGCTGAATCCACTCTTCCAGAGTTTCAATACTACATGAACCTGTGATGACAGGGAGTAAACAGTTACCAGGGATCTGGTAAGCATAACAATTTGAACTTGCAAATTAGCAGGTTTTTACTATTTCTCAGTGTTGCTACTATCAAAACACACATAGACACACATATATACATGTGTGCATAAGCAATTCAACAAGCAAACTAAGTAAGCATTAACCTAGAATAGGAAGGTGATCTAGCACAGACTAAGAGCAGGGGTTTTGTTTTAGGAGAGCTGAGGCTGCATCTTGACTGTGCCACTCACTAGCTAGATGGCTCTGGGCAGGTGACCCAGTTGACACTTTGCTTGTGCTTGGTATGCAGTGAGTGTCCGACTAAACTACCATGGCAAATCTTGCTTGTGGACTATTCCACAGTCATTAAAAATGTTATCTACAAGTTCTGTTAACAACAACTCCCATACACATTCACAGCAACGGGTCTAGAAGGCTAAAAACCAATGCATTAGCAGCTGCCTCGGAGGATAAAATGTTTATTTTCTTCTTACTTGACTTTATTTTGGAATAAAACCCAAAATTATTTAAAACATATTATAGAAATCAATGATCACAAGACTACAAGAAAATGTTTGTGGTATAATATTGAATAAAAAAGACTCAAAATTGTGTGTATGATTACACTTGTGGGGAGGGGGACCCTATGCACAGGGCCAAATAGTGGACAATGAGGAAAACTGGAAAAAAAAAAAAAAGAAAGAAAAAAAAATTGGTGTTAAGTCTTCTCTGGGGGTCTGAAGACAAGTTCTTCAGCTATACTCACATCACTGAAGAATCCCAGATACACTGTACCTCTGCCTGAGATCCACGGGCTGCTCAAAAAACTCCTTCATTTGCCCATCCCCTTTCCCCACCTGTTCTCACCAGCTCTCTCACCCAGCACCCATGAAAGCTGCCTTTGATTTTCCAGTAAGCCTCTCTGTTCGTGAACCACAGCAAGGGCACTATGTCTGTTAGCTTCCCTTTCAGAGGCTGCTGGTTCATGCACAATATGTAACCAATCCCTTCAGAAAAATGACAGAACAGTCTACAGGCTTCCCTCATGCAAGGTGGATGCACACTCACATCTTGGCTGGAATGCTGCCTCTTTTCTCCTGCCACATAGGCAGACTCTTCCTCTGGTGCTGCCCCAAGGCGGTAGCCACCTCCTGCAAATGGCTATAAGGGACAAGTTCATACACATTTGAGAGGTTGGTCCGTAGTAAAAGGGTTACTCAGATATAATGATATATATATCTTAGGTAAGAGGAAGAAAGAGGAATGGGTTCCTGATCAAGCATGTTAGCTACTAGATGCATTTTCTCTGATATCAGACTCAGTGCCTACATGGCCAGGCAGTATGGTAAATGAATCAGGTGGCCAGAATTGGGCTAAGAGCTGGAAGGGGCAGTGCCTGGCTAAAGGAAACAGATGCTACTAAACTCTCATTAACCATGACCATGTAGGAATTTGGGTACAGGATTCCCAAAGGAGACAGAAATCCCTATTTTACTATTAATTCAAGTAAAACAAAATAAAACTCCAAATAAGTCAAACTGGATAGGCCAAACAAAACATGTATGCAGAACCCAATCTAGACCATAGGCTATAGGTTTAAAAACTCTGCCCCAAATCTTGGTTCCACGTTAAAGGGTGAGAGAAACTACACTCGCGTTCTGCACAGAAGACCAAGTAAGCACATGAAAAAAAGAAAAAAAATCAGTCACTACCGAGGTGAAGAAGGTGGCATTCCCAGTTCTGGAATTTCAGTCTTGTGGACAGACAACGACCCTTATACTCACTCTCGGTTTACTGGTCTCTCCAGGGCTCTTGGTCACTCGCTCCACAGCTACAGCTCCATGCTCTTTGGCACCTTTAAAGAGATCATCCACCAGCTCGTTGGGACTTTTCTTCCTGGGAGGGCCAACAATCTGCTGTCCACTTCTCTCTGAGCCCCCAGCATAAAACCTGTGTACAAAATACACCTCTAACATGAAACACTCATGGAAAACATGAATAGAGCATGTGCCAGGTTGGTGCTGGGCACACTGAGGCAAAGGGTACAACGCTTGTCTTTAAAGAACTTACTGGCTAGCTGGGAACACATGGAAGGAGGCAAGCAGGTACAATGCAGTGTGAGCAGCAACAGAAGTCAGTAAGGGAACACTGGGTGGGAAGGACAGCCAAGACTTCCTATAAGGGTGTCTTCTGGGCCGAGTCTTAAGGATGAGGATGAGTTTATTAGGTGAACAAATTGGGGAAAGGCATTCCAGGCATGCAAAACAGCTTATCAGCTCAGGAGAGAGTCTCAGCTGGGAAATATCAATCTGGTGGCCAAGCTCCTCTCCAGGAGACAGTGACTGCAGTCATAGTCAGAAGTATCCACCACTAGAGACTCGGGGTTAATGGTGGCACTGGCATGGTTAGTACAAGCAGCTAGGCTCCAGTCTTGGCTCTGCCACTGTGTGTCCTGGGTAAGCCAGTGCACTACTCTGTAACTCACTTTCCTTGTCTTTGAAATGGGAGGGAAGGACCACATGCCCTACCTACCTGCTCCTTAAGTCAGAGCCGTGAGGTTCAAATCAGCAGATGTATGCAAAAGAACAAGCACAGAGTAATGCACACAGGTAAGGTGGTGTGACACAGCACCAGGAGCTCCCCCAAGCCTCACCTCACCTTGCCATTCATGTGACACACACTGTGGCCCCTGAGGAAAGGGTATTGGAGGTCAGAGAAGCTCCAATCTCAAATACAAGCCCCAAGACACCCACACTGGGCTTTGCAACAGGCCAGGCATGGCTTGAGATAATAAAATTAGTACTTTTTTATATGGGTCTGAAAACCAGCTGTCATGCAGCCTGGCCCCACTGCCTCCTTATTACTCCTAGTCAGAGCTAAGTCAACGGCTTGTCCCCAAGGGGGAAAAATCGAGAACCTATAAACATTAGGCTCAGCCTTCTATTTCCTGACATTCACCAGGGAACGAGAGGCAAAGCCACAGGCCCTGACAAGGACAACAGTACCAGTGTCCTTTCAGTCTGAAATGCTGAGGGGTCAAGGAAGTAAGCGGAATGTGAAATAAAGGAAGGTCATCGCCTGGAGGATGTGACTGGGTGGGAACAGAATGAGAAAGTCATTTATGAGCTGGGCATTCACGTACTTGATGACACTGTGTTTCACTCAGGAGTGTAAAACCCTAAAATTAACATATATTCTCATATCCGGGAGTATCTAAAAGGAAGGTTTTGAGGCAGTGTGAAGGTCACAATAGGAATGAAAATAGAGAATAGAACACATGTAATTTCTCAGCCCACTTCTCCAAAGACTGACCATGATGAGATAACTGCATTCCCGTAATAGTTATTATACAATTTTCCTTAGGAATGTCTGAAAGACCGAGGCAGATCCTGTGGAGAACCAAAACCCATGAAATGAGGTTGTAGCCAGTTCATTCTTGTTCATTCCAGGTAGATGAAGTTCTGCTAAATGGACCAGAAAGTCAAAGTCTTTATTAAGGGATCTCAAAGCCCTGGCTTCAGAACTGGGAGCCTGTGATCAAGAACCTTAAAAATATGCATGCCCTGGACCTGGTATTTCCATTTTTAAAAACTATCCTAAAAAAATAATCTGAAATGTGGTTAATTAATCCACAAAAATGTTCACAGCACTGGTATTTACAGTAGTAAAACATTGAAAATAACCTAAATGTCAGGCATCCCATATAACAGATTATTATTACAGCATATGAAAAGGCATATGAAGGATTTTAATGACATGGGAAAATGTTTGAGATGTAGCATTGATTCAACAAAACCATATTTATATACGGAACAAAGACTGGATGGAAATATGCCAGAACATCAACCGAAGTTACCAAAGGGTAGATGAGTTTAAGACTTTTTCATTATACTAGTCTGTATTTTCCACAATGGATATTTTTATTACAATGCTCCTAAAGGTTAAGAACAAACAGATGTGTGCATGTCTATTGAGGGAATATACACTTATAAGCCTATTATTCTGTTTTTTACATGATGTTTTTTAAATTAAAAAGAAAAAAGGCCGGGCGCGGTGGCTCAAGCCTGTAATCCCAGCACTTTGGGAGGCCGAGACGGGCGGATCACGAGGTCAGGAGATCAAGAATGACATGGTATACTAAAAAAATACAAAAAAAGCCGGGCGAGGTGGCGGGCGCCTGGATGAGGCAGGAGAATGGCTGAGCTTGCAGTGAGCTGAGATCCGGCCACTGCACTCCAGCCTGGGCGGCAGCAGAGCGAGACTCCGTCTCAAAAAAAAGCAGGAAAGAAATATACCAAAAAATGGATATCTGGTTACGTATGGATTGTAATATAATGAATAACTTTTTCCTTCTTTTCCTTATTTTTTAAAATTGTAAATTGGCAGTTTATAATTGTATATACTTATGGGGTACAAAGTGATGTTATGCTTTAACAATATGAAGTGGATTAAATCAAGCTAGTTAGCATATTCACCACCTCAAATACTCAAAATTTTTGTGGTGAGAACACTTGAAATTAACACTTAGCAATTTTGAAATGTACATGCTCTTTAATTAACTATATTCATCATGCTATGCAAGAGATCTAAATAAAAAAAAACACCAAACTATATTCCTCCTGTCTAAGATTTTATACCCTTTGACCATCATCTCCCCATTATCCCCTCACTTCTGCCTCTGTAACCACACTCTGCCGATTGTTCTAGATTGGAATTGTTCTAGATTCCACATGTGAGAGCGTGCCGTATTTGTGTTTCTGTACCTGGCTTATTTTAGTTAGCATAACGTTCTCTATCCATGTTGCTGAAAATGACAATTTTCTTCTTTTCACAGACTGAGTCGTACTCCTACTGTGTATATATACCACATTTGCTTTATCCATTCATCTGCTGGTAAGACACTTACGCTGATCCATAACTTCGCTACTGTGAAGAGCACCGCAATGAGCATGGGAACACAGACATCTCTTTATAAACTGATTTCAGATCTTTTGAGTCAATATCAAAAAGTGGGACTGCTAGATCTTTTCCTTATTTCCCTCCCCTAATATTCCTCAATAAATACATTAAGTAACAGAACAGGGGTCACTTCTAAGCTACAGGGAGAAGAGACTTCCTAGGATATAACCCACAGACCAGCCCACAGTACTAATGGCTAACAATAACCGAATATGTTTACCAGGTCCTGTTCTAGGTGATTTACACATTACCCTGAACTTCCCTGTAAACTGTCTCCCAGATCCCATCTAGAAGACTCACCTCTGGCCTTCCTCCTCTTCCTCATCCTCATCTTGGTCATGAATGAGGTCTCTGAAGGATGTCACTCTATTATCACTGGAGACACAGAAAGGAGCAAAATGATCTCAGGGAGCATTAAGAAAGGTAACCCTCATCACCAGCAGCTAAGGAGGTGAAGACACTGAGGTTAGATTTTTGGTAGGCAAGAGGAGGATGTTATGTGGAGACAGGTTAATCCTCTAAGACTGCACATAAAATAATGTGGCATTTATTTTTCCAAGGTCACACAGACTGAGTATAAATTAGAAAGTCCTATCGTGAGGTAAAATGGAATCCCAATTTAAGCTGTCCTGGCTTTAATAAAAACTAGAAAGTATTTATTAATATTTAGGAAAAAAAGCAGTGTTGTGTAGGGTGGGCACAACTAAAAATGAGTACAAGGGTTAAGTAGTACAGACAGTGGGAAGGAATAGAGAACGCAAGAAAGGCTTCGCAGAAAAATGAAATATTTGGACCAACTGCCAAAGAACTAGTGGACAGTCACGGGGATGGGGCTGCTGGGGAAAAGGGGTTGGTGTAGCATTACCGGAAAGCAGCATACACAGTGCACAGAGACCAGAGAGTTGAAGGAAGGACACATAGTCAAGAAGTAGGAATGAATGAATATGTGGGTGACAGCACTGGAGGAAATGCAAGCCCCAGTCTACTTCTGCTGCAGGTTAGTCAAGAAGTAGTATTGATTTTGAGGAAAAAAGCAGTGTTGTATGGGATGGGCACAACTAAAAATGAGCATGAGAAGGGTTAATTCTCTCTGACAATATCTTCCACTGCCACTTTCCACCTAGTTTAGATCTGTCCTCAAGGAACAGGCTTAGTTTTTCAAGGATCATAAGACACAAGTTTTATCAAGATGAAAAAAAAAATTCTGTATTTCTTAGGGGAAAAAAGCAGCTTCCATACAATATGGGAGAAGGAGGGTGATATGGTTTGGCTCTGTGTCCCCACCCAAATCTCATGTCGAACTGTAATTCCCAATGTTGGAGGAGGGACCTGTATCATGTAAGTGTATTTCCCCCATGCTGTTCTCATGATAGTGAGTGAGCTCTCACAAGATCTGATGGTTTTAAAGTATGTGGCACTTCCCCCTTCACACATGCTCTCCCCTGCCACCATGTGAAGATGTGCTTGCTTCCCCTTCGCCTTTTACCATGATTGTAAGCTTCCTGAGGCCCTCCAGCTATGCTTCCTGTACAGCTATGGAACTGTGAGTCAATTAAATCTCTTTTCTTCATAAATTACCCAGTCTCAGGTAGTTCTTTATAGCAGTGTGAGAAAAGACTAACACAGAGAGTAATACAGGTTTAGTGAGGCTTTAATGAGCTGTTAACTAGGAAGAAAGCTCCAGTTCAGTCTTGAACATTTATTTCAAGGAGACAATCAGGGGACAGAAGAGATCTGAGGTTCCATCAACTAGAAGTGAGAAGACAAAAACCAATCAATGTAGCAAATAAGCTCCCTGTATGAGTTGGCTCCTGAGAACAGCCTCCTGGGCATTCCTTGATACTCGATATGACATGGTTCAAAAGGATCCAAGTGATGAGATCTGTACTAGTACCCTGAGAGTACTAGTTCCACTCATTCATCTTCCCAAAGGGAATTTTCCATACAGGCTCAGCCTAAAGTTTCTTACAATGACTAGGCTAGGATAAGCATCTATGAAAAAAATATTTTCTATCTCCCTGTTGTTAAACTTTCAAATATACTTGCTTGGGCAAATCACTTGCTCTGGCTATGGCTTTGTTTCTTTCCCCCAAAACTCATACACCCAGACTCTGATGGTATCCGGCACTGATTCTGGTGTCCATGTACCAGGTTCCAATCCCAATTCTGCTTCCTACCCTGTGATCTTGGACATGCTATTTAAATTCTCAACGCTCTCATTTTCTCACATGTAAATAAGATAATCACAGCATCAACCTATGGGCTTTCTGTGTACAGGTGGGGTACTGATGCACGGAAAGTCTTTTGCATGGTGTGGCACATTTAAGTACTACTCTTGAGTAGCAGTTCTCAAAGTGTGGTCATGGACCAGGAGCATCAGCATTACGGTGAACCTGTTGGAAATGCAAATCCCCAGGCCCCTCTTAATTCTACTGAATCAGAGGCTCTGGAAGGGGTATTCAACAATCTAGTCTTAAGGAGCCCCTGAGGTAATTTTGGCATACATTCAAGTTCAGAACCACTGTCTGGAGTAATGCTTTCAGTTACCTTCTGGCATGGGTGTCCTAGGGATATCACCAATTGCTAAATACTTTAGTCCTATGGTCTCTATAAATCGACTAAATATCTCAGAAAGTTCAATTTTTCAATATTAGAACTATCTCCCAGGCTACTCTGGCATACTGAAGTGGCACAAAGCTCCTTCATCAGATGACATTTTCTGTTTTTAATCTGGTTACCCTAGCTCTGCCTCTCTCTGATGATGGAAATGCTCTATCTGCACTGTCCAACAGAGAAGCCACTAGTCACATTTGGCTATTAAGCATCTGAAATGTGGTTAGAGCAAATGAGTAATGATGTTTGCTTAACTCTAATTAATTTAAATAGCTAGTGGCTACCTTATTGGATAATGTAGTTTTAGAGAATCAGACAATGGTAGTCCCTGAAAGTTTCAAGTATAACTTTTGCTGGATGAAAGAGGGGGAAAAAAAGGAAGAAACTGTTACCTCTTGCTTGACCCTGCATACAGGGGTGGGAGGTGCTGGCAGGGAGGTAGCATGTGGCAGTAGAAGCAGCTTTGGACTTAGGCAGACTTGGCCGTGAATCTGTGGTAACAGCAGCTGTAAGTTACTTGACCTTTCTAAGAATTAGCATCCTGACCAGCGAAATGGTGAGCACCTTACCTACTTCAAAGCTGTTGAACAGTATCAGAAGAGAACACAGGTGAGAAATATGGCTAGAAGGATGGTGACTGCTCCTGAAATACTAGCCCTCCCACTTCCAGGAACTTACAATTTACTTGGGGAGAAAAATTAAGTTAAGTATCAGGAAAAGAGTTCAGGGCAATGTGGGAGAGATGCCACCCAGTAGTATGTGAATATAGTCAAAGAACTGAAGGAGTGATAGTTGTGATTGGGGTTCTGTGGAACAGAATTATGGCATGCCGCCTGGTCACGGGGTTAGGAATAATACGCTCGACAGAGGAGTGGGGATGGAGGTGAACATGGAAGGATGCATGGGATCTGTATAGGCAGAAAGCAAGAGAGTGGGCACACCTGACCAGGTGAGAGACTCAAACAAAAGCAGGAGAACCAAAAATAAGGAATAATTAGAGCACCAAAGAAATCAGTTTGGTTGGAACAAAGGATTTAAGAAATGAGGAAACGGAAGTCAGATTAGGAAGGTGGGTCCAGGGTAAACTCTGGAGGACTTTGAATGTCCACAAGAAGAGGCAGAACGTCGTTGGGGCTGAGAGCTGAAATGCTGAATGTAGAAACAACCGTACATTTAAATCTTTGTTTTCACTAGCTCTGTGATCTTGGAAAGATACCCCAACTTCAGTGTCCTCATCTGGAAAACAGGAATAGTACTAACCTCAGTGCTAATAGTACTAACAACAGTACTAACCTCAAAGGGTTGCTGTGAGGACTAAAAAGGTGTTCATGTAAAAGCTTAATCCAGTGCCTGACTCCTAAATACTCAATAAATGGCAGCTGTTATTACTGAGTTTAAACTGTCTCCTATAGCAATGGTAACATTTTTATGTCTGTCAGCCCTTCGAGATTCTCATAAAAGCCATGGACTCCACAAAAGATACCTGCTAACGTGTACACAAACTTTTGCCTGTAATTTCAGGTATTAATAATTTAGAGACTTTCTCACGCCCATTCCATAGATTCCTCCTAGGGTTCTGGGGCTCCATATTAAGAATCCCTATTCTAGAGTCGGGTGTTGCTCTGAGGCAGCAGTGACAACATAAAAGGGTATGTGAGAAGTCGAAAGTAGGGGATGGGGAGAAGGCAGCAGCTGGCTAACTGTCCTGCAACACCCAGGTCGAAGCAGAGGCACATCCCACACAGAATTCCTCTGAGGTGCTAGCACAAGTTTGGCTTTTCCTGAGAGTGTAGTCCTAGCATTTGCTTTCCTCCTCAATAAGGACAACCATGCAACAGACTGCATCCTCCTCCCTCCCTTTTTCTTGTCTTCAGTTCTTTTCTAGGCCTACTACCAAGTCTGAGCCTTAACAGAGCAATAAAGCAATGCCTCTTGGACTGAATGTGTGTCCAGTCTTTTTACTCACTTCAGTTCTAATATTAAACCCTATGTCCTTGATTCTTTTACTTTTATGCCTATTCTTAAATAAACATACTTGTTGGGGAATAGACAGAGTAAACAAAACAGGTTGAGAATGAATGCTAAAAATGATAATACTAAAATTACAATAACACCACATACTGTGTTCTACTTGCTTGTGGTAGCAATCTCCTATGTGGTAGGCACATTCAATCTCCTAGGTGGTAGGCACTATCATTCCCAATTGACAGGTAAGGAAAATGAGGAACTGATACATTAAGTAACCTGCCCAAGGTCACAAAGCTTTTACTTAAGTGGCAGAGCTGGGATTTGAACCAAGGCAGTCAGGCTCCTGGGCCCATGCTAATAAACCACTGCCTTAATAGAACTTTGGGACTACTGGAGAAAAGAGAGGAGTAAACATGTAACTGGCATTAGAGACTAAGTTTCAATCTCTCCTCCTGTATAATTCTGACATGCCAACATCCCAACAACACCCTAAGGTGGCTGTCAAAGACTCATACCCCAGAAAATTAGCCATCTCTACTAGCAGCTGCAAGAACAGCACTTACCCTAACAACATGTCCCAAGCAGTAATACCCAGATGTGCCATCACCAATATCTCATAGGTTAGCACGTGCAAACAGTTACAAGATCACTTTCCTCCTACCTCTTTTCTCTGGATGGGAGTGAGTGAAAGAAGTTAATAAAGCAATGAGATCTGGGGTTAGTGCTCCTTCTTCAAAGGAAGGAAATATATTTTAAACCTCAGTCGCTTTTAGAGAGAAACATAATTTACCACTTCATGGCAAAGAAACACTATTGGTTATATTCTGGGGTTGAATTCAAACCCAAATAAAATTTCCTGGCTTAAACATACACTAGAGAGTAGAAGCAATCAGGCTAAGGCAGAGAAGGGAGACACCTCTGCCGTCACACTCTCTGTAAAGGTTCAGACACCTTTACAGGAAGCACCCCTGCCTGTCTCCTGGAAGACCAGCATTGTCTCACTCTGCAGAGCACAGGAGCATTCTGCTGCGGGAGCCAGGGAGGCGGCAACAGGGGATGCAAATGGGATCGCAAAGGTTACCACTGTTTTACCTAGTAAGACAAGGTCTCCCTAATCAACTTGGCCAAGGGTGGGTCACACAGGTTTATTTTGTACCAGACTTCTTAATAAGGTAATGGGCATCCTAAAATATCAAAACAGCTTTCCTAAAGTAATTTCGCCTAATCTTTCACATCTATAGCACCCTTGAAAGGAAGTTTTTTGGCTTTTACTTAAAAACTTTAGAGTTGCAGTGGTCATTCCTCATATTACATATGTAAAAGACCCTCAAAAGTCTTAAAAGTAGATTTGTGGTTTCCCCCAGAATTGAACCATAAACCACACCCAGTTAAAAGTCATGCATCTCTGTACTGGAAATGACTGAGGCTTGCTGGGAAGTACTACCCATTGACTCAGTCTAACCTTCTCATTCAGACCTGGTCCACACGCCCAGGCCTGAACCCTCTGGTCAGAAAATAACTCCTCTTCACTGCTGGAAACACTCATGTAGCAATAATTGAAGTTGGCCCTTACCTGGGGGCTGTGCCTCTGGACACTGAACTGGGGGTTGCCTGCGAAATGGTCACAATGTCTTCATCCCCTCCGTCCTCATAAAAGCTCGCTAGCGCGATCTGAAACAGAGAGGTAGTACCTTGGGACCCTTAAACAGGCCTTCACCTAACATATATCTCCTCTGAGCACAAAGGAGTACAGACATGGCCAACACTTACAAGGTAGCTTGCATCCATGGGCCAAAGAAAATTAGAGCAGAAGGTTAACAGCTCAACTGTTAAGTCTTTGTGTCAACTGAAACAAATTCCACCCACTACGGTGAAAAGAAGGCAGTAAGAATGGCTGGGGTGGAAGACACTCCTCATTCTCATTTTATGAAGAAACGTGATCTAGTAAAAGTAGCACACATTTAGTGAGCATTGTGCCAGGTTGTTCTGAGCATTCTACATACGTTAATTTGTTTAATCCTCACAGAACTCTATGCTATTAGTACTATTATCATCTCATTTTATAGTTGATACAGAAGCACTGAGAATTAAAAATAATTTGTTCAAGTTTACACAATTGGTAAAGAGTGGAGCCAGGTTCCATCCCTGCTAGTGTGCTCAGGCCCTTACTCTTAAGCGTTTCCAGTACAGACAGGAGTCAGGAACTGTGAAGTCAGTACAGGTTGCTACTTTTCCATTCTTTCAAGTTGTTCCCTAATCTGTGAAATGGGGGTACCTATCTCACCAACCTGCACACTGGATGAGATAATCCACTACGATTTATGCATACTCGCATGCCAGGTCTACACATACAGAAGGAATATGGGAATCTTTTGGTCATTTGTGACATCTCGCTCACCAACTCAACAGACAGGCATTTACTAATCACTTGCTTTGCACAAACACAAGAAAGCACTGAGGTCACAGAGATGAAACAGACATCGCTCCTGTCCTCAGGGTCACCAAATTTACAGGAGACAGTGAGCTGTCACGGGATAAAAGTAATCTGCTGGGAGGCAGTGTGCTGTCTCAGGACATGTAGTGAACTGGCATTCTCAGGGAGCCTACCTTCAAGTCCTGTTCCTGCCAGGCAAGTCACATGCATGAGTCTCAGTTTCCCCACTACAATGTGAGGGGAACGAGACAGAAGATCTGTTGGTCACAACACTGTGTGCTTTTATGTCTTTCAGGTAGAAACTTTTTATTTCTGCCCAGCACAGAGGCTTCCCATTGTGTCTAGGTGTGATCTAGGTGTGATGCTTTACCTAATTCTTATGTTTGGGAAGCAATTTACGTTTGGCAGCAGACCCAGTTCAAATTCCAACCCCACTACTTACTGGCTATGTGACCTTGAGAAAATTCTTTCCCCTCTGTGCTTCCAATTCCTCATCCATAAAATGGGTCTAGTCTTTACCTCACAGTGTTGCTAGGATTAAACGAATCATATTACGTAAAGTGCTTGGCACATGGTGGTTTAAAGCCTGGGCTCTGTCTGCTTGGAATCATACAGAACTGAGTTCCACTTCTACTTCTTCTGCCTGGTAGCTAGTGAGGCCTTGAGCAAGTTACTTAACCTCTTTAACCTCAGTGGCAAAATGCGAAGGTTAAATGACAAAAGACATGTAAAGCAGTTAGAACAGCGCCTGGCTCATAGTAAGTACTCAATAAATATTAGTCATCATCATCATCATCTACCTAAGACGAGGCTGGCCAAGAATATTTATGCAATTCTTTCTACAGTTAATTACCGAGTGCTTACTATGTGCCAGGCATTGTTCTAGGCACTGGGAATTCATCAGTGTACAAAAATCCCTGCCTCGTGAAGCGTAAGTCTTCTCAGCGAGTATTTAGTTTATACTTAGTACGTGCCAATGAACTACACAGTAATTTCCACGAGACTCCCATTTTACAGATAAGTTAACTACGAAAGGTGAAGAAGCTCCAACCTTGCGCCACCACCCCAGAGGTATTCTCCCAGCAATTAGGAAGGCGGGGCGGGGTTCAGCTCCCGGGCTGGACTTCGGAAGTAGAAATGAGCGGCCACCTAGTCCAGAGTGGGGCTTCACCCAAGAGCTGCTCACTCGGACCAGCTTGGCCTTCGGCAGACATTCGGCGTGGCAGCCACGCCCCCAGGCGCTCCCTCTCCTCGCCGGCTGCTGCAGTGCCGGAAGTGTCGCTGACGCCGCAAGCGGGAGAGGCAGCGTGAAACTGGCACGGCAGAACTGGCTGGGGCTGGCCCGCGTTCCCCCACTCCCAAGCCGAGCAGGCGACGCGTGACAAGCGGTCCCGGGACCATGAGGCCTGGGTCGGGCCGCGGTAGAGCGGGGATGACTGTGCGCTTCGGCCGCCGCGGGCTTAAGGCACCAGGCGCCCGTTCCCAGCGGTCCCCGGCCCACCCGACACAGCCCGCCTCGCGGCGCTACCTGCAAGTCCCAGCCGGCCGACTCCAGAAAGAAGCGGGCCCGCTCCTCCTCGGCGCCCGTCACCGCCACGAACTCCCTCAGCGCCTCCTGTCGCTCCGCCGCCATCTTCGACCAGTGCGCTTCCCAAAGCGCTCCGGCGGCCGCCGCGCAGCCCAAGCCCAGCTGCTGCGTTCCGCTTGCCGGTCGACGAAGCCCAGCCGGTGGGAGCCCGCCCGCAGCCCCGCCCCACATGGTGCCCCACGCAAAGCGCTCCGTGCGGGAAACCCCGCCGCTCCGCGCCCTCTGGCGACTGCAGCGCGAACCGCAGCCTAACGGCGTGGGTGGGAGCCCGAAGGATGAGAGGCGGGGCGGGTCTTACATACACCTGTGGGCTGAAGGATCCCTGCAGGAGTCAGATTCCCAGTTATTCATTGACGCAGCCCTCATTTCATTAATTTATGCATTCGTTCATTCACTTACTTGTCAAGCATTTACTGAGAGCTATCAATGGCCCGATGTTTTTCTAGGGCTGTGGATATGGCAGGGAGCAAAACAAAGTCCCTGCTCCCTTGCTTCTTACACTCTGGGGGTAAAAATTCAGACCTTGAACAGGCTAGGCCTCCGCTCACAACACGTCCATGCCTCGCTATCTCGCCCCGCATGAAAGACTGTCTCAGGGCCTGCCTGCAGGACCCATGAGAAATGGGCCAGTTCCTCCATCTCATCTAGGTATCCGCTAGCTTCCTTTGCTCCAGGCGCCTTGCCCTCCTTGCTGTTCCTGGAACTTGCCAGGTATGGTGCATTTGCCTCAGGGCCGTTGCATTAGCTGCTTCTGTGCCTGGAGCACCTTTCCCTTACCGATGGGCAAGGCGCTCTCTCCGCTTTCTTTGGGGCTCTGCTCCAAGGCCACCTTCTCAGGCACAAACCTGTCTTCTGGGTCCTCAGCTTCTTTGCCATCTTGCCTCTTGCTTCTTGCCACTGTTAGGTACAGTAAGTTCCTCTCCAAAGAGTGGGCTTGTTCAGCTTACTTGTTCTTTGTTCTCTATTTTCAAAGCCTAATTTCCTCGTTCTTTGTACCTCCTTACCCCTAGTTAGGGTAAACAACCTTCCCGCGGGTCCTAATCTATAACCCACATCTGTTCCCTTGGATACCCTCGCTACAATTGCCAGTGCTATGGAAACTCTTCTTCCCGCCGAAACCGGTTGCCCTACCACTGTAGCCCACGTTTCTGCTCCATTTGAACTAGCCAATAGGGATTAGCTTAGATTGTGCAGTCCAGCCCCAGCCAATGGGAACAGGACACAGAAGCAGGGACTAACCGCATTAGGGATAAAAACCCCTTCTCTCTTTTGTTCGGTGTGCCTTCTTGTAGACCAGATGTGCGAGTGGCACCCTTCTGCAGAAGTGAATTGGCTTTGCTGAGAAATCTTTTACTTGAGTGCTCGTTTTCCTTGCGACTTCGAGCTTTAATTTCCAACACCACCATGGGACACTCTTCCCTTCCTCTTCCTCTGTCGGCCCCTGCTCATTCTTCAGCTCTCAGTTCAGGTGTCCCTTTCTCAAGGGGACCTTGAGAAGTTCCCCAGGCTTAGTCAAAACCCCTCTTAATCAGGTTATGAACAGCACAAAATCCAGTCTTCCTTCAATTGACACAGTAGTTGCTTTCCTGGAAAATGTGGTGTCTTATTAACACTGTTCAAGAAATCCTTTAAGTTTATATGACAAACGAGTTAGGGTTTGGGTTAGGTTGTTAGGAGCGTGGTTGCAGCACACTAGGCCCTGGCAGGAGGCATGGGAGGAGGGTCCTTTCTTTGTGGTGTGAGACTCTCCTTTCTATTGCAAGGCCACCCAGCCCCAGCCCCGGTCCCTAGGCCTTACCCCTTTCATCACTGTGTCAACCCGAAATGCACCCCAAGTTTCCAGGAAATCCAAGAAGCTAGAGGCTCACTCTGGACCTCACGATTGGCAACCAGCAAGGTCTTTCTACCTTGGAAACTGACAATGACTTACGCCAGCTTAAAGATCTGCAGGTGATCAGCTCCTCAAGGTCCAGTTCCCTGGCTGGTATTGGAGCCATTGAAACTCATTGTCGCCCCCCTCTTCATTGTTGTGCCATCAGGGAAAGCTCTTTGTTTGGTCAGAGGGTCCCTGATCCCTCCTCTAGAGGCCTTGAGGGCATCCTTTCCCATAACACCACTGTCGTGGGCATCCGTGTGAAGAGACCACCAAACAGGCTTTGTGTGAGCAATAAAGCTTTTTAATCACCTGGGTGCAGGCGGGCTGAGTCCAAAAAGAGAGTCAGTGAAGGGAGATAAGGGTGGGGCCGTTTTACAGGATTTGGGTAGGCAAAGGAAAATTACAGTCAAAGGGGGGTTATTCTCTGGTGGGCAGGAGTGGGGGTCACAAATTGCTCAGTGAGGGAGCTTTTTGAGCCAGGATGAGCCAGGAAAAGGACTTTCACAAGGTAATGTCATCACTTAAGGCAAGGACCGGCCATTTTCACTTCTTTTGTGGTAGAATGTCATCAGTTAAGGCGGGGCAGGGCATTTTCACTTCTTTTGTGATTCTTCAGTTACTTCAGGCCATCTGGGCGTATACATGCAAGTCACAGGGGATGCGATGGCTTGGCTTGGGCTCAGAGGCCTGACAACCACCTGGCAGCTAGTGTTTATTGAGCACTTACTATGCCCCCAGACACTCTACAAAGAGCCTTAGATACACTAAGTCATGCATCCTATGAAGTGAGTTCTATTGTTACCATTTCCATTTTACAGATGGGGAAACCTAGACTTCTCAAGAGTTTTGAATCCAGGTATTACACAGCTCCTGAGTCTGCTTCTAACCACTACACCACACTGTCTCTCCTTAGGCTGCAGGACTGTGCTGGTCACTTCCTATGGTTGGTTTCTGGAGGCAGCTCCAGATGACCTGACTGGAGTTTAAAGCAGGGGATGTGAGGGCATGAACTTGAAACTACATTACATAACACTTATCTAAGCGTCCTTAACAAAACTAGAGAAGGCGGTGCTGAAGGCCCAGCTTTAGCTCCACCCTCCTACGTCCAACCACACCATCCCCCAACCTCCAGCCCCATCCCATCCCAGCCCTATCCCCAAATTCTACCACCACTACCACCTTCAGCCTCACCTCTACCTCACAGACCCGCCGCCAGCACCTGACCCACCCAGCCCCACTTTCCCTTCTAACTCCACCCTCAGTACTAAATGCACCCCCACCCTCCAAAGCCCACTTTCACTCCATTTCACCTCAGCCCCCTCCAGGCTCATCTCCATCTTCCCTCCCACTCCAGCCTCTCCCCAGCCCCTCCCTTTAATCCCATTTTCCACCACCTCCCGCCCCACCCCAGCCTTCCTTTGGCACCCCCTCTGCTGTGTCCTCACTGGTGGTGACTTAACTTTGGGCAGGAGCTGTGTGTACCCAGGACTGGTGTCTCCTTTGACCCCCTACTCCAGTCCCCTAAACACTAGACCCTCTATAGCTTAGTGGCCCAGGGGAGCTGCTAGGTGGAGTAAATGATTGATTTCTCAACTGACATTCAGACCTTCCAGAGGCCCCTATACATGGAAGCTGCCAGTACCACTCCCCCTTCTCTACTACCACTGCCGCAGCAAAGTTGGGACTATTCGTCTCTCTTTTCACAACATCTTCAACTAATGACAATAGTAATAAAATAACAGTACTGCCAGCTGGCGTATGGAAAGATGCTTGGTTGCATTAGTCAGCAGTGAGAACCAATGAAAGCTGCGATGAGATTCCCTTTTGCCTTATCCAACTGGTAAAACATTTACAAATCTGACTCTTAGAGTAGGCAGATAGCCAGAAATAAGCAGGCAAAGGAGCTTTTGGGAAAAGAAATCTTGAAGACTCCGTTCTCTGATAGTCAGCGCCACCCACTGTCAGCCAGCAAAAAGACAATGGCTACACTGGCCACTTCTGGCCTTGTTGTTGGGCTCCTCTGGCCCTAAAGGGAACTTATGAGGCCCTACCCAGAGATAACCTTGGTAGGGGCTTTCCCACTGATGAGCATGCGCACTCCTCCACTAACTCGCCCTACAGTAGCCTTTTGCTCAGTATAATAATAAGCTGGGCATAGTGGCTCACGCCCGTAATCTCAGCACTTTGAGTGGCCGAGGTGGGCGGATCATGAGGTTAGGAGTTCAAGACCAGCCTGGCCAATATGGTGAAACCCTGTCTCTGCTAAAAAAAAATACAAAAATTAGCCAGGCATAGTGGCACGTGCCTGTAGTCTCAGCTACTTGGGAGGCTGAGGCAGGAGAATCGCTGGAACCTGGGAGGCAGAGGTTGCAATGAACCGAGATCGTGCCACTGCACTCCAGCCTAGGTGACATAGCGAGACTCTGTCTCAAAAAAAAAAAAAAAATATATATATATATATATAATCAAAACACACCCCTGAGTGGAGACTTTAAATGCTAATGAGACATGCAATGTGTTTACTAGCATGTACAACCACAGAACATTCATGGCCAAAGTGACCATCTAAAACATGATTGTAAGTGACACTCACTCATGCCCCTTCACAAATAATCATGTAAGATTCTCATAAAGAGGGTCACCCGGCACCAGCTGCTGCTGGCTCATTCTTTCAGAGTGTACTGTCTCTTTAAATAAACACTGCTACTGCTATTTTTCGCCTGATGCTGTTTTCCAGCGGAACCAGCCCACCGGCTGTTTTCCAGCCAGGTCAGCCCACTCCTTTCTAGGAATGTACTCTCTCTCTCTTCAGTAAACTCTGCAACTTAACCTTTGATGTATGTCTCTTGGCTGAAATCTTTCTTCCAAGCAGACAAGAACTGAAGATTCCCGCACTTCCCTGTAATGTGACCATAGGAAATATTGGCATAAGCATGAAACAACAGGAATTTTCCTGTGTCTGCCAGCAGTATATGTTGGCTTAATGGCATTGGGGCACGATTTGGCAAATTTAGTGGAGTTGAAGAAACACAGAACCTGTATAACCCTCCAGTTCTATTTGTGGGTATGTGCACTAGTGCATGCATCAGGAGACACAGTGAAACTGTCTCTGTTTGGGATAGTGAGAAACTGGAATAACTAAGGTCTCCATCCATCAACAGAAATCACAAATGTAATATGTTGATACAATGGAATACTATACAGTTCTGAAGATGAATGAATTAGAGTTACAGGTAACCAACCTGGGTATAACTCAAATGTTGAGTCAAAAAGCAAGGTTGAGAATGATCTGTGTAGCAAAGTGCCATTAATCAGTGCCATTTAGATAGAATTTAGAAACGTGTTTGACTAGACCTGGCATCCCCCACTTTCCCAGCCCAATGACATGTAGCTGCACTCTGGGCAGTGTGTCTTGTGGAGAGGATGGACTATTCTTGACCAGGCTGGCACCTCTTCTCACCCCACCCCGATACCACCACCCCAATACTGCAGCAGGGCTGCCATCCTTGGGTTGTCAGGATATAGGAAGCTGCTGTCAAATAGTGCTTGCTCTTCTTCTTCCTCCAGCTCTAGGTCTTACCTGTGGGGGGAAATGGAGGGTCCTCAAGGCCCGAGGAGAGTGGTGTGAATAGACCCATCTCTCACAGTGAGCTGTCACAGAGGCTGGGACTTTGGCAGCCTTGATGGGGGTTCCTTGAGGCAGGAGGAATATGGGACAAGAACCATGGGAAGAGAAGGAAAGAGCTGAAGAAGAGCTGCAGGAAGGAGAAAACAGAAGGGGAGGGAGAGAAACGGATGCCCTGATTCAGGGATCTTGGAGTGTAGCCATTGACATCCAGGGGTCAGATCTGAAGGCCCAGGCAGGACATGTAACAGTGGCCTGTTTGCCCTTAGTGGGGGCTGTGTCCTCTCTGTGGCATGCCCCCTGCTCTGTCTTTGGTGGGTCATCTCACCTGTGCAATGCCTGGGGCCCCAAAGCAGAAGAAGGGCTGGACTGAGGAGTTCTGTCTCCCATCCATTCCCCACCTTTTCTATCTGCGGTCAGCAAGTTTCCCAGAGTCCCCATGAAGGGCCTTAAATTATTCATCTTTTGTTATATTTGTCTTCTTTAGTGGACTTACCCCCACCTTGCTCCCCTGCCATGTCCCTATAAGGTCGCTAGACCCAAGCAGGGCCAACTTTCTATAGGATTTTCTAACCGAGTCTGTGGTGAATAGGGCTGTCTGGTGTCTGAAGTTGCCCGATAAGGGGCCCAGGCACTGTGGACTGCCGTGCTCCTCGTCATGGGGAGTGTAGTGACTACAATTTACTGTCAGAATTGCATGACAATCACCTAATGAAATAATGTAACCGCAATAATTATTTAGGGCTTCTTACATGCCAGGTGCAGTTAATGCTGCACATATACCAATGCATTTTAGCCTTGAAACTACCTAATACGGGAGACACGCATGTTATTATCAGTTTACAGACAAGGAAACTGAGAGAAACAAACTCACCCAAGAGGTAGGTAGGAGAACTGGAATTTGAACCTGCACGGCCAGATTTCCCAGACTGTGTACTTCATCTCTGCCATGTACGCAGTTCAGATGCTTACGGCGTCTAATACAGGCCAGGCATTCTGCTTGGTGTTTGCTGTTCTTGTGCCAAGTCTAGCACGCTCCTGCCTCAGGACCTTTGCATTTGCTGTTCCTTGTACTTTTCGGCTCTTCCCCTGGGTATCTGCAGGCCTCCCTTTCTCACTTCCTTCAGGTGTCAGCTCAAATGTCACTTTATCAGGAGGCCTCTTCTGTCCACCCTGCATAAAACAGTGTCACTTCTCCTTTGCTCTGGCAACTTCCTTCCCCCATGTCCTGCGTTGTGAAGGCCCTCAGCACTCAGTATATCTAGGGTTACTTGCTCATTGTCTGTCTTCTCTCAGGAGGAGGTAAGCTCTGAGACAGCAGACTTCTGTTTCATTCTCAGCACACTGATTAGGGCCTGGCAGAGTCAGGTTTCAACCACGTTTCAGGATTGAATGAGGGTGGCTACAATAGTGGACCGTTAGCTTCCTGTCCCCAGCGAGCTCAAATTCTAGTAGGGACAACTAGCAACCATCAAGGAAGCAGACACACAAACCCACACACATACACACACACACAGACACGCACACATGCACACACTCATGCACACACGTGCACACACAGGCACACACATGCACACACACAGACACACACACGCACACACGCACACCCACACCCACATAGGTGAACACACACACGCACGTGTGCTCACACCCACACACCCACACACGTTTTCAGGTAGCAGTAAGTACTATGAAGAAAACTTAAGTGGCGTGGGGGAATGAGAGTGATGGAGGTGCTTTTATGGATAGAGTGGTCCAGAGAGGCCTCTTGAAGGTAAGCAGAGACTTGAATGAATTAGGGAGCTTTGTGTGGTCAAAGCCCAGGGAGGTGCTGGAGCAGAGTCAGCTTACGGGATCTGGGGAGATGAGGTCAGAGGGGGCGGCAGGGATCAGCTCACGCAGGGCCGTGCAGGGCGAGGGGGCTTGCAGGGGCAGATGGGACCCACCTCCAGTTAGTGGAGAACCAGCTCCATGCTTTTCTGCTGTTTAGCTTCCTGTGGCTGCTGAAACAGATCACTGCAAACCTGATAATTTAAAACAACAGAAATTTATTTTCTCATAGTTCTGAAGTCCTGAAGTCTGAAATCAAGGTATTGGCAGGACCACGCTTCCTCCGGAGGCTCCAGGGGGAGAATTTCTTCCTCGATTCTTCCAGCTTCTGGTGGCTGCTGGCATTCCTTAACCTGTGGTCACATCGCTCCAAACTCTGCCTCTGTGGTCACACTGCTTTCTCTTCTTCTACATCGAAGCTCCTTCTGTATCTTTCTTGTAAGGATACTTAACATCTCTTTTAGGGCTCACTTAGATAATCCAGGCTAAACCCCCACCCCATCTCAAGATTCTTAATTTAATCACACCTGCATAGTGTTTTTTTTTTTTTTTTTTTTTTTTTTCCTTTTTAACATACAAGGTAACAGTCACAGGTTCCAGAGATTAGGACATGGATATCTTTGGGGTGGGGGTTATATTCAGCCTACCTTCCCTACCCTCTCTAATGTCTGGTAATTCAATGATTTATTCCATTCTCAGACTAAATTATTGTTCTCTCTGGCTTAGTTCAAGCTGTTTTTCTGTTTGTTGTAATGAAAAACATCTAGACTCATCTACTTCCCGCTATAGTGCTAATAAATGTTTGCCTGGAAAGAGAAAAGGGAATTTACATGTATGGAGTGCATGCAGTGCATACAGCACATAGTCAGCCCTCCGTAAATGCAGAATTGAATTGGTTCTTTTTTTTTCTTTTTTTGAGATGGAGTTTTGCCCTTGTTGCCCAGGCTGGAGTGCAATGGCGCTATCTCAGCTCACTGCAGCCTCTGCCTCCCAGTTCAAGTGATTCTCCTGCCCCATCCTCCCAAGTAGCTGAGATTACAGGTGCCCGCCACCATGCCTGGATAATTTTTTGTGTTTTTAGTAGAGACGGGGTTTCACCATGTTGGCCAGGCTGGTCTCAAACTCCTGAACTGAGGTGATCCACCTGTCTCGGCCTCCCAAAGTGCTGGGATTACAGGCATAAGCCACCGTGCCTGGCCTTGAGTTGGTTCTTACACAATGCAGAAAAGTCCACATTGGTATCCTGGATGTTCTGTGACGTGAAGAGACTCTGATTAGTCACTAAGGGTGCACAAGGAGGGGGCAGAGGCCTCGTCGTTAAAGGCAGGTGTGTCTGACTCCTGGGCATACACACTCTTCCCCATGTCAGGGCTTCTCAGTCCACTAGATGGTGGTAGCACCCCCCAGGTTGTGCCAACCAAAAACATCTCTAGACATTGCCAAAAGTCCCATGGGGACAAAATCACTCTTCTTGGGAACTACTGCCCCACATCATGCTGCCCTAGGGGAGGTGATGATGGGAAGAAGTGCTGGCCAGCTAGCTGGGCATTAAACTCAGGTGTACCACAGGGCAGGTGAGAGGCTGCCTGTATGCCGCTGTGGCGGAGATAACTGGTTATCTCCTGATTTCTACCATCCGGTTTTTCTAGTGAAAACTTGCAGCCGGACGCATTGCTGCCAGAAATAAAGACTACATTTCCCAGCCTTTCTTGCAGCTAGGTTATGACCATGTGACCCCATTCCAGCCAAGTAGAGGTAAGTGAGGTGGCCAAGTTCCTGACTGTGCCCTTAAAGGGGAGGGTCCTGCTCCCCTTCCCTGCCTTCTTCTCCAGTCTGGCTGCCTAGAAGGTGGACCTGGTAGCAACGAGATCAATGAATCCTGGGTCTCAAAACCAGGGAGTCTCTGTATTGCTTGGCCTGCTGATGGTCAACTTTCTGGTTGATTTCCACTGGTTTAAGCAACTATTTAAGAGCTTTGTTATATTTGTTGAACCTGCATTCTAATATTACACCCACCCAAGCCAGCCATGAGGGGGATGGAAGGAAGGCAGGAAGGGGTGGGGAGAAGGGTGTAGATGGAGGAGCACAGATGGTCTGGCTGGTTGAGCTCAGAGATGCTTAGGGACACCTCCTGGGAAGAAGACTCTGAGTTGAATGTTGGAGGCCAAGAAGGATGTGGTGAGGTGGGGAAAGGGGCAGAGCTCACCAGAAAGGGCTTCAGCAGGGGCAAGGGTGTTGAGGAGAGACTGAGCCAGAGACTGAAAAGCAAGGAGGTCTTGAACAGGCCAAAAGGAGAAAGGGAGACACTTTAGAGGGAAGCCCAGTGCAAAGAGGGGAATTTCACTGGGTGGACCAAAACCAGATGTAGGGATCTAGGAGTTCGTCATGAGGCCTGAGGGCATCTGGAGGCTGGGACTGGAGGTAGGGAAATGGTTGAGGAGCCCTGGCTCCTCTCCAACTCAGAGGATCCCCAGTCTTGGGCTGACCCCTCACTCTTGACCCTTGCTCCATGCTAAGGTGTTCATGGCTTCTGCTGGGTCTGTGGTCTTGACATCTTCTTGCCCAGGGCTCCTCCGAGAGGTAGCCAGAGCCAGGAGGAGTGCAGCCAATGTAATTGCCTTCAGCCCCAGGACCACAGGTGCAAACACAACCAGGAGGCCTGGTAGGCACAGGAGAGAGCTCAGGCGGGACCCATGGTGAGAGCCCCACAGCCCACACCTCAGTGCTGCCCATGGGCAAGGTCACATCCTGCTGCTGTATAACCTCTGGAGCTGTATCCTTTCTACATTGAAAGACGAGATCAAAGACCATCCTTCCCTCTGCCCTGGGCCTAGAGAAGGGTTGCCCAATATTCTACCTGCACCTGTAATCATCTCAATCACACCCCTAACCTCTGCTCTTCCTGATTGCCTAATGCAATCCTCAAGGTAATCCTACAGTGTAGGATAGTGATCCAATTTTTATAGATAAGGAGACAGACCCAGAGTGGGGAAATGATTTTCTCAGCGCCACACGTGTTAAAGAAGTCATGGGACCCAGGCAGTCTGGCCCCCATGAATGGTAGGAGCAGGGCCGAGCATCGGGAAGGCAAATCTGACCACGTCTATCACAAGCTCCCACCAGATACTGAGAGCCCTCGAATGTTAACAGGAGATGTGCCAGGCACAATTCTGGACACTTGGCATGTGTGATCTCATTGAGTGCACACACAACCCCATGAAGTAGGCTCTCTGATTCTTGTCCTCTCCTCCCTAGTTCATAGAGTCAGATACCAGATTCAAGGGGCAAGAACCTGCCCATCACATTAGGAAGGGGCTCCACCCAGGAGGCTTAGCTACAAAGCCATGTTCTCCAGTGTTGCTGTGCATAGCCTCACAGCCCTACACTCAGATTCACAGGGAGCTCACCGCCTCTCAAGCAAAATTTCCCACTAAACAGTTACATGGCCCTGGCTATGAGAAAGTTCGTTATAACTGAGCTGTTATAACATGGTTCTCTGGGGTCCTAGTTCTGCAGTTGAGATGAAGTTCTGGGAGCTTTCTTGGTGGCAGATTAGCCCCAGGAGTCTGGGACTGCTCCCTTCCCATGACCAAGCCATTCATGGCCCCCTTGCCTGTGGGGGACTCATTGACTCCACTGAGGTGGGTACACTTACCTGTTGGAGACATCTCAGTTGCATGTTCACTGGTGAATTCTGCCTCTTGGGAAGAGGTAGATTTTGCTGCAAGGGAGAGAGGCTTTCTCATACTTCCCTTTATCTCCCACCACTTCCTAAGTCCTAGGAGCTGGGGTCTCTGGGATGAGTCTGCCAGTTTCTACCTGGGTGCGGGCTAGAAGTCAAACCCTGCAGCTAGGAAGGACAAAGTTAGACTTTCTACTGGAGCACCTTTAGAGTATGGACATGTCTAATTCATTTCAGTGTCTCCAGTACTTAGTACAGTGCAGGACACTCAACAGGCATGTAGTAGATGTTTGTTGAATTATTATTGTTACTATTATTTTTTGAGATGGAGTTTTGCTCTTGTTGCCCAGGATGGAGTACAATGGTGCTGTGATCTTGGCTCACCGCAACCTCCGCCTCCCAGGTTCAAGCGATTCTCCTGCCTCAGCCTCCCAAGTATCTGGGATTACAGGCATGCACCACCATGCCTGACTAATTTTGTACTTTTAGTAGAGACGGGGTTTCACCATGTTGGTCAGGTTGGTCTTGAACTCCTGACTCAGGTGATCTACCCACCTTGACCTACCAAAGTGCTGGGAGGTCAGGAGTGAGCTATGGCACCTGGCTGATGTTTGTTGAATTGTTAATGATCTATACAGAGTTCTGTGGCAACCAGAATGGGGAGAAATTAACTCTGCTTGAGAGGAGAAGGTTTTACAGAGGAGGGGCCATTTGTGCTGGGCCTTGAAGGATGAGTAGGAGTTTTCAGAGAAAAGGAGAAAGCATTCCAGGTAGAGGGAAAAACTTATGTAAAGACATGGAGGCTGGGAAGAACTGACTTGTTCGGGACATGTAGAAAAATTCCTCATGAATACCTGCTCCTCTCCCCCGACAACTCCAAAACCAATTGTCTCACCTTTCACTTTGAGCCTGGTGCCCTGTCCAGACAGGTATTGCCTGTTGGGTTTCCTCTGAAACTTTACACAGTAATAGGTGCCTGCATCCTCACTGGAGACGTTTTGCAGAAGAATGCTGAAGTCATTGTTGGAGGCCCGCACTGCTGTCGCCTTGGGGTGGGAGATGCCTCCAAAGTTGTAAATGGCCTCCCGGCTCACACCAGCTCCCTGGAACCACCTGATGGGTCCGGGGGGACCATCTCCAAGCACTGTGCAGTTCAGAAAGACCGTGCCTCCAGTGGTCCCCAACACCAATTCCTGGGGCTGGATGATCCACAGGTCTGGTTCAGGGTCCCCAGCTCCTGAAGCCAAAGAGGAGGTCCTTGTTGGATTCCATCTCCTCTTCCATCGTTCACTCATTTCCTCCCTGGTGTGTTCCCTCCCTTCCTTCTTTCCAGATTTCTTCACTTGGCCACTCCCTGCTGCTTTCTTTATTACTCACCAGTTGACTCGTTCAGTAAAAAAGCTCTGAGTACCTACTACATACCAATGGTAGGACTGGGGAACATGAAACTCAGGAAGACACACAAGTGCCCAGCCCTGAAGCCATTCTCTGTCTTCCAGTGGAGATGGTCAAAAAATTGCCCAGAGGTGGAAACCCAGAAGACAGCAGGACTACAGTGGAACCATTATGGCTTGGAAGAAGCCAGTGAAGCCTTCCTGAATCTGGCATCAAGTTAAAATGAACTCCCACGTACAGATACTCTCCATGTCACCAGTTTATGGGGTGGTTCCACAAGCATCCATTCTATTTAATCACCCAAATGACTCTTGAAGTACAAATTGTATTGCCTGTTTTTCAAGCATAGCACTTGAGGCATGTAGAGCCAGGGTAACTGACTTAAGAAGGAATTGCTATTCAATGACAGGCCCAGGATTCGGGTATTCAGGTCACCATAGGTGGACTTACGGATGCCATGATTGATTACTTGGGGAGTGTGGTAGATGACATGATCAGCCTCAGGTTTTGACTCTGTGCTTGCAATAGGGTACATCCACACTCTTACCTTGGCTGCATGGTGGAAGAGTATTCTTCCTTGTCCCTTGACTTGGAGCTGAGCCACATGACTTGCTTTAGCCAATGGGCTGTTAGCAGACATAATGTGAGTAGATGCTTGAGGTGTACTTGAAGAGTTGGGACTGGGCTTCTGCTTCTGCCATCTCTATGAGAAAAACATGCCCCACGTAGTTGCTACCTCTCCAGCCTGGGCTCTGGCATGAGACATGAGGAGTGGAACCACCCAGCCACATGTAAATGTGCATACAAATATGTATTGTTGTATGCTGCTGCAATTTTGTGTGATACAGCATGATACAGTGGATAAAGGTGACTGTGCAGGGAAATAGACCCGAGCAAATGTGTGGTCTGCAGGGCCTGATACTCACCCTTCACAAGCACTGAGGTGCCTTCATCCGATTTCATTTCTGAATATTCACTCAAACCATCAAACCTCACACAGTGGTAGGTTCCAGTATGCTCCTTGGTGACATTGTGGATATAGATGGAATAATCGCAATTCAGTGGTTCTGATGTCCGTTGGATCATGGGGATCACCCCGGGGAAGGAGCCACGTTTAAAGTTATAAATTTCTTGTTGGTCCTTAGTGCTCACCTTGACCCATTTTATCATACCATCGGCGCAGGAGCTGACCACCATACACCTCAGTAGGAGTGTCTCGCCTTCTGCCACCAGCATGGGGCCCTCGGGCTGTAACACCTGCCCGTCATTCCTGCTGCTCTGCCCAGAGGCATCTACAAAAGAGGAAGAAAGACCTTGTACTGGGCAGGAAGGACTTGGAGCACTAAGTGACAAGCTTAAAACAATCAAACCATCATCTGGCCAAGAACAATGGCCCAGGACAAGACAGGAGTGTCATTAGAGAGGGAAGGGAAAGAGGGGACAAAATGGCTGGCTGCAGAGAGAGAACTGAGCTATGCAATGGAAAAACCTACAAAGAATAAATAACACTCAAGTGCTCACCATGTGTTGCATGCATGATGTCACTTACTCTTCACAATGCTCCCGTAAGGTAAACGGCATTATTCCCATTTTTCGACAGAGGAAACTGAGGGCCCAGAAAGGTTAGGCAGCTGTCCCAGGATCATCTGCTAGGATTGTGTCTCCCAAATGCACATGTTGATGTCCTAACCTCCAGTACCTCAGAATGTGACGTATTTGGAGATAGGGTCTTTAAGGAGGTAATTCAGTTAAAATGAGGTCATTGGGGTTGGGCCTTAATCTCATCCAACTGGTGTCCTTATAAGGAGAGGAAAGTTAGACACACACATATGGGGTAAGACCATGTGAAGATACAGGGAGAAGGCGGCCATCTACAGGCTGAGGAGAGAGGCCTCAGACAAACCAGCCCTGTAGACATCTTGATCTCAGTTTCCAGCCTCCAGAATTGTGAGAAATTACATTTATATAGTTCAAGTCACCCATGCCATGCTACTTCATTATGGAAGCTCTGGCAGACTCATACATTACCCAATAGGAGAGTGACAGGCTTGATTCAAGCCCTGTCCGCCTGTTTCTGGAGCTCTGGCTGTTAATCTTCAAATGCCACCCTTCAGAGACGTAGGTTTGTGTGTTGCGGGGTTCAGTGTAAATACCCTTCCTGCCTCCTGTGAATTCTTCGGCAGACTGCAGTTCATGTTAATGTGTTGTGAAGTGAGTCTATTTTGAAGACAGGTTGAACTGTTGAGTTTGTCCTCAAAGTGCATACAGAGAAAGAGGGCTGAGGCCTCCCATGGGTGTTCTGGGTCAACAACATCATCACATGTACTCCTTCTAACAATTCTGTGAGGTAGATGCTGTTATAATCTCAGTTTAAAAACTTTTCCGTTTATTATTTATTTTTAATTTTTTTTTTTTGTAGTGATGGGTACTCACTATGTTGCCCAGGCTGGTCTCAAACTCCTGTGCTCGAGTGATTCCTTCCCCTTGGCTTCCCAAAGTGCTGGAATTACAGGTGTGAGCCACCATGCCCAGCCTATAATCTCCATTTTTGAGATGAGAAAGAAAACGAATGCTCACAGTGGTAAAGAAACATGAGGTGAACCATGCATTCAGTAGATACCATGTCCAGGAGTTGAACTCAGATCAGGTGACTTAAGATTCTGCTCAACTCAAGGTCAGCAGTTTTGTATCCCGAGTTTCCTTTTTGTCTGTATTCCCATCAGCCTTTGTGAATAGCTCAGTCACACTCCACATATTTGTTTGCAGTATATCCTGGTGTTTCTCAGTCGTGAATGAGGCAAGGAGAGTAAGAAGGTGAAGCAAACATTCCCTTCTAAGAGGATCTAGGAAAGAGTTATGGAATTCTAAATTCTATTTCTACCTATCTTCAGCTAGGCATGTGCTGTTAACCACCAAGAAAAACTTTCTCACAATTGTGACGAAGTGATAACCGCATGTTGAATCCTAGGGATTGCTTTTCAACCTTGATGTCCTTAGTTTCAAGAAATTCAGCAACATCCACTCTCAAGCATTATTTGAGCCAGTCAGATCTGTTATCACTAATCCTTCCTGTTGTTTTTTTCCCTGGCCTCGGGGAATTTCCTCACACACATGCACAGAACTGTGCCCATCTCTCAGCACAGGGCTAAGAATGGTGCCTGTTCCCACGAGCCGTACTGGTAAAACCCATGATTGTCAGGGCACTGGGGAAACTCCACAGAAGAGAGTACGCAGCCCAGAAAGAAGTGTTCTGGTCCACCCAAGAAATCCTAAAAGCAAGGCCCCAAATGGATTTAAAAAAATAACATTCTATTGTGAGGCTTCTGACACATGTATAACTAGAAGTTATGACATCAGTAGAATAAAGACTGGGAGGGGAGAAATGTGAGTTTACTATTGTAAGTTTCTTTTTTTTTGGTATCCATCACCTGAGTATTTATTATTTCTATGTGTTGGGTACATTTCAGGTCCTCTTTTGTAGCTATTTTGAAGAACATAATACATTGTTATGAATTATAGTCACCCTACTCTGCTATCAAACATTAGAATTTATTCCTTTTATCTAACTGTGTGTTTGTACCCATTCACCAACCTCACTCTTAATCCCTCTCCCTCAGACCCATCACCTTTCCTAGTCTTTGGTATCTGTCATTACACTCTCTACTTTCATGAGATCATTTTTAGCACCTGCATAGTTGTCTTTCTGTGTCTGGCTCCTTCTTTCTTTCTTTCCTCCCTCCCTCCCTTCCTTCCTTCCTTCCTTCCTTCCTTCCTTCCTTCCTTCCTTCCTTCCTTCCTTCCTTCCTTCCTTCCTCCTCCCTCCCTCCCTCCCTCCCTCCCTCCCTCCCTCCCTCCCTCCCTCCCCCTCCCTTCCTTCCTTCCTTCCTTCCTTCCTTCCTTCCTTCCTTCCTTCCTTCCTTCCTTCCCTCTTATTTTGGAGTGTGATGGCATGATCTTGGCTCACTGCAACCTCCACCTCATAGGTTCAAGCAGTTCTCCTGCCTCAGCCTCCTGAGTAGGGCTTACTTCACTTAACATAATAATCTCCAGTTCTATCCGTGTTGCTGTGAATGACTACATTATGATGATTTTTTAATGGTGGAATAGTATTCCATTGTGGGTGTGCTTGGGGACACCATATATATATATACATATTTTTTTTCTTTATCAATTCATCCGTTGACTGATGCATAAATTGATTCCATACATCTGCAATTGTGAATATTGCTGCAATAAACATAGAAATGCATGCACTCCTTTGATATATTGATTTCTTTTCCTGTGGATAAATACCTGTTCTAGGATTGCTGGATCATATGGCAGTTCTATTTTTAGATTTTTGAGAAATCTCCATACTGTTTTCCATAATGGCTGTACTAATTTACGTTCCCACCAATAGCATATAAGAGTTCTCTTTTCTCCTCATCCTCATCTTTTTTTTTCTTTTTTTTTGAGAGGAAGTCTTACTGTGTCACCCAGGCTGGAGTGCAGTGGCACCATCTTGGCTCACTGCAACCTCCACCTCCTGGAGTCAAGTGATTCTCCTGCCTCAGCCTCCTGAGTAGCTGGGATTACAGGAACATGGCACTACACTCGGCTGATTTTTGTATTTTCAGTAGGGATAAGGTTTCATCATATTGGCCAGGCTGGTCTCGAACCTCTGACCTTAGGTGATCTGCCCGCCTCAGCCTCCCAAAGTGCTGGGATTACAGGCATGAGCCACAGCACCTGGCCTGTTTTTTTTGTTTGTTTGTTTGTTTGTGTGTCTTTTTGACAATGGCCATTCTCACTGGGATAAGACGATATCTCATTATGGCTTTGATTTGCATTTCCCTGATGAGTGATGCTGAGCTTTTTATCATATATCTCTTGGCCATTTGTATGTCTTCTTTGGGAAATGTTTATTCATTCCTTTCCTTTGCTCATTTTTAATTAGATTCTTTATTTGTTTGTTTGCTTTTTTAACTGTTGTTTGAGTTCCTTATATATTCCAGATATTAGTCCCTTGTCAAATGAGTACTTTGTGAATATTATCTCTCATTCAGGAGGTTGTCTCTTCACTCTGTTGATTATTTTTCTTCAGTGAAGAAGCTTTTTAGTTTAATATAGTCCCATTTGTCTTTTTTTGTCTTTGTTGCCTGTCTTTCTGAAGTCTTAGCCACAAAACCTTTGCCTAGAGCAATATCTTGGAGTGTTTTCTGATTTCTTTGTTTTGTTTTTCAGAATTATCTTGTATCTTACCGAGCTTCTTCAGTATTAATATTTTGTGTTCTTTTTCTGGGATTTTGTTCATTTCTTCTTCATTGGGATGTGGTATTGGTATAATAGACAAATGGCATAGAATACATAGACAAATGGTTTAATAGACCAATGGCATAGAATAGAAAACACAGAAATAAATCCATGTATTTACAGCCAATTGATTTTTGGCAAAGGTATCAAGAATATACATTCAATAAATGGTGCTGGAAAAACTGGATATTCATATGCAGAAGAATAAAAGTAGACTGCTATTTCTCACCATATACTAAAATCAACTAAAGATGAATTAAAGATCTACCTGTAGGACCTAAAACTATAAGAACTACTAGAAGAAAACAGGGAAGGCACTCCAGGACACTGGTATAGGTAAAGATTTTATGACTAAGACCTCAAAAGGGTCAGGCAACTAAGACAAAAATAGAAAAATGGGACTATATTAAACTAAAAAGCTTCTTCATAATAAAAGAAACTATCAACAGAGTGAAGAAACAAACTCTTGAATAAGAGAAAATATTTGCAAAGTACTCACTTGACAGGGGACTAATCTAATATCCAAAATATACAGGAAACTCAAATAACTCAACAGTTAAAAAAAATCTCATTAAAAAGTTGGCAAAGGAAATGAATCAACATTTCTCGAAAGACATACAAATGGCCAACAGGCACATGAAAAAAATGCTCAACATCACTAATCATCAGGGAAATGCAAATCAAAACCACAATGAGATATCATCTTACCCCAGTTGGAATGACTATTAAAAAGGCAACAATAAAAAAAAACAAAATAAAATAAACAAACCACCACAAATATATGCTGGTAAGGTTGCAAAGAAAAGGAAACTTTATACATGGTTGGTGGGAATGTAAATTAGGACAGCCACTATGAAAAACAGTATGGAGATTTCTCAAAAATCTAAAAGTAGAACTGCCATATCACCCAGCAATACCACTACTGGATGGCCAGTATGGAATACTATTTGGCTATAAAAACAAATGAAATTCTGTCATTTGCTGCAACATGAATGAAGGTGGAGTTCATTATGTTAAGTGAAATAAGCCAGGCACAGAAAGACAAACATCACATGTTTTCACTCATACGTGGGAGCTAAAAAAATTGATCTCATGAAGGTAGAGGGTAGAATGATACTTACCAGATGTGGGGAAGAGTGAGTGTAGGGAGAGGGGGATGAGAGAGATTTGTTAATGGGTACAAACATACAGTTAGATAGAAGGAATAATATCCTGCCATTTGATATCAGAGTATGGTAACTATAGTTAACAACAATGTATTGTACATTTTAAAATAGCTGGAAGAGAGGACTTAAAATGTTCCTAACACAGATAAATGAAAAATACATGAGGTGATGGATATCCCAAATACCTGGACTCGTTTATTACACATCCTATGCATGTAACAAAGTATTACATGAACCCCATAAATATATACAAATGTTATGTATCGATTAAAAAAAGAGAAATTAGAAAGTATTTTGAACTGAATGAAAATGAAAACATAATATAAAAATTTGCGGGATCCCATTAAAGCAAGGGGAAATTTGTAGTATTAAATGCCTATATTTGGAAAGAAGAAAGGACTTAAATAAATTACCCACTTTCCACTTTAAGAAACTACAAAAAAGGCCAATAAACTAAACCCAAAGTAGTGAAAGAAAGGAAATCATCACGCTCTAAATGAAACTCTATACAGAACACACACACACACACGCAGACACACACACACACAGAAAAAAATCAATGAGAAGAAGAAAATATTTGAGAAGATCACTAAAGTTGATAAATCGCTAGTCAGATTGAACAGAGGGGACACACACAGAAAGAATCTAAATTATTAAAATAAGGAATCAGATTGGTGATACTACTACAGATTTTACTCTTATTAATATAATAATAAGGGAATATTATGGAAAACTTCAAGTTATGTATATTTGACAAATTAGGTAACATGAACAAATTCCTTGAAAAAGATACACTGCCAAAGCTTTCTCAAGAAGAAAAAGATAACCTGGTTAGCCCTATTATTTATTAAAATGTTTAATCTGTTGTTAAAAATCTTCCCGGAAATAAAGCTCCAATCTTAGAAAGTTTCATTCGTGAATTTTCCATATCTTTTTTCTTTTTTTTTTTTTTTGAGACAGAGCCTCACTCTGTCACCCAGGCTGGAGTACGGGGGCATGATCTCGGCTCACTCCAATCTCTGCCTCCCAGGTTCAAGCGATTCTCCCGCCTCAGCCTCCTGAGTAGCTGCGATTATAAGCATGCACCACCATGCCCGGCTAATTTTTATATTTTTGGTAGAGGCAGGGTTTCCCCATGTTAGCCAAGCTGGTCTTGAACTCCTGGCCTCAAGTGATCTGCCTGCCTCAGCCTCCCAAAGTTCTGGGATTACAGACATGAGTCACCATGCCTGGCCAAATGTTCCGTATATTTAAGAAAGAAATAATATAAATTTTATGCAAAACTTCTAGAAAAATTGAGAAAAGGAGTATACTTTTCTAACTGTTCTATGAGTCCCTGTGTTATCTTGAAACCGAACCCTTTTCCTTATGAGGAAAGAAAACCAATCTCTCTCATGAACATAGATAAAAAATTTTAAACAGCATTTTAGTAAACTGAATTCAGCAATCAGCAATATTTAGAAAGTCTAATACATTATGATCAAGTTGAGCTTATTCCTGGAATATAAAGTTGGTTTAACATTCAAAAATCAATCAATGTAATTTACCATATAACTAAACACACACACACACGCATATGCATGCACTCATATAATCATCTCAACAGATGCAGAAAAAGCAGTTTTCAAAATTGAACATGGATTCCTAATAATAACTCTCAGCAAACTAGGAAGATAAGGAAGCTTTTTCAAGTTGATAAGGGGCACCTGTGAAAACCCTACAACAACTATATCAAGCTTAGTGGTGCAAAAATGAATGTTTTCCCTGCTGATCAGGAACTAGACAAGGAAGCCTGTTTTTACCATTTCTATTCATTATTGTAGGGTAGGTACTAACTGTGCTAAAAGGTAGTAGGAAATAAAAGACATCCAGATTTGAAAGAAAAAATAAAATTATCTTTATGTGCAGATGACATAATTAAAATTGCAATGAAAATTTCTTAAAAAGGCTACTAGACCTAATAAATGAGTTTAGCAAGGTTGACGATAAAAGATCAATGTACAAAATGATATGTATTACTATATACTAGCAATAAACCATTTGAAATTGGAATTTAAAAATTTCCAGTCATCAATATTATAAAAAATAGAAAATATTTAGCCAAAAATGTGAAGAAACTGCAAACTGAAAACTTACAAGACATTACTAAGAGAGAGAGAGAAAAAAAAATCCAGCCTAAATAAATAGAGAGGTACACACTGTTCATATGTTGGAAGATTCAATATTGCTTAGATGTCAATTCTCTTAAGTTGATATATAACTCAATGCCATTCCTATTCAAATCCTAGCAGGCTTCACTTTAGAACTGATATACTAAATCTAAAATTTATAGAATAGCCAAAACAATTTGAAAGAGAATAAAGTTAGAAAGCTAACACCACCTGCTTTCAAGACTTGGATAATGTTACAGTGATCAAGACAGTGTGGTATTGCAGAAAGATAGATAAACATACCAGTGGAACTGAATAGAGAGTCTAGAAATAGTCCATGCAAATAGAGGCAACTGATTTTTTAAAAAGAGATGAGGTCTCACCATGTTGTCCAGGCTGGAGTGCAGGGCTATTCTGGGTGTGATCATCATAGCACACTGCAGCCTCAAACTGCTAGTCTCAAGCAATCCTCCTGAGTAGCTAGGAGTACAGGTGCATGCCATGGCTCCTAACTATAATTATCTGATATTTGACAAAGGTGCAAAGACAATTCAATGGAGAATGGGGAGTTTTTTCAACAATGGTGCAAGAACCATTGGAAATACATGTGCAAACAAATGAACTTTGGTTTATACCTCAAACTATATAAAAATTAACTCAAAATAGATCATATAACTAAACATAAAATGTTAAACTACACAAATTCTAGCTGCAAACATGGAAAAAAACTTTGTAACTTTGGGCTAGGCAAAGATTTCTTAGATGTAACACCAAAATCATGATCCATTAAAGACAAATTGATGAATTAGACTTCATAAAAATTAAGAACTCCTGCTGTTCAGAAAACACTTGTAAAAGAATAAAAAGACAAGTCACAGAGTAGGAGAAAAATCTTTGCAAAGCATATATCTGGCAAAATATTTGTATCCATAATATATAAAGAACTCTCAAAACTCAATAATAAGAAACACACTTAAAAAATGGGAGTCGAATAGACACTTCACCAAAAAGGGATGCATAATGTAAAAAATGTTCAGCATCATTACAAGTCAGGGAGTTAAAATCACAGTGAGAGGTTGGTAATCCCAGGACTTTGGGAGGCTGAGGCAGGTAGATCACTGGATCCCAGGAGTTCAAGACCAGCCTGGGCAATATGGTGAAACTTTGTCTCTACCAAAACAAAAAAAACCAACCAACCAACCAGCCAACCAACCAACCACAAAATTAGCTGGGCGTAGTGACATGTGCTTGTAGTCACAGTTACTTGGTAGGCTAAGGTGGGAGGATCACTTGAGCCAGGAAGATGGAGGTTGCAGTGAGCCGAGATCAAGCCACTGCACTCCAGCCTGGGCAACAGAGTGAGACCCTGTCTCAAAAAAAAAAAAAAATCACAGTAAGATATTACTATATACCCATTAGAATGACTAAAATTAAAAAGATTGACCATAATAAGTGTTGGTGAGGATATGTAGGAACTGCCATCCTCCTACATTGCTGATGAGAATGTAAAATGGTACAACTCCTTTAAAAAACAGTTTGGCAGTATCTGAAAAACTTAAACATACGGCAACCATATGATCCAGTCATTTTATTCTCAGATATTTCCCTAAGAGAAATGAAAGCATATATCCACACAAAGACTTGTACATGAATATTCATAGATGCTTTATTTATAATAGCCCTAAACTGCAAACAACCCAAATGTCTGTCTGCAGGTGAATGGGAAAGGGTTTATCCATACAATGGATAGACATGAGAAGAAATGAACTATTGACATATGCGACAACATGAATGAATCTCAAAATAATTATATTGAGTAAAAGAAGCCAACCAAAAAAGAGTACAACTGTGTGATCCTTGTTATATAACATTCTAAAAAATGCAAAGTATAGTGACAGAACACAGATCCATGTTTGCTTTGGAGACTAGGAGGAGTGGCAAGGACGAATCACAAGGAAAGTTTTGGGTTCTGGATACATTCATGATGCTGATTTTGGTGATGATTTCACAAGTGTGAAATATACCCAACACTCACAAACAAAACTTACAAAATTGTCTACTTTATATATGTGTGGTTTAATGTAGTCAATTACATTCAATAGAGCTGTTAAAAATAAATTATTTGTAAAGATGAAGCCTGTGTGTGTGAGGAGAAAGAAGCAATGGAGGAGAGGAAGAAGGAAGGACTCAGGAAGTCTTATCTCAGCTGGGAGTGAGTCTGGGGAAGTGAACACCAGGGAAGAAGCTGGAGCCTGGACTCAGTCCTGGTGCCCACACCCCTTCCCTCCCTCTCCCCTTCTGAGTCTCCTTCCGTGTTGTCACTTGGGCTTTAGGAGGTGTCCTAGGAGGTTTGCCTCTGCCTTGTTGGTGGAGCTGGACCAACCCTGGGCTTCCTTCTTTTCTATTTTCCATCTGCATCCTCTGCATTTCATGGTTCCTGTACAGGGGCTCCCTTTAAAAGCCTTATAGAAAATTTGTTAGCCCCAGTCTCCTCTACTACAAAATAGGGGCACTCATAGGACCTTTCTCTAGGGCTGCTGTGAGTATTAAATAGAAAAGTGGTGAGGCTCAACCCTGGGCCAGCTGCGTAATTTGTGAGGCCAAGTGCAAAACGGGAATGCAGGTCCCTTGTTCAAAAACTGTTGAGCAACACAGCAGAGCATTAAACCAAGCATGGGGCCTTTCTAAGCAGGGGGGTCTGTGCCTCTATATAGAGGGCACACCCATGAACCAGCCCTGACTCAGCTTGAGATGCAGCTGGACTCAAACCTTCCATCTGACTGGTTTAAGCAACTTCTCTTATTTTCCATCTATTCTATTCCAGCAATCATTGGGAATATTTTTTATTCTGGGGTAGTTTAGATTTCTGATTTCCTAGTCTAGTGCCTAAAACAGCAGACACTCAAAAGTACTTGTGGAATGAGAACTAGGAATTACGATTCATATCTTACAATTGAGGAAATCACCTCAGAGAAGTGAAGTGGTGTCTCGAGTCATATGGCCAATGAGTAAGGGAGCACCCAGGTCTGTCCCCTCACCTGGGTTCTGCCAGGATCTCTCCTGGGGATGGCCACCCTGGAGGACCAAATATGTGATAGACACAATCTAGATCTCAGTAGAGCCTGGAGCAGGGGCCCAGATGGGCAGGAGATGGAATGAGCCCACTGAGAGCCAAGTATTCCTGCCTGGTAGATCAGACGGTTCTGGACTCGGAGACCGAGCTATATATTCAGGGGTCTCAAGACTCAGGAGCTAACCTGGCCTGCCCCTGAGTTAAAGGAGACATGGGAATGATAATAATAATCGCCAACAGTTACCAAATCTTTGTTATGCCAGGCTCTTATGGGCATAATCTTGTTAAATTCTCCTAAGACAGTCACAAGGTGAGTCCTATTTTAGCTCCATTGTACAATTGGAAAAATTGAGGCTCAGAAAGAAGTTATTTAAACTGGTTAGTGGTGAGGTTTGAGCCCACTGCGTCTTAAGCTGAGCCAGGACTGGTTCCTGGCTGTGCCATTTATACAGTTGCACAGGGCCCTGTGCTTAGAAGGATCCCATGCTTAGTTTAATGCTCTGCTGTGTTGCTCAATACTTTTTGAACAGAAGACCACAGTTTTCATTTTGCAATGGGTCTCATAAACAATGCAGCTGGCCCAGGGCTGAACCTCACCACTTTTCTATTTAATACTCACAGTAGCCCTAGAGGAAGGGCCCTTGAGTGTCCCTGTTTTGTAGAAAAGTCTCCTGGGGCTAAAAGAGCTGCAGCATCTGACGTGGGCATAGGAGCATCCAAGCTGGAAGCCAGTGGGTGTGAGCGCAGAGCCTGGGAGCTTATCACTTCACTACGCTGCTTCTTGGGACGCTGGGTCTGCCCTCTGCCGGAGACAGGCAAATTTTCAGTGTCCCCCTCTTTACTCTATCTTCATTGGGGTCAAGTTTCTCCAGGCATGCCAGAGCACTTTAGCACCCCTCTAGGGACTGATCAGCCGGGAGTGGACCCTGTTCTGTCCTAGATTCCACTTACCTGAGGGGACAAGGACCAGTACCAGCAGCAAGAAGCAGGGAGACAAGCAGGCCAGGCAGGCGGGGGCAAGCATCATGGAGCACATGGCATCTTCTGTGGTCCCCGATACTTGGGGCTCCTCTGCTCTTTGGTGAGTGTTGGAGTCTGAGGTGGGGCCCATGGACAAGGCAGTTTCTGTGTCTCTTGGCCACAGCTGTTTAGGGAAGTGTTTTCATTGCAGCAACACAAGGCTGTTGGTGCAACAGGAAGGAGCCCGGTCAAAGGGTTTCCTGCTTTTTTGTCCGGGCTGTGGTTCCTGTAATCACTGTGCTAAAACCTTGATGACCCCTTGCCATAGGCTCCATCCTAGGTGCCCGGGAGGGAGGTGGGCAGTGAGGTCATAGGATGCACTCTGGAATCAGCTGGACTTTGGAGCAAACATTGGATCTTCCTCTTCCTGGCTGGGCAAGATTTCAAAGTCACTTGCCATTTCTGAGCCTTTGTTTCTTCATTTGCAGCATAGGAACAGCAGCAATCCTCGCTTCAGAAAAGTTTTGGTGAGACTATGAGAAAGAATGTGTGCGAGGGCTATGTAAATGCTAAACATATTAACCATTTTTATTTATTTATTTTTTTTTTTTTGAAACGGAGTCTCACTCTGTCTCCCAGGCTGGAGTGCTGTGGCAATCTCCGCTCACTGCAAGCTCCGCCTCCCGGGTTCACACCATTCTCCTGCCTCAGCCTCCCGAGTAGCTGGGACTACAGGCGCCTGCCACCACACCCGGCTAATTTTTTTTGTATTTTTAGTAGAGATGGGGTTTCACCGTGTTAGCCAGGATGGTCTCGATCTCCTGACCTCATGATCCGCCTGCCTTGGCCTCCCAAAGTGCTGGGATTACAGGCTTGAGCTGCCGTGCCCAGTCATATTAACCATTATTATTCATGATATGCAGAAAATAGAGGAGGTGACATTGCTTAAGAAGAAGGATTTATTATAAAGCAAGTCCCATGGGGGCCTCCTTTTAGCACTGCAGGGAGGGTACAGGACTAATTCCTAAAAGTATAATCATGGGCAACTCTCTCAGCTTCTGTTTCCTGGGGTCCGAGTGAAACATACCCAGATTGTGCAAACATTTGTGTTTGTGGCATCTTTGTTTCCTGTAAGTGATCTGAACTTCCTCAGGAGCCTCCTGGTGCTGGCTATCGAGAAGGAAAAGCTTAACCTTGCCAATTCATGCAATCTAGGCAGTCTCTTTAGCCACACTGTCTGGGTTCAAATCTTGGCTTTACTCAGTCTGGCTGTGTGACCTTAGGGCAATCATTTGACCATTTTGTGCCTCAGTTTCCTCATCTGTAAAACAGGAATAAAAATATGGTAGCATGTGTGGGGTGCAGTAAGCACTCTATAGGCTTTCACTGTTGTCTTTTAGGTTAACTCAGTCTTTTAATTAACTCAGGGAAAAATACAAGAACAACTCAGTCTTTCATTATTTCACTTCCTCCTTCATGTGTGGTGTGCAGTAAGATAGGTTCTCACTGTTGGGTGCATTAAGAAAAATGAAGATTTCTCCTGCAACATGGGTTCTGGGTGCAAAGAAAGCTGAAGATTCTCCTGCAACAGGGTGGCAGGCCTTGGATCTGAGTATGTCCCCTGGGTCTCAGGGGTCTGGTGTCTACTATGAGGAGATTAGTCTGGCCTGGTCCCCAAGGACTTTGCACTGGGTCTGTGACTGGTCTTTTCTAGACTTTTGAGGCCTTGCATTGATACCCCTGCTCAATTCCATTACTCCCTCTACTTGTTCTCCTGTCAATGAGATCTATATAGTGAAGCTTCTTTGAAAGCGTCACAAGTCTAGATGATTCTACCAGACCCTCAGTACCTCCATGTCATTCTTACACGGAAACTTCTGAATCACCTGCTCATCTATGCAGATTTCTTTCTCAGCTATTTGTTTTTTTCTAAAGTTTCACTTACAAATAATTTTATTTATTTTAATAGGCAAGGCATTGTATTGGTTAACTATTGCTGCATAACAAACCACCCCAAAATTTAGAAACTTAAAAACTGTTTAGTTAACTGACGATTTTGTGGGTTGACAATTCAGTCTGGGCTCAGTTTGATGGTCGGGTCTTCTCATCTCAGCTGATTTTGGCTGGGAATGTTCATGCACTTGAGGTCAGCTGCAGGTTGGCTAGGTGGCTTTGTTACTGCAGCTGACTGATTGTTAACCTGGGTACCTCAGCTGTCCTCTATGTGGTCTCTCATCCTCCAGGGCACTCACTTAGGCTTGTTCACATGAAAGGGGCAGTTTTGAGAGAGAGTGCGAGGTACAAGGAAACTTCTGCCATATTCTTTTGGCAAGTTACAAGACCAGACAGGATTCAAGGAATGGAAAATAGACTTTGCCTCTTGTTAGGAGGAACTGCAAAGCCTAATTGCAAAAGGTGTGGATACAAAGAGAGGGTATAGAATTGTGGACATTTTTGTGATTTATCTGCCATGGGCATCTACAGAGTACAAAATTCAGAGGTCTCAGTGTCTCATTTATAGGGCTCCCAGACATTACTTTCCTTAGGGTTAACCGCAGTCACCAGTTTTTGAAGACATTCAATTTCTCTTCTGTTTCTGATCTATTGCTCAAAAGCCAGGTTGGACATGGTTTCTTTGTGATGTCGTGGACTATGAACACCCTGGGAAGCCAGGCCCTGATCCTTTATGCTGTAGGAATCCCTAAACTCCATTCCCACCCCGCCCCAGCATTTGGACCTCAGGACTGTGGGGTTGGCAGGACTCTAGCATCTCAACCCCTGTCCTCCCCCTCTTTTTCTTACTACCTCACCAGGTCATAAGGGGAAGAGTTCCCCTTCTTTTCCTTCTGGTAGGGACTTTCCTAACCTCAGTCCTCTTCCTAACACCTGGACTTCTTTGTTCTAGATGGAATCCCTCCTGCTCCTTTCTCAAGACAACAAGTCTCACACTCCGGCTTTAGAATAGGAAAAAAGAGCTTCCAGGGAAGGAATTAAACTACGGTGAGGTGGAAAAACGCAAAAGGAAATAGTTAAAAATGTTATATCTGTCACATCATCTATAAAACACATGAAATGCGATTGCGCGTGAAGCACTGGCTCCCAGTAATTGCTCAGTAACCAGGAACAGTGGTATTCCTCCTGGTCAGTGTGCTGTCACAAAATCCTCGTCAGTGTGCTGTCACACAAACCGTAGTGTCTATTACTAGCCTGAGTTAAGTTATCCTCAACAAGAGCACCCGAGGTATATATAGAACACAAGTCTACCCATACAGCTTTTCTTCCTTCCACTACAAAAATGGAACTTTGTTAAAACAACAGCTTTTTCATTGTTTACCATAAAATGGAAAACATGCTATGCAAGCACAGGGAAAGCGTTCAACCTTAGCAGCAATCAAGTAAATACCAATTTTAAAAAGAGCAATACTGTTGTCTTTGCAATCAGCATCTATCTCCACTTTCTCTCTGCTCTCCTCTTTTTTGGAAGTTCTAAAAGCCTGGGAACTACATTTTCTGTAACTCCTTACCATCGTTATTCTAGAGGTTCTACCAAAGAGAGGTTCTTGCTTAGATTTGGAAGGTAAAAGGAGAGGCATGCTTGCTTCTCTAGCCATGAAGGGGGGGCAGATACGTGAGAATTGGTGGATTTAATTTACGGAAATGTGAGGTTTTGCAGTGCTCCCTGTCCTCTATAAATCACCTCTAAAGCACAGGCAGCTGGGATCATTAGTGGCAATTTCTGTGAGTCTCTCAGATTCCTGATTTTCCAAGAGCTACCAGTGAACTTGGGGGACAAAGCAGTGAGCATTTACAATGGTCTGGAAGCACCAAATGCCACAAGTCCCATGAGAACAAAGCTTGGCTTTTCATGACCTAACACGAAAGTCATCCAGCCTCATTTCTTCCCTTCTTTTCATTTAGGAGGAAGTGTTTGGTGTCTCAATACTAAAGCCTCTAAGGTCCTTGAACTTGATTTTCTGCTATTGGCAATTTGTCCTGCCTAATGACTTGGTTTGCCTTTCTTGCTCCCTTTTCCTATTTCATGTCAAATCCCATGGCGTGCTTTTTGGTGTTTTTGCTTTAAATTTTTATTAAGGTCTGACTTACATACAGAAAAAGGCACAGACATTAAATATGTAGTTCGGTGAATTTTTAGACTTTTGCATCTGTATACTTCTGTGTAATAACCACCTCAAGATGTAGAAAGTTACTTCTTGTTTCATTCCATTCAATCTCCGGCCCCAGAAGTAACCACCTCTGATTTCTATCACCATAGATTGGTTTTGCTTGTTCTTGGAGTCTTCAGATTTTTCCAAATATAAGATCATATCATCTGCAAACAAGGATAATCTGACTTCTTCCTTTACAATTTGGATGCCCTTTTTTCTTTCTCTTGTCTGATTGCTGTAGCTAGGACTTCCATTACTACACTGAATAACAGTGGTGAAAGTGGGTATCCTTGTCATGTTCCAGGTCTTAGAGGATAGGCTTTCAGTTTCCCTCATTCAGTATGATACTAGCTGTGTGTCTGTCATACATGGGTTTTACTATGTTGAGGTATAGTCCTCCTAAATCCAGTTTTTTTTTTGAGGATTTTTATCATGAAGGGATGTTAAATTTTATCAAATGTTTTTTCAGCATCAATTGAAATGATCGTATGGTTTTTGTCCTTCATTCTGTTGATATGGTGTATCACATTTATTGATTTGTGTATGTGAACCATTCTTGATCATTGCATCCCAGGAATAAATCCCACTTGGTCATGATGAATGAGCTTTTTAATGTATTGTTGAATTCAGCTTGCTAAAATTTTGTTGGGAATTTTTGCAACAATATTCATCAGAGATATTGGCCTGTAATTTTCCTTTTTCTATGTGCTTTTATGTGGTTTTGTTATCAGGGTAATACTAGTCTCATAGAATGAGTTTGTAAGTATCCCCTCCTCCTCTATTTTTTGGAATAGTTTGAGTAGGATTGGTATTAGGTCTTCCTTAAATGATCGGTAAAATTCAGCAGTGAAGCCACTGGGTACTGGGCTTTTCTTTACAGGGAGTCTTTTTATTATAGCTTCAATCTCGTTACTTGCTATTGGTTTGTTCAGGTTTTGGATTTCTTCATGGTTCAATCTTGGTAGGTTATATGTGTCTAGGAGTTTGTTTATTTTTTCTAGATTTTCCAATTTATTGGCATAAAGTTGCTCATGGAAGCCCTAATGATGCTTGGAATTTCTGCAGTATTAGTTGTGATGTCTCCTTTTTCATTGCTGATTTTATTTACTTGGATCTTCTTGCTTTTTTTCTTAGTCCGGCTAAAGGTTATTTCCATTTCATTTATTTCTGCTGTGAATTTTTTTTTTTTTTTTTTTTTGAGGCAGAGTCTCTCTCTATTGCCCATGCTGGAGTCCAGTGGTGTGATCTTGGCTCCCTGCAACCTCCACCTCCTAGGTTCAAGCCATTCTCCTGCTTCAGCCTCCTGAGTAGCTGGGATTACAGGCACCCACCACCGTACCTGGCTAATTTTTGTATTTTTAGTAGAAATGGTGTTTCACCATGTTGGCCAGGCGGGTCTCAAACTCCTGACCTCAGGTGATCTGCCCTCCTCGGCCTCCCAAAGTGCTGGGATTACAGGTGTGAGCCACTATGCCTGACCTCTGCTGTGATCTTTATTATTTCTTTTCTTCTACAAATTTTGGATTTGGTTTGCTCTTTCTTTTTCAGTTCTTTAAGATACATCATTAGGTTGTTTATTTGAAGTTTTTCTTCTTTTTTGATGTAGGCACTAATAGCTATAAACTTTAATACTGGTTTTGCTATATCAAGTTTTTGTATGTTGTGTTTTGGTTATCATTTGTTTCAATACATTTTTCCATTCCTTTCTTAATTTCTTCATTGACCCACTGGTTATTCTGGAGCATATTATTTAACTTCCAAGCATTTGTATAGCTTCCAAAATTCCTCTGTTATTAATTTCCGGTTTTACTCTATTGTGGTCAGAGAAGATACTTGATATTATTTCAATTTTTTGAATGTTTTAAGACTTGTTTTGTGACCTAACATGTCTATTCTTAAGAATGACCCATGGGTTGAGAAATAAAAAAGTATTCTGCAGTTGCTGGATGAAATGTTCTGTAAATATCTGTTGGATCCATTTGGTCTATAGTGTACATTATGTCCGATGTTTCATTGCTGGTTTTTTGTCTGAAAGATCTGTCCAGTGCTGAAAGTGGGGTTTTCACATCTTCAGCTATTATTGCATTGGGGCCTATCTCTCTCTTTAGCTTTAGTAATATTTGCTTTATATAGCTGAGTGCTCTAGTGTTGGGTGCATATGCATTTAAAATTGTTATGTCTTCTTGTTGTACTGACCCCTTTATCATTACATAGTGAGCTTCTTTGTCTTTTCAGTCTGCACCTGTCTTTATAGGTGAAATGGGTTTCTTGTAGGCCTTGGCCTCCAAATGTGCTGGGATTACAGGTATGAGCCACTGTGCCTGGCAGGCCTTGTTTTTTAAAAAAATCCATTCAGCCACTCTGTATCTTTTGATTGGAGAGTTTTTCGTCCATTTACATTCAATGTTATTATTGATAAGTGAGGACTCATTCCTGCCATTTTGTTATTTGTTTTTTGGTTGTTTTGTTTTGTAGTTTTTGCTTTCTTCTTTCTTTCCTTCCTGTCTTTTTATTTTTATTTTTTTTTGTGAAGATGAGTTTTTCTGGTTATATGGTTTAGTTTTGCTTTTTATTTTTTGTGTATCTGTTGTATGTTTTTTGGCTTGAGGTTTCCACGAGGCTTGCAAATACTACTTTCTAACCCATTTTTAAAGCTGATAGCAGCACTGTTTGCATAAACAAACAGAAAGAAAATTAATCAAGACTTTATGCCTTAACTTCTCCCCACACCATTTTTAACTTTTTGTTGCTTCTAACTACATTTATTGTACCATGTCTTCAAAAGTTGTTGTAGTTATTATTTTTGATTGGTTCACCATTTAGTCTTTCTACTTAATATCAGAATACTGTATATACCACAGTTACAGTGTTACAATATTCAGTGTTTTTCTGTATACTTATTATTACCACTGAGTTTTGTACCTTCAGATGATTCCTCACTGCTCATTAACATTCTTTTTTGTTTTTCTGATTCAAGTACTCCTTTAGCATTTCTTGTAGGACAGGTGTGGTGTTGATGAATTCCCTCAGCTTCTGCTTATCTGGAAAATCTTTATTTCTCCTACATATTTGAAGGATATTTTCACCAGATACACTATTCTAGGGTAAAAGCTATTTTTCCTTCAGCACTTTAAATATCTCATGCCCCTGTCTCCTAGCCTGTTAGGTTTCCCTGAAAAATCTGCTGCCAGATGTATTGGAACTCTATTGAATGTCATTTGTTTCTCTTCTCTTGCTACTTTTAGGATCCTTTCTTTATCTTTGGAAAAAGTTTTATTATTAAATGTCTTTGGGAATTTGATTATTAAATAATTATTAAAAGAAGACTTGAGGTATTCTTCTTTGGGTTAAATCCTCTTGGTGTTCTATAACCTTCTTGTACTTGGATATTGATATCTGTCTCTAGGTTTGGGGTGCTCTCTGTTATTATCCCTTTGAAGAAACTTTCTACCCCATCTCCTTCTCTACTTCCTCTTTAAGGCCAATAATTCTTAGATTTGCCTTTTGGAGGCTATTTTCTAGATCATGTAGGCATACTTTATTGTTTTTAATATTTTTTTGTCTCTTCTGACTGTGTATTTTCAAATAGCCTGTCTTCAAGCTCACTAATTCTTTCTTCTACTTGATCAGTTCTGCTATTAAAAGACACTGATGCATTCTTCAATATGCTAATGGCATTTTTCAGCTCCAGATTTCTGCTTGATTCTTTTTAACTATTTCAGTCTGTTTGTTAAATTTATTGATAGAATACTGAACTCTTTCTCTGCCTTGTCTTGAATTTCTTTGCGTTTCCCCAAAACAGCTATTTTGAATCATCTGTCTGAAAGGTCACATATCTCTTTTCTCCAGGATTTGTCCCCGGTTTCTTATTTAGTTCATTTTGTGAGGTCACGTTTTCTTGGATGGTGTTGATGCTTGTAAATGCATCTTCGGTGTCTGGGCATTGAAGAGTTAGGTATTTATTGTAGTCTTCTCAGTCTGAGCTTGGTTGTATCCATTCTTCTTGGGAAGGCTTCACTATATTAAAAAAGACTTGGTGTTATGATCTCATCTATTTCTGCTTTAAGAGGCACTCCAAGCCCAGTAACACTCTGGTTCTTGCAGACCCATAGAGATACTGTCTTGATGACTTCTTTTGGACACGATCCAAAAGAATTCTCTGGATTACCAGGCAGAGACTATTGTTCTCTTCCCTTGCTTTCTCCCAAATGAATGGCATCTCTCTATCTGTTTTGGGTCACCTGGAGCTGGGAGTGGAGTGACACAAGCAGCTTGTGGCCACCACCACTAGGACTGTGCTGGGTCAGACCTGAAGCCAGAACAGTACTGAATCCCAAGGCCTGCTGTAACCACTCCCTAGCTATGGCCTATGTTCACTCAATGCCTTGGGGCTCTATAATCAGAAGGTGGCAAAGCCAGTCAGACTTGTGTTCTTTCTTTCAGGATGGCAAGTTCCCCTTGGACTCTGGGCATGTCCAGAGGTGCCACTTGGGAGCCAAGAACTAGAGTCGAGGCCGGGCGCGGTGGCTCAAGCCTGTAATCCCAGCACTTTGGGAGCCGAGGCGGGCGGATCACAAGGTCACGAGATCGAGACCACAGTGAAACCCCGTCTCTACTAAAAAATACAAAAAAAAATTAGCCGGGCGCGGTGGTGGGCGCCTGTAGTCCCAGCTACTCAGGAGGCTGAGGCAGGAGAATGGCGGGAACCCGGGAGAGCTTGCAGTGAGCCGAGATCGCGCCACTGCACTCCAGCCTGGGCAACACGTGAGACTCCGTCTCAAAAAAAAAAAAAAAAAAAAAGAACTAGAGTCGAAAACCTTAGAAATCTACTGGTGTTCTATTGTACTGTGGCTGAGCTGGCACTCAAACCACAAGATTCAGTCCTTCCCACTCTTTTCTCTTTTCCAAATGCAGAAGAGCCTCATCCCATGACCAACACCACCACAAGCCTTTTGGGAGTTCTGCCAGACTACCACCAGTGTTCCTTTAAGACCCAAGGGCTCTTCAGTCAGCTTGTGGTGAATGCTGCCTGGCCTGGAACTCACCATTTACGGCAGTGGGCTTCCCTCTGGCCCAGGACAGGTCTAGAAATGCTATTCACCAGCGAAGCCCTGGAACTGGGGACTCCAAAAGCCTACTTAATGCTCCATCTCACTGTGGCTGTGCTGGTACCTAATGTGCAAGACAAAGTCCCCCATATTTTTTCCCTCTGTTTTTCTCAAGTGGAAGGAGCCTTGCCTCATAGCCACCACAGCTGGGAATGTGCTGAGTCTCACCCGAAGCCAGAAAGTCTCACCCAAGTCCCTCAACATAGTACCTGGGTATTGCTGCTGGTTATTCAGGGCACAATGTCTCTTTAGTTAGCAGGTGATGAATGCTACCAGGACTGAGTTCTTCCCTTCAAGGCAGTGAGTTCCCTTGTGGCCCAGAGTGTGTCAAGAAATATTATCCTGGAGCTAGGACCTAAAAAGGGGCCTCATGGTGCCCTATCCTGCTGTGGTTGAGCTGACATCCATGTGGGATAAGATGAGGTTTCTCTTCAAATAGCCTGATTAATCCTTTATTCTTTAATTCGTAGTACCCCCACACCCCTTTTTCCCTTTTCTCTTTTTTTCTTCCTTTCTGCCTTTGTTACATGCCCAGACATGCCACAGTATCAGGCGTTATCAGTACCAGCTCACGTTCCTTTCCTTATTTGGAAAGAAGACTTGCTCTCTAGCTCATTGCAGACACCCCATCCCCTTTCCCCTCTCTTCCTTACATACCCTCCTTATCTGAAAACAAGTTCAAATGTTATCCAACCGGGATTAGTTTAGATTGTACAGCCCGACCCCGGCCAATGGGGAAAGGGCACAGGGGCAGGACTTGTGTTAGGAATAAAGGCTCTTATGACCCTTTGTTCAAGTATGCTCATGGTGGCTGGCCAAGAAGAAGCACCCCTCTGTGCCGAAGTAAAATTGCTTTGCTAAGAATCCTTCGTTTGAGAGTTCAGTTTCCTTAGGATTTTGAGCATTACTCCCAACATCCAAGATGCAAGACCAAGTCCTCCTCATTCTTCCCTCTCCTCTCAAGTGGAGGGAAGAGGTCTCTTTCATGAGCTGTGCAGCCTGAGGTTAGGGGAAGGGTGATGCCAGCACCCTCTTAGCTGCCCTGGCTGGTGCCTCAGTAGGTTGCATGTTCCCCCAGTCCACTGTCTCTGGGCCCAGTTCAGCACTAGAACTTGCCCAGGAGTTGCAGCCCTTGGAGCCTAGACTGCCTTTCAAGTTTATTTAGAGCCCCAGAGTACTTTAGCCCACAGTGGAAAGGCTTGCAGGAACTGAAGTTCAGATCACTGAGATTGGATTAGCAATTCCCCTCTGGCTAAGGCTGTGTAAATGCTCCCTCTGTGGGTGGGTGTCAGCTGAGTTTGGTCTCATTTTGTTTTCTTTTATAATAGGGCAGCACTGAGTTCAATGCTTCACAACTGCTGTGATCTCCCTTTCCCCAGTGCACAGAAATGCTCTCCACAAACCATGCTGCCACTGCCAGGGGTTAGGAGAGGGGTGGTGTTGGCGATTCAAGGCTATTTTTTCTACCTCTTCAGTGCCTCTTTCAGTGATATGAAGTAAAACCAGGAATTGTAACTGCTCATTTGATTTTTAGTTTTTGTGAAGACTCTTTTATTTGTGTGTAGATAGTTGTTAAATTAGTGTCCTTCCTGGAGCTAGGAGGGAGATGATTGGTGGGGCCTTCTATTCTATCATCTTGCTCTGCTGTTTTTGTGTTTTCTCATTTATCTCTTTTAATTGAGGTATTTAATTTATTTGTGTTTAAAGTAATTACTGACATGGAAGGACTTACTATTTCCATTTTGTTAATTGTCCATATATATGGATGGACAAGACATTCAATATATTTTAATATGTCTTGTCCAGTGGTTTTTGCTCCTTTTCTCCTTTGCTGCCTTCTTTTGTGTTTATGTTTTTGTACTGACATATTTTGATTCTCTTTTCAATTCTGTTTGTGTATACAGACAGTACCCGAATGTAAACACAGCATAAGATAAAAAGTTCCTATGACTTACAATGGGGTTATGGTTTCTACTGAATGTGTATTACTTTTGCATAATTATAGAGTTGAAAATTTGTAAGTTGAACCTAAGTCAGGGACAGTATGCTGTGTTGCCAGCATTAAATGCAATTTTGACTTACAATATTGTTGACTTCTGATACGTTTATTGGTATGTTACCCTATCATAAGTTGAAGAGCGTTGGTATTCTATGCATATTTTATTTGTCGTCACCATTGCAACTACACAAAGAGACTTAAAGTTATAGCAAGACATTTTAAACTGATAACAACTTAACTTAAATTGCATATAAAAACTCTACTTCTTTACATCTCTGCCCCCTTTATGTTACTGTAATAAAACAAATTACCTCTTTTTATATTGTGTATTCATCAACATAGACTTTTAGTTGCTTCCTATGCTTTTGCTTTTAAAATTCTATACCAAATTCAAAAGTGATTTATACACCTATGCTACAATACTTCCAGATTTTATATTTGTTTCTATGTTTATGTTTACCTGGTAGATTTATACTTTTGTATGGCTTTGTGTTGCTGTTCATCATCTTTTCACTTCAACTTGAAGGATTCCTTTCAGCATCTCTTTCAGGGCAAGTCCAATGGTGATGAATTTCCTCAGCTTTGTTTATCCAAGAAAGTCTTCATTTCTCCTTCATTTTGAAGGCAGGTTAGTCCTATATAGTATTCTTTGTTAGCAGCTATTTTTTGTCTCATCACATCCCACTACTTCTAGCCTACAAGGGTTCTGTTGAGACTTTAGCTGATGATTTAATAGGAACTCCTTTGTATGTGACAAGTTGCTTTTCTCTTGCTGCTTTCAGTATTCTCTCTTTGTCATTTTTTTTTTTTTTTTTTTTTTTTTTGAAACAAAGTTTCTCCCTGTCACCCAGGCTGGAGTGCAGTGGCATGATCACATCTTGCTGTAACCACAAATTCCTGGGCTCAAGTGATCCTCCCACTTCAGCCTCTTTTTAATTTTTGACAGTTTAATTGTGTCTTGGTGTAAATGCTTTTAGATTCATCCTAGTTGGAGTTTGTTGAGCTTTTTGAATTTGTATGTCTACTTTTTCCCTCAGATTAGAAAAATTTCCAGCCATTATTTTTTTTGAATAGGCTCCGTGGTGCCTTCTCTTTTTCATAATTTTCTTAGATTCTCATAGTGTGTAGGTTGTTCCATGATGTTCCACATAGTGTCCCATAAGTTTCTTATGCTCTTTTTACTTTTCTTAGTTCGTTTTTTCTCCTGTGTCTCAGTAATTTCAAAAGTCCTGTCTTTGAATTTGCTGATTCTTTCTTTTGCTTGGTAACATCTGTTGCTAAGCTCCTCTAGTGGATTTTAAAATTTAGTTATTGTATCTGCAATTCCAGAATTTCTGTGTGGTTCTTCTTCATAGTTTATATCTCTTTTTTGATATTTTTCCTTTTGTTCATCCACTGTTTTCCTGATTTCATTTAGTTGTCTGTCTGTACTCTCTTTTAATTCATCTGACATTCTTATGACTATTATTTTGCATTTTGTTGTCAGATAATTCATGTATTTCTTTGGGGTCAGTTTCTAGAGACGTAATGTGTTTCTCTGAATAGGCCATGTTTTCCTGTTCCTCTATATGTCTTCTTATCTTCTCTTGGTACTTTGGTATTTGAAAACTCAGCTACCCCTCACAGTCTTTGTGGTCTGGTTTTCTACAGGGAGGACTTTCTCCAGTCAGCCTGGCTAGAGAATCTGGAGACCTGTCAAGCCGTCTCCGGGAATGCACCCTTTTGGGGCTTACGTGTGTAATCGCCTAACTGAAGAGGTTTTTCTATTCAAGCGCTCCCTCTAGTGTCTGTCTATGATGCTGCGGGCTGGCTGGTGCTGCAGTAAGCCGTGGTACTGAAGTTCCACCTGGTTTCTGTCTGTGACACTGCAGACTGTGACACTGCAGACTGATGCTAGACCAAACCAATAGCTCCACCTATTATTTATCTGTAATACTGCATATTTTGGTGCTAGACCGAGCCATGTTGATCATCTTTGTTTTCAGTGGCCTCAAACCTGGCCCTCATTCCCGTCAGCATTTAAACTCAGGCAAGATGGAAACTAGTCCTTGGGTAGCACCCCAAAAAGTCACAACATTGGATCAATGTTCCACTCCTTTCCCCTCCCAAGGAGAAGCCAGGAGTTGTGGTTTCTTCCCAATTTGCATGATTATTACTGATACTGAGCACCTTATAATATTTACCAAAGTAGTTTTTTCCCAATAAAATACTGCACTTTCTCAGAGCCATGCTGGGTACTTTCATTAAACTAGTACTTCATTTTTTACTTCATTACTCAATGTAGCTGAGCAGTTTCTAGTGTACAACACAGTGACACAGATTTCCCTTGTCCAGGACTTAGAAACTGGTGCTAGATCCCTCCGTCTTGCTCCTTGGATCTATCTTCCACCCCAGGTCCTATGTAGCCTGGCTCCACTTGGAGTTTGATTTCTTTCAATCATCCTGGTTTTATCCCCTGGTCAAGGTCAGCTTTAGTCTTAGGTCTCTTATCAGTAAGGAAGCAAGTCCCCTTCTGTCCAGTTTTCTACGTGATGTGATTGTTTTGAGCTGTGCTGTTTCGTGAGCATTGATCTGGTAGTCTCCCATCACCCTGGGAAGCAGCACTTCCCTAAAGCACCCTGAACACCTGGATTCCAACTATTTCTCTTTTGTCTGTTATAGAGCTGGGCTGGTCAGATTAAATATTTTTAGGCTTCATTTTGACATGCCCATGTATGCAGCGCTTTTGTTCTCACCAAATATTCAGGCATCATTATTTTGACAGCAGAATGTCTAGCTAGGAAGGACCTAAACGCCTTCCCCACCCCGTGTGTGTGCGTGTGTGTGTGTGTGTGAGAGAGAGAGGTAAGTGTGTTATGGCGAGTGTGTGTTATAGAGAGGGAAAGAGAGAGAAGTGTGTTAAAGCTGTGATGGAGTAGAAAGACCTCTGCTTCCGGTCAGGTGGATCTGGGTTTCAATCCTGCCTTTGGCCTGATGAGGTGGCGAGAATGTGGGCAAGTCCTAAATCACCCCAGCCTTAGTCCTTAGTTTCCCCTTTCCTCTGCTCCGGAGGTGGTCATGAGAGAAAGGGAGAATGGAAAAGCAACATGGAAAATGACCAAGAAGCCCACCATCACTCATATTGAATGAGAGACTGTAATTTTTATTACCTGAATAATAGGTACCATTACTGCCTCTTAGGAGGAATAATTTGGCAGATTTGAAAGGGCAGTGGTGAAGAAGAATGAAGCAGCTTTCTGCTTGAACCCTACTGAGTCCAGCATGTTCAATAAACTGGCTACAGGGACAGGAACACAAAGGGAGACTGTTCAACAGGGTTGGATAAGCTTGACTTACATAGAAATTGGGGAGGGTTGTGTTATTTTGTATAGGCTTTTCCTTTCTCCCTCTTGTCTTGGTCTGCCATCTTAGTGGCCTTTGGGTTCAGCCTCCCAGCACCTTGTTCTGTGTACTTTATCCTACACACAGGAGGGTCCCACAAGTAGGGTTGGCAGGAAAGGTGGCCAGGGGCCGCTGATGTGGGCGGATTGGATGTGGCCAGTCATGGTGCCTGGGGCCTCAGGCTCTGATAACTGGATTTAAACTAACAAGGCAGGGACAGGGCAGGTGAGTGCTTGGAGCCAGAGAGAAGATAGAGAATTTCAACCCTATTACTCAGAAGAGGTGAAGCAAAGGGCAGCTCTTTCTTCATCTTCCCTCCCTGGAACCTGGTAATGACACATGACAATGCCCCACATCACAGAACGCATCTTTCAGGAGCCAGGGAAATGATAGACATTGATCAGCCCTGGGTTTGAGGCCAGAACAAGTGCACAAACTCCTCCTTACTATCCAGTATTCATTGCTACCTTCCCAGAGAATGATTTTCATAAATATTGTGATAACTTCTAGCCACAGATCATGGGACCAGCTATTAGAGCTGGCAGGACTAAGGAATGTTCTCTGCAGCCCCAGACCTAGGGACTCTCTCTTCTTTTTCCCCCTCTGTCTTCTGCTCTCTATTCATCCTTCTCTTCATTTCTTCTCTCATCCTGATATGAGAGATTGTAGGGTGTAATCATTCATTCATTCAACAAATAATGAGCATGCACTATGTACCAGAACTATTTTTGGTGCTTAGAATACATCAGTGAATAAGACAGACAAAACTCACTGTCCTTATTAACTGAAGTATACATCCCAACTGGGGAGGCAGGCGATACACAATAATAAATAAAGTAAATAAGTTAATGATATAGTATCTTAGAAAGTGATAAGTCCTATGGAAAGAAATGTAGAACAGGGAAAAGAGGTTGGGAAAAGCAGGCTACCAGTAAGGGGCTGTGGGGGCCAAGGTAAGAACTTTGGCTTTTACTTGCAGTGAGACGAGCAGCTATAGCAAGGTTTTGGGAAGAGGAGGGACATGACTTGGCGTTTGTTTGAAAGAATTCCTGTGCTGGCTATAGGGAGACCAGTGAGGGGCTAATTGCAGCAATCCAGGAACGAGAGGATGAAAGGTGAATTTTGGCAATGGGGATAGTGAGAAGTAGTCAGATTCAAATATATGTTAAAGCTAACATAATTTCCTGACATAAAGCATGTGGGATAAGAGAGGAGAGGAATTAAGCATACCTCCTAGGTTTTTGGCTTTATCAGCTGGAGAGATGGAGTTTCTATCAGCTGAAATGGGGGAGTCTGTGGGTGGAGAAGATTTTTGGGGGATAAGCAGAAGGCCAGATTTTGGGATGTAACCTTTGAGATATTATTGGGCAGACAAATGGAGCTGTTGAGTAGACAGATGGACATGAAATTCATGGGGGAAGTCCCAGCTGGAGAAATAAATTTGAGTTCTTGAGCTATATTTCAATGGTATATAAGGCCATTGGACTGGACAAAAGTATCAGAAGAGAGTATGTGGTAGTTAGGAACAAGGGGGTTTGAACCAGACTGCCTGGATTCAAACCCCAGGCAGGCACTTAGGAGTTCTGCAACCTTGGACAAGTCAATAAAATTTTGTGTCTCATTTTTTCTAATTTGCAAAATTAAGGTAAGTATAGGTTATACCTCATCTGGTTGTTATGAGAGTAAAGCAGTTTATAACATGGAAAGTACTCAGAATAGTCTGGCATGCAGTTAAGTTTTCAGTGTATGTTAGCTGTCTATCTGTTTTGCAACGATATGAATTGTTCCATGATACCTGAATATTACTTACCTAAAATATTTTTTTCAAACAATCTCCCTCTGATAGAAAAGTTACAAGTGTGGGATAAAGAACTTATTTTCAGAAACATCTGTGAATAAATTGCTGACATATTGCCTTATTGTCCCTTGTTATGGCTTGGATGTTGGTATGTCCCCAAATCCATAAGTTATCACCTAATATTCAATGTGATGATAGTAAGAGGTAGGGCCTTTGGGAAGTGATTAAGTCATGAGGACTCCACCATCATGAATGGGATTAGTACCCTTATAAAAGAGGCTGAAGAGAGCTCCTTAGCCGTCTTTGGTCATGTGAAGACATAACGTTTATCCCCTCTGCCATGTGAGGACAGGGAGCAAGGTGGCATCTTGGAAGACAGGGCAAACCCTCACCAGACAGTGAACCTGCTGGTGCCTTGATCTTGAACTTCCGAGCCTCCAGAAATGTGAGAAATGAGCTTTTGCTGTTTATAAATTACCCAGCTAATGGCATTGTGTTATAGCAGCCCAAATGGACTAAGATATCCCTGAATATCTCAGTGCATCTTTCCTACAAATAAGAACATTTTCCTGCATGACCCCCAGACCATCAAAATCAGGAAATTAACATAGGCACATTATTATCATCTTATCTGAAGATTCCCTACAAGTTTTGCCAATTGTTTCAATAACATGTTTTTATAGAGAAAGGATCTAGTTACATTTAGTTGTGATATCTCTCTAGTTTTCTTTAATATAGAAAAAAAATCTCCTTTCCTTTATGACTCTGACACTTCTTAAAAGTATGCACCAGTTATTCTGTAGAGTGTCCCTCATTTTGTATTTTTCTGATACTTCTTCATGATGAGAGTCAGGTTTTGGCAGTCTTGGCAGGAATATATGGAAGTGATGCTGTGTTCTCCTTGCCTCCAGTTAGAAGTCACATAATCGGTCCCTCTACTAATCATGTTCACTTTGTTACTTAGTGATGTCCTCCAGGCATCTCCACTGTATTCTTTTTTCCTTTGTAATAAGTATGTAATGTTAAGACTTTTTTCTTAATCCTATGAAATCCAGTTTGAGCACGCGCCCTCACCATGGTTGGAGAGAAAGTGAATAGTAGCTATTTTCCATAGCTCCCCGCTCCATTCTTGGATTGGATCATGGCACCGGGGCTGTTGCCTTCCAAGACAAATGGGACGAATTCTGGTTCTCAGTCTTTATGGGTCACTATGGCCATTGCTCTTTTTTCCAGGCCTAACTGGCCAATTTGAAGTTGGCCAGTCCTGCTGCCTGCTTCAGTCTTTCTATGACAAGCTCTTTCTTGGGGATATTTGATGAGCCTCCCAAAGCTCTAGTTCTTGAAGCCAAAATCTTCTCTGGCATGAATTCAGTACCTCACAGGCCTGGAAATGTCTAGGGCTTTGCATCCTAGCAGGGTGCAGTATTCCACAGCTCACTGAATTCACTATCCATTGTGGAAGACACCCTTGTTTGGGCCTCTGCACAGCCAAATGTTCCTTCTGCCTTGCTAACGGAATAGCCATTCCACCCAGCAATGGTTTCAGGGAAACCTAGGCCCTTGCCCACCCCCAGGAGATGAATCTTCATTGGTCCAAGCCAGTTAAGGTAGCCAGTCCCCTGAGGCTGGGACACAAGTTGAGATTCTGGCCAATCAGATGTGAAGGGGAATGGCCTGGAGGCCTCTGGGGAAAAAATTCCAGTAGCTCACTGTCTGTGTGCACAGAGAATGAATATGGTAAAACAGACAAACACACAAATAAACAAACAAAAAACCCTTGTATATGGATGAGTCCAATACTACCTTTATTAAAGCATCACAGAAACTACAGACTGGGGATTTTGAGCTTTAGGTTCTGAGAACCAGGTAAATAAATAATAAATAAGTCTGAACTTTCCTTCTATCTGACTTTTTTCTTTTTCTTGCCAAGCCTGAGATCACCTCCATCAGGGACTCTGCGAGAAAAATGAGGGTTCCGAACGGTTTTCATGAAACTCATTCTTTTCTCTCTTCTTACATTTTACTAATGGAAGAGTATCAGAAATTTATAGGGATAAGGCACACAGGGAATTGGTGTGTTTTGCATGGTTAATGTAAACATCTTTTTTTTTCTTTTCTAGCTTTGCTGAGATATAACTCATGCACATAAAATGTATAGTTTGAAAATTCGAGTATATTCACAGGGTTGAGATTCACTCGACTTTAGCGTGTAGAGGCTTCTGACGCATCGTTATAAAACATGCCTGCTGGTGTCACTGCAGAGCTCTGGCAGTGCAGTTTTCAACAATACCTTTCCTTCAGTATTGTATGTTTTTCAGTGACCAAATCAGGCAGCAGAAAACTGTGATGCATCTGCCTCATGGGAGGCTGTCACTGCAGAAACAGAGAGCAAATGCACCTTTAAGTTATGAAAGCTGAGATCCAGATGGAAGATGCAAACGTTTGGAAAAATATGGGCTCTGCAGAGCCAGCCCCTTCCTCACCACTTACCCCTGACCCAGCCTCTGTCTTGACTACTTGAGGGGGCATTGCCCCGTTTGTGGGATAGGGGAGGAGTGCTCAAGAGAACCAGCACTGGTGGGCCCCTGACAAGAGTCCTACAACCTGCTCCCTCAAACCCCAGGTCAAATTTGGAGGAACTGGGGAGTTAGGAGAACTTGTGTCTTCCTTCCTGGTGACATGGTTCCTGGAGTTCCTGCTCCCAGTCTGGCCTGGCAGCAGAAGAGCAGAATGGGCTCTATGCTCGGCTTAGGGGGAGAGGACCTGAGACCATCTTGCAGAATTTTCTGGGGGTGCCAGAGTAGCCACATTTTCCAGTGTGCTTAAGAAGATTGTGGGTGGAGCCGAAATCCACTGGTGTGGAGAAGCTCTGGGATCAGAAAGAAGTTATTGCTAGAAGCCCCTATGTGGATCTACTGCCAAGAGCTTCACAGGGGGTGGACATCTTACAATCCTATAAGGACTGATGCCACCAAAGCACCTTAGACAACACTGGGGATGTGGAGGCTGGGGGACCCCGTTTTGATGGAGGAGATCCTAAATTGACCACGATTAAGCTCATGGGTAGGGTGCTTAAAATAGAAATTATGTTCAATTATGGAAAATTTTTAAAAAGTAATACTTTTGCATACCTGGAATTGTGGCTTGAGAGTTGTGTTGTTTTATTTTGATCATATCACCTCATACCTTTAGGACACAATTTCCACATTTGTGAACTAGGACTGGGGAGAAGAGGTTGTACAAAGTAGTACCAAAAGCTTTACTAGCTCAGATTGACTGTGATGCTAAAGGTGCAGTGGCTCTTAGATGTCTCACTGCCCACCTTGAATGCTTTCTGTCTCTGTTACTGTCTTTGCAGGACCTTCTCCCAGGTTCCATCGAGGCTACTGAAGATCACCAAGACAGACCAGGGTGACAGGGAACAAGGGGGCATTCCCAGCCCCTGCAGATATCAGATCTTTTTACCACCAGTTCAGACCATATTTTATTATTTTTAAAGTGATTTGTTGAATAAATATGCCAACAACTCTCAGTAGATATGAAAACAGAAAGGAAAAATATATCTATCATCATGCCATCTTGACAAATAAAAGCATTTTGCCTTTCTGCTTTCTCTTCCAATCCATGCCTGCATAAGTATTAATACTTGTTTTGCACCAGAGCATGGAGACTGCATTGTATCAAAGGGATTTTGGGAGACCAGAAGGATGGAAAAGGAAAATCTGGAAAGTTTAGCTCTCCTGATTGACTGCCCTGGCAACAGACCAAATGACTCCAGAAATAACTCTCCAGCTCTGACCTCTCTCCTGAACTTCAGATGCATCTGTCCGTGTGCCTACTTAACAGCTCCACTTTGATGACGAACCAACATTATATTTAACATGTTTAAAATGGAACTGTTAATTCAGTTCTATTTCACCACCAAACCCATCCCTCCACCTGTCTTCATCATCTCATCCATTGCTCAACCTTGTCATGAATCCATCCCCAGTCCTCCCTCTCCATTGCCTTTCCTATTCAGTCCTCAAGCAAGTCCTGTCACTTCCAATTTTAGGCTCACTTCCCATTAGTCAATTTCTCTCCATCTCTGCTGGCACCACCTAGCTCAGACCACCACATTGCCTCTGGATTTACTGCAATAACTTCACATTTGAATTTTCTGATTATTTGTTTTCCCCTTGTCTACTTGCTCCACAGAAGTCATGGTGATTTCTTAACATGTAAATATTGTACTTTGCTTGGTGTAATTTGCAATCTGGGCAGTGAGACATCTGAGCGTCTCTACCTCTGCAATGTCATCCCATTGTTTACATAAAATCTCAAAGTCTCCACTGTGACCAGTATCCCTGTGTAATCTGGCTCCTGCCCATACCTCCAGCACTGTCCCATGTCCCATTGCCCACACTCTCCAGCTTCACTGTTTCCCTACCACTTCCTGAACATTCTATGCTCCTTCATACCTTAAAGTTTGGCATAATAGGTTCCCTCCAACAAGAAGGTATTTCCCAGGCTCTTTGAAACTTCCAGATATCAGCTCAAACGTTCTCTTTTCAGAAAGGCTGCTAGCTTACCATTCTGTCTAGCTAGCAGCACTTAATTATTAACTCTGTGAAGATCTCTATCATTGCAATCCCCATTATTTTGTGCACTCTTTTATTTTCTTCATAGCACTCATCACATTTGAAATTCTTTCTTTCTCCCTTGCTCCCTCCCTCGCTCCCCTGTATCACTCCCACCCTTCTTTCCTTTCTATCTGTCCTCATCAGACTGTACCCTCACACTTTTACCAATGCTTACTAATGTTTGCTCAGTGTCCATACAATGCTTGAAATATAGTGTGTGCTCAGGAATATGTGTGGAATAAACAAAGGCCTACCCTTCTTTGCAGTGAACAAATATTCATCTGGAAACTCTGAGCTGGGCTTGCTTGGGACATGGGTGGTTTCCTTAAAGGGATAAGAAATCTTTATGTTCAAGCTGGGATTTTTCTGGCAGGTTCATTTTTCCTCTGGCTTCAAAGTATGCAACACCTGGGACATTCTCTGTGTCCTTCTTGAAGTGTGATTTGGGGACATCCTCTATGTCCTTTTTGAAGCATGATTTGGGGAATGAGGAACTAGCTAAAGTTTTTGAGAAAATGTTATATATATCACACACACACACACATATACACACACACATTTTTGAGACAGGGTCTTGCTTTGTTGCCCAGGCTGGAGTGCAATGTTGCCATCACAACTCACTCTAGCCTCTTCCTTTCAGGCTCAAGTGATTCTCACACTTCAGCCTCCTGAGTAGTTACCAGGTGTGTGTTACCACACGCAGCTAATTTAATTTTTTTTTTTTTTTTGTAGAGACCAAGTCTCACTGCGTTGCCCAGGCAAAATACACCCAGGTCTTGAATTCTTGTTATCAAGTGGTCTTCCCGCCTTGTCCCTCCAAAGTGTTGGGGTTACATGTGTAAGTCACTGAAACTCCAAGAAAATGTTTTAAAAGGCCATTTTGAGCAAGACCTGAGAGGAGGCTGTTGGAGTGATCCAGGTAAGTACTGACAAGGGTCTGGGTGACCATACAGATGAACAGGAGGGGACAGGATTAATGGGACTTGGAAACTTAGGGCACCTAGGGCACAAACTGTAGACGCAAGATGTATTGGTCCATTCTTATGCTGCTAATAAAGACAACCTGAGACTGTGTAATTTATAAAGGAAAGAGGTTTAATTGACTTACAGTTCAGCATGGCTGGGAAGGCCTCAGGAAACTTACAGTCATGGCAGAAGAGAAAGCAAACATGTACTTCTTCACATGACAGCCACAAGAAGTACACAGTGAAGGTGGGGGGAAGCCCCTTATAAAACCATCAGATCTCTTGAGAATTCACTCACTATCATGAGAATAGCATGGAGGTAACTTCCCCCATGATTCAATTCCTCCCACCAGATCCCTCCCATGATACATGGGGATTTTGGCAACTACAATTCAAGATGAGATTTGGGTGGGGATACAGCCAGACCATATCACAAAGTGTTATACGTGCTGACACTGCCCTTGCTCAGGCCTCAGAATGAGTGTCTTACTTTTTGTTTCCTAGGAACTTTGCCTCATCCTAGTCCTGGTCCTGCTTCAAGGGGGAGGTAAATTATAATTCTTGCTTCATGATACCCCTCATCATTGGAGACAGCCAAGATATCCTCAAGGTTCTCAACACTGGAGCCCAGGAATGGGAATATTGAAGCTGAAGCAGCTCTATTGTAAGTAGAAAATTTTGAAAAGGAGATGCATATCTGAGGGGGAATATCTCTGTTTCTGTGACTACAAAGGTTCAAAGTCACAATAAAACTAACAGAGCAGGATGTTTATCTCCTCTGGGCATACTTACCCTTTTACAAAAAGCCTTTTCTGTAAAAGACTTTCCTGGACTACACCATCTTCCCAAGTCTTCACAGGGCCATTTTGGTGCTTATATGATGAACCCTTGATCTACTCCAGGACCACATTTCAAACCTGGGAAAGGGCACACATATGTTCTTCCTTCCCATCACCACCCATAGGCACCAAGTGGACTTTACTGTAGAACAGTCTGGCTGACAGGCCAGGAAGCAATGGATTGAGGATGGGTGAAGATCACCTTATCTGTGTCTAGAATGCTGGGCCATGTGGCTTCTTGGAAAGCAATGACAAGAGTTGGGTTTGAATCTGGATTTCTTGGTTCTACCACTCATTATCTAAGTGACACTGGTCAGGTCCCCTCACCTGCAAAATGGAGCATGGCACCCACCTTGTAAAACCGGTATGAGGATGAAATGAGATACAACTGCACTTGAAGTCCCAGGCCCGTGGTGGCACCCAGTAACTGTTTTTCTTCCTTATATGGAACTGTAGAATGTCACAATAGGAAGGGAACTTGGGGTTCTCTAGATAATTACCCTCCATTTACCGTGTTAACCAGGATTTTTTTTCCTTTGAATCTTAAGTACACAGAATTGTATCTATCATAATTCATACTGTATGATACTATCATTATTGACAATGCATGACCCTTTTTATTAATTTGTTTACCTACCTCTTCATCTATACAACTGTCCATTGGTCATTTGTCCACGCATCTCTCTGCCCATCCATCCATCCATCCATCTTGTCCATCCATTCATCCATCCTCCCTCACTCCCTCTGTCCCTTCCAATCAACCATGCATCTATCTATCTACTTGCATACTTATATCAATTTTATATTGTTAATCTGTCAATTTAAAAAAATCTTAATATAAACATTTGTGAAGCCACCATCCATTATGGAAGTTGGAACCTTCACGATAACTTCCACCTACCTTTATGTACTCCAATTTCTCATCCTTCTGTCCCCCTACATCCAAGGTCACTGCTATTTTTAATCTTGTGTTCCTTGTTCCTTTTAAAAATATATGGGTTTCATTATATTTCTGTGTATTTCTAAAAACTAATGTTAGCTGTTTTTAGCTTTATTAAAAGACTATCATTTTGCATGAAACCTCTGGGGCTTATTTGCCCCTATCAATATTGTATTACTAAAATTTATCCATGTTGCTATGTGCAGCTGTGGTTAATTAGTTTTGCTTTCTATAGAATATCCCATTCTGTGAATGTGCTAAGTTTATCACACATCATACTGTAGATGGGCATGTGGATTGTTCTCAGGTTTTGCTAATTTTAAACAATGCCTCCATGTACATATTAGTACATATCTCCTGGTGCACATGTGCAAATTTCCTTTGGGTGTAACCCAAGAATGGAAGTGCCAATTATAGGGTATGTGAATGTTTAACACAACAACATTTTCCAATGCGTTTCCCAAAACAGTTGTGTCCATTTATGTGCCCACTAGTAATGCAAAAAAGATCCAGTGACTTCTTTATTTTTGGTATTTGAACAGGGACAAAATGACATCTCAGTGTGGTTTTGCCATAGCTTTTCCTGATTACTAATGAGGTTGGCCATTTCTTCACATGTTTATTGGCCATAAGTGTTTCATTGAACTCAATTTTAATGATGGAGCTGTAGAGGTTTCATGGCAGAGCTTGGGTGCCCACAAGGGGCTTTCCTTGATGAGCCAGGAAGGAGCCATGAGAAATGCAGGTATCTATTTTTCTCAGGGTTGGAGCCTGTCCTGCCTCTGCTGGGTTTCTTGGTCAGCATCATGGACTCTGAGGTCAGACTTTCCACAGAAAATTCATTCCTGGGTAGGGCATGAGAATCTGCCTCTTACTGTTGACCTTTCCAATCTAGGTGCTCCCTTCCTCTGGGGGTTGCAGGAGATAGCGAGGGATGGCCAGTACTGTTCAGGTCTCAGAAGGCTGATGAGGCAAGAGAAGCTGGGGAAGCAGCTACAGGCATCATGGCAGGTCCTCCTCTGAGGCCAGTCCTTCTGAATAAGACAGGAGGGACTAAGGGTCCTACGTCACTGTGGAGGACTGTCTTTGCAGAGCCTGTGACCTGTAGAGGAAGGAGGGGCTGAGGCACAGCCCATGATTTTCTCATACCTCTCCTTAGAGTCTACCTCAAGGGTGTTGTCTTCATACCAATTCTCTCTGTTTCTTCCTCCCTAAGTGCCCTCTCTCCTTCCCTGACCAGGGAACCTGCCTCTTTGCACATCCTCAGGCTGACTGTGCGAGAGACAAAGGAAGGTCAAGGGGATAGTGGTGCAATTCTCAGGGACCCTCTGGATCAACACCCATTCAAGGTACAGGAGAAATGGGAGAGCCCCAACAGCCTTCTTCTCACAGTGCCCCTGTCAGCTGGAGTCCCACCTTTGGGAGCCTAATCCCATCTGGGGTCCCCCCTTACCTGGAAGAAAGTCTCCTCCTAAAGACATAGATGGCAGAAAGTTCCAGCCAAGGAGCAGGAGGGAGTTGCACACAGGGGTACCTGGTGACAGAACAATGTCAGGATGAGGTTGGATCCTGTTTCCATTAGACTCCCAAGCAGGCTCAGCCCCACCTCTAACTCAGGTCGCAAGACTATACCCTCGTCTTGAGGAGAGTCACCTCACCTATATAAGCCTCAGTTTCCTTCATCTGTAAAGTGGGAATTATAACACGCATTTCAGAATGTTTTTGTATCAAATGGGAGCATCCAAACAAAGTGCCTAATAGGTTCTTAGCAATTGTTGAATCTGAATGGCTTTTGGAGGATGGGTGGGAACTGGGGAAAGATATTTCATATTAGCTTAGTTATTTAAAGGAGCATTTGGTAAAACGAGTGGGTGGTCAGGATTCAGCTGATGAAAGCAGCACTTATTGCAGTTTGGTACTGGAGACACAATGCTCTAAAGAGGATGCCATAATTGTTGTCCCATGTTATAGATGATTCAGAAAGAGATGAAGTGACTTTTCCGGTGTCACACATGGTGAGCACAGCAAAGCCTGCATTTGAACCCGGCCTGTCTATCTCTAGGTCTGAGCCTTTACTTGCTTGGTTATTCTGGTCCTACTCTCCCAGACTCCATTGCTCTTCTTTGGGTCTGCGTAGCTGCCTGCTAGCCTGGACCAGAGCCTGGTTATTCTGCCACGCTTGGCAGGTGAACTGTTTTTTATCTTTCCACTCTGAAGTGTTGACCAGGATATGATTGTCTTGGCTGAATGTGCCATCTGGGTTCTTGGTGGGGCCAAGGGCCTCACAGGTCTTGAAGTATCCATTTGTCTTTAGCCAGGCAATGCCTTTGGGGTAAAACCTTTGCACATGGCAGGTGAGAATGGCAGCCTGGAGTCCTAGGAGGTGGTATGCAGAGATATTCACTGTGGGCACAACTGAAGCAATAGCACTGCCTTTGTTAGTTTCTTCCTTTATGCAAAGCATGCCCAAGGGGTGTCCACACCTTTCTGGGCAGTGTGATGGGTTCTTGGAATACAGCATGAACCAAGACAGACATGTTCCCTGCCTTGCCTTATGGAACTCCCACTCTGGTGAGGAGGACAGGAAGGAAACAAAGCAGTCACATGACCCCTAGGAGAGTTCCAAGAGCCTACAATAGAGGCACTTGACCTGGTCTGCCGGAAGGCAGGTTAGGAAAGGGTCTCCAGAGGAAGTAACCTTTGAGTGGAAATTTTTGAGTGGAAATATGAAAGACGAGTAAGAGTTAACTCTATGTGGCAGATTGCATTTTCTAAAAATGATGGCAGCATACCCCACATGCTCTTCCAGAACTCTGCTACTCTGCATTGGAGGAGGAGTCTATTTCTGCTCCCCTGGACTTTGTGACTGCTTTAATGAATAGAATTCAGTAGGGACAACACTGTATGACTTCTGTGGCTGGGTCATAAAAGCTGGTATGGCTTCTACCTAGCTCTTTCTTGGGACACACCCTTGGGACACAACCACAAGCTATAACTAGCCTATGTGGAAATGTTGGGGAAGCAGGAGCCTAGGAGAGCCAGACTAATGCTACTTTAAGTTCAACTCCATCTTGGAACCAACAAGGCACATTCCTTGCTGGTCACCACCCACAGTTACAGGATATTTACAATTGAAGAAAAAGCCTAAAGATTCCTACAAAGACACATTTCTACAACAGTGGAAAGTCCACATGTCCCAATACCTATAACAATATATGTTTTCGATATCATTATAGTTATTCTTTGACGTACTCACACTCTAGAATGTCAAGGATAGTTTTCTTTAAATCAATAGAACAATACATTTTGTCATGTTGTCTGCTCACGTGCATGTAGACACAGCTTAGCTTAGCTTTTACATGGACAAGACGTCTTTATAAGAAAAACTTAAAACAAAGATGAGGCATTCCTCTGCTTGCTTTCTGAGGACACCCCGCCCTGTAAGTGAGTAGTTTTCAATAAACTATCTCTTCTCACTGTACTCTGTGACTTACCTTTAACTTCTTCCTGTATCAGATCCAACAACCCCCTCTTGGAACCTGAATAGGGACTCTTTTTCTGGCAGCAGAAAGATAATAAGGAAAAGCCCATGCCAAGAAGAACCAAGGCCCCAAGCCAACAGCCAGCACTAATGGTCAGGCATGTTAGTGAAGGAGTCTTCAGGTGATTCCAGCCTCTGAATTGTCCAGCTGAGGCTTAACCATCATGGAACAGAGCAAGTTGTCTTTGCCCAGCCCTGCTGGAATTCCTGACCCACAGCATCTAAAAGCATAATCATTTAAGGGAATATGGTGTAAATTTGGAATGCTGGAATAAATTTGGGGATAATTTGTTATATACCCCTAACAATTGTGAAATATTAGGCAAAAGGGTTTGTGGGGCAGGAGGAAGGGGGTGCTGGGAGAGGGTGAGGGTGGGGATGGCATCTCAGCAGATGGATGGACCTGGGCAGAGGCCCTGAGTTTCCATGGACTTTAGAAAGAAGAGCAAAGTGAATGAGAGAGAGGATGGGTGAGTGAGGCTGAATTCATAGCCAATCTGGAGGCTGGCTATACTTACAGGTGCCCTGGGGGCACTTAAAGACATTCTAAGGCCTACGAACATTATTTTAATACAATTAATTTCCAGATCCTGAACCCTCATAAAACTGTTTACTTATATTGATCTGCCTGAGAATGAGCATCAGGGCCACTTTCTTTTCTTACCTCCGGTTTCTCAATTTTCCTTCTCCCATATCACAAAAGAAAGGCCTTCCTCCCACACTTCCTGAATCTAGCTATGGGGCATTGTCCTTAGTGTAAAGACTTTGGGATGCAAAATACTTTACATTGCAAATACTGCTGGCCAGGAAGCCTGCTTTAACCAAAGCACCATCAACTCCCCCATCTACCTCGCCAAACTGCAATTCCAATACCATGTTAAAGGCTATTTTAATAATTACTTATCAAAAATTTTTATACATTTAGATTGTTTGGATCAATTGTGTAATTCAATCCAAAAGAATGTTTTTTGACACGGAGAGTCTTATGGTCATAAAAATTTTATTTTAAATTTCAATTTATAGATGTGGTTTTGCTTGAGTTCTGTGTTCTCATAGTTCTCTGTGATATGTATCTGTATGATTTTATAGTCAATAAAAGATTTTCCAATGTAAAATATGTTACATTAAGGTAAAATTCTTCATGGGAGTTAGAATGGAAATACAGCATTAGGAAGTAAAAGGAATGATATAAAATGCCTGATTATTAAAGAAGAGCTTCTTTATGTATGTTTAAATGGATGATGGTGGAAATTAAATTATGATGATGTTATTTTTTTCACTGAATATGTTTTGGAGTGATGCAACATTTGTAATACTCCAGGAGTTATGCTCTGTGCAACTATTTAAGTTATAATGAAAAATCTTAGATGTCAACTTTAAAATATATGATAGACTACATGGTTTTTCACAATTATTTTAGGGAAATATGCACAAAAGTGCTTGAATATCACAGTTGAACATCCCAGTAAGATTTTTTTTTTTTTTCCCCCAAGAGAAGTGATGAGCTACTGTAGGGTTTTAAGCAAATGAGAGACATGATCTGGTTTCCTTTATAAAATCCCCTTGGCTGCTGGGAGTTTGGGGATGGACTGTAGAGGGCAATGGTGGATATTAGCGATCAATTCGGAGGCTCTTGCAATTGCTCAGGTAAGAGATGGATGTTGGCTTGAACTTAAGTATTAGTTTAAATAGTGGCAGTGGAAAGAAATGTATGAGTTCAGGAAATATTTGGGAGTGGTATCTGATAGAACTTGGTGATGGGTTGGGTGAGAACAGGCTTCTGGCTTAGATGACTTGGTTGATGGGGAATGTCTTCACTTATACGGGTAGGACAGAAGGAGCAGCAAGCTCTGAGAGGATTGAGGGAGCAGCACAACGCTCATCTCTGAGCTGACCATGACTGAACCACCACTCTTGGGAAAGGTGGGGTTGGGTATTGCCTTTCTCTGGTATCTCTGCATAGGTGGTTCTTACAGGAGGCAGCTCAGAGGTAGTTATCTGAAGAGGTTTAACACTGGATTCAAATTCCACCATGCTTACTGAAGAACCCTGTGACCTTGGGCAAGTCACTTCACTTTTCTGGGCCTCAGTTTCCTCATCTGAATGAAGCAAGGACACACAACTGCCTCTAGTTTCTCTGGGATGATTGATGTGGAGGCTAGAATTCACTTTCCAGGCTCGAGCTCTCTTGTGGTATCTTTTGGTTAAGCAAGACAGACTTCTATTTTGGGATGGAGGCGTTTGAGAAATGAGGAACTAGATTTTTGACAATGATACCATAAATTATCTCCCTTATGGGGTTGCTGTGGAGACTATGGTGCTATTAATGGGTCTCTTTGGTTTTCTCTGGCTGGAGCTGGAGAGAAGGAAAGATGGAGTTCTGGACCCCTGGAAGGAACTTCACCCATCTGCAAGAGGTAATTGAGACTATACTATGCTGAGGTTGGTGGGGGGCAAAGGACAGTACAGGCCCCTGGGGAAAGCCCCTTTGAAGGCAAAGGCAGATGGACTTGAAAAGCAGTGAGGATAATTTCCTTTGCCTTTCTTTCTATATTTCTGCAAAGTTGGATTCAACACAACAGCCTGGACTTGCTCTCGGGAAATAAACAATGGACTCTTTCCTTAAGAAGTAAGAGCCAGAAAGGGCATGTGTGTGTAGCCTGCCTTGCTGTTTCTCCTGTTGCTAGGTGAGTTTAAGAAGCGTGTTTCAAAGGTGGTGACTGGCGGCAAGGCAGTGGTGGCATGGTGGTTTGAACAATGGTGTTGGGAGTTCCCACGGAGAGTTCAGGTGGGAGAAACTTCTTTGCTGTGAAGTCCTAAGTGATCAGGTCACTGCCCCTCTCTTGCCAGCCTCTTCCTTTTCCATGCACTCACCCTCTCACTAGGCCTCAGCCACACTGGCTTCGTCTTTGCTCCTCAGACATGTCTTGCTCCCCACGGCAGCACAGGGCCTTTGCATGCTCTGTTACCTGTGCCTTGAACACTCTGCACTTTGCTTGGCTGACTTCTTTTCATTCTCCATGCCTTGGCTCAAACATCATTTCTTCAAAAAGGCATTTCTTGAGTAAACTCGATTTCTCTCATTTTCATATATTTCAGCAATTTGTTCTTTCTCTTCATAGCAAATGTGATGAATCATAACCATATAGTTGTTTGCGTCTTGGTTGATTGGGTTCACATGACTGTAAACTCAGCAAGGCAGAACCAGGTCTGCTCGGTTTACCATGGAATCTCCAGCACCTAGAATGATGCCACCACATAGCAGATGCTCAACAAAAACCTGTCGAATTAGTGAATGAAGTTCCACCTCCCAAAGACGTTAGAGGGAAGGGAGCTCTGAAAGAGAAGAACCCGATCATGGCATTATGTAGAAGGAGGATGGTCATATAAAACAGGGAACCTCATCATCACCTCACTGCGGGTTTTGTGAGGAATGAATGGGAGGATGCAGGTGACATGATTCAAGCAGGGAGCCTACAGTGGTCACAAAAGGTTGGCCCTATTTGTGTGGGGGGCTAATCTTGGAGAAATTGGGAGACGTTCACATGCCTTCTGAGGGGGCTCTGCAATTCACTGTGAGCCAACTGGCAGGTGACCTGGGAGTGGAGTGAGGAGAAGCCAAGGGTCACTGTAGCAGTGCTGATGATGGTGTAGGAGGAAGCATCTGCAGGTGAGGAGACCTGGGTCTGAAAGGCTGGAAGCTCCATGCCATTTTTGAGTCATTTCACATATATGTTTTTGGCAAAGAAGCCAGTTGAGGTGCAGGTGAGATTCACTAGTTGGCCTGGGCTCTCCCTGTTGGAGTGGCCAGAAATCTTTGGAAGAGAGGGCTTAGCTTTGATCAGGGCAAGGGTGAAGAGAAGAAGGAGAGAGAAGAGAGAGAAATGAAGAGGGAGAGTTACTCTTTAGCACAATAATCACCCTCATGGTTCACTCTGCTTGACTTCTTGCCCCAATCTCTCATCTCCAGTTTTCTCCTCTTCATAAACTTTATCATTACTCTTCTTGTTATAACGGCCAATCAACTGACCTCACTGACTTTACCTCTCAGCTCTTCCAACCTACACTTGGAAACCAGACCGTGGTGATCTTGCTAAAATGGAGATCTGACCATGTTATTCCCTTGTTCACCTTCCTCCTGTCCCCTCTTATCCTCCCTATCTTCTTCCCAAAGTATATTGTTTAAAATGTCACATAAGGTATACCCCGAAAAACAGCAGACCCCTGGTTTCTTCTCCTTGCAAGTATTATAGACCAACAACTTTTAACTATGTTAGCGGATTCTTTGGGCATATCTCTCTGCATTTCTATGTTGATACTAACATACTTATACTGTTATTTTCAACTTTTCTCATTTTTTTTCAGTTTTATGTAGTATGGATCTACCTACTGCTATGGAAGATGACGCTTTAGCTCTCTTACAGCTCCTTCTACCCACCATCCACATTTCTCCTCCTCAAATCCTCCTATTAAAGACACATAATAATTTTTTGTTTTATCAGTATTCAGCATTTATACTATTATGACCAAATGAGCATTGTTCACAATTGGGCCATGTAATATATGATAATTATATTTCCTGTCTTATACAGCTTTTTGTTTTCTGATGAGGTTTTTTAACATGTATTTTTAAATTTTTCGTTTTTGTGGGTATGTAGTAGGTGGATATATTTACGGAGTACATGAGATGTTTGGATACAGGCATGCAACGTGTAACAATCAAATCATGGATAATGGGGTATCCAACCCCTCTAGCATTTACTGTTTTTGTTACAAATAATAGAATTATACTCTTTTAGCTATTTTAAAATGTACAATTAAATTATTATTGACTGTCATCATGTTGTTCTTTTAATGGTGTCATAATTTTCATTTGCTTCATTTTCTATGAACAATTCATCTTATGACAAATTCATCCCCAAGCTTTCTGCCAGATTTCCTTCATGTTTGAAACTACGAAGTACTGCACTGGACTTCCCTTTAGGGTACATGTATATTCAGGAGTACACAAAGATTTTTCAGGGGATTGTATAGACTTGAATTAAAACATCTTTTTATTACGATAAATTTGTAAACATACATAAAAACAGAGAGAAAGTATTCAGCATGGCATTTTAACAGCTATCAACAAATGGCTGATCCTGTTTTGTCTACCCTTCTCCCATCAAGTGCTGGGTTAGTATTTTTTATTGTATATATTTGAAGTGTACGACATGATGTGTAGCTATACATATACTTAGTGAAATGATTACTACAGTCAAGCAAATTAGTATATCCAGTATCCCACATAGTTGCCATTTTTGTGTGTAGTAAAAGTATCTAAAATCCTCCCTCTTAGCAAATTTCGAGTATACAGTACAACACTATTAACTATAGTCCTCACGCTGTACATTAGATCTCTGGGTTTATTCATTGTACATAACACATTTTGTACTCGTGGACTTCCATCTATCTCCCCAGTTTTTCAACTTCCCATCCCTGGTAACCATTGTTCTACTCTGTTTCTGTATATCCAAGTTATTTTGTTTTTTATATTTTACATATAAGTGAGAGAAATTAAAAATAAAATTACCATGTAACCCAGCAAGGTTTTTTTCAGGTACATACCCAAAGAAAATGAATTCAAACCTTGTAAATGTATCTGTACCCCCATGTTTATTGCAGCATTACTCACAATAGCTAAGATACAGAAACAACATAAATGCTTGTCAATGTATGAATGAATAAAGAAATTGTGGCATATGTATACAATGGAATATTATTCAGCCTTAAAAATAAAGAGATCTTGCCATTTATGACAACATGGATGAACCTAGTGAGCATTATGCTAAGCGAAATAAGCCAGACACTGGATTTCTTTAAGGTAAGTACCAGACATGATATTATTTCATTCTTAACTACTTCAGCATGTAGAAGAGTTAAGAATTCCTTTTTTAAAACAACCAAAATGCCATTATTATACTTAAAATTTAATAGTAATTCCTTAATATCATCTAACATTTGTCAACAGTCAAATTTTTCTGCTTGTCTCATAAATATAATTTTACAGTTGGTTTCTTTGAATGAGGATCCAAATTAAAGCCATATGTTACATTTTGTTGATGTCTTTTAAACCTCTATTAATCTAAAGGAGTTCCACTTCCTCTTTGTTCTCTTGCCATTTATTTGCTGAAAAAACCAGGTCATTGACTCTGATGAATTGCCCACATCCTGTACTATTTCCCAGTTTCCCAACTGCATTCAGCTGCAGTCGCTTGCAGTGGTAGTGGGCTTGATAACACGCCCTTTATTGACTGGCTTCACCATTCCCTACTGGTGTTAATTGCACTCAAATCCTTGTCTTAGGGTTGTCTTCTCACTGAACCTATCTCTGTGTTTTAAAGTCCCTTGAAATAATTAGTCTTTGTTTAGTTAAGCCATGAATATATAGTTAGATTAATTAGTTTTACTTTAGATTTAGTAATTTAGATTTTTAGGATTTTTTTTCATTTTGGAATTTGTTTATCAATTATTTAAAAATTCATGTGCTTACAAAGTCAAAACGTAAGTCACAGCACATTCAGAGAAGTCTGGCATCCCCCTTGTCTCTTCCATTCTGTTCCCTTTCTCCTTTACATGTAAATTTTTAAATTATGATTTTAGTTTATTCCTCTTTTTCTAAAAAAACAAGAGACAAGGCCGGGCGAGGTGGCTCACGCCTGTAATCCCAGCACTTTGGGAAGCCGAGGTGGGTGGATCACGAGGTCAGGAGATCGAGACAATCCTGACTAACATGGTGAAACCCCGTCTCTACCAAAAATACAAAAAAATTAGCCAGACGTGGTGGCGGGCGCCTGTAGTCCCAGCTACTCGGGAGGCTGAGGCAGGAGAATGGCGTGAACCCGGGAGGCAGAGCTTGCAGTGAGCCGAGATCGCACCACTGCACTCCAGCCTGGGCAACTGAGCAAGACTCTCTCTAAAAAAAAAAAAAAACCCCAACAACAAGAGACAATATCCATATGCTTGTATTTCTCACTCTTGTAAACATAAAAGGTAGTGTGCTCCACACACTCTTCTATATATTGCTTTTCCTGTTTAATGATATGCTGTGGGTCACTCTGAACTGGTGTGCTGAGTTCCTCCTTATGCCCTTTTAAAGTCACATAATACCCAATGTGCGGCTGTACCATAAGCCTACTCAGCTTTTGCTCTTACAAATAGTGTTGTGATGAAGAGCCTAAGGATAAGTCATCCTGCACTTGTATTGGTAGATCTTTGGGATACATTTCTATAAGTTCAATTGTTGGGTCATGAGGTAATTTTGCTAGATATTGCCGAGTTCACCTCTTTATGAGTTATATGATTTTGCATTCCTAACAGCAAAATATGGAGTACTTGTTTTGCCTTAGCTTACCCAACTGTTGTGCTGTTGAACTTTTGGATTTTTGGTCAAGTAGATATGTGAGAAACTGTGTCTCAGTATAGTTTTTAATTTGCATTTCTTCCTATACAAGGATGGTTGAGCATATTTTTATATGTTTGAAACGTTTGTATTTCATTTTCTATAACTTGTCTTTTCCCATTTATTGCCCTTAATTCTAAAAAGATGACTTTTTCGTCTAAAATTTTAGAAGCTTTCTCTATATTAGGGATTATTTTTTGTTTATGATGTAAATTGCAAAACAGTACACACACACACCTATACACAAGTTTCTTTTTGTACAATGTGATCAAAATTATAATTTTTTAATCTTTCTGCATTTTGAGTTACAGTTGGGAAGGTTTTCTCCATTTTTAAGTTATAAAAGAATATATATATATATATATATATGTTTTCTTTTAGTACTTAAATAGCTTCATTTCTTACATTTAAATCTCTGATCCACTTGGAATTTATTTTGGTGTATGGTGGGAGGAACTAGATAGATACATTTCTGGATTTTTCTGTGCTGTTCCATTGGTCTATTAACTCTTCAAATGATCCAACACCACAGTTGAAAAGTCTCTTTTTTCTCCACTGACTTGCCTTCATACTTTTTTTTAAAGCAATCAATTGACCATATATATGAATCTATTTCTAGAATCTCTATTCGGTTCCATTGATCCACTTGTCTATCTTGATGCCAATAACACACTGTATGATTACTATAGCTCTACAATAATTTTCTGTTCATGACAGATGTTGATCTATAGTTTTGCTTTTCTATGATTCTTTATCTGTAATGCTGGCCTCATAAAATGAGAAGCCTCACTTCCTCTTTAATTTTCTGAAATAATCTGAGTAAAACTGTTAGTACTTCTTCCTCAATTGTTTGATGGAATTCCTCAGTGAAGTCATCTGGGTCTGAATTATTCTTTGTGGGAGGCTTTTTAAACTACAAGTTTAATTTATTTAATAGATATAGAGATAATTAGGCTATTTATTTCTTCTGGAGTGAGCTTTAGCAGTCTATGTCTTTCAAAGAATTTGTCCATTTCATCTAAGTTGTCAAGTTTATTGGTATAAAGTTTTTCATAAAGTTCCATTATAATCTTTTTAATATCTGTGGAGCCTGTAGTAGTGTCACCTCTCTCGTTATTGATATTGGTAATTTGTATCTTCTTTCTTTTTTCCTGATTAACTGTGTGGATATGTGTTTATTACTTTTATGAATTTTCTCAAGGAACCAGCTTTTGTTCCTATTGATTTTTTCTATAGTTTTTCATTTTATATTTCTGATTTCTGCTCTGTTCCTTATTATTTCCTTTCTTCATTTTTTTCCTACTTTTTGAAGTCTCTGAAAAAAACCTTTCTTCTGTCCTAATATAGGGATTTAGTGCTATGAATTTCCTGCTAAGTACTCTTTTGGCTGCATCCTACAAATTTGGTATGCTATGTTTTCATTTTTATTCAGTTAAAAATATTTTCTAGGCCAGGAGTGGTGGTTCATGCCTGTAATCCCAGCATTTTGGGAGGCTGAGGCAGGCAGATCACTTGAGCTCAGGAGTTTGAGATCAACCTGGGCAACACAGCAAAACCCAGTCTTTACAAAAAAATACAAAAATTAGCTGGGTGGGGTGGAGTGCACCTGTAGTCCCAGCTACTCAGGAGGCTTAGGTGGGAGGATCACCGAAACCTGGGAGGTTGAGACTACAGTGAGCCGTGATTATGCCACTGCACTCCAGCCTGTGAGACAGAGTGAGACCCTGTCTCAAATAAATAAATAGATACATACATACATAAAATACTTTCTAATTTTTCTTCTGATTTCTTTTTCGGTAATGTGTTGCTCAGAAGTATATTTAGTTTTTAAATGTTTGGAGATTTTCTAGAGATGTTTGCTTTTTAAATTTAATTTCTATGACTACTGAGGGTTAAATTAAATAAAAATTAAAATGAAATAAATAAATAAATTTAATTCCATTGTGGTCAGAAAACACACTTCACATGACTTGATTTATTTAAAACTTACTGAGACTTATCTATGGCTGAGAATACAATCTATGTTGGTAAATGTTTCTTTTGTAGTTAAAAAGAATGTGTATTCTCTTGTTTTGGGATGGAGCATTCTATAAATATCAGTTTGCTCAAGTTGGCTTATAGTGCTGTTCAAGTCTTCTACATCTTTACTGTTTTTCTGCCTCCTTGTTTTACTGATTATCGAAAGAGAGGTGTTGAAATCTGACTATAATTGTAGATTTTTCTATATATTCTTGCAATTCTATGAATTTTGTTTTATGTATTTTGAAACTCTATTATTATATGCATCAACATTTAGAATTGGTATATTTTATTAATTTTTGATCAGTTTATTATAAATGATATTCTATATTCTCATAATTTCTTTATTCTAAATATACTTTGACATTAACGTAGGCATTCCATATTTTAAAAATTATTGTTAATGTTGCATATATTTTTCTGTCCTTTTATTTTTAATCTATTTGTGCCTTTATTTTTGAAGAGAATTGATCCTCTGCAGGCAGTAAATAGTGGGTCCTACTTTAAAAAATCTAATGTGAAAATCACTTTATTTTAATTAGGGTGTTTAAACCATTTACATTTAATATGATTATTTATATGACTAGGTCTAAATCTATGATCTTGCTACTTACTAGCCTCATCTCTTCTTTGTTCCAGTGTACCTCGTTTTCTGTCTTCTTTCAGATTGATTTTTATGATTCTGATTTATCTCTTTTGTCAGTTTATTAGCTGTTACTCTTTGTTGTGTTATTTTACTGGTTGTTTTGAGATTTCTGGCATACATTATTAACTCATCATTATTTATCATGAGTGATAAGATATCACTTCACATATAGCATAAAATTCTTACAGTAATATATTTCTATGTCTCTCTTCCTGGTCTTTGTGCGATTTTTCTTACACATTTTACTTTCCATGTATGTTATAATCTGTCAAATATATTATTATATTTGCTTTGAACAGTTGACTATGTTTTAAGTACATTTAAATGTACTTTAAAAATATTTTCCCACATTGTTACTATTTCTCTTGCTTTTAATTTCTTTGTATATATCCAGGTTATCTGGTATCATTTTACTACTGTTGGAAGGACTTCTTTTTAACATTTCTTGTAGTGCGGATCTGTTGATAATGAATTCTTTCAGCTTTTGTATGACTGATAAAGTCTTTATTCTTCACTTTAAAAATTGTGGTAAAGTACACATAAGATCTGCCATCTTAACCATTTTTTAGTGTACAGTTCAGTGACATTGAGTACACTCACATTGTTGTGCAACCATCACCACTATACATCTCTAGAATGCTTTCCATCTAACAAAACTGAGAAAATATATGGAATGCATCACAAATTTGCATTCCATCCATGTACACAGGCCATGCTAATCTCTGTATCGTTTCACTCTTAGTATCTGTGCTGCCAAAGTGAGTACTTAACCCCAGCCTGGGCGACAGAGCAAGACTGGCTCAAAAAATAGATAAATAAATTAAATGCTTAATTAATTAATTTATTTTAAAAGATATTTTTGCTAGGTAAAAATTCTAGAATGACTTTTTAATTATCGTTTTCGTTTAAAAAATGCTTTAAATAGCCAGGCACGGTGGGGCATGCCTATAATCCCAGCATTTTGGGAGGCCGAGTGGGGGTAGATCACCTGAGGTCAGGAGTCCGAGACCAGCTTGGCCAAAATGGTGAAACTCCGTCTCTACTAAAAATACGAAAATTAGCCAGGCATGGTGGCAGCCACCTATAATCCCAGCTACTCGGGAGGGTGAGGCAGGAGAATTACTTGAATCTGGGAGGCGGAGGTTGCAGTGAGCCGAGGTCATGCCACTGCACTCCAGTCTTGGTGACGAGGGTGAAACTCTGTCTCAAAAAAAAAAAAAAAAAAAAAAAAAAAAGCTTTAAAGATGTATCTTAAGCTTGCATTATTTTTGATGAAAAATCTCCTGTCTTATTTATTTTTTGTTCTTTTGTACTTAATATTTCTTTTTAGGGGGCTGCTTTTAAGATATTTTTTTTATTGGTTTGTGCATCTTGGTTTGTGCTTGGGGTTCATCGAGTTTTTGGATCTGTGGGTCTGCAGTTTTCATCATATTTGGAATATATGTGACCATTATTTCTTCAAATATTCTTTCTGTCCCCTCTTCCACTGGTGTCTCCAATACATATCTATTAGGCCACTTGAAATTTCCCCATAGCTGCTGATTGATGCTCTGTTTATCTTTTATACAGTTTTTAATTTTTTTGTCTTATATTTGAGTGTGGCTTTATATATTCCATTTCTATCTCTCTATGTGTCATTTTTAATAGTTTCTGTTGTTGTGGCTTTAAGTTCATTAATCTATTTTCTTCAATGTCTTATCTGCTATTAATCCTACTCAGTCTATTTTTCGTCTTAGACATTGCAGCTTTCATCTCTAAAAGTTCAATATGGATCTTTTAAATGTTTTCCATGCATCTACTTCACATATTCAGTTTTTCTTCTAGCTTCCTGAATGTACAGAGTATACTTATAATAACTTTAATTTCTTTGTGTACTAATTCTATCATCTGTCTTTTCTGGTTAGTTTCAAATGATTACTTTTTCTTATTATGAATCACATTTTCCTGTCATTTTCATGCCTGGTAATTTTTTATTGGATGCCAGATATTGTGACTTTTACTTCATTGGGTACTGGGTATTTTGCCTTTCTATAAATATGCTTGAGCTTGTTTTGGAACATGGTTAAATTACCTGGAAGCAGTTTGAACTTTTCATGTTTTGCACTTAAGCTTTGCAAGGCAGGCCTCCAGCATCATTTGGTCTAGGGCTAATTCTTTTTCCTTTACTGAGGCAGAACTCTTCTGTGTGTTCTACCAGATGTCTCATGAATTATGAGTTTTTTTTCACTCAGGTTGTAAAGATCAGGCACTATTCTTAGCCTTGTGTAAGCTCTGGAAATTTTTCTCTTCTGGCCTCACGTACTTTTCTCATGTACATAATACACTTTTCAACACTTCACTGAATATTCAAGGGGGACCTTTTACAGATATTTGGAGTTCTCTCTCTGCTCTTTGGTGCCTTACCCTAAAAACTGTAGCCACTTGGCCTCTGTGGACATCCAGGTCCTTCTTATCAACTCAGGGAGAACTTCAGGCTCCACCTGAGTTATCTCTTTCTGTATGGTGGTCTTAAAGCCTTCTCAGAGAGAACTCTTGGGGCAGCCTTAGGGCTCACTTCATTTGTTTCCCATTTCACAGGGATCACTGTCCTTTGTTGCCTGGTATCCAATGTCTTGTCTACCATTGTTTTAAATAATTTGCCCAGAGTTTTAGCAAGAGAGTAAATCCAGTCCCTATCACTATTTTGGTAGAAGTTGCCCCAAATATTTAATTTAATTTTATTTTGCTATTGTATATGTGTTTGTCTTTTTTCACTGTATATTCTAACTGGTTTTTCTTTGTATATATGAAGGTTATTGATTTCTGTTTGTTGATTTTATAACTTGCTATGTTACTTAAATTATCTTGTTTTTTATAGTAGTTTAATGTTGATTCTATTAAGTTTTCCAGATATCATATCATCTACAAAGAGAGATAGTTTTCCCACTTCCTTTGCAATTAATATGCTTTTTGTTGCTCTCTCCTTTTAAAATCATTGACAAATACTTCAACGTAATGTTAAATACTGTTAGAAATGATGGGCATGAGTTTGAAGACTATTTAAGTATTCTACTGATTCTATCTTTTGGAGATGTCCCTAGTAATGTCGCAAGTCCTCCTGTTCTGGAATGGCCCAGTGGCCATTTCTATGCCTCCTGCACAGCTGTTATCTTAGGGTTTCCAATCCCCTATTCCTAGTTCTCATTCTTACCTTTTTTGTTTGTTTGTTCGTTTGACTCCTATTTTGGTAAAGCACAAGGGGATATAAAAAGCAATTCTTGATGATCTTGCAAACTCCATAGATTGGCTGGGTAAATGATTTTAGCTTGCAAATAATTTTCCCTAAGAATTTTGAAGGCACTATTCCTTGTGTTCTAGGGTCTAATATTGTCCTTAGGCATCTCATGCTGATGTCACTCACAGTGCTTTGTCCATAATTTGCATTTTAGTTTCAATTCTTTAAAATTGTATGACATTCTCTTTGTCCCCAAAGACTACCTACCATTCTCTTTGTTTCTCCATGGCTGTAAGGTGCTAAAATTTGAAAGTCCCCTAAATTATCGTGATGTATGTTTCTGTTTCTATGGTTCTGTTACAGTAAATTATCACACTTATTTTTTTAAAGAATCATAATCATTAATTCACCAATACAAGTATGTCTGAACTAACTGTTGGGCTTCCCAGGCTTTCCTTTAATGAGTGCTGTTTAGAGTCTTGCAGGGTTTGTCTTTGGCCATGACTGAATCAGCCAGGATCAAACCCAAGAATATACAGAACTTATAGAAATACAGAACAAAATTTAAGAAATGTAGGAATTACATATTCTGTATCAATAATCTACATGTGATTGTTATAACTTTCTGCCTCAATAAATTTATCATTCATATCTTATGGCAATCTATGGTTCCATGCTTTTAAGATTATATTTTTAAGTTTAATTGGTTGTAGTATCCTGAGTACTGATGATATATAATAATATAATTATTATTATACAGCAGACACTCTTCTAAGTGCTTTCCATTTATAAGCCCATTCATATTTATAATTCTTATAACAAATCTATGAAGTGGATACTATTGTTATCCCTACCTTAAACACAAGGACATTGAGGCACAGAGAATTTAACATTAAGAATCTTAATTGAGAATTAAGGTCACATAGGCTGGGCATGGTGGCTCATAGGCCTGTAATCCCAGCACTTTGGGAGGCTGAGGTGGGAGGATCACTTGAGGTCCTGAGTTCCAGATCAGGCTGGCCGACATGGTGGAACCTCGTCTCTACTAAGAAAAATCCAAAAAAATTAGCCGGGCATGATGGCCTATAATCTCAGATACTCAAGAGGTTGAGGCACAAGAATTGCTTGAACCTGCGAGGCAGAGGTTGCAGTGAGCTAGGATCACGCCACTGCACTCCAGCCTGGGCAGCACAGAGAGACCTTGTGAAAAAAGAAAAATAGAATTAAGGTCACATAGCATATAAATGGCAGAGCAAGAAGTTGATCCCACACCATCTGGCCCTGTAGTCTACTTTACCCACTGTGCTTTGTGGGCCTTTGGAAGCTGTAAGATTCTAAAGAGTTAGGAGTCTACTGATAGATGGCCCTGGGGTTACATTTCACCCTGCTTCTTCACTGTGACCTCTCACTATCCCCATCTTCTATTCATAATCTTGGCACAGGGGCAAACAAAGGGGGAGCCTTGGGCTGGGCTCCCAGGGATTGTAATTTGTTTTAGGACAATGCGCTGGATTTCTTGGGATCTGTACTCACCACGCACAAACATCTGGGTGCCTGGTCCAGACTTAATCTCCACGTTAAGCTCCCTTTCTGGAATTTCACACGGTAGTAGGTGCCGGCTCTGCTGACATGATGCTACAGATATGGATGGAATAGTTCATCTTGTTTCTCTTTGTGATGTCTGAAACAGTTCTTATCCAGGGGAAGTTGCCTTCCTTTTGGCTGTAGATTAATTCCTGGCCTGGTCCAGTTCCTCTGAACCGCTGGATGGGCCCTACAGGCAATAGGGAGGTCACAGTGCAATGACCAGTCTCCAGCTGTGACACAGTCTCCAGCCGTGACTGACACGGACTTCTCAGGCTGAATCCCCTGCAGCTCCTCCTCGCCTGCCACTCCTAGAAGAACACAGGTCAGCTCCAAGCTCCAGCTGGGGCTGAGGCTGCGGTCCAGGTGCCTGGATTCAGATTGCATTTGAAGCCCCATTAATTCTTTGTTTCCATATCATGTATTAGCTTTTAGGATGGTCACGTTTCTTAACTGGGTATCAAGAGAAACATAGAGACAAGACAGACAGACAGCCCTTGCTAAGGACACAGTCAGGAAGTCACAAGAGAAGACATACATCTAGAAAAGATGTTCAACAACCCCGGTAATCCCGTGAAGTGCATAGTTAAACCACAAACAAATTGCTAACCTCCATGACAGACTAGCTGGAAAAGTTTTTCAAAAGATGTACACAAGTTTCAGCACATGAAAGTTAGAGCACATTTTCAGGCTGCAATAAATACTAGAGGCAGGTTGGTACCAAGGCAGGCAGAGAGGTCGATGAAACAGAAGAGAGAACCTAGAACTGGACCCAAGTAAATAGACAGATATACTGTACGATCAAGCTGGCATTTTATGTCAGTGGAAGAAAGCTCTCTTGAAGAAGGCAAATGAAACTCCTAAAAAGTAGCTGTCTCCAGGGAGCCAGATGAGTATGGGGCTTTTCTTGTTTACTTGTACGTTTCTTCCCTGTTTGGATTATTTTGACAGCAAGCCTGAAATACAATAAAAATAAAATAAAATAAAATAAAACATTTCTCCCTCCTGCAAGCTAAGAGCAGCCACAATTTTTAGAATATTAGCTTAGCAAACATGAAAAAGATTGCCAATTTTCTGTGTTGCTAAGGGTGTGGTGAGGCAGGCACTCCCACACACTGCTGATGGGAATAAAAATTGACACAATCTCTCCAGATGGCAATACAGCATTATAGTCATGATCTTATGGTCTATGTACCTGTGACAAACCCATATTTAAACAAGTAAAGTGGGGAGATACTTTCACCAAATCTGTTTTGGTCACAGATGTTCAAAATACCCCCTGTCCATTGCTGCTGCTTCTGTGCTGTGTGGTGAGATAACGTATTACTGATATTGAGACACTCACGTTTTATTGGGAAATGGTTTTTGAAACCAAAAAACACTTTTGAAATGCAATTTCCCAATAAAACTCACACTCTTTGACTTAGTAATTCCTCTTCTAGGGCCTTATTCAAAAGAAACAATCAGACAGGGGTGAATATGCTTTGTAAAGGAATGGCAATCATAGTATTTACAATCTAGAAAAGTTTGATGTAAGGCCCATGTCCAAGAATAGGAGTGAGTTAGAAAAATGATGGTACAACCACAAAATGGAAAACTATGTAATGACTGAACTGATAATGTTGATGTATATATTGGGGATGTATTGATGATGCTGCAGACACATATATATTTTTATCCCCCAATATAACTGGAAAAGGATCGGCCGGGCGCGGTGGCCCCTGTAACCCCATCACTGAGTAAAAGAACGAATAAATCACCATAACATTTTGTAAAAAAAAAAAAAAAAAATACAAAAAAATCCTATTTTTGTTAAAAGTTCGGTGTATCCGGCCACTGCACTCCATGGGTGAAGCGAGACTCCGTCTCAAAAAAAAAAAAAAAAAAAAAAAAAAAAAGAACGCACAGTGAAGAGGTCAAAGTAAGAGCTAGTGGAATCCCATTGACCCAGGTTTTAATACCTCCTCTATTGCTTGATTGCTATAGTTTAAATATTTGTCCCCTCCAAAATTCTTGTAGAAATTCAATCCTCAATGTGCAATATTGAGAGGTAGGGTCTTCAAGAGGTGATTGGGTCATAAGAACTCTGCATTATTTCATAAATTAATGGATTCATGGGTTATCATGGGAGGGGAACTGTTGGTTTCACAAGAAGAGAGAGAGAGACCCAAGTACAGTATGCTAGCATGCTCAGTGCCCTCACCATGAGATACCCTGTGCTGCCTCAGGACTCTTTAGAGAGTCCCCACCAGAAAGAGGGCTCTCACCAAATGTGGCCCCTTGACCTTGAACATTTCAGCCTTTATAACTATAAGAAATAAGTTCTTTTTCTTTATGCATTATCCAGTTTCATGTATTCTATTCTAAGCAACAGAAAATGGACTGACATTGATGAAAATAACCTCCCTGAGGCTCTGATTTCTTATCTATGTAATGTATACAACATGGAAAGTAAAACTTCTCATGCAATTTTGTTGTGAGACTGAAACCTGAAAATCTTTGAGAAACCCTCAGGACTGTGCTCATAGAAGGACTTCTGTGAAATGCACTTTCCATTTTTAACCACAAGTCCAGTAGGCTAGGTTCCAGCCCTGACAACCTGGTGATTCTAGGAAGCCCACACCCTTCTTTGGCTTTTAGTTCCTTTTTCTACCAAGCCTGATGGACTATTCTCATTTCCCATGACTTTTGTGAGTTCTAAGTGAAGACATAGACTTGCCAAAGACACAGAATGAGTGGTGCAATGGCCTGATGCAGCAGGACGATTTTCATGTGCTCATATTCACACTTCCTAAGCCCTAAAAGGCTGTAACAGCCAGAGTTCACGTAGGTGGTTCTGTGTGCTACACTCCAGAACTACACTGTGTGTTACTCCAAACACTTAACTATATTAATTAACTAGTTTGATTCTCACCACAACTTTATTGGAAAGGCATTATTATTTATCCTGATTTCACAGACAAGAAAAGAGTCACAGAGAAGTTGAGTAACTTATCCATAGTCAAACAGCCTACAAATGATGAAACTTGGATTTGAACCCCGGCCTGTTGGCTTTTTTTTTTTTTAGATGCCTGTGCTTTTCACCACTTTATTAGGTGGAGTCTCAACTGAGATGTTAACACCACTGGGAGAAGGATGGGCGCCCCTCCTGACTGTCCAGATCAGCTTTGGAGAGAAGGGAGTAGACAGGCAGGAGAAACGCCCACATCAAGAACATAATCCTAGGTTACTGAGATTCTGGGAGACTTACTAGTCTAAAAAGGACAATTTAGCATTTTTTTCTAATAGTTCCACATTGTATGTGTAGTACTTGTTATCTATCTATCTATCTATCTATCTATCTATCTATCTATCTAATCTATTAATCACCTATCCATCTATGTGTGTTCATCTTAATGACAGCATCCCTGCCTCCCTCCTGGGGACGGAGGAGTCAAACGCTGCTCCTCTACTTCTTCCCTCAGGATGGCATCAGGTTCTGCAGGTCAGGCCTATGGGGTCGTGGAACCTTCACAGGGTGTCAGGGGTATAGGAAGTGAGAGGGACTGGGCACCCCTGTCATGGGGAAATGCCTGGATAGGAGAGAAAGCAACCCCTCCAAGCGATAAGAATTCTGGAAGGATTTGTTTTGGAGACACATGTTATAAAACAAACTGTTTAGGGAAGTGTCTTAAAGAGGAGGGGGCAGCAAAGAAAGAGGCCCTAGAATAACAGAGATTGATCTGCCCCACTGCAGGTGGCCAAATGGTACGGCCGCCAAACTCAGGAGAGCATCCCTGCACCATGGTACCTGAGGGTGGGGGCATTCCCCTGTGAGTCCCAGCAGCCAGAGGCAGCAGCAGGGATGGATGAAATCGTTTCTGTTGTTTCTCTCAGGCAGGGCCGAGAGGCAGGGACGGGCATCGTGGTGGACCCTGGAGCCTGCTCTGCCTGTAGGTCTGTTTTGGGGAGGTCCTGGATTCTGCTCTGCTGAGAGAAGCAGAACTATATCTTCCATGATGTAAGAGGAAGTTACTATGATGGGAGGAAAGGGCTGTGGGATTATGACAGTTCCAGTTTCTAGATTATGAGATAGGAATCAGACAAAAGCTAAGAAGTTACTGATATAAGGGTCCCAAGGTGCTTGGAGGGGGCCTGGCAGACACCCTTAGTACCGAGACTCTGCCCTTTGGGCCCCTCACTTTGTGTCAGGTGTGCTGGTGACCCTTCCTCATCCAGGAGCCCAGGAACACGATCTGTCATAGAGAAAGGTGTGTCCAGCCTCCTGTGATGGTCCAAAACCTGGGCTCAGATGAGCTGTGCAGCTAGTCAGGAGGAGGGCTCCTGGGAATGGGGCTTCACAGGTGTGGGTCCCTGTTTTTCCCCACTCCAGAGGTGTCAGTTGTGAAAATGAGCCTGAAGCCACGTCTGATGGGAGGCTTTGGCTCTTCAAAGTACACTTACAGGGGAAGTGGCTTTGAGTGAGCAAGGAGTTAGATCTTGGGAGGAGGAGAATAGCTTCTGTTTTAGAGGAAAGGGGAAGAAACCTGTGTGTGTTAAGCGGGAGGTGCAGGGCCTTACGGTGCTCATACTGTAGGAACAGTGACATGCAGAAACACAGCTGGGAGGAGGAGGGGTATCTCTTTTGTCTGTCCCTAGTCTGGGGCCATCTCTTGGGAGAAGGGAGTGGAGGAGCTGTAGAAATGCTCACACCAAGAATGCATCTCCTCTCCTCCTTCTGAGCAGCAGCCACCTGCACATGAAATCACATCCAGAGCCTCTAGCGATGAGCTCATCACTTCTGTGGGCCCAGTGCCAGACACTGCCTCCTGTGACTTAGTTTCCCCACTGCTCCCGACCCCTGCCTCCTTGCCAGTGGCTGACCGGATGTTGGTGATGTGAAGGAGTGGAATGAAAGGGGCCAACCAGCGATGGGATTTGATTACTCTGTAGCATGATGAGTGTCCCTCTCCCCTCGACACCTTATTCTAGCTTGTTAAACATTTTTTTCTGAGAGGGATTTCTTGACAAGGAACTGGTCAGAGTGTTCCATTTAGCACTCATTGTTCTAACTCTAATCTCTGTCTTCCTGATGACAGATTCTATTCTCCAGAGCTGATTTCAACAAGGTCCCTCTTCCCTCATGCTCTTTGACACTCCTCCCATGGAGATGTAGGCATATGTTACCTCCCGCTGAGTCTGGGCAGGCCTGTGACTGTAACAGAAGCTATGTGATGTGACTTCTGAGGCTAGACCATAATAATTCCCTGTACTTCTACCTGGCTCTCTTGGGATGCTCATTTTTGGAACCTTGCCACCATGCTATGAGGAAGCACAAACTAGCACGCATGAAGAGATCACATTGCAGGGACACATGTAAGAGTTCTAGCTGACATCCCAGCTAAGATGCAGCCAATATCCATTATCAATCATCAGACATGTAAAAGAAGAAGCTTCCAGATGACCCAGCAGTTGAATCATCCCCAGGTGAGTTTCCTAACTGAGACCCCAGGCAACATATAGCAGAGACAAGTCATTCTCGTATCCTGTCTGAATTCCTTACCCATAGTGTCATTGATCATAATAAAATGCCTGTTTTTTTGACCTTGTGTTTTGGGGTGTTTTGCCATGCAGCAATAGTAACTAGACAGCACCCTTGGCAACATTTTCCTTACCACCACTCATTAGCTTCTGCCTCCTTCACTGGACTTGCTGTTCCTTGTTGGCAGGAACCACTGAATACGGGGATTAAAAGGCAGGTTTTGGGGCCAGAAGGAACAGTGGGTCAGAATCTTGGACTTAGGTGGTATTTGCATGGAAGTGGGTAAGCCATTCACATGCCTATGCCCTGCTGTCTGCTAAGCAACTACAGAGCATAGTCATCACTCACATACCATCAGCTCTTTTTTCTGTGTCCTCATCTCAGTGTATGTCATACATTGAGATGGGATTTGATTGTTAAACCAGAAAACCTTGGTGTCATTTTTGATTTTGATAACTCCTCCCATTCCCCATATCCTTTAATCTAAATATATCTTTAGTCTGTTCGGACCACTATAAGAGAATACCATAGACTGGGTGGCTTCTAAGCAACATGAATTTATTTCTCACGTATCTGAAGCCTGGCAGGTCTAAGACCCAGAAGCCGGCAGATTTGGTGTTTGGTGAGGGCCCACTTCCAGGTTCATAGACAGCTTCTCACTGTGTTCTCACACGGTGGAAGGGGCAAGAGAGCTCTCTGGGGCCTCTTTTATAAGGACACTAATCCCATTCATGACTCTACCCTGATGACTGAATCACCTCCCAACAACAGCCTTCCTCCTAACACTGTCATATTGGGCATTAGGATTTAACATATGAATTTGGAGGGGACAAAAACCTTCAGTGCATAGTGATTTTAAATCCTCCTGCATCTTTCTCTCCACTGTCATCTCTGGCTTGGACAGGCTACCATTTTGCCTCCCTTACTCTTTCTCTATTTCAGTCTTTTCCTTATGCTGTAGTCAGAGTGATACTTTTAGAAATTTAGAGAAATCTGACCATGCTTCTCTCTGGTAGTGGCTTCCCACTGTTCTTAGGGAAAATGAAAGATTTTCTCTTGTTCCTGACTGATCTGGCTCCAAATGCTTTGCCAGCCTCAGCTGCTAGCCCTTTCACTCCCAAGATGCTGCTCTTTCTTCCCTGAACTTCAGATGACCACTCCCTTCTCCTCCTTTTTGTAGATAAACTGAGAGTGCCCTTAGTACCTTGTAAGAATTGTAATCAGATGTTTATGTTGGAAGTCTTCCTTACTTGCTAGAGCACACACCTCAGTGAGAACAGAGATTGGCTCAACTCTCTTTCCCACTGGGAATGCTCAACAGGTGTTTTGTACCCAGGAGGAAATAGCCAGTGGATTCATGGTAAGTGTTCACAGTGACCCCAGGTGTTTGGACTCTGATCTAGCTCTCCCCAGAGGCATTACTGCCACAGGATCCCTATCTGTTCAGGGATCTCACAGTTGCCCTTTCTTTTTTCCCCTTTTTGGGGCTCCCCCATCCCTGGAAACCCTGGGAGCCTGACACTGATTAACTAAACCATAGTAGTAGCCTCACAGCTACCTCATCCTTGATCTCCACTTGGTCAGGACTGGGTTCTACCCTTAATTTTGGATGCTCCCTTGGATAGATGTTGCTGGAGGACAAAGAGTTGATATCTAGCCTTGTGAGGTGAGACATTGCCTCCTCCTTGGGTCCTAATTCCCTCTCCTTTCCTGAAGACATCTTTTGCAAATGCTTGATCAAGTCCCTCTTCCCCCATCACCACATCTGAGATGGAGCTTCTTAATGTATTCCAGGAAATCCTGGGGAAGTAAGAGTGATGTGCTCCTCTCTTGCCGCCAGATGAACCTGGGCACCATGTGTCCTTGTGGGCTCTTCTTGGAATGACTTCTTCCCTAATGTTAGCCTGATCCCAGACCAGGCTGTGGCCACAACCTTGTCCTGCCTCCCTGGACCTCCCCTCAATTTAAAGTTAGGCCATCTACTTCCTGTAGAATGGAGGGTGAAGACTCCATCACCAGCAGCACCTTGTGGCCTAGGAGGAGAGTCACAAAAGGAAGGGTGGGCAACAAGTATCATCAGAGGGCACAAGGGGGTCCATCCTCCAGGACTTTCACTTTCCCATCTGAGGCTCCCAGGGTCCATCTTAGACAACTGTTCCCATTGCACTATGCCTTGCCAGCACAAATACCTGAGACAGGAGCCCAGGTGAGAACACATGCATCTCACACTGCTGGGCTAGGCCTTGTCTAGGAAAAAGGAGGCAGCTCCAACCATTTAACTACCTTGTATTACCTTGTTAGCACTCAGCATAGTCCTATGAGATGGGTATTATGATTTCTATGTTGCTGAGAAAATCAAGGCTCAGAGATTTTAGAAACTTTCCAGGATCACAAGGTAGTGAGAATCAAACTCATGTTTGTCAAACACTGTGCTCATCCTTGTTGCCCCTCTGAATCAAGAAAGGGCAGGAGATCCAGACACCCGGGACACCCAGAGCCTGGAGCCTGGGAGAACACCACCACATCAGGGCACAGAAGGATATGTCTACACTGACAGTAAGTGGAACATAGATGTGTTCCTATTGAGAGAATTTCAAGGCTGCTCTGCTCAGCACCAGGAAGGACCTGGGTTTAATCAGAAAATGATAAAAACACTAAAAAATCTCCTGGCAAGAAACCATTAAGATCATTTAAGGAAACACAGACTCCCTGTCTTGGCAGGAGTTTCAGACATTATCTAGTCCTCTTATGACCTTGTACCTTAAAATCCTAGTACCTGAAATCCTGTTTGAGACCTTAAAAGAAAGGGCAACAAATAATATATAAGAGATCTCTCTAGGGAGTTGGATTGGGTGTACTTGATTCCTAATAGAGATTTAGTTTTTGATAAATACCTATACGATTTTGGGTTGTGTGTATGTGTGTGCATGCACTTCTGTGTGTGAGGGAGAAGGAGAGAGTGAGAGTGTGTGAGTCAGCAAGAGAATGAGAAAGAGAGTGGGCTTTGCTTTTATAATTTAAACTTTTATAAATCTGAAAAAGAACGTTTTATGGAAAGATGAAGGAGCCTCCTTAAATAAATCATGGAGGCCTTGCTATTGGCTACAACTGAGACCTATCCAGGTGAGCAGAGGCCCAAAATGTCATTTTTACAGTGATCTTCTGCCATCCGTCTTGTTCCACCTGGCAGGTGAGCATAGTGTCCTCCTCATGGTCACTGTTTTCCACCAGGATGGAGCTCTGCATGCTGTACAGTCCGTCTTTGCCCTTGGTGGGGATCAGGGTCTCATCTCTCTGGGAGACACTTCCATCTTTCAGCCAGGTCAGTTGCATGTCCTGGGGATAGAACTTCTCTGCCTGGCAGGTGACATTCATCTTGTTATTTGAGGCAGGGTGCTGAAGAATGGACACCTTGGGTGGAACTGAAATAGCATAGAACACATGCTCAGACGTCATGAAACAATCAGATCCATCTGCTTATTGCTTGGTGGCCATTTACTTAGCACCTACTTAGCATGTCGCTGTGCCTAGCACATAGTAGATGTTCGGTAGTTGGAATGACCTGTTATTATTTAAGCCTATTCCCTGGAGCAAATTTGGGAAGAACTATGCTCCAAAGACACGTGAAAGCCGGGTACATGTGGTGTTACCTACCTATTATGGTCTCAGACAAATCAGCCTTCCCATGAAGAGGGTAATGCAAGCTCCGGTGGTACACACTGCAGGTAACATGAGAGTTTAGGTCATCTAGAGCTGGGACTACCTCCGTGGTACTGACGATTTTGTAGGCATTGCTGTTCTTTAACTGAACCACGTGGGTCTGGAGGGATGAGAGTTTCTTCCCATTTTTGAACCACTTCAGGGTGACATTTCTGGGATAGAAGCCGTAGGACATGCAGCTAAAATTCACAGTCTGCCCGAGCAAGGCCCTCTCCAAGGGGCCTATTACCACAGGGAGAGAGGGTGGAGCTACAAGAAGGAAGATGAATAAACAATTAGTGTTGGTAAGCTATAAAGTATTCTATGTGCCTTATAAAATTTTAATTCTGACAAGTCCGTGATTAGGTATGATAATGTCCATTTTATAGATAAGGAAATTGAAGCTGATAGAGGTAAAATAAAAAATACTAGCAACTTGCAAAGCCTGGACCGGAAAACAGGTTTATCTGACCACACAGCCTGTGGTCTTGACTCAGGTGACACTGTTTCTCTGTTCAGGAGCCATATTCCTATATCTTTCTCACTCTTGGTATTGATTACTCCAACTTACCCATTCTCATTTAATAAGGTTTAGACAACAAGGAATAGAAGGAAGTGTTCTTAGCCTAATGCTTATCTACCAAAAATCCTAAAACAAAATATCTTTAATGTGCAACTTTATAAGAATGTCCTTTAGTCAGCAACAACAGGATACCTACTCTCATTGTATCTATTCAATGATGTACTGGAGATTCTGGCCTAAGCAATGAAACAAAAAGTGATGAATAAACAATAATTGAGAAGAAAGAAAAAATATAATGTAAACTGATACAAAAAACTTAAGTGAATCTATTTGCTGACTAAAAAACTGATAGATTAGAAAACCAAATGAATAAAAAATTTTAAATTATTATATTTGACTGAACACAGAATAAATTCCAAACAGATTAAATTCTTAAATCTAAAATTTAATAAAACTATAAGAAGGAAAAAATAAGGGAATATCTATATGTCTCTGAGGTGGAAAAGAACTTTAAGACAACATCCTAAAAACACAACTCATTGAGATTTGTAAAGTTGACTTTAAAGATTTATAAAGGTAACTATAATAAGGGTCAAATTATACACGACGAGAAACATAAACAAAACTTAAAAGCAATCAGTAAATAGGAGAGGAAAGGAAGTAATACATATAAGGTAATGTGAATGAAACAAAAAGCAAGCATAAAATATAGAGGATCAACAAAACCAAAAGTTGCTTCTTTGAAAACATATAATTCTCTGGTGAAAATGAAGAGAGGAAATAAAATATTAAGAGAGAGAGAGAGAGATACAATCACAGATGTGCAAAAGGGGCGTTACTATAAATCTTGCAGGCATTAAAATCATAAACATTGGATATATTGAATAGCTTTTGCCAATATAAAATATAAAATTTAGAAAAAGTGAAAAACTATCTGGAAAAATGTAGCTTATCAAAAGTGAATAAGAAGAAATAAGAAACCTGGGCAGTATCAAAATTATTAAAGAAACTGAATCAGTAATTTAAAAAATTTTCCTGTAATGAAAATTCTAGATCTAGATGACTTCACTGGAAAGATCTGCCAAACATTTATGTAATGAATAAGTTTTATCTTATGTAATCTTTTCTAAAAAATAGAAAAAGGAGATAGACTTCCCAACTCATTTTTTGAAGATAGCATAACTTCAACAACAAAATTCCAACAAGAATAATATAAAGAAAACACATAGATTATTATCTTACTTCTGAATATACGTTCAAAAATCCCAGACAAACTTCAGCAAACTGAATAACACACTATCACCAGAGCGGTTTTATTTCAGGAATAAAAAGTTGAATTAATATTAGAAAATCAGACTGGGAAACATGGCAAAACCACATCTCTACAAAAAATACAAAAATTAGCCAGGTGTGGTGGCATGGGCATGTAGTTCCAGCTGCTGGGGAGGCTGAGGTGGGAGGACCACTTGAGCTCAGGAGGTCAAGGCTGCAGTGAGCTGAGATTGCACTGCTGCACTCCAGCCTGGGTGAAAAAGCAAGACATGGTCTCAAAAAAAAAAAAAATAAATAAATAAAAAAGAATATCAAATAATGTTATTCATCACATTTCCAAATTGAAAGACAGTAGAACCATATTACCATTTCAATAGATGCAGGAAAAACATTAAATGTTAATATTTATGCTTAGAAATTATTTGTAAACTAAGAATAGAGGTGAATTAATCTGATAGAGATAATCCATTAGATTAAACCATATGCAATTGCTATTTTTATTATATGAAAAATGATATAATATAGGCAATATATGGTTCATCCTAATTTTAAAAATACAACAAACATTGTAATCAAAGGTAAAACATTGAAAGCTTTGAAATCAAGTTGGTGTAATCTGGTTTGCCACCAGAAATTAAATCCAATCTTTTATCAGAGATTCTAGTTTGCTTAAGAAGTCATAAAGGAATATAAAACATATAAAGATTAGGATGAAATACGTTAAACTGTTATTATTACTACATGATACCATTGTGCCTTAAGAAAGGTCAAAAGAATCTATAGACAAATTTTTTGAAATAATATGAGAATTTAACAAGTTTGCTAGGTACAAAATCGATGTAAATTCAATTTTAACAAACATTAGAAAATTAAAAACATTTTAAAATGATCTCATTTATAATAATATTAAAAATATAAAGCATGGAGGAATCAATCTGATAAGAGGTGTACCATGTCTATAGTAAAAACTACAAAACTTTATTGAATGACATTATAAAGGATTTAATGAATGAAAAGACATACCATGTTCATTGATAGAAAATAATATTGTAAAAATAAAGAAATGTATGCATAGGTATATATGAAGATACAAACATTTGAATTATTCCCAGTTGATAAGAAGTCAGTGTAATCACAATTAAAATCCCATAAATTATGTGTGTGTGCATATGTGAGTGTGTGCTGAACTTGACAAAGATATTCTAAACTTTTCATGGAAATGAAAACGGCCAAGCATAACCAAAAAGAATAAGGTGGGATGACTTGTTCTACCAAGTACTAAAACTTATTACAGAGCTGTAGTTATCAAGATAGTGGTGTTTGAAGGAACGAACAAAGAAAACATGGAAAAAATTAGAGAGCCCCAAATCAGATCCATCATATAAATGCTTAATTTTTGACAAGTTTGCACTGCAGAGCAGCGAAGAAAAGGGAAATTTTTAAAATAAATGAAGTTGGAACAATTAGATATTCATATGGGGAAAAATAAAATCTCATATCACAAATATGGGGATTCAGACTAAATGTGAAAGGCAAAACTATAAAGCTTAACCATAGGAAGCTATGTAAGAGTATGTCTTCAGGATTTAAAGGATTAAGGAAAGATTTCTTAAACAAGCACTGAAAGCTATAACCATAAAGGAAAAGGTTGAAATTTTGACCACACTAAAATCAAACCTTTGTCACTGTTTTATTAAATTGTTGTAATGGATGCTTTTATTACTGGGTTTCAATCATTTTTATTTTTCTGACATAGGGATTTAAGGCTATAAATTCCAAGTACAGCAGTAACTACATGCCTCAAGTTTAGTGTGCAGTATTTTAATTATTATTTAGTCCAAAATATTTTCTAGTATCCGTGATAATTTCTTTTTGATAAATCAGTTATTTAGATTGTTCCCCAAATTCTTAACATATGAGGATTTTCTAATTATCTTTTTGTAAATATTTATAGTTTAATTCCACAATGATCAGAACACATACTTATGTAATTTTGATATTTCAAAATTTGTTGAGACTTGCTTCTTGACCAAGCACATGATTAATTTTAGTTAATATTTCACATGGGCTTGAAAAAGATATGTGTTTTTCAGTTGTTGGGTGCAGTGCTCAATTACATCAAATTTGTTAATCACATTGATCAAATCTTTTGTATCCTTACTGACATTTTGTCTGCATGTCCTCCTAGTTACTGAGAGAGTGGCTGTGGTAGTCAACCTTTAAGATGATCTCCAGCTCCTGGCATTCACACCACTATGTAATCCCCTCCCCTAGATCTAGTGACTCACTTCTAATGAAAAAGTAAAACTAACAGGATGTCACTTCTGAAATTAGCTTATAAAGAAATTGTGACTTGTATCTTCTTCTTCCCCTCTCTCCTGCTTCTTGAGGAGAAGCAGCTGCCATGTTGTGAGCTGTCCTATGGAGAAGCCCATGTAGCAGATATCTGATGTCTTCAACCAGTTGCCCGCAAGGATCTGAGGCCTGCCAATAAACATGGCAGTAAACTTGAAGTGGATTCTTCTCCAGTTGAGCCTTTGGATTATTGCACTATTGGTAGACACCTTGATTGCGGCCTTACAAGAGACCTTAAACCAAGGTCTCTCAACCTAAACCATGTCTACAATCCTGACTCACAGACAACGTGAGACGATAAGTGTTTGTTGTTTGAAATCACTTAAGTTTAAGTGATTGGTTAATAATCTGGTACCATAATTGTGAGAAGGCAATGTGAAAATGGAACACAGAGAGATTTAAAGACACTGGCGTTGAAGATTTAAGCTATGCTGCTGACAGGCCAGTGATGCTGGCAGCAACCAGAAGCCAAAAGAGAAAGGGAATATGCTCTCTCTTAGAATCTCCAGAAGTAGCAGTTCTCCTGATGCCTTGATTTCAGTCCAGAGATATTGATTTCAGACTTCTGGCCTCTAGAACTGTGAGAGACTAAATCTGGTTTTTAAACAACTTTATTGCGATGTAATTCACATACCATACAATTCACACATTTAAAATGTACAATTCAATATTTGCAGATATTTGTTTGTAGATATGTGCAACCATAACCACAGTCATTTTGAACATTTTTATCATCTCAAAAAAACCTCCATGCCTTTCGTGTAATAACCTCCATTTTCCCCATCTTTCCACCATCCCCCAAATCATAAGAAATGTTCTGTCTTTAATCTACTTTCTGTCTCTATAGATTTGCCTATTCTGAGTATGTCATATAAATGGAATTATTTTTAAAAAGTGATTTTTTTTTTATTATACTTTAAGTTCTGGGATATATGTGCAGAACCTGCAGGTTTGTTACATAGTTATACGTGTGCCATGGTGGTTTGCTGCACCCGTCAACCCGTCATCTACATTGGGTATTTCTCCTAATGCTGTCTCTCCTCTTGTCTCCCACCACCCAACAGGCCCTGGTGTGTGATGTTCTCCTCCCTATGCCCATATGTTCCCATTGTTCAACTCCCACTTATAAGTGAGAATATGTGGTGTTTTTTTTTTTTTTTTCCTGTGTTAGTTTGCTGAGAATGATGATTTTAGCTTCATCCATGTCCCTGGAAAGGACACGAACTCATTCTTTTCTATGGCTGCATAGTATTCCACGGTATATATATGCCACATTTTCTTTATCTAGTCTATCATTAATGGGCATTTGGGTTGGTTCCAAGTCTTTGCTATTGTGAATACTGCTGCAATAAATGTACATATACATGTGTCTTTATAGCAGAATGATTTATAATCCTTTGGGTATATACCCAGTAATGGGATTGTTGGGTCAAATAGTATTGTAGTTCTAGATCCTTGAGGAATCACCGCACTGTCTTCCACAATGGTTGAACTAATTTACACTCCCACAAGCAGTGCAAAAGCGTTTCTATTTCTCCACATCCTCTCCAGTCTCTGTTGTTTCCTGACTTTTTAATGATCACCATTCTAACTGGCCTGAGATGGTATCTCATTGTGGCTTTGATTTGCATTTCTCTAATGACCCGCGATGATGAGCTGTTTTTCATTTGTTTGTTGGTTGTAGAAATGTCTTCTTTTGAAAAGTGTCTGTTCATATCCTTTGCCCACTTTTTGATGGGATTGCTTGTTTTTTTCTTGTACATTTGTTTATGTCCTTGTAGATTCTGGATGTTAGCCCTTTGCCAGATGGATAGATTGCAAAATTTTTCTCCCGTTCTGTAGTTTGCCTCTTCACTCTGATAATAGTTTCTTTTGCTATGCAGAAACTCTTTAGTTTAATTAGATCCCATTTGTCAACTTTGGCATTTGTTGCAATTGCTTTTGGTGTTTTAGTCATAAAGTCTTTGCCCATGCCTTTGTCCTGAATGGCATTGCCTAGGTTTTCTTCTAGGGTTGTTATAGGTTTTAGGTCTTACATTTACATCTTTAATTCATATTGAGTTAATTTTTGTATAAGGGGTAAGGAAGGGGTCCAGTTTTAGTTTTCTGCATATGGCTAGCCAGTTTTCCCAATACCATTTATTAAATAAGGAATCCTTTCCCCATTGCTTATTTTTGTCAGGTTTGTCAAAGATCAGATGGTTGTAGATGTGTGGTGTTATTTCTGAGGCCTCAGTTCTGTTCCATTGGTCTATATATCTGTTTTGGTATCAGTACCATGCTGTTTTGGTTACTGTAGCATTGTAGTACAGTTTAAAGTCAGGTAGCATGATGCCTCTAGCTTTGTTCTTTTTGCTTAGGATTGTCTTGGCTATACGAGCTGTTTTTTGGTTCCATATGAAATTTAAAGTCATTTTTTCTAATTCCGTGAAAAAAGTAAATGGTAGCTCAATGGGAATAGTATTGATTCTATAAATTACTTTGGGCAGTATGGTCATTTTCACGATATTGATTATTCCTAACCATGAGAGTGGAATGTTCTTTGTTTGTGTCCTCTCTCCTATTTCCTTGAGCAGTGGTTCGTAGTTCTCCTCGAAGAGGTCTTTCACATCCCTTGTAAGTTGTATTTCTAGGTATTTTATTCTCTTAGTAGCAATTGTGAATGGGAGTTCACTCATGATTTGACTGATTGTTGAATACTGGCATATAGGAATGCTTGTGATTTCTGCACATTGATTTTGTATCCTGAGATTTTGTTGAAGTTGCTTATCAGCTTAAGGAGTTTTGGGGCTGAGATGATGGGGTTTTCTAAACATACAATCATGTCATCTGTAAACAGAAACTTCCTATCTGAGTACGCTTTATTTCTTTCTCTTGCCTGATTGCCCCAGCCTGTACTTCCAATACTATGTTGAATAGAAGTAGTGAGAGAGAGAGGGCTTCCCTGTCTTGCTCTGGTTTTCAAAGGGAATGCTTCCAGCTTTTGTCCATTCAGTATGATACTGACTGTGTCATAAACAGCTCTTATTATTTTGAGATACATTTCATTAATACCTAGTTTATTGAGTGTTTTTAGCATGAAACAGTGTTGAATTTTATCAAAGGCCTTTTCTGCGTCTATTGAGATAATCATGTGGTTTTTGTCATTGGTTCTGTTTATATGATGGATTACGTTTATTGATTTCCATACGTTGAACCAGCCTTGCATCCCAGGGATGAAGCTGACTTGATCATGGTGGATAAGCTTTTTAATGTGCTGCTGCATTCGGTTAGCCAGTATTTTATTGAGGATTTTCGCATCAATGTTCACCAGGGATACTGAACTGAAATTTTCTTTTTTTGTTGTGTCTCTGCCAGGTTTTGGTATCAGGATGGTGCTGGCCTCATAAAATGAGTTAGGGAGGAGTCCCTCTTTTTCTATTGCTTGGAATAGTTTTAGAAGGAATGGTATCTGCTCCTCTTGTACCTCTGGTAGAATTCAGCTGTGAATCCATCTGGTCATTGGCTTTTTTTGGTTGGTAGGCTATTACTGCCTCAATTTCAGAACTTGTTATTGGTCTTTTCAGAGATTCAACTTCTTCCTGGTTTAGCCTTGGGATGGTGTAAGTGTCCAGGAATTTATCCATTTCTTCTAGATTTTCTAGTTTATTTGCATGGAAGTGTTTATAGTATTCTCTGACGGTAGTTTGTATTTCTGTGGGATCAGGGTGATATCCCCTTCTTCATTTTTTATTGTGTCTATCTGATTCTTCTTTCTTTTCTTCTTTATTAATCTAGTCTATTTGTTTTGTTAGTGTTTTCAAACACTATAAATTTCCCTCTAAACACTTTTTTAAATGTGTCCCAGAGATTCTGGTACATTGTGTCTTTGTTCTCATTGGTTTCAAAAACTTATTTATTTCTGCCTTAATTTCATTATTTACCCAGTAGTCATTCAGGAGCAGGTTGTTCAGTTTCCATGTAGTTGTGCAGTTTTGAGTGAGTTTCTTAATCCTGAGTTCTAATTTGATTGCACTGTGGTCTGAGAGACTGTTATGATTTCCATTCTTTTGCATTTGCTTAGCAGTGTTTTACTTCCAATTATGTGGTCTATTTTAGAATAAGTGAGATATAGTGCTGAGAAGAATGTATATTCTGTTGATTTGGGGTGGAGAGTTCTGTAGATGTCTGTTAGGTCTGCTTGGTCCAGAGCTGAGTTCAAGTCCTGAATATCCTTGTTAATTTTCTGTCTCATTGATCTATCAAATATTGACAGTGGGGTATTAAAGTCTCCCACTATTATTGTGTGGGAGTCTAAGTGTCTTTGTAGGTCTCTAATAACTTGCTTTATGAATCTGGGTGCTCCTGTATTGAGGGCGTATATATTTAGGATAGTTAACTCTTTTCATTGCATTGATGCCTTTACCGTTATGTAATGCCCTTCTTTGTCTTTTTTGATCTTTGTTGGTTTAAAGTCTGTTTTATCGGAGACTAGGATTACAACCACTGCTTTTTGTTCTTTCCATTTGCTTGGTAGATCTTTCTCCATCCCTTTATTTTGAGCCTATGTTTGTCTGTGCCTGTGTGATGGGTCTCCTGAATACAACACACTGATGGGTCTTGACTCCTTATCCAATTTGTCAGTCTGTGTCTTTTAATTGGGTCATTTAGCCCATTTACATTTAAGGTTAATATTGTTATGTGTGAATTTGATCCTGTCATTATGATGTTAGCTGGTTATGTTGTCCATTAGTAGATGTGGTTTCTTCATAGTGTTGATGGATTTTACATTTTGGCATGTTTTTACAGTGTCTGGTACTAGTTTTTCCTTTCTATATTTAGTGCTTCCTTCAGGAGCTCTTGTAAGGCAGGCCTGGTGGTGACAAAATCACTCAGCATTTGCTTGTCTGTAAAGGATTTTATTTATCCTTCACTTATGAAGCTTTTTTTTTTGACTGGATATGAAATTCTGGGTTGAAAATTCTTTTCAAGAATGTTGAATGTTGGTCCTCACTCTCTTCTGGCTTGTAGGGTTTCTGAAGAGAGATCTGCTGTTAGTCTAATGGGCTTCTCTTTTTGGGTAACCCAATCTTTCTGTCTGGCTGCCCTTAACATTTTTTCCTTCAATTCAACCTTGGTGAATCTGATGATTATGTGTCTTGGGGTTGTTCTTCTCGAGGAGTATCTTTGTGGCATTCTCTGTATTTCCTGAATTTGAATGTTGGCCTGTCTTGCTAGGTTGGGGAAGTTCTCCTGGATAATATCCTGAAGTGTATTTTCCAACTTGGTTCCATTCTCCCCATCACTTTAGGTACACCAATCAAACGTAGGTTTGGTCTTTTCCACATAGCCCCATATTTCTTGGAAGCTTTGTTCATTCCTTTTTGCTCTTTTTTCTTTAATTTTGTCTTCACACTTTATTTCATTAAGTTTGTCTTCAATGTCTGATATCCTTTCTTCTGGTTGATAGATTTGGCTCTTGATACTTCTATATGCTTCATGAAGTTCTTGTGTTGTGTTTTTCAGCTCCGTCAGGTCATTTGTGTTCTTCTCTAAACTGGTTATTCTAGTTAGCAGTTCCTGTAACCTTTTATCAAGGTTCTTATCTTTCTTGCATTGGGTTAGAGCATGCTCCTTTAGCTTCAAGTAGTTTGTTATTACCTACCTTCTGAAGCCTACTTCTGTCAATTTGTCAAACTCATTCTCCATCCAGTTTTGTTCCCTTGCTGGTGAAGAGATGTCATCCTTTGGAGGAGAAGAGGCATTCTGGTTTTTGGAATTTTCAGCCTTTTTGCACTGGTTTTTCCTCATTTTCATGGATTTATCTACCTTGATCTTTGATGTTGGTGACCTTCTGATGGGATTTTTTGCATGCCCATCCTGTTTGTTGATGTTGATGCTATTGCTTTCTATTTGTTAGTTTTCCTTTTGACAGTCAGGGCACTCTTCTGCAGGTCTGCTGGAGTTTGCTGGAGGTCCACTCCAGATCCTGTTTTCCTGAGTATCACCAGTGGAGGCTGCAGCACAGCAAAGATTGCTGCCTGCTCCTTCCTTTGGAAGCTTCATCCCAGAGGGGCACCTGCCAGATGTCAGCCAGAAATCTCCTGTATGAGGTGTCTGTCGACCCCTGCTGGGAAGTGTCTCCCCATAAGGAGGCATGGGGATCAATGACCCACTTGAGGAGGCAGTCTGTCCCTTAGCAGAGCTCAAGCGCTGTGCTGGGAGATCCACTGCTCTCTTCAGAGCTGGCAGGCAGGAATGTTTAAGTCTGCTGAAGCTGCACCCACAGCTGCCCCTTCCCGCAGGTGCTCTGTCCCAGGGAGATGGGAGTTTTATCTATATGCCCCTGACTGGGGCTGCTGTCTTTCTTTCAGAGATGCCCTGCACAGAGAGGAAGAATCTAGAGAGAATAAGTGATCTTTTGTTATTTTATTCTTTAACTTAGCATATGCTTTCAAGGTTTATCCATGTTGTTGCATGTATTATTAGTAGGTAATTCCTCTTCATAGTTTAATAATAAACCACTGTATGTATAGATCATATCTTGCTTTTCCATTCATCAATTGATAGATGTTTGGATTGTTTCCACCTTTCAGATAGTGTGAGTGCTGTTATAAACATTTGTGCACAAATTTTTATGTGAACATATGTTTTCATTTCTCTTGAGTAAATACCTAGGAATGGAATTGCTGGGTCATATAGTAATTTATGTTTGACTGTTTTAGGAACTGCCTATCTATTTTCCAAAGTGGCTTCATTTTGCATTCCCACTTGCAGTGTATGAGGTTTACAATTCCTCTACATTCTCATAAACATTTGTTATAATTTGATTTTTGATTTTAGCTATCCTTATTAGTGCAAAGTTTTATCTCATTATAGTTTTGATTTGCATTTCCCTGAGGACTAATTATGCTGAGTTTCTTTTGATGTGCTTATTGGCAATTTGAATATCTGCTTTGGAGACATTCTTTATGTATTCTAAATTCAAGGCCTTTATCAGATATGTAATTTGCAAATATTTTTCCCATTCTTTGGGTTATCTTTTTACTTTCTTGATAGTGTCCTTTGAAGCATAAAAGGTTTTAATTTTTAAGAAGTCCAATATATCTATTTTTTCTTTTGTTTCTCATGCTTTTGATATTATGGTTAAGAAGCCAATGCAAAATCTGATGTCATTAAGATTTATCCCTATGTTTTATTATAAGAGCTTTATAGGTATTTTTAGGCTTTCAAACCATTTTTAGTTAATTTTTGTATATTGTGTGAAGTAGGGGTTCAACTTCATTGTTTTCTGTGTGTGGCTATCCAGTTGTTTCAGCATTATTTGTTGAAAAGATGCTTCTTTCCTCATAATCACACTTGTTGAAAATCAGTTGACCACGACCACAGATACATGGGCTTGTTTCTGGACTCTCTCTTTTACATTGGTCTATAGGTCTATCCTGTTCCAGTACCATATTACCGTGATTGCTGTGGATTTGTAGTAAGCTTTTATTTTTATTTTATTTATTTATTTTTAGAGATGAGATTTCACTATGTTCACCAGGATGGCCTCAAACTCCTGTCCTCAAGTGATCCTCCCATCTCAGCCTCCCAAAGTGGTGGGATTATGGGTGTGAGCCATTGCGCCCAGCCAGTAGTAAGGTTTGAAAGAAAAACCTGTTTTATCTTACTTTATTTTTCAGGATTGTTTTGGCTCTTCTGGGTCCTTCATATTTCCATATGAATGTTAAGATCAGCTTGTCAATATCTACAAAAAAGTAGGTTGGGATTCTGATAAGGATTGTGTTGGATCTGTAGACCAATTTGGGAGAATAATGCCATCTTGACAATTTTAAATCTTCCAGTCCATGAAAATGGGAAAATTCTCAATTTATTTACATCTTCTTTCATTTCTTTCAACTTTTTTTGATAGTTTTCAGAGTATAAATTTGCACTTCTTTTGTTAAATGTATTTTTATTTTTAGTGTTCATTACAAGTGTGTGGAAATGTAATAGATTTTTGTATATTGAACTGTATTCTCAAGCTTGCTGAACTTGCTCAGTAGTTTGAATAGTTTTTTAGTGGGTTCCTTAGGATTTTCTATATACAAGAACATGTCATTTGTGAATAGAGATAGTTTAACTTCATCCTTTCCAATCTGGATTGTTTTTATTACTTAATTGTCCTGACTAAAAATTTTGGTACAATGTTTAGTAGAAATGGTGACAGGAGACATCCTTGTCTTGTTCATCTAATAGGGACAGCTTCTAACCATCCTCATTAATTATGACATTGGCTGTGGGTTTTGCTAAATATGATGTTAGCTGTGGGTTTTGCATCCGTGTGCTTTATCAGGTTGATAAAGTTCCCTACTATTCCTAGTTTTTTTAGTACTTTTTTAAATAGAAGAATTTTAGATTTTACCAAATTCTTTTTATCATCTTGTGAGGATTATGTGGTTTTCTTTTTTATTTTATTGATATTGTGTTGTATTAAATTAATTGACATTCAGATGTTAAACCAACCTTGTATTTGTGGGATAAATCCCACTTGGTCAACATGAATAATGCTTTTTTTATGTTGCTGGTTTCAGTTTACTAGTATTTTCTTTTTTTTTTTTTTTTTGAGACGGAGTCTTGCTCTGCCGCCCAGGCTGGGGTGCAGTGGCCGGATCTCAGCTCACTGCAAGCTCCGCCTCCCAGGTTTACACCATTCTCCTGCCTCAGCCTCCCGAGTAGCTGGGACTACAGGCGCCCGCCACCTCACCCGGCTACTTTTTTTTTTTGTATTTTTTTTTAGTAGAGATGGGGTTTCACCATGTTAGCCAGGATGGTCTCGATCTCCTGACCTCGTGATCCGCCCGTCTCGGCCTCCCAAAGTGCTGGGATTACAGGCTTGAGCCACAGCGCCCGGCCTACTAGTATTTTCTTAAGGGATTTTTGTGTCCATATACATAAGATATATTTGGTCTGTGTTTTTTTCTTGTGATATCTTTGTCTGGTTTTGATATCAGGGTAATTTTTTGTTACCAATTTAATCTATTTAGTTGTTATAGGTATCTTGAAATGCTCTATTATTTTTGGGCCAGTTTTGGTAATTTTTGTGTCTTCTAGGAATTTGTCTTTTTCATCATATAAACCTAGTTTATAGGCACATGTTTTTTCATAGTATTCTTTAATATTTCTTTTTATTTCTGTAAGGTTACTTGTAATATTCCTTCTTTCATTTCTGATTCTAGTAATTTGAGTTTCCTTTTTCAATCTTCAGTTCAGCTAAATAAATAAACTTGGGAAATTTTCAACTATTCTTTCTTTGAATATTTTTTCTGCTGTTTTCTCTTTCTCCTCTCCTTCTGCTATCCCTATTACATGTATGTGGTGTGCTTAATGATGGCCTACGTTTCTCTGAGGCTCTGTTCATTTTTTAAATGTTATTTTCATTTAATTTTTCTCTGTTCTTCACATTCCATAATTTACATTAATCTATTTCAAATTTGCTAAATCTCCTTCTTAAAATCTACTGTTAATTCCCTCTAGGGCAATTTTTCTTTCAAATTGTTATACTTTTGAATAAGAAAATTTCCATTTGGTTCTTTTTAATAATTTCTATCTCTTTATTGATATATCTTATTTGATGCAACATTATCATCTTACTTTCCTGTACTTATTTAATCATGGTTTGTTTAATCACGTTTCTTTGAACATATTTGTAATGGTTACATCAAAGGCTTTGCCTGTTAAGTTTGACATCTGGTGGTCATAACAAACAGTTTCTGATACCTTTTTTTTGGTTTGTTTTTGGTATATGTGTCATATTTTTCTGTTCTATTGCATGTCTCACTTTTTTTGAAACTGGACATTTTACATAATATATTGTAGAAACTCTGGATATTGATCTCCCTCACAACCACCAAGGCTTGTTATTGTCATCTGCTTGTTCAGTTGTTGAGTGACTGGATGGATTATTTTGGTACAGTTGATTCCTCTTCTTTGCCGTGGGGTGTAGACCTTGACAGGGAAAAGGGAGGTTTTGGTTCAAATATCAGACTTTTACTTTTCTTCCCCAGTTTTAGTAGTTTAAAAATTATTTATTCATTTATGATATGCCCTTAATACTATTTCCAGAGACTCTAAATATTTTTTAAAAATGATTTTCACCAGTTTCCATGGAGTGGGCCCTTGGAACTTCTTGTGCTGTTATGCCACCCATAAGGGTCTATTTCAGTTGTTTTAAGCTGTCAAATTTGTATCCATTAGTTACACCAACTACAAGAAACTAATACATAGCTAAGTATTTTAAAAATATATATATACATTTTTATTTATTAAGAAATGGCATAAGTTTGGTACATTTCTGACTCAGAACATTTGAATGTTAATAAGGATATTGAACTCATTCACAGTATTCTCCCTCTAAACAGCTGTCATGCACTCCTACACCTCCACTCTAACTAGAGACTTCTTATTAAGAAGAAGGCAAAGCCATAAACCCAAAGGGTTCTGAGAAGAGTCTACCGGGGTTCCAGTACCCATAGCCTGGAAGACAAGCCCATTAACCTTTCAGAGGCTCAACTTCCTCATCTGATAAGGTAGGGCGTGGACCATGTGGTGGATGAACATATTTTATTTTCAACCTGCTTAGCATTTGTTCCATTGGGTTGACTGCTTATCTCTCATGGCATCTCATCTCCCTAGCAACAATGAATAAAATGTTGACAACAAGGCATACAAAAGGCTAATATGGATAGTTCCCTAGAACTCATTTGTGAAGGTTGGTAGGAAGAAGTTCTCTTTCCACATCGGTTGTAAGATGGGGGAATGAATATCAACACTTTCTGCATTTATTTTCACTATTGTATACTGAAGGTTTTTATGCAGCAGGAAAGAACAAATCCATGAAGAGATTAGACAATGTCAGAGAACCGCAATCTTGGTAACACTAAGCCCTAAATCCAATGCTTTAGTCCCTGGTTCCAAAAGTTCTGCCTTGAATACTGTGAGTAACCCAGAATTCTCTGCAGGTACAGAATCAATCAACTCATATTTTTGGTTGAAATTAATGCATTTGATCTTCTCTCTTGTAAGTAAATGTTCTTCACTAATATAGAGCATACTGGACTGGGTCCAGACAACCCTACCTCTTTATTCCCTACTATGTACACTCCTGAAATCTCCCTGAGTTAGGTTCCTCATCTGTACAGTGAGTACAAGCATCCAGCAATTCAAATGTTGCTATGTAGATAATATAGATGAAATGTTTGGAATATAGTAGATGCCCAATAAATGTTAGCATTATTGTATGACCAATTTAATAATTTCTCAGGCTGGATATTGCCCAAAGTTCACAGGGCACCACAAGTAGCAAAACACTAAGAAAAAGGCTTTGGATGCAGAAAACATAGATTTGTACTTGCAGTTCAACACACTACAACACATTGTGGGATGTGGGACCTTTATTATTCTTGTAGCCCTTAGGACATTGTTGATTTAAGCAAATTGGCTTAGCAAGGAGATGTTTTCTTTCACATTATTAGAAGTCCAGAGGTGAGATTGGAACAAGGAGCAGTATGGTTGTGCATATTGTCAAATCTACACTGGTTACATATCTGCATTCATCTAGACTTTTTCTCAACCTTATTCCCCTCATAGTCATAAGATGCCTGCTTAAAGAACCTGGAGCAACACAATTGCTTGTTTCCAGCCAAGAAGGGGAAGAATTACTTTAGATTACCAGATTTCTCTGCAAGCCTGTATTTTTCTCTGATAGACCCAAACTGGCCAAGTTCATCCCATATTTGAGTAAACCTCCAGCAGGGAACATGGAATTATACTAGTTGGCTTAGGTTAGTCATAGGAGGTGGATTGAATATTGAGAAATCAACCAAAATAGCTCTCATCACTCATCACTCAACCTTTTGAGTCTTTTTTTCTTCCTGTAAAATACCTAACTCACAGTTTGCTGAGAGAATTAAAAAGATCAAATGTATGTTGTACCTTCAATAATATTTGGCACATAGCAATTGTTGAATGAACAGAAGACGTAACTGCTGAGATGATATTATACTCCGGGGGTAAGAGATATAGGAGACATACTCACCAGTAACAAACACCTGAGTGCCCTGACCTGATTGGTACTCCTCGGTAGCTTTCCCTTTTATGAACTTCACGCAATAATAGGTGCCAGCATCAGCAAGAGAGATTTCATGGATGCGGATGGAAAAGTCTGTGTTGCCAGGCTTGTTGGTGTCTCCAATCTCTTTTACTCTGGGAAAGTGACCTTGTTTGAAATTGTAGATTAATTTCCGGTTTGGCCCTGTTCCCTTGAACCACAAGACAGGTCCATTTGGTAAGGTATCTGGTACGCTGCAACTCAAGATGATTGACTCCCCAGTTGATACAGTCTGCGACATCTCTGTTTGTTGCACATGGAACATATGTGTGGCTCCTGGAAAGAAACTGAAAATCATTTCTCATTTCCCCTTCTCTGGCTTAAGCATGGGTACAGGTCATGGCTGGGCCTCATTCATTAATTCTTTTTTTTTTTTTTTTTTTTTTTTTGAGACGGAGTCTGGCGCTGTGTCACCCAGGCTGGAGTGCAGTGGCGCGATCTCGGCTCACTGCAAGCTCCGCCTCCCAGGTTCACGCCATTCTCCTGCCTCAGCCTCCGAGTAGCTGGGACTACAGGCGCCCGCCACCACGCCCGGCTAGTTTTTTGTATTTTTAGTAGAGACGGGGTTTCACCATGTTAGCCAGGATGGTCTCGATCTCCTGACCTCGTGATCCACCCGCCTCGGCCTCCCAAAGTGCTGGGATTACAGGCTTGAGCCACCGCGCCCGGCCCATTCATTAATTCTTTTAACGACATGCATAAATGCCCATGCACTGAGTAAAGAGAGGCCTTTGCACATGGAGGCAGCTTCTCCCCAGAGTGCTGAAGGAGGGGAGTTAGTCCAGAGGACCAGATGTATTCCTCCTCAGTTCCATTCCTCAGCCCTCAACCACGGTAACAGGAGGACAGGGAGGGAGAAGGGGGAATTATCAATGGGTAATGTTCATGGAGAAAGACTAGTTCCCCTATCCATCTAATTGCCTAGAGTCACTTGGTACATTTGGAACTGGGTTCAAGTCCTGTCCCTCAACCCCACATCTCCACTGAGTTTGGGATTGGCCTTCCTCTCTCCTCTGAAGGGTGATTATTCTCTGAATTTGTAGAGAAGTTCATGCTGAGAGATGTGGAGAAGTTAAAACAATTAAAGAATGAGGTGGTCATGGCAACAGCATATAGTTCCACTGCTTATCTCTTCAAGAGAAAGAAGGGAGAGGGTTTCCTTTCCTCAACAAAAAGAGATTAGAACCTCAAGGGCCCTCTACAGTTTTGGAGGTTCTAACCGGCCACCCTTTACCCTCCTACACAGTCATCATCACTACCCTACAATGTGTCAGGTCCTGGTGATAATCTCTCCTATTAAGCTTGGTTGTCAAAACCACAGACTGCCTAAGGAGCAGGTTAGAGAGAAAGGGAACTCCTGGTTGGCAAGGCCAGGAGGCAGTGTGGGAAAGCAGTCTGCATTGACATTATGTAACTTAAGGGAAACTTGTGGATTTTCCATTGCCATTTGGGCATTATGGAATGTGTCTGGATTCAAGGGAAACATTACTGGGAAGGTCAGTTCTCCTGGAAGAATAGAGGGACACCTAATATCACTGTATTTCATGACGTTAATTCAGGGGTGGTGAGGAGAAGGAATTACTGGTTATCCTGGGAATAAAAATACTTGGAATGAAAGAACAGTGGGGCTGGGAGTGGAAGTCTCAGGACAGACCTGGGAAAACTCAAGTGTCAGGAAATGACTCAACCCCTCTGGGAAGGCTTTCTGCAAAAAAGACTTTGGAGAGATCGATACACAAGACTGCTCCTTCTGGTCTGAGAATTCCCCAACAGTGCCAGGCCATGGCAGGAGATCACATCCACTCATTGACTCGTATGGGGAATGGGAATGTGATCTCAGAGTGGACTGTGGTGACCACTCAGGTACTTGCTATCAGGCCCCAATCACATTCCAGTTGGTAATGGGAAGGTGAGTGGGATCATGGAGGCATGTAGAGAGTCTACCTGCCTGAGGAGCCCTTTGTTTTGGCCCAGGAGATACTGGGCATTTTGGGGAAAACTTCACCTATGTTGATATTCCATCAGAAGCTAAGATGTGGCTGCTAGCATCTGTGACTGGAAGTTTGGGGTCATGAAATAAGTCATAATATATGCAATGCATATACCTGGGCCCAGGTTTCTTCCTAGAACCTTAGAAGTCAGTCAGCCTTCTAGGGCCCAGTTTTCTTACCATTTAGGCCATGCAGTGCACACATGTAGTTGCACTTTGCATACCCAGTATCTTTTTATTTTTAAGTGTCTCCTATGTCATGGGTTCTGGTGGGGTTGGCATCAGAGAAGGATGTGGCTTGTCAACATAGCTTGATTCAATATTTGGCACAGGTTGTCCAGAATGGCTTACTAGAAAGGCCTTTGGTAGAAACCTAGTCTACAGGTAGTTTGTGGATAAAGGAGCACAGCATTCAGTATGTAGTGATGATTTGGTACATGGTGAAGGATTTTAAAGATTCATCTTCATAAACCCAGGGAATAAAGTGCATCAGGCTGTGCTCACCATTCACATACACGATGGTGCCTGGACCAGAGAAAAACTCCATGTCAGGGTGTCCTACCCTTAACTTCACACAGTAGTAGGTGCCAGCATCCTCTGGCAACACGTCACGGATGCGAATGGAATAGTCAGTTTGATCGACCATTGTGTTTTCCACCGGAGTTACTCTGGGGAAGTGGCTTCCATTGAAACTATAGATTAATTGTTGTCCTGGCCCAGTGCTCTTGAACCACAAGACAGGCCCTTCTGGGGACAGAGCAGACATATTGCAGGCCAGGGTTAGGACATCTCCAGGATTGACTGACACTAAAGTCTGAGGCTGGTTCACCTGGAACTCTTCATCTGAAGTTCCTGGAAAGAAACGTGGAATCATCTCTCATGTTCTCTGTCTTGGCTCAAGATGCTCTGAGGGTCTAGTTATAGGTCAAGGTGGGATCTCAATATGATAGTTTTATTTCAGCATCATGTGATGGCACCAGTCATATAAAAATTACAATGCTGGGTGCCATGTGAGGTGAAGGGGAGGGTATCAGTGTACAAATAGGAGAATGGCGCTTTCCTTCTGCATTGGGGCATGAGGATGGCCTGCAATATATTAGGCACTAAATAAACATATTTTAAATAAATATATGAATATATTTTTATTAAATGAGAATATACAAAATATAATTTGGGTCAGATTTTTCTAATTGTCTCAGAATCAGTGATACGGCCCCAGCTAAGGACAGTACGTTGATAACCAACATACTGCATACGGAGTGCATATGGAGTGACCTGCATATGGAGGCAGCTCCCTCCAATACCAGGTCTTCTATGGTGTGAAAGGCCACTCATTCACCTCTCCCAGAGTAAACACTGAGGCATGCATTCTCAGTGAAGTTACTATTTTCCATAAAAGGTGACAATTGTTTTTGGAGTATGGGAATATCTTAGATGTTACAATGGTTGGTTTGTCAATGCTCAATCCTACCCAATAAAATCTTATTCCTTACTAGTTAATTGCTCTTGTCACGTGTTCTTAGGTATCACACAAGCCACATTGACATTGAGTTCATGGCAGATACACAAAATGTCTCCAAGAGAAGTTCTACAAAATTGCAGTGTTATTCATGATAGCCAAAATATAGAAACAACTGAAGTGCCTATCAATGTATAAATGAATAAAAATGTGATTATATACACACACACACACACACACACACACACACACACACAGTGGAACACCTATTTATCTTTTAAAAATCAGAAAATTCTGTCACTTATGACACCATGGATATTATGGTGTGAAATAAGCCAGGTACAGAAAGACAAATACTGCATGATCTTGCTTATATGTGGAATCTCGCTTATATGTGGAATCCAAAAAAGTCAAACTCAAAGAAGTAAAGAATAGAATGTGGTTACCAGGGTCTGGGGTGGTGGGGAGTTGGACAAGGAAATGGGAGATGCTGGTCAAAGCCTATAAAGTTGTAGTTAGACACGAGGAATAGGTTCTGATGATCTATTGCACAGCATGGTGATTATAGTTAATGCATACTTCAAAATAGCTAAAAAAGTAGATTTTAAAAGTTCTTACCACAAAGAAGTGATAAGTATGTGAGGTGATGGATATGTTAATTAGCCTGATTTGATCATTTCACTGTATATACATGTATAAGAACATCACATTATACCACATAAATATATACAATTGTTATTTGTCAATTAAAACCAAAATAATATTTAAAAAACCACCAAGTTGTACACCTTTAAAAACAAATGAGTTCTACAAAACAATGGAGGACTTTATTTTTGTATGGTTTTGCAATCTTACTAAGTGTATTCCTTTTCTATTGCTGAATAACAAATTACCACAAACTTAGTGGCTGAAAACAACACATGTTAATTACTTCACAGTTTCTGTCAATTTGTAATTCAGATATGGCTTAGCTGGGTTCTCTGCTTCAAGGTCTCACCAAGCTCCACTCAAGGTGTCAGGTGGGCTGTGTTCTTATCTGGGGGTTTGACTGGGGAAGTGTTCATTCTAAGTTCACTCAGGTTGTTGGTAGAATTCAGGTCTTTGTGGTTGTAGGACTGAGGCCTTCAACTTCTAGGGGCTTCCCTCAGTTCCTTGCCACGTGGGCCTTCTCACAGGCAGTTTTCAACACGGCTCCTTGCTTCTTTAAGGCCAGAAGTTGCAAGAAAAACTCTAGTGTGATAGATCTTATACAACCTAACATACTCGAGGGAGTGACAGTGCATCACTTTGGCCATATTCTATCAGATAGAAGCATGTTACACACAACACACAGATAGAAGCATGTTACCTGAACAAAGAGATTTGCAACAGACATGGCCACTGGGAGATTTTGTCAGAATTGGGGGCCATCCCAGTGTAGTCTTACATAAGACTGGGATAGTTGGGAGTCACCTTACAGTCTGTGTACCACACCCAATAAGTACAGTTAAAAATTCAAGTGAGTTTTACTAGCTTTAAGTGTCTAAATATTTTTAGTCATCCTTAACTCTGCATTGAATAAAAAGAGCAAGCTTTATACTTACCCTTCCTATGCATAAAGCACAGACAGATATAAATGCAGTACATAAACCAACAAAGAATATATCTAAGTTATTAAAATTTCATGTTGAGGCTATTATGAGTTGAATTGTATGCCTCTGAAATATACGTTGAGGTCTTTTTTTTAAAATTAATTAATTAATTTATTTATTTTTTATTATTATTATACTTTAAGTTCTAGGGTACATGTGCATAACGTGCAGGTTTGTTACATATGTATACTTGTGCCATGTTGCTGTGCTGCACCCATCAACTCGTCAGCACCCATCAACTCGTCATTTACATCAGGTATAACTCCCAATGCAATCCCTCCCCCCTCCCCCTTCCCCATGATAGGCCCCCGTGTGTGATGTTCCCCTTCCCGAGTCCAAGTGATCTCATTGTTCAGTTCCCACCTATGAGTGAGAACATGTGGTGTTTGGTTTTCTGTTCTTGTGATAGTTTGCTAAGAATGATGGTTTCCAGCTGCATCCATGTGCCTACAAAGGACACAAACTCATCCTTTTTTATGGCTGCATAGTATTCCATGGTGTATATGTGCCACATTTTCTTAATCCAGTCTGTCACTGATGGACATTTGGGTTGATTAATGTGACCTTACTTGGAAATAGAGTTGTTACAGAGAAAATCAAGTTAAAATGAGGTCATTGAGGTGGGTGCTAATCCAATATGGTGCTTGTTTTTATATGAAGTGGAAATTTGAACACAGAGACAGACATACACAGGAGTAAGATGATGTGAGGATACAGGGAGGGTGGTGCCACCTACCATCCAACAAATGTTTGAGGCTACCACTGCCAGAAGCTCAGAGAGAGACATAGAACACAGTCCTCAGAAAGAACCAACCCTGCCCACACTTCGATTTTGAGTGTCTAGTCTCCAGACCTGTGAGCAAATTAATTTCTGTAATTTAAACCACCCAGTTTGCAGTACTTTTTAAGAGTAACCAAATACAGTGGCAACAGAGAAATAAAAAACTGAATTTCACAGAAAGAAGTGTAAAACATGCCAGCGGCCAGGCGTGGTGGCTCATGCCTATAATCCCAGCACTTTGGGAGGCTGAGGCGGGTGGAACTCTTGAGCTCAGAAGTTTGAGACCAGCCTGGGCATCATAGTGAAACCCCATCTCTACAAAAAAAGACAAAAATTAGCTGAGTTTGGTGGCACGTGCCTGTAGTCCCAGCTACTTGGGAGGTGGAGGCATGAGAATCACTTGAGCCCAGGAGGTGGAGGTTGTAGTGAGCCAAGATCGCACCACTGCACTCCAGCCTAGGTGACAGAGTGAGACCCTGTCTCAAAAAAATAAATAAAATATAAAATAAAATAAATTACACATCCTTTGATTCCAGAGGCTGGAGGGTGAGAGCTATGATGGGTGCTGTGCCCAGCCCTGTGACCATAGGTGTGAGTCCTTTACCTGAACAAAGAGATTTGCAACAGACATGGCCACTGGGAGATTTTGTCAGAACTGGGGGCCATCCCAGTGTAGTCTTCTGAGTTCTGACTGTTCTGGGATAAGACGGAGAAAACTCTCCCAAAGGAAATTTTATGGGAACAGGTGAGGGAGGGTTCACTAAACAGGAAGAGGGGAGAACCCACCACACACACACAGTAAGGCCCCACTCACCTGCCAGTTCAAGCAGCAGATACAGCAGTAAGGAAGGCAGAGATGGGTGGAGTGGGGAGGCAGGGATGGGCATTGTGGTGAAACCTGGAGCTTGCTCTGCCTGAATGTCTGTCCTGGAGACGCCCTTGACTCAGTTCTCTGAGCAGAGAGGACAGTTCTTGCCTCTGTGATGTCAGAGGAAGGGGATTGTGATGAGAGGAAAGGTCAGGGGACTGGGACACTTTTTCCTTTGTGATTATAAAATTGAACAGACAAGGTTGCTTCAAGCTAAGAAGTTGCTGCTGGAAATATTTAACATTGCTGGGACTGGGAGTCTTGATACCCACAGACTTATACTCCTTCCTGAGTTTTATCCCATCTCAGAGGTTCTCCCCAACTTCATGGCCTTTGCCTATCTAGGAGCCTCAGATACACAGGCTGGACCAAGGCCGCAACCTCATGATGGGCATGTGTGGGTCTAGCTCCTACATGAGCTCAACATCTGGGCCTCTCTGAGCTGCACAGCTGAAGAAAGAGACAAAATATCTATAGCCTCACCCACTTGATAAGAGTTGAACTTTACAATGGATGCCCTTTCTTCCACTCCAGAGTTGTCAGAGGTAAAAAACAAGCAATATCTGCTGTGGGCTCTTGGCTTTTCTGTAGGTCCCTCCATACACTACTAGGAACTGCTTCCTTTTTCCTTCCTGCAGAGGAATCAGGCGTGGCTGAGAAAGATATTCAAGTTGTGGAGGTGATGATGATTTGTGCTCTAGAGGATGGACGGGGCCTGCAGGGAAGGCGGAGCTGTGGGGAACGCTCTCTAGGAGGGAGAGTGACATGCCTACAAACACCTGGGAAGGTGAGGGCTGCCTCTCCTGCTTGGGCTGGACCTGGGACCAGCTCTCAGGGATGGGATTGGAGGAGCAGAAGAAATGCTCCCAGAAAGAGGGAGGAAGCAGCATGTTGACATCCTTCTCTCTCAGCTCTGGAATGGGTTCTCCCTAAGCACAAAGGTTGTGTTCAGGGACCCTCAGCCCACACTCAGCTGGTGACCCTTTAATGTCCAAGCATCCATAGGCAGGCACTGGCTGCCATCCTGTTTCCCCATTGCCTCCTCATGACTTGTGCCTCCTCCTCAGGGACCAGCTAGATGTCAGGGCCAGGAGACGTGTTAGACCCTCTAGGAAAAGAAAGCAAAGCCAGGCTGGCACATTCTCTCTGAGATGACAAAACTCCCCATCCCCTGGTGATGTCATCATCCTATCCCGTTGTCCTGAAATGATGAATTCCACAAAGAAATTCCAATCCATGGCCCCTGCTTGGAACTAGACAGGAGCATTCCTCCAGCCTCCTTCATCCTCCCCTTCCCCTACTCTGAGGAATCCTCTCACCTTTCATTAGACTCTAAGTTCCTTGGAAAGTCAGTACTCACAGGTCAGTACCCAAGAGTGCCGGCTTTTGAATCAGATATAATCTAGGTTAAAATCCTGAATCCACCCCCTAGGAGCTGAGTAATCTTGGGGCCATGATGCAGACCTGTGTATCCTGCAACCATCTTGACACCTTCATTTGTGTGTGTGTGTGTGTATATATATATGTGTGTGTGTGTATGTGTGTGTGTGTGTATATATATATATATATATATTTTTTTTTTTTTTTTTGAGACGGAGTTTTGCTCTTGTTGTCCAGGCTGGAGTGCAATGGTATGACCTCGGCTCACTGCAACCTCTACCTCCCGAGTTCAAGCAATTCTCCTGCCTCAGCCTCCTGAGTAGCTGAGACTACAGGCACTCACCATCATGCCTGGATAATTTTTGTATTTTTAGTAGAGACAAGGTTTCACCATATTGGTCAGGCTGGTCTTGAACTCCTGACCTCAAGTGATCCACCTGCCTGGGCCTCCCAAAGTGCTGGGATTACAGGTGTGAGGGTGTGAGCCACTGCGCCTGGCCCCTTTGTATACCTTAAATATTCAAGTTTGAGTTTCAGATCTGCACTCACAAACCTTATCTTCTCCCACACCATGCCTGTTTGGTATTTGGTACCATCATCTATGCAGTTTGTCAAACCAGGAAGGGACTCATGTTCTATACCCTCACTTATCCACTTGCTACCAAGTAAAAGGGGGTCGCTTCCTGATGTGCTAGAAGCCAATGCTGTGACACCAGGCTTTTGAGAAACGAAAAGATTTTTATTGCAAATTGACTAACAGGAAGACAGGAGTCTAGCTCAAATCTAGCTCCATGTGTTAGCTTCAAGGCAGTAGCTTTATTAGAAAAAGTTTAGGGGGTGGATTCTGGGATTAGTATGATTTATGAAAGGAAAGGGGAGGTCTGGAAAGTCCTTGGGCATGTACGGTTATCTCTCCATGCCTCTTCACAGGTTCCATGTACAAAACCCTGGGGCATTATTATGAAATATGTGGTAGAAATTCAGGCTGTGACATCAGTAAGCTCATTCTGAGCAAAATCCAGTTGGCCATATTGGTTCCAACAGATTTTAGTCAGTTTTGTTATCTTACAAGTGGAGGAAAGTTTCAGCAGTTTAGCAAGTTCTTTTTTTTTTTTTTTTTTTCTTATCTGCTATCCTGTAAACTCAAGAATTTCTGTTAGTAATTGGTTTCTTTAACTCTTTGGGGGCATAGTTTCACACTCATACACTCATATCTTGCCCCTGCCAGGCCCTATTGGATTTACCTCCTAAATCCCTTCTGAATTAATCTCTTTCTCCATCTCTATCATAATCTCTTGCCTGAATAAAAACAATTGCCTTCTCACTAGAGTATCCCCATTTTTATTTGCCCCCTATAATCTCCTTCTCCTTCTTCAGCAGACTGGTCTTTTTACAACATAGATTTAATTATGTCCCTCTCTTGAATAAACATGTTTGTGGATTCTCATTAACCTGGAGGTACTATAAACAAGGCCTTCTTCCATGACTGACTTGCTCCCTTAGAGATGAAGGGATCCCCACCTTTCTGATATGTAGCACAGCCTCACTGTCCCACGCTGGCTTTCCTGGGAGACAGACTCTGGGGTGAAGATGAGCAAGTAGGTTTTTTTTTCAGGGAGTCCTTTTAGGATCAACAGTTGTGGATGGGAGAAGAGGGAAGCAGGATTGGGGAGAAAAAGAAGCTGGGCTGCAATGAAGTCCCAATGAAGACCTCAGCTGACCTTGCATGGAGCCTGGTACTAAGACGTTCCTCCAGAGTTGCTCTGAGTTAGGATAAGGGAGCTGGGCCTTTATACGACTAGGTTGATGAGTCCGATGAGATGTGGTCTGTTTCCAGATATGACCTAAGCAAGGGTACTCCCTTCAGCTGAGACAATCCCAAATAGGGCTGATGCTGAGGACCATCTCCACAGCCAGGTGCCTCTCAGCATCCATTACACTCCTCTTGGGAACAACTTGTTCCTGTGAAGACTTGGGCTCAGGACATTATTCACTCACTCATAGTCAGGTCCTCAGAGCTATCCCAGCTCACCCACATAACCCAAAGTTTTCTGATCTCACTTGGTCTGACCTGGGTTTTATTAATGGGAAAAGTTTAGGGTGAGCATCATGGGGGACTGAGAAGCCACTTTCTCTGGGATCTGAGTGCCTAGGTCTGGGGTGAGCTCTGGTAAGGGACAGAGGAAGGATGAGAGGAAAGGAAACCTCAGGCTTGTGAAGTGAGATAAAACTTTGGAATATTTACAAAGTCTCCCTACCACACATTTCTTTGCATTGCTCCCCACGGGGTGCAAGAGGCAAATAAAACCTAGCTGAGGACAAGACGTTAATTTTTTTAATAGACTTAATTTGTTAAGGACAGTTTTAGATTTACAGAAAAATTGAGCCCTATCATTAGCATCTAACATTAGTATGATAAATTATTGTAATCAATGAACCAATATTGATACATTATGATTAATCAAAGTTCATAGTTTATTTAGATCTTTTCTTTTTACCTAATGTCCTTTTTCTGTTCCGGCATCCCATCCAGGATACCTGTTACATTTACTTGTCATATCTCCTCAGGCTTCTCTTGGCTATGATAGTTTTTTAGACTTTCCTTGATTTTGATGACCTTGACCATTTTGAGGAGTTCTGGGCCCGATATTGCAGGATACCTCCTTATTGAAATTTGTCTGGTGTTTTCCTCATGATTAGACTGGGCTTGTGAGTTTTGGGGGGAAGGTAACAGAGGAAAAGTGTCATCTTCATCACATCATATTAAAGGTACATATTAGTGACATGATTTATGATTGTTAATGTCGATTTATAACTGTTGATGAACTCTTGATCACCTGGCTGAAGCTGTATTTGTCAGGTTTTTCCACTGGAAAGTTATTTTTTCTCCTTTTGTTCATGCTGTACTCTTTGCAAAGAAGTCACAATGCACAGCCCACACTTCAGGAGTGGAAGTTACGTTCCACCTCCTTTAGGGTGGAGTGTATAAATAAATTATCTGGGACTTTTCTGCACTGGAGATTCTTCTCTTCTTCCCCATTAATTTATTCAATCATTTATTTATATCGGTATGGACTCAGATATTTATTTTATACTTTGGATTATAACTCATTACTACTTTACTTATTTTTTTTGCTGACAGTGTTCCAGTTTTGTCCTTTGGGAGCTCTTTCAGTTGGTTCCTGTGCCCCTTTGATGTACTCCAGTCACTGTGGGTTTTGGTTTTGGGGTTGACTTTGTTTTCTTTTTAGCACTTTCTTACTTTCTAGAGGATGTTTAATTTTTGATGGAATGTTTTAAACAGAGAGAAGAGAGAGTAGTCTTTAAAGAAATAGCTTGAGAATACAGCACACAAGCCAAGTGATCAAATGAGGAGAAGTTTGCTTTTGAAATCCAACACCTAGTAGAAACCAATGGCCTCAATGATGTATTCACTCATTTTTAAAAATTGACAGCCTATTATATGGCAGACACAGTTCTGGCAACTGAGGATACAGATAATCCTCCCCCACCCCCAACCCGCCACGATAGAACTGACATTCTATTTGTGTAAGATAGACAAATACAGGCAGTTCTCACTTTGGTGCTGACATGCATGCATTTTACTTACCATAGTTTAGTTAAGTAACATCAGTCCCACAACACAAGTCTCGAAATTTAGGTGCCATAGTAAATTTACTGTAATTTGCATAGACTGCAAATTTCTGGGCTAGCTCTTTCAGTCCACAAATCACCATGGAAATAACAAAAGCTCGTCATGATCAGTAACCAGTCATGTTGCGTCTTTCAAAGTCTGTTGGTGATTGGTCCTTATGAATATCCTACTTATACAACAAAGCCTATAGTTGGGTTGCCTCCTTGTCTCCCAGTGATGAGCCCATATGACATTTTACAGAAATGAATAATTGAAAGAGGAATTTTGCAACCAAGATGACATTACAGTGAAGAAATGAGAAGTGAAAATGCTGCAAGTGAGGTTCAAATTGAATGTGAGTGGAATTCTAGAAGTACAAATAGTTGACCATGGCAATGTAGACCCTGACGCAGGAACTTCAGATAGGCAGCCAGAGGGAGGTAGTAAAGACAAACTCCCACAAATGGGAGAGGAGTCGTAACAAAAGGGCTGAAGATGTCCCAAAGGTTGAAATACCAGCAAAAATCTTCACATGGAAGGACCTTCTGGAGTGATTTCACAATATTGAAAATGCAAGTGATAACATGTTGGAAGCTAGTCCAAACTTAGAAAGATGGAAAAACACGAAGGTATAATAGAAGTGATGCTTCCTGGTTGGGCATGGTGGCTCATGCCTGTAATCCCAGCACTTTGGGAGGCCAAGGCAGGTGGATCTTCTGAGGTCAGGAGTTCGAGACTAGCCTGACCAACATGGAGAAACCCCATCTCTATTAAAAATACAAAATTAGCTGGGTGTGGTGATGCATGCCTGCAATCCCAGCTACTCAGGAGCCTGAGGCAGGAGAATCGCAGGAACCAGGGAGGTGGGGATTACAGTGAGCCAAGATCACGACATTGCACTCCAGCCCTGGGCAATAAGAGTGAAACACCATCTCAAAAATAAATAAATAAATAAATAAATAAATAAATAAATAAATAAATGAAAAGAAATGATGCTTGCTCCATGTATTAGCCTACTCTCACACTGCTATAAAGAACTACTGGAGACTGGATAATTTATGAAGAAAAGAGGTTTAATTGACTCACAGTTCCACAGGTTTAACAGGAAGCATGACTGGGAGGCCTCAGGAAACTTACAATCATGGTGGAAGGAGAAAAGGAAGCAGGGACCTTCTCCACATGGTGGCAGAAGAGACAGAGAGAGAGCGAAGGGGGAAATGCCACACACTTTCAAAAAACCAGATCTCATGAGAACTCACTGAGATCTTACGAGAACTCGCTGTCACAAGAACAGCAAGGGGGAAGTCCGCCCCCATGATTCAGTCACCTCCCATCCCACAACACATGCAGATTACAATTTGAGATGAGATTTGGATGGAGACACAGAGGCAAACCATATCACTCCATATCAGAAATATACAAGAAAAAGGCAAGCACTCTTCCAACTACTCTTGATACATTTTTACAAAGAAATAACACTTGAACTCTCAATGTTTCTAATGCTTTGAATTGCAGTGCACAAATAAATATTTATTTCATTATATTTTCATTGTCCTCTACATTTGTAACTGAGAGTGTGAGAGTTTCTAATATTTTGACAAAAAATGGTAAAGGTCACAAACTGATAATTGTTTTTCTAATTGGATATGGAGAATGCTTTCCTAGGTTTCAGGTTGCACAGTCATTTTTGCAATCCTGCACCGCCATGAAAAGTGAGAGCTGCCTGTATTCAGCATAATACTTATGTAAATAAGGGCTAAAAAAATTAATTAGGATAAGAGAAATGAGAATGCTGGGACAGAGAAAAGAAATAACATTTTCTACAGGGTAGTTTATAGAAGGTGCCTTTAATAAAGTGACATTGAGCAGAGACTGGAAGGAGGGAGAGTGGGAGCCATGCGGCTGTGTCGGGGAAGAAGCAGAGAAGTGACATGATTTGACTTTTCCAAAGAATTGCTGTGGCTGAAAAATGAAAGCCAGAGGAGTGGTCCCAAAAGAGATGATGCTGGTTGGGACAGGGAGTGGTGGTGGAAGTGAGAAGTGTGCTGATATGGATGTAACTCAGAGGTGTCCTGCAGCAGGCTTGGACTGGCCCTTGAAAACCAATTGTTAATTTCAGGAATTTTGCAATCTGGTTGTTTAAGTGTTGACAGTGTGAAATTGGTCAGGTTGGGAGTTATTACACTAGAGAAATTGGCAAGCACTACAAAACAGCTTTTGGTTTTTCCCTTTCAGAAAGTCCACTGTTAAACATTTACCATCGCATGTAAGTGGACATAGGCATTTTGTAGGCAGAATTGAATACGGGTTGTAAAGGGAAGTCAAGGAGGGCTCCTCGATGTTGGAGTGTGGCAGCATTTCTACCATGAGCAGCAGGACTGGGAAGGCTGCAGGATGCTAGAAGAAATACTGTTCCCATCTCAGAGAGAGAAGGTAGAGCTTCTTTCTTTTTGGGTTTGAGGGATAGCATGCTTGGACAAAGAGGAAAGAGAATCATTTTTTTCTTAAAATCAGTATAGGGGTTCATGTGTATTCAGGAGGCAATAGAGAACCTCAACAAGGCTGGGGGAGTTGGAGGGGGCAGGAATCCAGAAGATGGGATAACTCTTGAGAGCCTGGAGAGCGTCTGTGGTTTATGGTCACTCCCAAGGCGATAGATGGGAGGAGTCCTGGTGTGTTTAGATTTGGCGTGTTTATCACCTTCTAGGGAGGTGCCGTGAGTCAGTGCCCAGAGCCCAATCCCGTGGCCCCTGCTCAGGACCATGAATGGAGACACTGCTCTGGGGCATCAACGTCTTGTGAAGGAGCAACAGGAGCCTGTGAGCAGGCAGATGTCATGGGAGAGGAGGCGTTTGGAGCTGAGTCTGTAGAAACTTCTCGCTGGCTCCTTCTCTCATGTTGAGCCTCTCAAGAAAGGAAGGAGGCAGCAGAGACTGAGGGTCCCACATGGCAGGGGAGGAGCAAAGGAGCTGTGGGAAAACACATCCACATTTATTCATCTGCTCATCATTCAAGAAATGCTTCTTGCGAGTCTGTTATGTTTCTGGGGCTGTCTCTTGGGATGCCTGTTCTGGGGGGACAGGCAGGCCTCAGGTAGGACTCTGGCAGCTCAGCCCTCCTCCCAAGTCCTGATGCCCCCTCCTCCCTCCCTTCCACTCAGACACACAGAGGATCAGAGCAGCAGTAGCCCTCAGAGCAGCCCATCTGGGGATTCTCAACATTACTCTACAAGTGGGGATTCCTTTAGCCCCATGGAGTCCTAGCAGTGGCCTGGAAGGGACCACCCACTCAGTTGGCCCTCACTTAGATCCCTCTGTCCACCTTTTCCATGAGACTCCAAGGGCACTGGGGACACCTTTGAACCCCCTTGAAGCATCCCAACTCCTGCACACCTCCTGTGGGTTGGGAGTCCCACACAGGGTTCCCTGAAACTCTTAGGTATCATAAAGGAGCCCTGTCACCTTCTGTAAACTCACTGACCCTGAAGCTGCATGGCAAGTGAGCTGGGCCCTCCTGCTGGCCTTGCCCTTCTCGGCAGCCCTTGTCAGTCCTCCCTCTCCCACACTTACAGTCAGGCCTTCTGTTTCCAGCAAATGTAGACAGCAGAGACACCAACCACCAGTAGCACCTTGGGGCCCAGGAGGAGAGCTACGAGGAGTGGAGCAGTAGGAGCCAGTGCCAGGCCTGGAAATCAGGGAAGAGGAGGAGCCATGAGAGGAGCCACCTGGGAGCTCATCTCAAGGGCCTCCACTTACCCCATCTGAGGCTACCTGGGCCCATCAGTGCTCTGAGGCTTTTGAACTTGCATCCTGCTCTGGCTTCCCTGACTCCAGCCGAAAGCAAAGGCCAGGGAAAGTGGCTCCTCATTCTCACTCACCCTGTCCCAGGCTGTCAGCTTATCCTCCTGGAGGGAAAAGGTGGAGAGAGTGTGTACTCAGGTGTTCATACATACGGCAACTGGATTCCTCACTTGATCCTCACAAGCCTGTGGGGCAGGGATTATTATTCCATTCTGATGGGAAACTGAGGCCAGAGAGTTTAGGGAGTGCCCGGAGATTAGTGGGATCCAAATCTAGGGGAGCCCATCATTATGTCCCCCAGGGTGACTCCTGAGTCCAAGACAAGTCCAACACCCCAGGGTCATAAGAATGATTAGGAAAGGGTGGGCAGGTGGTGTGAGGATGGATTCAGAGTGAGAGAGTTGCATGCTGCCCTTCTTAGCCCCAGGAGTATTTGGATGACCCCATATTCTCATGATCTCAGGGAGCCCTCCAGGGACAAGAACTAATGAAACCTGTTGGCTGGAAAAGACCCTGGTGAGTCAGGGAAAGGGCCTCATGCTTGGGAGGGCCTCAGACATCATCTATCCCACCTCAACCCTAGTGCAGATGTCATATGAAATTTCTCTGTTGGACACAGAGAGTCAGATCTAAGGAAGCACATGTTTGGACTCTGCATTTTTTAAATAAGGGGTTTTTGGCTGTTAAAAGTAACAAAGGTATGATTTTTTTCTCTTTTTTATAAATTAAATGGTGCTGGTGGGTCCTTAAGGAAGGAAGGGAGACCTCAGCATCTGTGGCCGCTGGGGTGTTGCAGGCCGGCAGTTCTCAGCTGGGTGGTTCTCTGGGGCTTTCTCTCCCTTGAGGAGAGCTGCATTGCCCAAATTTACTCCTTCTAGGGGGGAGCCCATATGAGAGATAGACTGTATTGGGAATATGAAGGGCTATCCCCTCCCCTCAATGTAAAACAACTCTACAGGACCCTCCAGCCTTTGGCCTCTCTGCAGGAGCAGCTCCGTGTTTGTCCTGCCTGCACTGTGGCTCAGCACCTCCCTCCTCCTACACTCCTGCCTCCTCATTCCCTGAGGCATGTTGACCCCGACAGCACTCTAGGATGCTTCCTGCATTCCTTTATCCATCCCCAGTTGGCCTCCCACAGAAACTGACCTTGGGAAGTGGTTGGAAAGCAGACTCTAAAATATAAGTTTGGAATCTGATTACTCATCATCTGGCAAGGAGGATCCCAGGGCTGGTGGTAAGTGGGGCTGGACAAGCCCTAACTTGCTTTTGTGTTGCAATTGATAACACTTTCACTGGCAGTAAACTAGGATGGTGTAACCCCAGGAAGGAAATTCCTTGCCCTCAGCCTTTTGAAAACAGATTGGGAAATGGTCCTTATAAGAACTAAGGTGTCAGCTGTTGCTGGGCATGAATCCTTGGAAGAAAGACAATGAGATACTAAGAGTGATTCATCATCAGTTAAGGTTCAGTGCTGAAGCCAGAGGACTACTTGGCAGCACTGTAGATTCTTATTTTTTGGAGCCACAGGGCAGAAGGAATAGAGGATCGGGTCCTGGGCATCATAGAAGAGTAGCAGAATCACAGTGGAGGATGAATCTCAGTTTCAATGGCTGCTATTCTGGGGTAGGGCCCTGATGGGGAAGTTGTGGGACCCTGAGATGTGGGAGGAGACATTTGGGTCAAAGCACTCAAAGATTGTCAGTTAACTTTGGAGTTGCTGGGGACAATTGCAGTAGCATAGCTACTTGTCTCTATAAATATCCTCCCCAAGCCAAAAGAAGAAACAAAAAAGGAAAAGTAAATTCTACAAAAAATCCAGCCTGTAAATATTACTTGAAGAGAGAAGGCCAAACTGCAAAATGACTGTGAGTCAAAAGGGAACACTCATCCAACCCTAGTGTACAGTCTCTCACTAGGCTCCCACGCCACTGATGCAGCACATCACAGAAGGCATCAGGCAGTTTGCCTGCCAGCCTAGACAACCTAAAATGCATTTCCAGACTCACTATATGAGCCAGGATGCTATGTCAGACACACTGAAAGCACCCAAAAATGGCAGCCCTGGTCTGAGCACCAGTGGGTGGTTGGAAGTCTAAGGAAAAACTCAACCTTGTCCAGATGGTACAGAATCATCTCATCCTGTGCTACCTTGACAAGTACAACTATGAACCCAAGAAATATCATGAGGAGCAGGCATAGGAGAACTTCCAAGGTGGAAGAGCAAGGTTAAGAACCTGAGGACTGAGGAACAGCCCAGCAGCCAGACACCAGGGAGCCAACCCCCAAATACCAGCCCCCAGCCATGGAAAGTGATGAAGGAAGGACACAGAAAAGAGGAAGTCTCAAGTTAATAAACATAAGCTCCCACTTTAAGAAACTACAAAAAGTAGGGCAAAGTAAACCTAAAGCAAGCAGGAGTGATAGGAATTAATAAAAAAAAGAAAAAAAGAGAGAGCAGAACAGATAATGAAACTGAAAACACAAAAACAATACAAAAACCCACTGAAATAGAGTCAATCTTTCGAAAACACCAATAAAATGGGAAAAACCTCTAGCATGACTGAAAAAAAAGAAAAGAGAAATGGCACATTTTCAGTATTAGGATGAAACGTGGGCACATTTTCAGTATTAGGATGAAACGTGGGATACCATTGCAGACCCTGCAGATACCATTGAGTTATAAGAGGATATTGTGAACAACTCTACACACATAAATGTGACAACTTAGATAAAATGGACCAAAAATTATGCAAAGCACAACTTAGCAGGACTCACTCAATAGGAAATGAAAAGTGTGAATAACCCAAAACTATTAAGGAAATTGAATCTATGATTTTAAAATACCCAAAAATATTCCTGAGGCCCAGATCTTTCATAGGAAAACATAAGCATTTAAGATAAATTAAAACCAAATTTGATACACAGGTTAATGGAGCTGAAAAGTTTTGGTAAAATTTGAATGTATACTCCATTTTAGATGATATGAGGAAATTATTTTAATAATTTAATGAAATTTAGTTATTTGAATGTTTAAAATGTCAGTGGACAATGACATTGGTTTTGTGAAAAATGTCCTTGATCACATGATCACTCAAGGTGCAACTGCAGGTGCATGTGTGAGCAAGTTTTCAGCGGATGTCACTATGCACCTTCCACACATCTCTGATGATGGGGGACATTTTTTCTCCTCTATGTCCTGTCTTTACTCTTCCAGCAGGCAGGGACATGAACAAATCAGTGACTTAGCACTGACCAGGAGATGATGCAAACATCATACTGTTTTGGAAGGAACCTGAGTCCTTATTCTTATTTTCTGGTGCCTCAGGGCAGAAAGAATAGAAGGTTGGGCCCCGGCCATCATTGGAAGAGTAGCAGAATCACAAAGGAAGATGAATCTCAGCTTCAATGGCTTCTATGCTGGGATAGGGCCCTGTTGGGGAAGCTGTGGGACCCTGAGATGTGGGAGGAGACATTTGGGTCAAAGCACTCAAAGATTGTCATTCGACTAGAGGAGAGGGTCCCCCTCCTGGTATTATATGAGAGGGAAACAAGACATTTTTTGGTTATAGAAAGGGTAAACACTGGCCAAATTCAATCCTTGGGACAAAGCCCAGCAGAAGGGGAGAGTTTCTCTAATTAGCACAAATTCCCAATATAGCCTGGTAGTGAGCCTGTCCTCAGGGACCAGATTTACCATCATTAGTTTGGACCAATAACCTGATGTAATGGCCAGAAGTCTTCAACATCATCCCTCATCACTTCCTGAGTCCTGGTTTCCCCTTTGGTAAAACTCCAAAGTCACTGGGTGTTTGAAGCAGGAAAGGAGATCAGAGATGAACAGGAATTTGCACATGGTCCATGCGCAGAGTGACTGGGATTATTGTTGGTCAAATATCACCATCGGAACACAGAAGAGGCCTGTGCTGTGACCAGGTCACCTGGGGGCCTGCTCCAGGTTTCAGCTTCACTTGTCTTTCTGAAATTTATACAGCAGATGCCGGAGACTGCTGGGTGAGGTCACAGATGCAGATGGAAAAGTTTAGAATAGAACAGAGACAAGGTAGAGGTTAGAAAGTGTAAAGGGGAAGGTGGGGCACTGATGAGACATGCAGAAGAAGGCGAGACACAGGACTTCATAAACAAATGCATCGCGTCCCTCTCTCCTTTTTCCTTTAATGTATATTACGCCAAAAGATTGATCAAGGTGTGCATCAAACTCTTGATGCACAGTTTCTCTTGTAGATGAGTTTTAAGGGTGTCTGCAAGTTGCCAATTGTCACCTTGAACCTTCTAAGTAGTAGTGACCCATGGAGTGTAGGATTTGGGGTCATGGAGCTGACATTAAAATTTTACTTTATATTTATAGACTTCTAGCTTATTTTATGACAAGCATGAATACTACTTTTAACATTAAAGAAAAAGACAAAATTTAAAAATGGGATGTAACCACACCATGGGTGACGTTTGAGTCCTGCTCCTTCTGGTGCGCTGAGATCTCCAGGGTATGGCTTTTGCTGACCGCTGGCTGCCCATCATGCTTCACCTGGCAGGTGAGCACCACATCGTCCCTGTGGGCACAGATGTTCACCAGGAGCCAGCTCGTCCAGTTGTAGGTACCATCCTTGTTCTCTGTGAGAGTCGAAGCTGTTTCTGTCTGAGACACATTTCCATTCTCCAACCAGGTCAGCAGGAGTCTCTGGGGGTAGAAGTTGCTCACCTGGCAGGTGATGTTCGCCTGGTTCTCTGCCCTCATGGACTGTTGAGTAACCTCCAAGAAGGGTGGAACTGAAACAGCACAGGGCAGAAGCTGTGACCTTGTGGCACAGACAGATCACAGGGAGGGTTCCATAATGTAGCTCCCACCACCACAGTGAGGGCGTCACCAGGACTGTGCTAGGCAGGCAGCATGTGCTCAGACATTGAGGGTGCTCTTTGCATATGAGTGAAATTACTAAGCACAGTGCCTGGCACACAGTAGGTGCTGACGGACTGGTAGCTCCTACTAGGCTAAGAATGAGTGATATCTACAAGCACCACCCCTGGCATACAGTTGGAATGTAAGAACTGTAGCAAAATCAGTGAAATCACCAAGCACATAGGGATTTGGCTCCTCGTAGGTGCTCACTAATTGTAGTTGCTCTTGGTGAAATAAATGAAACTCTCTAGCACAGAGCTTGGCACATGGTTGCTGGCTCCCTCACAGCTGCCATTAAAATGAAAGTAAGTGACGGCACACCTAGGTGCATGGCAGGTGGGCAGCATCGTCAGGGATTAGATTCCAGGCCATTCAAGATCTAGAGCAGTAGTCTGTGGAGAGGGGAGTGGGCTTGGCAGCCAGGTGTGGGCTTAGGCTGGGTGTGAGGTTCCTCTACCTCGGATGGCCTCAGACAAGTTGGCAGTCCCACGAAGAGGGTCCCCCTGCAAGGTGACGTGGGCCACCTCGCAGATGACTTGAGAGTGAACGTCTCTGCGGGTCAGCACCACCCTGGCTGTGCTGCGGATGCTGTAGGACACGCTCTTTCCTGCGGGGTCCACGCTGGTCTGGAAGTCTGAGAGCTCGTTCCCATTTTTGAACCATTTCAGGGTGATGTCTCTGGGAGAGAAGCCGTGGGACTCGCAGGTGAAGCTCACTGTGTGCTCAGCTGTGGCCCTCACTGCGGGGCCTGATACCACAGGGGCAGAGGGTTTGGCTGCAAAAAGAGCATCGATAAACAGGAGACATGACTGAGATGACCATCACTAACGATAAGCGTGTGACACGTTAAGAACCTTCTGAGACGTTCGTTTTTAATCTTTCTAATAATGTCGGGAAGGCAGTCTCCTTTTCTCATTTTACAGCTCAGGCCACAACAGCTCTGAGAGGTGAGAACCAGCCCATGGTCAGACAGTGAGTAGGGGCAGGTCCCAGAGGGAAGTCCAGGCCTGAGTTCAAAGTCCTCTCCACACAGGGTGACTTCCACCAATCTTGGCATAGGAACAAAATTACTGACTGGTCTCCCTCCTTGTTAATAATTAGTCCTAGCCAGCCTCCCCCGGAGAGCTCACCAACCTCAGAGAGGGCGTTTATAGAAGCCAATGTCAGGAACAGTGGCAAAGTGGCACCACCATGAGAGCTGCAGCCAGGCTGCTTAGCCAGGAGAGGGGTGGCCTGACAAACCCAGTTCCTCATCTGCAAAATAGGAGGACGGCATTTCTACTTCCTGGAATGTCGCCAGGATTAAATGGGGTGATGGAAGCAGTTCTGCTCTGGATCAAACACAGAAGATGCTTCTCAAAATTAAACACAGATCTATCTTTAAACCAGACTTTACAGATACACAGAGGTCTCTCTTTTAGGTATTATACAAATATGAATCATTCCATATTTTTATTCTTTTCACAAATATTTCATTCTGTCAAATAAAAGGCATTAATTAAGGATAAAGCTTTAACGTAGAACCCACAGTTTGTAAGAGCATTGGAATGACACCTGCTAAAGGTCAAGCCACAGTATGTTGCCGTAGACCTGGATAACAACTAACTGAAGCCAGCGTCCGTGGGATTTTGATCTCTCTCACCTGGAGTAATTTAATTAAATAGCCAATGAGAACAGGTTTGCAGTTTAGGATTTTTGACCAGCTAATGAACTGTTCCCGAAAACAATATTTTTGAAAGGCACCTATAAAAAAATCTTTCCTGCGTTTCCATACCGGACACTATTCAGGGTTTTGCTGACTCACTGTACCCAAATTGCACCTCTTTATTTTTCCAATAAATGCTCTTTCCTTTGGCCTTCCTAACAATCATTGTTGTTGTTGTTGTTAGTAGCTCTAACCTGCTTCAAGTCCTACATTTGAAAATAGGAAATTTGTTTTCGGCATCTGGATCTTCAGTTAGGTCAGGTTTGGGTCAAAAACGAGAATCGCTGAGTTCTAAGAAAGCCAAAGGGGGTTAATTTTTTCATTGTTAATTAATTACAAGGGACAAAGACCCAGGCCACACCAACAGGCAGAAACCTATTCTGGGCCCTGAAAGCAAACACACTGGAGAATCAGATCAATGAGGCGGTTTCTCCCTGTAGATGAGTTTTAAGGGTGTCTGCAAATTGCTAATTGTTACCTTGAACCTTCTGCCATCATCTTAGAAAGCACATATTACACATGTTTGCCTTTGCCAATATTATCTTGCTCCCTAATATGCATGAAATATTTTGAGAGCACAGTAAGGAGGGTGTCACTTGAAGATGTCAAGTCTTTGAGACACCAGCAAATGGGTGTCCCTAGAGGGCTGAGAGGCTGTCTTCAGTTCCCATTTATTGAGGGCTTCTTGGCCGCCTGACGCTGGCTGCTCTCTCTGTACCTCTCAGCACTTTAATCCTCCCTCCATTTCTTAGAGGGGGTCCTCATGTGAGCCCTTGTGTAGGGCGAGACTCTGAGAGGATTCTTGGTGGCCAAGGCCTAGAAGTAGATAGAAACCCCATCCTGGGAAGATGAGTGAGGGTAAATGCAAGTGCATAACCTGGCATGTAGTAGGTGCTTAATAAATAACCCCTGTGACTGTAATCATGAGGTTTGGTGATTACTGCTACTGGAGCTGCATAGCTATTCTTTAGGCAACAGAACAAAGAGGAGCAGAAACACCAACGAAAGGCTCAAACCCTACTCACTGCAGCTGCCAGAAAAACCCAAATGATAAAAGGAGCAGCAACCACCATGTTTAGTGAACTGGCTTTCAAGTAAGATCACAGGTGAAGCTGGAAGCATTTTGGAAGAAGGAGGGAAAAGATACCTCAGTGACATCTGGGAGTGCTGAGGGAGGGAGGCTTCTGGGGCCGAGGAGTGAGGATTTGCTGGGTCTCCAGCACCTGCTTAGATACAAACGTTTTCAAGACAGAAGGTTCCCCAGCACGGAGGCTGCGTCTGAGCGAGGCTTTGTCCCAGTCTCCTATCTTGGGCCCTGAGGCCAGTAGCATGGGAGGGGTCCTGTCCAGGCTTCTGGGGCCTCCCTGAATGTTCCCAGCATGTCTGTTTTGAAGCACCCACGGCCCAAAAAGCTGTTCTCAAAGCCCCAAAGCCTGGGGCACCGCTTTTGCTAGGGGGCTGTGTGTGAGAATCTTCTGGAGCCATTCAGAACTTTAGATGCCAGGCCCACGTTAGACCAATTAAACTGGCATTTTTAGGAGGATCCTGGGTCCAGCTTTGTTAACTCTTTTTTTGATAGTTTTCCCAGTGATTGTAATGAGCAGCCAAGGTTGAAAGCCACTGGACCCCAACCCAAACCCCATTTATACTTGGGGCCTAGTGATGCCCTGACCTGTCTGAGGTCACACAGCTTCACCCTAACACAGCACACATTTATTGAGCATTTATTGTGTGCTCGTTGATGCCCTAAGCATTTAACACGATTTTACTCCTTCAGACCCTGCCTAGTCTGTGAGGTCAGCGTTACCATCAAAGGGTGAGGACATCGAGGCCTATGGTGGCAAAGTGCCTTGTCCCAGGTGGCAGAGCCAGGAAGAGTCAGAGCCGGGAAGAGGCCCAGGCAGCTGGGATACTGCCCGTGCTCTCCTAACCATCGTTCTGCAGAAGCTCAGTGATAACCTGAACACCACCACCATTGGGGCTCTGTGCACATCCTCTGCAATCCTCACAGAACCGGAACGGGGCCATGATAATCAGCATCGCACCGATGGGGAACCCAAGGACTCAAGGGAAGGCAAGACTGGCTCAAGATTACATGATCTTGAAATAACACCTCACTTTGGGGGTGCCTACAGTGTGCTAGGTGATTTACAGAGAGAACCTTAAACACTTTCCACTTTCCTAAAGGAGTCCTTGATTGTCTCCATTCTACAGATGAGGAAACTGAGGCTGAACAAAATGAAGGCACTGTCTCCTCATCCTCCATGTGTCCCAGTGGGCATTTCCTGTGTCCCACCAAGCAGTTATGTCCATTAACAGAGCAAGTGTTTTAGGTTCTTGAGCCCCAACACTGACAGCCACCTCAATTGTCCCCTTGAGATTCTAGACGTCATGCAATGTTAGGGAGAAGCCTCCTTTCTGGGTGCCCAGGCCTGCTTACCCTGCAGCCATAAACAAAAGAAAGTGGGTTCCTGACAGCCAGAGGGGAGAATCTAAACTCTTGCTCACATGGTCCCCAAACACTCTCTAGGAAATGCCTCATCTCCTCGTCCTTAGTCCTCAGCGCCATGAGCGGGCAGGTATATGCTCTGCTGGGCTTCAGGAGGCTCTACTCTGTTCAATGGATGCTGCTGAGTGAAGGAGAAACAGCATAACATGAGGGGAGAGTCCTAAATGCTTCATGTGTGCTGAGACCTGTGCTTTAGGACCAGCTTGGCCTATGATGGGACACATGCAGGACCTTTCTGATGGGAGTGTAAAGCCAACCCCTCCTATCCCTACAGGGTTATTGGTTTGTTTTTAATACTTTGTGCTGTAGAACTGAACAATGCAAGAGTTTAGAAAGAGAAGGTTGGAGCATTTCTCTACACTTGAAAAACCACAGCTGAGTGTTGCAGAGACAAGGGCTGTGAGTCAGACTGAGGGTTCCAGCCTTGCCTCACTGACCTGGTCCCAAGTCAGTTCTCCGCTCTGATCCTCAGTGTCCTCATCTTTAAAGGAGGTAGCAAATGGCTCCTCCCGCATAGCACTGGTTACAAGGAAACTCTGGCACAGCCACTGCTCTCTGGCCCCCTTCCCCACCTCCCTCCTTTCTCATCTAACTCATCATTTAGGCTGAGAGCATGGCAAAGAGGACTGAGCACTTTACTAGGAGTTAGCAGATCTGAGTCACACCTGAGCCACCACTGGCTGTGATTGCCTGGGTTGGGGAGGCACCACCTGAGCCACCACTGGCTGTGACTGCCTGGGCTGGGGAGGCACCACCTGGAAACTTCAGTGTCTTTACCAATATTATCTGCACAATCAGGATAAAGTCACCTTCCGTGTCTAAGTTGAAGGGATACGAGGAGCTGATTTCAGACATTACTGGGCAAAGCACATTTTCATGTACATACATGTACATGAAAGCATCATGTTTTATGCTTTACATATACACGTTTTTTAAAAAGCTGTTAGTAAAGCTATGTGTCTTCTGGAGGTCCTGTTTTTTGCCTTTCCAAATTCCAGAGGCTGCCCACATTCCTTTCTCACAGTTACATCTTCCCATCACTCTAACCTCTTGCTTGCATCCTCACAAGTCCTTCTGCAATAATTAATCTCCTTCCTCTTTCTTGTAAGGACATTTCTTATATATTGTGTCCACCCTGATACCAGAGCCAGATGTTAAAACCACTGTCTTAAAAATATTTGAAGTAGGGTGAACATGGTGGCTGATGCCTGTAATCCCAGCACTTTGGAGGCTGAGGTGGGCGGATCACCTGAGGTTGGGAGTTCGAGACCAGCTTGAACAACATGGAGAAACCCTGTCTCTACAAAATACAAAATTAGCCAGGCGTGGTGGCCTATGCCTGTAATCTCTGATTGCTATGTCATCTAGGAGGGAAATTGGGCAATATTCTCAAATATGAAAACACACTATCCTCTGATGTAGGAATGCCACTTCCAGTGGGTGTCTCCCGCCTGAGTAGGGTGACACATGTACAAGGTCATCCACTGCATGATTGTTTTAGTGGCTAAGGTGGGAATAACTTACATATCCATCAACAGAAGACTGTAAAATAAAATTTGATATTTCCATAGATTAGAGTATATTTCAGCTATAAAGAAACTGGAACAGCTCTCTATGTCCTCATATGGAATCTCGCTATGGAGTGATAGGGTGTACGTTTGGGAGAAGTTTTCCAATCACCAAGAGCTTTAGTGTCTACATGTGAGGTGCATTGTGAACCTGTGGGAAACTGATGAAAAGAGAAATGCTGGCTCTCTGACCTGTGGTTCTGTTTGAGGAGCTTTTATTGAGCACCTATGATGCACCCAGCTCTTCTATGGAGACAGGTCTAATACTGGGGAAGGAAGGAGACTGCCTCGATTCAGACATGGACTCTGGCTCCAATTCTGTCACTAACTGGCCCTGTGACCATGGACAAGGCCCCTGTCATGTCTTGGCTTCAGTCTCCCATCTGTAAAGGGGGTTGGGCTGGATGGTCTAAAGATCCCTCCTGTGCTGACATTCCAGAATTCAGGTGTTAGGACGAGGCTCTTGAGCCTCTGGCAGGAAACCCCAAATAAGCATTGTTGCTGCCTTATATGGGGAACCCTAAGTCACCCACGTGTGGGAACTCTTTCCTGAGGTGAGGGACATTCTGAGATGATGCAGCTCTGCTCAGAAGCCCATGGTGACTGTGTGACTCAGTCCCCGAATCACACAAGGGTTTCCCAAATGGACCCACAGCAAATGCCAAACTTATTGGCATCTCCTCCCACCATCAGATTCAACAGTGAATGTGCCTCCCAGGAATCTTCCCCATAGGGTGTTTCTGAAGATTAAATTAAAAAAAGAAAAAAACACGATTTACCCTCTCCATGCCCTAGATGGATTTCTCCTCATTAGAAGGGAAGAGAATGTAAGCTTGGTGGGGAAGTGCTTTGGGCTGTTTCATTCACTGCTCTTTGCACAGCATCCAGGGCAGAGCCTGGTGCACAGTGGGGTCTCAGTGAGTGCCTGCTGCATAAAGAGGAGACTCAGCCACCCTCAAGGGGAAGCCTTCTCTGGAGGCAGAAGGCATAGTCCAGACCTGTGCCTGGGCAAGTAACTCAAATTGTCAGTTCCCTCATCTGTGAAATCAAAGGGCTGCGTCAGCTTTGGAAAGACAAGAGCTATAGAGCCACAGACTGGAGATGCTGTCTTTTCCATCATTTATAAGCCATGGAGCCTCGAATGACTACCATGACATCTCCAAGCCTCAACTCATGTGATCCGGAGAAGGGGTGACATCAGATCATGAAAATGAGCACCACCACCACACCTGATTATTGCTCTAAGAATGGATAATGTAATTATTGACTTATTGTCACACACCAGGGGACGAAGGAGGCCCGCACTGTACTCACCACGCACAGACAGCTCAGTTGCCTGCTCCAGACTTCAACTCCACATCGGGGCTTCCTTTCCGGAACTTCACACAGTAGTAGGTGCCGGCATCTGCTGGGGTGATGTTACTGATGCGGATGGAAAAGTCCGTGTTGTTTCTCTTTGTGGGGTCTGAAACAGTGTTACCCGGGGGAAGTGGCCTTCTTTCAGATGGTAGATTAATTCCCGGCCTGGTCCAGCTCCTCTGAACCACTGGATGGGACCCACAGGGATCAGGGACGTTGTAGCACAGCGCAGAGTGGCCGACTCTCCAGCTGCAACTGATATGGACTTCTCAGGCTGAATCACCTGCAGCTCCTCCTCACACAACCTTCCTGGAAAGGAGCACAAAGCAGTCATTTTTTCATCCTTATGTGATCCTGTGTGTTTCCCCAAGTGTTTATCAATGACTTTCATTGACTGGGTGTACACTAGGAGCAGGTCTTGAGCTCAGCCCACTACATGCATTATCTCATTTAAGCTGCACAACTGGCCTGTAACATAAGACTGTAATACAAGCGAGGACACTGAGGCACAGAGAGGTTCACTTTCCTTTTCCTTATTTTCTTTTCCTCTTTCTGTTTGCTTTCTTTTCTTTTCCTTTCCTTTCTTTTTGAGACAGGGTCTTGCTATGTCTGCTGCCCAGGCTGGGGTGCAGTGGCTCAATCACAGCTCACTGTAGCCTCAACCTCCCAGGCTCAAGTGATCCTTTCACCTTGGCCTCCCAAGTAGCTGGGACCACAGGTGTGTTCCACCATACCTGGCCAATTATTGTATTTTTTGTAGAGACACAGTTTCACCATGTTGCCCAGACTGGTCTCTAACTCTTGGGCTCAAGCAATCCATCTGCCTTGGCCTTCCAAACTGTTGACATTATAGGCGTGAGCCACTGTGCCTGGCCAAGAGGTTCAATTTCAATGTAGAGCTTTGGGTTGAGGACCTGAGTAGAACTATTGAGCCCTCCTTGAAAGTGCCATGTTTTGCCAAATATGGCCTCCAAGTGTGGCTACATGGAGTGTGGCACTTTTTGTATCGCTGGATTGGGTGGGGCCCTGTGACTTCTTTAGACCCTTGAGTTTTGAGCAGAAGTGATGGGTATAATTTGTGGGTTGTGCATTCAACTGCAAGAGCCTCTGTGGATCAATTTCTCCCTTCCAGAGACCCACAGGGCTCTGATGGGGCCTGCTCCATTGCATGGATGTGTGAATGACCGTTGCATGCAGAACTGCCAATACACACTGAATACGTAGCTTCCAGTGGAAATACAACATTGTTTTAAGCCCCTGGTAATTTTTCACCCATAGCATAATCACATTACCTAAGTTTCCTAATGCTGATGTGACAAATTACTAAAACTTAGTGTCTTAAAAAAATGTTACATTTTATAGTTCTGGAGGTTAGAAGTCCAAAATAGTGTTACTGGGGTACAATCAAGAAGAAATAATAAAAGTCAAATACATAAAGATAGAGAATGAAACAGTGGTGACTACGGGTGAACTTGGGGAGGTGATGGGGAAGTCAAAAGATACAAAATTGCAGTAAGTCTGACAAAGAAGTCCAGAGAATAAATTTGCAATCTATGGGTTTTAGTTAATAATGTTGTATTGAATTCAGTATTTTTGCTTCAAAAGTACATTTTAGGTGCTGTTGACATAAAACACATGCAGCATAACTATGGGAGATGATGGATGTGTCCATTTGCTTAACTTTAATAATCATTTCACTACGTATATGTATATGTATATGAAGGCATCATGTTTTACACCTTCCATTTCGACAATTTTTAAAGAACTTTCAGCACAGCTGTGTGTCTTCTGGAGGCCTTTCCAAATTCTAGAGTTTTCTCATATTCCTTTCTCACAGTTACATCTTCCCACCACTCTAACCTCTTGCTTGCAACTTCACATGCAAACATCCTGGAATACAAGGATGTTTCAATGTCCTTCTCCAAGAATTAATCTCCTTCCTCCTTCTTATAAGCACCCTTGTGATGTATAGCTCCACCCTGATACTAAACCCAGATGTTAAAATCACTGTCTTTTTTTTTTTTTTTGAGGCGGAGTCTCGCTCTGTCGCCCAGGCTGGAGTGCTGTGGCCGGATCTCAGCTCACTGCAAGCTCCGCCTCCCGGGTTCCCGCCATTCTCCTGAGCCTCCCGAGTAGCTGGGACTACAACCTCGCCCGGCTAGTTTTTTGTATTTTTTTAGTAGAGACGGGGTTTCACCGTGTTAGCCAGGATGGTCTCGATCTCCTGACCTCGTGATCCGCCCGTCTCGGCCTCCCAAAGTGCTGGGATTACAGGCTTGAGCCACCGCGCCCGGCCAAAAATCACTGTCTTAAAAATGCTGAGAGGTAAAGGAAATAATTCATGAAAAACTAAAGGAATATAAATGTCTTAACAAAATGAGAATGTAAGGAAAGAGAAATTACATGAAGAAGTGAAACAAACTTAGGAATTGAAAGTACAATAACTAAAAGTCCACTAGAGGAGTTCCCTAATGGGTATAAGCAAGTGGAAGAATAATCAGAAAACTGGAGGACGGAATAATTGAAATTATTGAGACTGAGGTATGGGTGGAAAATGGAATAAAGTCTAGAGCACAGAATCTAAGGGAATTGTGAGACATTATCAAATGTATCAACATACACCTTACTAGAGTTCCAGGGAGAAAAAAGAGAAAGAGAGAAAGGAATAGAAGATTACTTGAAGACATAGTGGACAAAAATCTTCACAAACTTGATAAAATACAGGAATCTATGAATTTAAGACACAGAAAAAACAGAAGTTGAACTAAAAAATAAACTCAGAGACCCACACTAAGACACATTGTAACCCACCTGTTGAAAACTAAAGTCAAAGAGAGAATCCTTAAAGCAGCAGGACAGAAGCGATTCCTTGCATACAAGAGACCCTCAATAAGATTTTCAGCTGAGCTCTTATGCAAACACTGAAGTCCAGAAGATAGAGGGATGGTAAGTTCAAAACGTCAAAAGAGGAAAAATATATCAATCATGAATTCTATACCCAGCAAATTCTATGTCCTTCAAATACAAGGGACAAAATAAGATATTCTCAGGTAAACAAAAGCTAACAGAGTTCATGACCACTAAACCTTACCTACAGGAAATACTAAAGGGAGTGCTTCAGGTGGAAATGAAAGGATGCTGCATGGTAACTCAAAGTTGTATGAAGAAATAAAGATGTCCAGTTATGTGTACATTTTTAAAGAATCATGCTTCAATATCCCACAAACAAGCTGCGAGCACCCTGCCCAGGTGACCAGGTAACCAGTATTTTAAAGCTGGTCCCTGCCACAATTCCTCTTTTTGTCCTCCCCTACTGTGACCTAGTGACATTGAAACACTCAGTAAAACCTATCATGGTTTTTGCTTGTGTCCCTCACCTTGACTCCCAGGAAAGGCACTTGCCCAGGAATCCCATCTCTCTTGCCTACCCATCTGCTTGATTGAGCCTACTCCTTGGGAGCTCCTCTCACATGGCTTCCTTCATGGCCTGCCCTTCTCTAGAAACTGTGAATATGCCTCTTCATATGAACTTTTCATGGCCATGCTAGAGTGATCCTCCAAGATTCAACCAGCAGGAGTCACTTTAACATTTTCAATAGTAATGGCAATAAGGATGGGATCATTCTAAACTCAGGTGGAAAGTTCGTAGGAAATGCCTTTGACTCTTCATGACTTACAGAATTGCTACTCTGATTGGCTCCACAATTTGAGAAGGCTTTTTACCCTGATGACTTTCTTGTACTATGCTATGTACAGCTTTGTGTTGCCTTTTGGAGTGCTGCCATGGCTCTCCATCCTGAAGCAAGGATTCTGTTCCAGTATCAATAATGACATCCACCTTTCTTCAGGAGCACAAGTAGATATAACATTGGTAACACCTCTTCAAAGAAGATTCTTGTGATATGCATATTAATGTCACATAATCCAGCATCTATAAGTTTTTTTTGGGATGCCCGTGGCAACATATTTACAAATTTTACTTACAAATTAAAATCAACGGGTACTCCTGTTAGTGTCTTTAAATGAATTAACAAACAAAAATATCTCTTCTCTGTGGAGTCTTCGGCGATGTCTTTCATGCCTCTTGGAGTCGCTAGCCCACTCATGATGGCTATATATTTCCTCAGGGCCTTGATGCAAAAATAATGTTCTTTGTGGCCTATGCTATACTCCATTAAAACAACTGACTGGTTACCTACTAGAATCTCCTGACTTGGAGTCCAGATTTAAGGATAATATTCTCCTGTTGCAAATCATTAACCATAAATTGTCCCACAGGCCAGGCTCTGCTCATCTGAAATGACACCCATTGAAATTTAAACTTCCACTACAACACAAAATTAAAATCACTGCCAGGTACAGCTGCACACCTTTTCTGTTGACAGTTGACATTATTACTACTTGGTTTGTTGATGCAACAATCCTCAACCAAATACTAGCAAACTGAATTGAGCATCATATTAGAAGAATTATACAATACAAGCAAGTGATATTTATTTCTGGAATACAAGGATGTTTCCATGTGCACAAATGACCAACAATGTAATATATCATATTTATAGAAGAAAGAGAAGAAACGCATGATTAACTCATTTGATACTGAAGACCATTTGACAAATTTGGAGATCTTTTTATGACAAAAACCATCCATAAAATGAATATATGAAACTTCTATAAAATAATAAAAGTCATATACACATACTTTATTTTCACTTATCGCTGTCTAATATGCTATTTTATTTGCCTATTTACCATGTATATTGATTACTGTCATTCTCCCCAGTGGAGACAAGCAACAAAAGGGCACATACTTTTTCTTTTTCATTCAACAATGTTCTTTGTTAGGTCCTGGCACATAGTAGGTATTCGTTAAATATGTGTATAATGTGCGAATTGCTCAGTGGAACATTTTCCCAGGAGACTAAATATTATATTTTAAGAGAATTGCTTTTATGAAATTTGCCGAAAATGTGTTTCCCATGTGGGTGAATTGGTGAAAAAATATTGAGTTGTATACATGCAGAAATCAGAAGAGTCAAGGAGAAGAAAACCACAAACCCTTTTCACACCACATCACCTTCTCGCCCTCATGAGCAGCACCTGCAGAAATTTCATGGAATAAGATCAAGACCAAAAGTGTTTGAGAAGAGCAATGGTGAAACCTGTGATCTCTAGAGTCAAAGTGCCTGAGTTCAAATCGTAGCTCTACCAGTTACCAATGAGTAACCTAGGAGCACTTTGTGCTTCTGTTTCCTTATTTGTGTTGGAGGGTGAACTTGGAACTTGGATATAATGGTTACCTGAGGTCAGAAATGTAAGCAATTTCCCACAGTATCTGGCTCATGGTGGGTATTCAAAAATTGTAAAGTTATTACTTGGTAGATTTCCTGAGGCTTGGAGGCTTCAATGGACATTAGGTGATGATATGGATATGGACATGGATATGAATATAACGATAGATATAGATAATATAGGCATGATTCTCTGTTACTTTTATCCCCTTCTTTCTTCTTCACCCCTACCATTAATGGAAGAGCGAACTCCAAGAGAGGAATGTGCAAAAGTTCTGTTTTGAGGGAAAGTGTATTTTACTAAGAAGTCTGCTTACCTGTTGCTTAGCTTAACAGATTGGGGGATTTTCAGGGGTAAGGTGACTGAGGTAGAAAGGAAGGAGAATGACTGGGCAACAGAGAAAATCAAACATCTCTTTAATGTGCTTTCCTGTAGACCAAAAAATGAGTTGAAGATTACAGTAAGGGAAGTCTTACTACTACTACTACTACTACTATTACTACTACTACTACTACTACTGCTCTATGTTTCCACATGATCAAGTTAGATTTATCCCAGGAATTCAAGGATGGTACAACATTCATAAATCTCTAAATATGATACACTATTTCAACAGAACAAGGGACAAAAACCATATGACCATACAACACAGGCAAAGAAAGCATTTGACAATATTTAACATTTTTTAATGATAAAAACTCTGAAGAAATTAGATATCAAATAAATGTTCCTCAACACAATAAAGGCCATACAGGACATATCCATAGCAAACATCATACCCAACGGTGAAAAGTTGTCAGCTTTTACTCTAAGATCAGGAACAAGACAGAGATGTCCACTCTCAAGATCTCTATTCAACATATAGTATCAGAAGTTCTATCCAGAATAATTGCACAAAAGAAGTAAATAAAAGTCATTCAAATCAAAAAGGAAGAAGATAAATTATCTCTGTTTGCATATGGCACTGTCTTACATAGAGAAAACCCCAAAATCTCTAAAAACTTTTAGAATCAACAAACAAATAGGCCACAGATATAATATATGAAATCAATGAGTAAAAATCAGTAGTTTCATACACTTACAGCAAATTATTGGGAAAAGAAATCAGTAAAACAATTTTATTTACAATTGCTACCAAAAAGGGTAAGATAGCTAGGAATAAACTTAATCAAGGAACTGAAATACCTGCACACTGAATAACTATAAAACCCAGATTAAAAAAAATAGAAAACAAATAACAGAAAGATACCCATGTTTGTGGATTGGAGAATTACTATTGTAAAATGTTCATACTACCCAAAGAGATCCACAGATTCAATTCAATACCAGTAAAATTTCAATGAAATTCCACAGAAATGGACCAAACAATCCTTAAGTTCATATTAGCCATAGAAAACCATGAATAGCTAAGGCAAGTTTTAACAAAAAGAACAAAGCTAGAGGCATCACACAGCTTGATTTCAAAATCTTCTAGAGTGCCATAGTAATCAAAACAGCAGGGCATTGGCACAAAAGAGACACATAGACCAATGGATCAGACCAGAGAGCCCAGCAATAAATTCACACATTTGCACTCAATTGACTTTTGACAAAAAGGTCAAGAAGACACAATGGGGAAAGGTCAGTCTCTTCAAAAAGGGGTGTTGGGAAACCTGAATATCGAGGTATAGAGAAATGAAATTAGACCTCCGTCTCATGCCACATACAAAAATCAACTCAAAATGTATTAAAGACTTCAATGTAAGATCTGAAACTGTAAAAGTACTAGAAGAAAAGTTCCATGATGTTGGTCTGGGCAATGAATTTTTGGATACGACCCCCAAAACACAGGCAACAAAAGCAGAAATAAATAAATGGCACTACAACAAACTAAAAAGTTTCTACACAGCCAAGGAAACAATCAACAGAGTAAAGAGACAACCTACAAAATGGGAGAAGATATTTTCAAACCATACATGTGACGAAGAGTTAATATGCAAAATATGTAAGGAAGTCAAACAACTCAATCATAAGAAAACAACCGAAGTAAAATATGAGCCAAATAGTCATTTCTCAAAAGAATACATTAAAATGGCCAGTCAACATACAAATAATATCCAACCTCACCATTCTTGAGATAAATGCAAATTAAAACCACAGTGATCTATCATCTCATGCTTGTTAGAATGATTATTATTAAAAAGATGATAACTAGTGTTGGAGGGTATGTGGAGAACAGGAAACCCTTACACACAGTTGGTGGGAATGAAAATTAGGCCATCCATTAGTGAAAACAGTATGGAGTGTCCTCAAAAATTTAAAAATAGAATTATCATATGATCCAGCAATCTCACTACTGAGCGTATATCCAAGGGAAATGACATCCGCATGTCACAGAGATATCTGCACTCCCATATCCACTGCAGCATTATTTACAATAGCCAAGATATGGAATCAACCTAGGCGTGTATCAACAGATAAATGGATAAAGAAAATGTGGTCTACATACATACACAGTGGAATTCTAATCAGTTGTACAAAAGAAGGAAATCCTGTCATTTACAACAATATGAATGAACCGGGACGGTATTATGCTAAGTGAAAAAAGCCAGGCACAGAAAGACAAACACCACATGATCTCTCTCATATATGGAATCTAAAAAAGTTGAACTCAAAGAACTAGAGTAGAATGGTAGTTACCAGGGCTAGACAAGGGGTGCAGTTGGGTAAGTATTAGTCAAAGGACACACAATTTTTTTTCAGATAGGAGAAATTAGCTCCAGATATCTACTGTACAATATGGAGTCTATAGTTAATAAGATGATTTATATCCTTCAAAATTGCATAAAAAGTGCATCCCAGCACTTTGGGAGGCCGAGATGGGCGGATTTTAGGACGGTTCTCACCATACAAAAAAAAATTGTCAGTGTGTAAGATTATGCATATGTTAATTAGCTGAAGTTAGTCATCCAGAAATGTACACATGTCATAATATGTTGTACATGAGAAGTATACTTTTCTCAAATCAAAATAAAAAACATTTTCTTAAGCTTTAATTGAAATTAAAGTTGGAGAAACTGATAAAAAATGAAATCTCATGTGTGTGTGTGTACACATTTACAATCACTTTTATGTACACATGCAGGGATCTCTAACCCCCAGGCTGTGGTTGGGTACAGGTCCGTGGCCTGTTATGAACTGGGCTGCACAGGAGGAGGTGAGCAACCAGTGATGTGAGCATTATTGCCTGAGCTCTGCCTCCTGTCACATCAGCAGCAGCATTAGGTTCTCATAGGAGTGTCAACCTTATTGTGAACTGTGCATGCGAAGGATCTAGGTTGTGTGCTCCTTATCAGAATCTAACTAATTCCTGATGATCTGAGGTGGGACAGTCTCATCCTAAAACCGTCCACCCCACCCACCCAATCTAGGTCCTTGCAAAAATTATCCTCCATGAAACCAGTCCCAGGTGCCAAAAAGATTGGGGACCACTGCACACGTGTGTGTGTGTGTTGGTATCTGTTATGGGCAGAATGTGTCCCCTAAAATGCATGTGTTGAAGCTCCAACCCTAGCACCTCAGAATGTGACTGTATTTGGAGACAGGTTTTTAAGAAGCAGTTCAGTTAAATGAAGTCATTGGGGTGGGCCTTAATCCAATATGAGTGACGGTCTCATAAGAAGAGGAGATGAGGACACAGACACACACACAGAGGGAAAATCATGGGTTGAGACACAGGGAGGAGATATGTCTTCTACAAGCCAGGGAGAAAGACCTCAGTAGAAACTAATCCTGCCGACACTTTGATCTTGGACTTTGGCCTCCATAACTGCAAGGAAGTAAATGTGTAGTTTCAGCCACTCAGTCTATGGTTCTTTACTATGGAAGCCCTAGGAAAGGAATATAGGCCCCAATAAGCAGCAAATGCAGAACTTCTTAAAGAGGAAGAGGTGACCAAAAAATGGGTGGTAAGACTCAAGTCACAGGGGAGGAAGGATCATGGGGGAGCACAGGACAATGTAAGGAGCACCCTTAGGGAGGACAGTGGCTGAACATCCCTGGGAAACACTGCACCTCTGCCCAACTCAAGAAGGCACCATTTCAGACTTCACTTCCTCTGGGTGTTGAATACAGAAGGCTGGGTCTGGAGTCACACAGCCCTCTCAGGCTGTCTCTGAGCTTGCTCTGTCCTTGGGTAGGTTGTTTGGCCCCAGAGTCTCAAGACTGGTAAGGATATAAATAATGATTTTTCTGTGTTAGTCAAATGAAATAGATCAAAATGTAAGTAATTGTGGTGGTGGTGATTCAATCATCCTGTGACTCTGGTAGCCAGCTGCCCCTGGTAGCCAGTTGCTGATCCACAGAGAAAGTGCTCAACTCCCTGATTTCCTGCTCTGAGGCCCCATCTTTGGCCTTCCTTGGCAGCACTTGTGGTTGTCTGGAATCCCCAAAGGTCCAGGGGCAGGGCATTGCCACGGCAGCAGAGAGAAAGGGTTCTAGCCCAAGGCAATGCTTACCTGTGAGTCCCAGCAGTAGAGTCAGCAGCAGGAAAGGACCAGGAGGGTGGGGCCAGGAGGCTGTGACAGGCATCCTGAAGACCTCAGGAGCCTGCTCTGTTCAAACGTCTGTGGTGGGGAGATGTCAGGCTCTGCTCTGAGGAGAGAAGACAAGCCCCGCCTCCCTCGATTCAAGAGGAAGTGGCTATGATGGATTGGGACAGTAACTTGCTTTTAGATTGTAACATAGAAATCAGGCACAGCAGGCAGCTACAAAGCACAGAGTTACTCGTGCTCCATTTTCAGGAGAATCAGACAGGCTGAGCAAAAATAATGCTTCCTCCTCAACTGAGGCCTGTGTTCTCTCCACATGGCCGCCTTCCCCATCTTCAGGTCTTCTTGGTGATTTGCCAGCTGAGGGTCTTGGGTCAAGAAGTTCTGTGGTTGTGATCTGTGCCCTAAACTCTCCATCTTAAGACCCTAGGATGTAGTTGGCTTGTTGCTTCATTCTGCACCAGCCTCAACCAAGTGCTATTCAGCAGGGGCGCAGCAGGAGGGATCACAAGGACCCTCTTGATGTTGGAGAGGAAACAGGTCTGCTTTTGAAATGATTCTTTATTGTAATTTTTTTTTTTTTTTTTTTTAGACGGAGTCTTGCTCTGTCGCCCAGGCTGGAGTGCAGTGGCCCGATCTCTGCTCACTTCAAGCTCCGCTTCCCAGGTTCACACCATTCTCCTGCCTCAGCCTCCAGAGTAGCTGGGACTACAGGCGCCCGCCACCACGCCCGGCTAATTTTTTGTATTTTTAGTAGAAATGGGGTTTCACTGTGTTAGACAGGATGGTCTCGATCTCCTGACCTCGTGATCCGCCCGCCTCGGCCTCGCAAATGCTGGGATTACAGGTCTGAGCCACCGCGCCCAGCTATTCTAAACTTTTACTGATATAACTGGCGAAACGTAGCCCAAATTCAGTCTAATCTGGACTTTGGCACTTTCATGGGCTTGAATCCAGTAGAAGAAATCATTTCCCGACTTCTTCGAGGAGAGCCAGTAGTTTTAGTTTAGTAAGGATCTGTTTTGTGGGGTGAAGTGAGGGTTGTGGGTTATGGAAAAAGGATAGGGTTATGATTGGGGGAGAATATGGCGGACAGGTTCCTGAGGCCATCACATCAACTTTAATACCTTTTGTTCTGCACAGAGGACCTACAGGATTCACCACTGTGTTCAGATGGGAAATGGGGAGAGAGGAAATATAATTGCCCTGACCCCAACTAAGGAGTTGGGGAAGTCATTGCACCCACCTACGCTCAGTTTTGGTCTCTAAACTGGGCGTTATAGTATTTCATTGCAGTGTTTTAGTGGCGATTAAAGGAGATAATGACTGTACCATGCCTGAAACCCAGTAGGTTATTATTGATGTTAATGGCGCCAGGTGAAGAGCGGGAACTCAAATGGTGTTTTTGAATGGATCCCTACTGCATGGTGAGTTGCCCACCAGTGGCTTTCTCCCAGCAACCCAGGCCTCCTGAGACCCAGATTATATGATGTACTTGGACTATCCCTGCCACTCTGAGATCAATTGCTTTCTCTTGGATTCTCTGCATCTGCTCCTTATAATCCACAAATTAATTTGTTCTCTCACTATTCTCAGCTGTGTGACTTTCAAGAAGACACTTGACTTCTCTGAGCCTTATTTTGATTGTATGTAAATGGAAGTTATAACATGCACCAACATGCACCTTGTAGAAATGTGGTAGAAATAATATAAACCATAATGAGTGCTTGACTCATCATTAATTTTAACCAAAAAATATGGCTATAATTTTTTTTTATGGGAAGGGTTCACTGCTTTCCTGCCACAGTTGTGCTTTAGAAAAACCACCTTGTTAGGAGAAATGGTTGTATCATCTATGACTAAGAAAGGCCTGTCTGGAAGCCTCCCTGTCACCTGCTGGGTTTTAGGTCCTTCATCTGTTATTGTCAAATGAAAGTGTAAAAGTTATCATATTCTCATTCAAAGTTCTATTCAATGTGGCACATGTGCACAGGCGAAATCTTCCCATCCTACTCTATACCAACAAAAATGAAAATGAAAAAGGATAAAATTAAGTTAATCCATGTCAAATTACACTTAAAAACAAGACAATCGTTTTTATGTGACGTCAAGGAATAGTAGCAGTTATCATTTACTAAGGATGTCCTGTGCCCCAGAAATGGTGTCAAGCATTTTATGTCAGTTGCCTCATTAATTCATCACTCTGACTCCATCAGGTAAGCACTGCTATTAACCTACCTCCTTTCACAGGTGAGGAAACCTGAGGTACACAGAGAGTAACGGATTTCCTCAAGATCACTCAGCTTTTAGAACTAGAGCATAGGGTGCCACATGCCACAGACTTCACTTTTAATGTTTGCACTATGACATCTGTCATATGAAAGGAGAGACATCCCTCAGGAAGAAGCAGAGAAGAAGCCATAGCCTCAATTAGGAACAGCCCCCACAGTGAGGCTGTGGCAGGTGCCATGCTCCAGGAGGCCCTGATAACCCCATCACATGGGGTGGGGCATTATTTCTGGAAAGATGGCAGCACAAGAAGGAATCACTGAAGATTTGGGGAACAGCAGCACCATGAGAGATAGCTAACCAATCCAAGAACAACAATAACTTAAAAACATTAACAGCAATCAAGAGAACTTCACAACTGAGAACATATGAAAAAATAAAATATAAAAAGGTCTTTAAAATTAGTATACATAGTAACCTTATAAAGATAGCAAAAGGAAGTAAATCCATAAAACAACATCAGGCATGTATGAAACAGGAATAATCAGGCATGAAGAAACAGGTTTCTTGGAGCAATAATCAAAAAAGAGACTTTGGAAATGAAAACATAATTACTGAGGACAGTTTTAAAAAATGTAATAGGTTGACTAGGTGACAATATATATGTAAGTAGTAAGTTACTGGGTTGGGGGATCATGTGGGGAAATCCCTTAGGATTCAGCACAGACACACCTAAAGAGAGTAATGTAAATAGGTGTAAATATAGGAATAACAAAACATATCTCACAAAACGTGTCAAAAAAGTTCCTAGAAACAACTGAGGAGTGGAGCGCTTGCAGAGAGGGTGGTGGTGCCCGGGGCTGGCTCTGAGGCACAGTGATGATTGTACTGAAGATATTTCACTGTTTGATTTAGAAGGGTAGACAACTAATAGACCAAGGAAATCTAAACTCAGACATCCAGTGGCATCACTCTTTCTTTAATTATTTTGAGTCAGTGCAATCGCCATCTATTTTCTCCATGAACTGCCCAGAAGTAGCTTTCTTGCCTGTGTGGTGACAATGATCTCTTCGTCAGGTGGCTTTTGCGCAGTGAAGAATGTCACTGGCAGAGTAATGATTGGACTATGTTGGTGGAATCACATTGATGACAATGGAAAGGGCCATTGGGCATTTGAGTCATGGGAGGCATCCTCTTAAGAGAGTAAAACTGTCTTAGAGGCTGAAATAAGAATCTTCTGGTTGGGACTAATGGCCTGTCCATGCTGTGAGTGATACTTGCCTTTAGTGTCTGATTTGATTTGGCTCTGTGTCCCCACCCAAATCTCATCTCAAATTACAATCCCCACGTGTCAAGGGAATGACCTGGTGGGAGGTGATTGGATCATGTGGGTGGTTCCCCCATGCTGTTCTCATGACAGTGAGTGAGTTATCACAAGATCTGATGGTTTAAAAGTGTTCGGCAGTTCCCCCCTTACTCTTTCTCTCTTCTGCTGCCATGTAAGACATTCCTTGTTTCCCCTTCACCTTCCGCCGTGATTGTAAGTTTCCTCAGGCCTCCCAAGCCATGCAGAACTGTGAGTCCATTACACATCTTTTATTTATAAATTACCCAGTCTCAGATAGTTTTGTTTGTTTGTTTGTTTGTTTGTTTTTGAGATGGAGTCTCACTCTGTCACCCAGGCTGGAGGGAAATGGCATGATCTCGGCCCACTGCAACCTTCGCCTCCTGGGTTCAAGCGATTCTCCCACCTCATCCTCCTGAGTAGCTGGGATTACAGGCACCCACCATCATGCCTGGCTAATTTTTGTATTTTAGTAGAGACAGGGTTTCGCCATGTTGGCCAGGCTGGTCTTGAACTCCTGACTTCAGGTAATCCTCCCACCTCAGACTCTCAAAGTGCTGGAATTACAAGTGTGAGCCACCGCACCCAGCCTCAGGTAGTTCTTTATAGTAGTGTGAGAACGGACTAATACAATGCCGTCTTCTCCTTCAGAGTAAACACTAGACATGATCGGATTTCTTAAATAGAGGGAGAAAGTTTATGTGTTTTATGATGTTGGGGCGCAACCTAAGAAATTCTTGACTCTGAACCTTTTAGATCTCAGTTTATGTTGCAACAAAAAGCGTTGGCTTTTTTTTCCACTTGATAACTTTATTTGAAACAAATGAAAGTAGATTTCATATTAAGTTTTTATTTTCTTTCCAGCACTGGGGGCTAGAAAGTGTGTTGTCACTACAAACGTCCAAATTTATTTAATGGTATACAGAGGTATGCACAAGGTCATGTAATATCAATATATCCCAAATTAACCAAAGTGTGTTTATTGATATATGTAATGAAGGCCTTTGCTATTTGATCCATAGAACATAGGATGTTCTTAGTGTATCTCAAAACTTTTATGTGTTTACATATTATTTCTGTAGATTGTTTTCAGAAGCAAGTTTTATTTCCATGGTATGAGTGAGCACAATGGCTTATGTGTAAATTAGAAATAATTGTTGATTTTTAATATATACTTCACGGTAAAATGTCTTAGACATACACAAATGAGTAAAAACCAAATTTAGTGAATTGGTATTACCTAGTTTCTAAAGTTTTGTTTATTTTCATTTGTAAGAAGTCATTTACTTAAGGCCCAATTAATATAAATGAAATTGTCATAGTTTGTGTTTAAGAAATACCCAGAAATTGTGCTGTTCTATTTATTTTATGAGGGTAACCAGATTTTACTCTGGAACCTCCTGGAGCTCTTTAATGCTCTTTGACCTAATGAAATTTATCTTTTATTACTAAAAACACATTATTCTTATATTTTAATGAGAATAATCATTTACATACTTCACATAATGGGTAAAGACATTTTGTTTCATGAATCTATATTTTTTCTTACTATAATGAGAACGTTATAGATTATGCATTTGTATTAATGGTATTTCTTAAAGCAGTAGATTTAATTATAAACCAAACCAGCCTAGAAACTATTGTAGGCATCTGTAAATTGTGCTGTAGGTACTATAAACTTAGTGGAGTCTCTTAATCAGGAGATTATGTTGTGAATACATTTGTACATTGTTAAAATATATTTCAAGATGTTTTGCTGATTTTAACAGGTGTCTTTATTGGAGTGGTAACTTTGAAGGTGCAAAACTTTATATTTGTATAAAAGTCTACTGTTTACAAAGCAAAAAAGAAAGAAAAACCAGAAATATTAATATCTAAAGATACATAATTTAAGGTAAAACACACCAGTGGTTGAAAGAGGAATATTTCCTTCCATGAAAATAGCAATTGGCTTGGAAGGCGTGAGACATAAAGTTTCATGCCTCCAAAAATCATAGTTTGGAATATGGGACTCCAAAATTGATACAATAGGCCAGGTGCAGTGGCTCACGCCTGTAACCCCAGCACTTTGGGAGGCCGAGGCGGGTGGGTCACCTGAGGTTGGGAGTTCAAGATCAGCCTGACCAACATGGAGAAACCATGGCTCTACTAAAAATACAAAATTAGCCGGGCACGGTGGTGCATGCCTGTAATCCCAGCTACTCGGAGGCTGAGGCAGGAGAATCACTTGAACCCAGGAGGTGGAGGTTGCAGTGAGCCAAGATTGCGCCATTGCACTCCAGCCTGGGCAACAAGAGCAAAACTCCGTCTTAAAAAAAAAAAAAAACAAACAATTTTTTTAAAATTGATGCAATAGTGTCAGGAAGATGGCAGGATCTGTGCTTGGAGCAGCAAGTTGCCTTCCCAAGGAAGAAACTGTCAAGGAGTTCTCAAGGAACTCTAATCCTTCAATAAAGATATGCTAGATCCATAGATGCTTATTCAAGTAAAAAATTTTCGTGGAAATCACATGTAGAATTCAGTTTCAACTTTAGGTTGACTTGGTACAGCATGGATAAAACTTGAATATTTGAAAGAACTGGGAGCCTGGAATCCATGAGCTAAAATTCCCCCTTCATCTACCATATTTCACCCCCACTCACGACATTAGGTGCAGATGACCAGGGAAGACTTTGGGACACATGAGGAACTGGAACCCATGGATGCTTCCTCCAGAAGACTAAAGATTAAGACGGTGGGCTTAGGAATTAAAACTTCCTAGTCTGAAATCAAGCTCTACCAGCTCCCAAGTGTGTGATCCTGGGGATACTATTAACCTCTCTGTTTCTTGAGTTTCCTCAGCTGTAAAATGGACATAATAATCACACCAACCTCCTAAGATTGTTATGGGAATTAAATGAACTAATATATGCAAAGTGCCTAATAATACCTGACTGTGTCCCCAAACCTAGATATTCAGTTTTGCTATTATTATTATAGCTATTAGTTAGACATTATTGTTATTAGGTAGAGTTTTAGTAATAGTAACAATTTTAAAAAACAGATCCTCTGCCCTCAAGGATTTATGATGCGGTGTGACAACCTCGGCCAGTGTCTAGGGGAGGTGGGGGTACCATGGTGGTGAGCTGAGGTCATGTGCTTAGCCCTAGAATCATGGGTGCTGAGGTCGTGTGCTCAGCACCAGGGTCATGGTGCAGCCATGGCCTCTGGGGGAATCACTATGACTAGGGCAAGGTGCATCCTAATTAGGGCCTACATAGATGCTCATAGAAAAAGTGCTCCAAATCTTGCCTCATGCTGGGATAAGAGACAAGAAAATGCTCCCAGGTGGAAATCTAGGGGAAAGGGGGAGATGGACTGAGAGGGAGAGGAGACATCACATAGAAATACACCTATGTAGAGCAGGCTGCACACAACTGTGAGTCCTACGAGCAGAGGAGGTGGCAGGGCCTGTCCAGGCGAGCTGGGACACAGGGCTGGGGATATCTGTCTGAATGATTGTCATGAAGAGACCTCAGACTCTGTGCTCTGCAGGGGAGGAGAAGCCCTGCCTTGCCATGATGCCCCAGGAGGGAAGTTGCTGTGGGAGGAAGGGGCCATGAGACTGGGGCCATCCTCCATTGTGAAAGAGGAAGTGAACACAGTTGCCACTGCTGGGAAGTTGCTGACATCTGTGCTTGGGGTTCCCAGACCTGGGAGCCTTGGAAAGTACTGGAGAGAGGTTGACTGCCACAGAGCCTGCTCTATATCCCAGAGACTCTCATCTCATGCCAGGGGTCCCATGACCCTTCCTAATTTGAGAGCTCAGACCTATAGGGTTCTGTAGCCAAGGATTGAGCTTGCAGCTTCAGAGACCATAATTCCAGATGTGGCACATTTGAGGGCTTGTGGCTACGGAAGCCTTTGGGGATGGAACCAAATCTCCTGGGTGACCCCTACAAAAAGCCTCTCAAACCAACATCAAGTAACAAGCTGAGCAAATCAAAAAACAACAACTCCTCTTAGATCTGTCGGAGAAATGAGGTCACAGGGCAAAATTAGAGAGACAGACAGGGTGATACGGAGTATTACAACTTCCTGAATTGGAAACCTCCATGGGAACGAGTGCTGGGGTCAGAAACCCTGCACCATGAATGCTGAATTGTTGTAAGTTCAGTGAGGGCCAGTCTGAGTTAAAAACTCAGGAGAACCCAGTCATGGGAGCTCCCACACTTCTGCGAATTTTACCCACAGCAGCTTGATTGGTCCTCACAGTGAGTATGAGAGAAATATTCAGTAGTGCTTCCTGAAGAGGAAGGGGAAAGGGGACCGTTTCAAAATATACCAGTGTTTTCATCATCTTACGCTTGTTCCACATCAGAAATACACAAGAAGACAAGCACTGTTCCAACTATCCTTGCTGTGTTTTACAAAGAAATAATAATTTAATCCTCAATGTTTCTAATCCTTTGAATTACCATGAACTAAATATTTTTCCCTTCTGTCTACATTTGCAACTGACGCATTATATTTTCTAATATTTTGATAAATATTATGAGGATCACAGAGGAGTCATTATTTTCCCCTTTGGATGTAGAGTTGCTTTCCAGGGTCTCAGTGTTTTCAGTCATTTTTATAATCTTGCACTGCCATGCAAAGTAAGGACTGCCCTGTATTTAGTATAATATATGTAATAACATAATACAGTGTTAAGGAGAAAAGCTAATCAAGTTAAAAGACATTGGAAATGCTAGGGTGGAGAGGAAAATGGATATTTTATGTAGAGTGGTTTACAGAAGTTGCCTTTAATAAACTGAAGGACAGAAGAGAGTGAGCCATGCAGCTGTCGCGGGGAAGCAGCCGAGGAATGACAGGATTTGACTTTTCCAAAAAATAACTGAGGCTGAAAAATGCAATCCAGCAGAAGCTCTGTAAGTGGTCCAGGAGGAGATGATGCTGGCTGGGACCATGCAGGAGTGGTGGAGGTGAGAGGTGTGCAGGTTATGGGTACAACTCCTTTGTGTGCCGGAGCAGGCTGGGACTGGCTCAGGAGAGCCAACTGTTAAATTTTCAGGAATTGTGTATTCTAGTTTTTAAAGTGTTAGAAGCTTGAAATGGGCCATGTTGGGAGTATTCACCCCACAGAAATTGACAAACACTACAATTCAGCCTTCTTTTTTCTTTCGAAGAGTCAATTGTCAAACACTTACCATCTCACCAGGGGACATAAGCATTTTGAAGCAGAACTGAATATGAGGTATAAACAAAGAAGAAATCGAGAAGGACTCCACGGCTTTAGGACTGTCACGGTCGTTTTACCATGAGCAACAGATTTAGGAATGTTGCAGGATGATAGAAAAACTAGTGTTTCCATCACAGAGAGAGGAGGGAGAGCTGCTTTCTTTCTAGGTGTGAGGAGTAGCACACTGTCTTTGTCCATGTGTGTTGCTATAAAAGAATACCTGAGGCTGGATAATTTATAAAGAAGAGGTTTATTTGGCTTTTGGTTCTGCAGACTGTACAAGAAGCATGGCACTTGCATCTGCTGCTGAGGAGGGCCTCAGAGTGCTTCTACTCACAGTGGACAGTGAAGTGGAGTTGGCATAACATGGGGAGAGAGGAAGAGAAAGAGAGAAGAGGGAGCTGCTAGGCACTTTTAAACAGTCAGATCTTGTGGGTACTAATAGACCAAGATAGCACCAAGTCATTCATGATGAATCCATCCCCATGACCCAAACACCTCCCACCTGACCCCACCTCCCACATAGGGGATGAAATTTCACATCGAGATTTGTAGGAGAAAAATATCCAAAGTGTATCATATGTTTAAACAAAGAGGAAGGAGAATCATTTTTTCTCCTTAAAACCAGGATGAGTGTTAATTTGTATTCAGGAGGCAATAGAGAATCTCAACAAGGCTGGGTAATTGGGTAGGCAGGAATCCAGAAGGCAGAATAACTCTTGAGAATCTGAACTGCAGTTTGTGGCTTATGGACAGTCCAAGACGATGGAGGAGAGGTGTCCTGATGGGTTTAGATTTGGCGTGTTTCCCACATCCTAGGGAGGTGTCATGAGTCACTCCCCAGAGCCCCATGCCATGGCTTCTGCTCAGGACCATGAATGAAGACTGCTCTGGAGAATCAAGGACTCTGCAAAGGAGCAACAGGAACCTGTGGGCAGTAAGATGTCCTGGGAGGGGAGGCGTTTGGAGCTGAGTCTGGGGAAGCTTCTCACCAGCCCCTTCTCTCAGTCAGAGCCCTTCAAGGAAGGAAGGAGGCAGCAGAGACTGGGGGTCCTATGTGGCAGGGGAGGAGGGAAGGAGCTGTGGATAACATGTCCATATTTAATCATCTGCTCACCATTTAAGAAACATTTCCTGGGAGCCTGTTATATTCCCGGTGCTGGTCTCCTTCTGGGATGCCTGTTGCAAGTGGACAGGCAGCCCTGAGATAGGACTCTGCCGGCTCAGCCCTCTTCCTGAGTCCTGGTGTCCTTTCCCTCATTGCTTCCACTCAGGCACAAAGAGGGTCAGAATGGGTACAGCCCTAAGAGCTGCCCATCTGCGGTTTCTCAACATGACTTGACAGTGGGGATTCCTTTGGGCCCATGGAGTTCAGCATCAAATAATCTAGAGATGGCCTACAAGGGACACCCACTCAGTAGCCCCTGATTCAGGTTCCTCTTCTCACCTCCTCATGGGACCCCTGGGGTGCTGTAAAAACCTTTGGACACTCTGGCTTATGCCTCCTCAAGCACCCACATACTTACTGGGGGTTGGGAGCCTCTTAGAGGGTTCCCTGAGCGTTCTGAGGATGCGGAGGGAGCTCTGTCACCTTCTCTAAGCTCCACTAACCCTGATGCTGCATGATATGTGGGCTGGACTCTCCTGCTGGCCCTGCCCTTTGGGGCAGCCCTTGGTCGGGCCTCCATCCCCCACACTTACAGTCAGGCCTTCTGCTTCCAGTAGACATAGATGACAGAGACACCAACCACCAGCAGCACCTTGGGGCCCAGGAGGAGAGCTATGAGAAGTGGAGCAGTGGGAGCCAGTACTGGGCCTGGAAATCAGGAGACAGGAGAAGTTAGGAAGGGGCTACCCAGGATGCCATCCCAGAGGACCCCACTTACCCCATCTGAGGCTACCTGGGACTGTCACTGCTCCAAATCTTTGGAGACTGCATCTTACCCTGGCTGCCTTAGCTGCAACATAAGGCAGAAGCCAGGGAAAGAGGTTCCTCATTCCCTTACCCTGTCCCAGGCTGCCGGGCTGTCCTCCCGGAGGGACAAAGTGGACAGAATGTGTACTCACGTATTCATGTGTGGCACCTGAGTCCCTCACTTGATCCTCACAAGCCTGTAGGGCAGGGTTTATTATTCCATTCTGATGGGGAAATTGAGGTCCAGAGAATTTCGGAGGGTCACAAGGTTACTTGCATCCAAACTTAGGGAAGCCCATGATTATGTCCCTTTGGATGATTCCTGAGACTGTGTCCTTTTGAACAAGACAAGTCCAATTTTGCAGGGTCATAGGAACAATTATGAAAGGGCAGGTAGGGGTCATGAGTATAACTGAGTACCCCCAGTTTGCTAAGACGTAGTTTATTTTCTCTTTGTTTTCTTTCCCATTTCCCCCTGCTCCCAGTTTCCTACTTAGCCCTTCAGAAATGCAAATATAACCTTTCACCTCCCCCTCACCAGATATTCCCTGCAGGGCAAGTTCTTCTGTGTGCTCCAAGACAGATCTCTGCTGGAAAGTTGGCACACCAAAGCATACCCACCACGGAAACTTCACCTCCAGGGGTAGCTTCCAGACTTTCATCCACCAGAAGGGCATATGGAAAGCATGCCCGCTTGGCCACTTTTACAACTGACTTCTGCCCAGGATGGCACCAACTCAACTGTCGGGTAGCTAAGTCACCAGGCACTAGCAGAGGGACTCCTGCCCTTGGTCCCATCCCCATTACCTTATGAAAGTGTCTGCTTTCTGCTCCAAAGGGTAAGCAGCACATTTAAAGGCAGGACACTTTGTGCCCTTTCCCCAACCTAGCTTTGGAATAAATTCACTTTTTTTTGTATCAGACCTCGCTCTCCTTGATTGGATTCTACATGCAGCAGGCAACTAACATGCTTTTTGTTTATATGAGGATGGCTTCAGAGTGAAAGATTTGCAGGCTGCCCTGTTTAGCCCCCACAGTGAGGGTGGACCCCGTGTTTTTGAGAGCTGGGGAGGCCCTTGAGGGGCTGGGCCTAATATACTGTGCTGGATAGAAAACACCCTGGTAAGTCAAAGAATGACTCTCATGCTTGGAAGGGACTCAGACATCAAGCTCACCTCGACCCCAGAGCGGGTGCCATCTGAAATCTCTCTGTTGGACAGACAGTCAGACCTGGGGGAGCACACATTTGGATTCTTTGCATTTTTACAATGAGCATTTTTTTGCTGTTAAAAGCAAACAAATGAAGTTATGTTTACTTCTGTTTTCATGTATGTTTTCTGGGAAATAAAATGGTGCTGATGGGTCCTTAAGGAAGGAATGGAGATCTCAGCATCTGTGGCTGGAATGTTGGAGGCCAGCAGTTCTCAGCTGGGTAGCTCTCTGGAACTTTGTCCCCCTTGAGGAGAGTTGTACTCTCCAAGTTCACTCCTCCTTCTACAGGGCAGCCCATAGAAAGACTGGCTGAATTGAAAATAGGAAGGCCACGCCGCTCTCCTCAATTAACACAACTCTAAGGGACTCTCTCAGCCCTTGGCTTCTCTGAAGAATCAGCTGGATCTTTGTCCTGCCTGTACTGTGGCTCAGCACAGCCCTCTCCTACACTTCTGCCTCACTCCCTCAGGCATATTGACCCTGACAGCACTCTAACATGCTTCCTGAATTCCTGTATCCACCTCCAGTTGACCTCCTAGCAAAACTGACAGTGGAAATGGTCTGAAAAGTAGACTCTAAAATGCAAGTTTGGTAACTGACCACTCATCAAGATTAGCTGGCAATGAGGACCCCAGGGCTGGTAGTGAGTGGAGCTGGGCTGGCCCTGGCTTGCAGCTATGGTGCAATTAATACAACTTTCGCTGGCAGTGAAGTAGGAAGGAAATTCCTTGGCATCAGCCATTTGAAACTGGATTGGGAAATGGTAGTTATGAGGACTAAGGTGTTTGATGACTGTTGCTAGGCACCAATTCTTTGGGGAAAGATGATGAGAAGCTAAGAGTAACTTATCGTGAATTAAGGCTTAGTGTGAAAACCAGAGGACTTCTTGGCAGCAGTGCAGATTGTTATCTCCTGGAGCCAGAGGGCAGAAAGAATAGAAGATTGGGTTCCGGATCATTATAAGAGTAGCAGAACCACAGAGGTGGATGAATCTCAGCTTCAACAGGCTGCTGTGCTGGGCTAGGGCCCTGATGGGGAAGTTGCGGGACCCTGAGATGTGGGAGGGAATGTTTGGGTCAAAGAACTTATGATCATCAGTCATCTTCTGGGTTTCTGGAGACAGTTGCAGCAGCATAACTAATTATAACTAACCTCCCCAAACCACAAGAAAAAGCAAAAAAGGAAAAGTAAGTTTTGCACAAACCTGGCTCTGAGTATTACTTGAACAAAGAATGCCAAACTGCAAAATGACTGTGGGTCAAAAGAGAACCTTCACCACACCCTAGTGCACAATCTCACTAGGCTGCCATGCTGCTGGTGCAGCACATCACATAAGGCATCTTGCATGTTGTGTACCTGCCTAGACAACTTAACATGCATTTCCAGCCATAGCACATGAGCAAGGATGCTACATCCAGCACACTGAAACCACCCAAAAATGGCAGCCCTGGTCGGAGCTCCAGTGAGTGGATGGAAGTCTAAAAAGCAAATTCAGCTTCAGACAGATGGTGCAGATTCATCTCTTCCTGCTCCTCCTCGAGAAGCAAGACTAAGAACTCTGGAAATATGAGGAGCAGGCATAGGAGAACTTCCAAGGTGAAAAAGGAAGGCAGACTGGCTAGGGACCTGAGGACTGAGGAACAGCCCTGAGGCCAGGCACCTGGGACCCATCTCCTCAGTATGAGCTCCCAGCCATAGAACATGACCAAAAAAAAAGACACAGAAAAGAGAAAATGTCTCTATTCAATCATATAAATCCCCACTTCAAGAAACTACAAGAAGTAGAGCAAAATAAACCCGAAACAAACCAGAGATAAGAATTAATAAAAAGAGAAGAGAGCAGAAAATTAGTGAAATTAAAATATAAAAACAATACAAAAACCAACTGAAGCAGCTGATCCTTTGGAAGGGTCAATAAAATAGGAAAAATTATAGCAAGGTTGACGAATAAGAAAAAAGAAATGGCACATTTTAAATATCAGGATGAAACGAGGGCTATCACTACAGACCCTGCAGACATCAAAAGGATCATAAGGGATATTATAAACAACTCTACACACAGAAATATGATGACATAGATAAAATGGACCAAAAACTCTTTGAAAAGCACAAGTTGCCAGATCTCACCCAATATGAAATGAATAATGTGAATAGCCCTAAACTATTGAGGAAAGTCAATTCATAATTTTAAAGTACCCCAAAATAGAAAAATACTCGGTGGCTGATGCCTGTAGGTCAGGAGATCGAGACCTTCTAATACGGTGAAACCCCGTCTCTACTAAAAAATACAAAAAATAGCCGGGCGCGGTGGCGGGCGCCTGTAGTCCCAACTACTCGGGAGGCTGAGGCAGGAGAATGGTGTGAAACAGCTTTTGAGATCCGGCCACTGCAAGATAAACTCCGTCTCAAAAAAAAAAAAAAAAAAAAAAAAAAAAGAAAAATAACCAAACCAAATTAAAACCAAATTTGGTGCACAGAAAAATGGTTACAAAAGAAATTTGGGGAAATTTGAATGTATGCTACATTTTAGGTGATATAAGAGAATTATTTTAACAATTTTATGAAATTTAATGGCATAAAAATTTTACATTTTATTAAGTTTATAATGATATTGTTTTTGTAAAAAATGCCCTCAATGATCAGATCACACAATTGTGGACTCCTCTTGCAACTGCGTGGGCACACATAACTGGGTGAGCAGTGGACGTGACTATGTACCTTCCACACATCTCTGATTATAGGGGACATTGTTGTCCTCTACTTCCTGTCTTCTCTCTTCCAGCAGGGAGGGACATGGACAAATCAGCGACCCGGCATTGACCCAGTAGATAAAGTCAATGCCATAGAGTATGTGGGAAGGAACCTGGGCCTTCTAAAAGTCTTCTGGAATAGAGACCCCTCCTAGTATTATATGAGAGGGAAATAAGATCTATTTTGGTCATAGATGGGGGAACACTGGCCAAATTCACATCCTTGGGACATTTTGTGTCCCAGCAGAAAGGGAACATTTCTCAAACTAGCATAAATTTGCATTATAGGCTGGTGCTGACCCTGTCCTCAGGACCTCAGACTTATCTTGATTAGTTTGGACCAGTCATGTGGTCTAATGCCTTGATCTAATTGTCTTCAACATTATCCCCTATTGCTTCCCAAGTCCTGGTTTCCCCTTCTGTAAAACTCCAGACTCACTGGATGGTTGAAGCAGGAAAGGAGATCATAGATGAACAGAAATTTGCACATAATAAATCTGCAGAGAGCTGTTGTGATTGTTATTGGTCAAATATCATCATCAGGACCCAAATGAGGCCCATGCTTTTACCACTTATGGTCACCTGGGGGCCTGGTCCGGGTTTAGATTCCACATGTCTTTCTGAAATTCATACAGCAGACGTGGGAGTCTGCTGGGGGCAGGTCACAGATATGAATGGAAAAGTTCAGGAAGGAACAGACAAGGCAGAGGTCAGAAGGAGTAGGAAGGAGACAGGGTGGCTGATGAGAAACGGGAATGTAATAACTGTCAGGAGTAAAAAGCAAGATGCAGAATGCGACGAACACATGATCCCTTTGCCTCCTTTCTTCCTCATTCAGTATACATTTATGTCAAAAAATCTGTCAGGTTGTACCTCAAACTCTTAATAGTGATGACTCTTGGAGGGTGAGATTTGGAAGAATGATGCTGACTTTAAAATTCTACTTTATATTTATAGGCTTCTAGCTTATTTTATGACAAACATAAATATTAATTTTAACATGAAAGAAAAAGATAAAATTTAAAAATTTGAAGTAACCTTACCAGAAGTGGTATCTGAGCACTGTTCTTTCTGGTGGGCTGAGATCTCCAGGGTATGGCTTTTGCTGACCGCTGGCTGCCCATCATGTTCCACCTGGCAGGTGAGCACCACACCATCCCTGTGGGCACAGGTGTTCACCAGGAGCCAGCTCGTCCAGTTGTAGGTACCATCCTTGTTCTCTGTGAGGGTCGAAGCTGTTTCTGTCTGAGACACATTTCCATTCTCCAACCAGGTCAGCAGGAGTCTCTGGGGGTAGAACTTCCTCACTTGGCAGGTGACGTTCACCTGGTTCTCTGCCCTCATGGGCCGTTGGAAAACCTCCAAGGTGGGTGGAACTGAAACAGCACAGGGCAGAAGCTCTGACCTTGTGGCACAGACAGATCACAGGGAGGGCTCCATAATGTAGCTCCCACCACCACAGTGAGGGCATCACCAGGACAGTGCTAGGCAGGCAGCATGTGCGCAGACATTGAGGGTGCTCTTTGCATATGAATGAAATTACTAAGCACAGTGCCTGGCACACAGTAGGTGCTGAAGGACTGGTAGCTCCTACTAGGCTAAGAATGAGTGATATCTACAAGCACAACCCCTTGCATGCAGTTGGAATGTAAGAACAGTAGCAAAATCAGTGAAATCGCCAAGCACATAGGGATTTGGCTCCCAGTAGGTGCTCACTAATTGTAGTTGCTCTTGGTGAAATAAATGAAACTCTCTAGTATAGAGCTTGGCACATGGTTTCTGGTCCCCTGACAGCTGCCATTTAAATGATGGTAAGTGACCAGCATACCTAGCTGCATGGAAGGTGGACAACATAGGAATTAGATTCCAGGCCATTCAAGATCTGGAGCAATAGCCTGGGGAGTTAGGAGTGGACTTGGCAGCCAGGTGTGGGCTTAGGCTGGGTGTGAGGGTCCTCTACCTCGGATGGCCTCAGACAAGTTGGCAGTCCCTCGAAGAGGGTCCCCCTGCAAGGTGACATGAGCCACCTCGCAGATGACTTGAGAGTGAACGTCTCTACGGGTCAGCACCACCCTGGCTGTGCTGCGGATGCTGTAGGACACACTCTTTCCTGCGGGGTCCACACTGGTCTGTAAGTCTGAGAGCTCGTTCCCATTTTTGAACCATTTCAGGGTGATGTCTCTGGGAGAGAAGCTGTGGGACTCGCAGGTGATGCTCACTGTGTGCTCAGGTGTGGCCCTTGCCGTGGGGCCCACTACCACGGGGGCAGAGGGTTTGGTTGCAAAAGAAGCATCAATAATCAGGAGATATGACTGAGATGACAATCACTAATGATAAGCGTGTGACATGTTAAGGACCTTCATGGACATTAATTTTTAATCTTTCTAATAATGTCGGGAGGGCAGTCTCCTTATTCTCCTTTTACAGCTCAGGCCACAACAGCTCTGAGAATTGAGAACCAGCCCATGGCCAATAAGTGAGTAGGGGCAGGGCCCAGAGGGAAGTCCAGGCCTGAGTTCACAGTCCTCTTCACACAGGGTGACTTCCACCAATCTGGGCATAGGAACAAAATTACTGATTGGTCTCCCTCCATATTAATAACTGGTCCTAGCCAGCCTACCCTAGAGAGCTTACCAACCTCAGAGAGGGCGTTTATAGAGCCAATGTCAGGAAAAATGGCAAAGTGGCACCACCGTGAGAGCTGCAACCAGGCTGCTCAGCTCAGGAGACAGGTGGCCTGGCACACCCAGTTCCTCATCTGCAAAATAGGAGGACAGCATTTCTACTTCCTGGGATGTAGCCAGGATTAAATGGGGCAATGGAAGCAGTTTTGCTTTGGATCAAACACAGCAGATGCTTCTCAAAATTAAACACAGATCTATCTTTAACCCGGAATTAACAGATATACAGAGGTCTCTCTTTAGGTATTTGTGAATTATCCCATATTTTAATTCTTTTCACCAATATTTCAGTCTGTTTTGCTTTTGATAGTTTTTGCTGTATAACTGAATAATGCAAGTGTTTGGAAAGAGAAGGTTGGAGCATTACTCCACACTTTAAAAAGTAAAGCTGAGTGAGTGCTGCGGAGACAGGGGCTGTAAGTCTGTCTGGTGGGGATGAGCCTTGGCTCCCCAGCCTGCTCACCACTCAGGTCTCCTCTCTGAGCCTCTGTCTTCATCTTTAAAGGAGGCAACAAATAGCTCCTCTCGCATAGCACTGGTTTTAAGGAGACTCTGGCACAATTGCTGGTCTCCGGCCACCCTCTGCCTCCCTCCTGTCTCATCAAGAGAATCATTTAGGCCGGCAGCATGGCTAAGAGGGGTAAGTACCCTCCAGGAGTTAGCCAGTCTGAGTCACACCTGAGCCACTGGCTGTGATTGCCTGGGCTGGGGAGGCACCACGTGGAAACTTCCGTGCCTTTGCCTGTGATACCTGCACAATCAGGATAAAGCTACCTTCCCTACCTATGTTCAAGGGTTGTGGGGAGCCCTGATTGCTACATCATCTAGGAGGGAAATTAGGCAATATTCTCAAATATGAAAACACACATATCCTCTGACCTAGGAAAGTCACATCCAGTTGGAATTTCCCATCTGAAGAGGGTGACGCATGTATATGGTCATCCACTGAAGGATTGCTCTAGTAGCTCAAAGTTGGGAATAAATTACATATCCATTGACAGAAGACTGCAAAATAAAATTTGATATTTCCATTACTTGGAGTATTCTGCAGCTTTAAACAATGGAGCAAGCCTTTATGTCCTGATATGGAATCTCCATATGGAAAGATAGGGTGTACATTTGGGAGAAGTTTTCCAATCGCCAACGGACTTAATGTCTGCATGTGAGGTGCATTGTGAACCTTTGGGAAACTGATGAAAAGAGAAATGCTGGCTCTCTGACCTGTGGTTCTGTTTGAGGAGCTTTTATTGAGCACCTATGATGCACCCGGCTCTTCTATGGAGACAGGTCTAATACTGGGGAAGGAAGGAGACTGCCTCGATTCAGACATGGACTCTGGCTCCAATTCTGTCAGTAATTGGCCCTGTGACCATGGACAAGGCCCCCGTCATGTCTTGGCTTCAGTCTCCCATCTGTAAAGGGGGTTGGGTTGGATGGTCTGAAGGTCCTTCATGTGCTGACATTCCAGAATTCAGGAGCTAGGACGAGGCTCTTCAGCCTCTAGCAGGAAACCCCAAATAAGCCTTGTTGCTGCCTTATATGGGGAACGCCTAAGTCACCCAGTTGTGGGACCTCTTTCCTGAGGTGAGGGACATTCTGAGATGACGCAGCTCTGCTCAGAGCCCATGGTGACTGTGTGACTCAGTTCCCGAATCCCACAAGGGTTTCCCAAATGGACCCACAGCAAATGCCAAACTTATTGGCATCTCCTCCCACCAGGCCATCAGATTCAACAGTGAATGTGCCTTCCAGGAATCTTCCCCATGGGGTGTTTCTGAAGATTAAATAAAGAAAAACACGATTTACACTCTCCATGCCCTGGATGGATTTCTCCTCATTAGAAGGGAAGAGAATGTAAGCTTGGTGAGGAAGAGCTTTGGGCTGTTTCATTCACTGCTGTTTTCACAGCATCCAGGGCAGAGCCTGGTGCACAGTGGGGTCTCAGTGAGTGCCTGCTGCATAAAGAGGAGACCCGGCCACTCTGAGGGGGAAGCCTTCTCTGGAGGCAGAAGGCAAGGTCCAGACCTGTGCCTGGGCAAGTCACTCAGTCTGTCAGTTTCCTCATCTGTGGAACCAACGGGCTGGGTCAGCTTTGCAAACACAAGAGCTGTAGAGCCACAGACTGGAGATGCTGTCTTTTCCATCAAACATAAGCCGTGGACCCTCGAGCAACTACCATGACATCTCCAAGCCTCAACTCATGTGATCCAGAGAAGGGGTGACATCAGATCATGAAAATGAGCACCAACCACCACACCTGATTATTGCTCTAAGAATGGATAATGTAATTATTGACTTATTGTCACACCAGGGGACGAATGAGGCCCGCACTGTACTCACCACGCACAGACAGCTCAGTTCCTGCTCCAGACTTCAACTCCACATCGGGGCTCCCTTTCCGGAACTTCACACAGTAGTAGGTGCCGGCATCTGCTGGGGTGATGTTACTGATGCGGATGGAAAAGTCCAGGTTGTTTCTTTTTGTGGGGTCTGAAACAGGTGTTACCCGGGGAAAGTGGCCTTCCTTCTGACTGTAGATTAATTCCCGGCCTGATCCAGCTCCTCTGAACCACTGGGTGGGCCCCACAGGGATCAGGGAGGTCACAGTGCAGTTCAGAGTGGCCGACTCTCCAGCTGTGACTGACACGGACTTCTCAGGCTGAATCACCTGCAGCTCCTCCTCACCCAACACTCCTGAAAAGGAGCACAAAGCAGTCATTTTTTCATCCTTACGTGATCCTCTGTGTTTCCTCAAGTGCTTATCAATGACTTTCATTGACTGCGTACACACAAAGAGCAGGCCTTGAGCTCAGCACACTCTGTATATTATCTTATTTAACCCTCACAACAAGCCTGTAACATATGACTATATTACATGTAAAGACATGGAAGCACAGAGGTTCAATTTCAAGGTAGCACTTTGGATTGAGGACCTGAGTGGAGCTCCTGAGACCTGCTTGGAAGTGTCAGGCCTTGGCAGATATATGATCCTCCACTCTCTGGCCACATGGAGTGTTGCACTTTCTGGACCATTGCATCGATCATACAAGGTCATATGACTTCTTTAGACCACTGAGTAGTGAGCAGAAGTGATGGATATAATTTGTGGGCTGTATATTCAACTGCAAGAGCACCTATGGATTAACCTCTGCCTTCCACAGAGACCCAGGAGACTCTGATGGTGTTTGCTTGGTCCATCAACCTGAATGCATGAATGACCATAGCGTGTAGAATCCTCACCCACACTGAACATTCAGCTTAAAATGTAAACACAACAATGCTTTAAGCCCCTAGGGATTGCTCACTCAGAGCTTAATCAGATTACATTAATTTCCTAATGCTAATGTGACAAATTACCAAAATTTAGTGTCATAAAACAAAAGAAATTTATCATATTATAGTTGCAGAGGTCAGGAGTCCAAAATAATGCTACTGTGTTACAACCAAGGAGTAATGATGAAAGAAAAATACACAATGGTAGAGAATAAAACAGTGGTGACTAGGGGTGAAATTGGGGGAGGTGATGGAGAGATGTAGGTCAAACAATACAAATTGCAGATGGTTGATAAAGAAGTCCAGAGAATGAAGGTGCAATATGAGGCCTCCAATTAAAAATGTGTTGAATTCAGTATTTTTGTTAAAAGCATATTTTATGTGCTCTTGACATACACACATGTGCAGGGTAACTATAGGAGATGCTGGGTGTCTCCAATTGCTTCACTAAATACATGCACATGAAAGCATCATGTTTTACGCTTCACATATGCGCAATTTTTAAAAAAGTTGTCAGTAAAGCTATGTGTCTTCTGGAGGCTCTGTTTTTTGCCTTTCCAAATTCTAGAGGCTGCCCATGTTCCTTTTTGCAGTTACATCTTCCCGTCACTCTAACCTCTTGCTTGCATCCTCACATGTCCTTCTCTAGGAATTAATCTCCTTCCTCCTTCTTGTAAGGACCTTTCTTACATATGGTGTCCGCCCTGATACTAGATCCAGATGTTAAAACCACTGTCTTAAAAATGTTTGAAGTGGTTTTGGGCACGGTGGCTCATGCCTGTAATCCAGCACTTCGGGAGCAGAGGTGGGCCGAGCACCTGAGGTCGGGAGTTCGAGACCATCCTGTCCAACACGGAGAAACCCTCGTTTCTATGAAATGCAAAATTAGTCGGGCGTGGTGATGCATGCCTGTAATCCCTACTTGGGAGGCTGAGGTCAGAGAATTGCTTGAACCTGGGAGGCGGAGGTTGAGGTGAACCGAGATCACGCCATTGAAGTGGTAAAGGAAACAATGGATAAAAAACTAAAACCACAGGATTATACATGCATTAACAAAATAATATCAAGAAATAAAAATTATAAAACAAATCAAATGGAAACTTAGGATTTGAAAGTACAATAAATACAGTTCACTAGGGATTTCCCCAACAGGTGTGAGCTGGTAGAAAAAAATCAGAAAACTGGAAGATAGGATAATTGAAATTATTGAGACTGAAGTATGGATGAAAAAAGGAATGAAATAAAGAGAATAGAATCTAAGGGAATTGTGGGACATAATCAAATGTATCAAAATAACCTTATTAGAGTCCCGGGGGAGAATGAAAAGGGAAGAGAGAAAGGAGCAGAAGATTATTTGAAGACATAATAGCCAAAATGGTTGCAAACTTGATATAACTCATAAATCTAGAAATTAAGATGCTGAGGAAATGCAAATTTAACTCAAGGATAGGCTCAGAGATCCACAATAATACATATCATATTCCAACTCTTGAAAAACCAAAGACAAAGAGAGAATTCTGAAAAGAGCAAGAGAGAAGTGATTTCTTATATACAAGGAACCCTCAATAAGATTTATCAACTGAGTTCTTTTCAGAAGCACCGGAGGCCAGAAGACAGCGGGATGATATGTTTAAAATGCTGAAAGTGGGAAAAACCTGTCAACCATGAATTCTATACCTGGGAAGACAAGTGTTCTTCAAACATGAGGGAGGAATTCAGATATTCTTAGATAAACAAAAGCAAAAAGAGTCCATTACCACTAAACCTTACCTACAAAAAATGCTAAAGGGAGTGCTTCAGGTGGAAATAAAAGGATGCTACATGGCAACTAAAAGTTGTATGAAGAAATAAAGGTGTCCAGTTATGTGTACATTTAAAAAAAATCATATTTTCCTGATGCCTCAACATCCCACAAACAAGCTGTGAGCACCCTAAACACATGATGAGGTAACCAGTGTGACAGTGCTGGTCCCTGCCACAATTCCTCTTCTTGTCCTCCTCTGCTGTGACCTAGTGACACTGAAACACTCTAGTAAAACCCATCGTGCTTTTTCTTTGTGTCCTCCATCATGACTCCCAGTAAAGGCAATTGCTTCCCATCTCTCTTGCTTCTGCTTGGTTGAGGCTACTCCCTGGAACTCCACCCATATGGCTTCCTGTGTGGCATGCCCCACCCCCTCTAGGACCTGTGAATAGAATAAATCATTCCATTTCATATGCCTCTCTACAAGAACTTTTCATGGCCATGTTAGAGTGATGCTTTAAGACTCAACCAGCAGGACTTACTCTACCATTTTCAACACTAACGGCAATGAGGATAGAATCATTCTAAATTGGGGTGGAAAGTTCCTGGGAGAAGCCCTGTGACTGTTCATGTCTTACTGATTTGCTACTTTGATTGGCTACTTTAATTTGACTTTTTACCCTGATGGCTTTCCCATGCTGTGCTATGTACAGCTTTGTGTTGCCTTTTGGAGTGCGACCAAGACTGTATCCTAAGGTGTAGATCCTGTTCCAATATCGATAATGACATCCACGTTTCTTCAAGGGCACAGGATGACATAAATTGATAACAACCTCTTCAAAGGAGATTCAAGTGATACACATATTAATGACACATAATCAAGCATCTCTAAGTTGTTTTGGGGTGCCAGTGGCAACATATTCTTCTTTACAAATTTTACTTATAAATTAAAAGCAACAACCACTCCTGTTTGTGTCTTCAAATGGTCAATCTAAAAGTAGAGATTTTGGCAATGTGTTTCATGCCTCTTGAAGTCTCTAAACCACTCATGATGGCCACACATTTTCCCCAGGGCCTTTGAGGCAAATATAATGCCCCTCTCGGCCTTTGCTATACTCCATTACAACAACAAATTTCTGGTTATCTGTTGGGCTCTCCTGGCTTAGAGTCCAGATCTGAGGAGCATACTCTCCTGTTGTAATTATTAACCATAAATTGTCCCAAAGCCATGCTCTGCTTATCTGAAATGGAGCTCATTGGAATCTAAACTTCCATGAAAATACAAAAATAAGATCGCTGCCAGGTAGAGCTGCACACCTTTCTGTTACCAGCTGGCATTATTATTACTGGGTTTGTTGATGCAATAATCCTCAACCAAATACTAGCTGAGTTCAACAGCATAATAGAAGGAATATATACAATGAGCAAGTGGTATTTATTCCTGGAATACAAGAATGTTTCAATATACAAATGACAAACAATGTAGTACATCATATTTATAGAAGAAAGAGAAGAAACACATGATTATCTCATTTGATGCAAAACAGCATTTGACAAATGTGGACATCTTTTTCAGACAAAAACATCAATAATAGGAATATATGAAAACTTCTCTAAGGTAAAAAAAGTTATATACACATACCTTATTTATTTTCACTCACGACTGACTAATTTACTATTTTATTTACCTATTTATCATGTATATTACTGTCATTACTATGACACTATTGGAAAAAGAAATCAGTAAGACAATCTCATTCATGATTACTATCAACAAAGCTAAAATAGCGAGAAACAAATTTAATGAAGGACATGAAAGAACTCCACACAAAAAACTGTAAAACCCTGATGAAAAATAAATAGAAGACAAATAATGGAAAGATATTCATGCTTGTGGATTAGATAATTGCTTTTGTTAAAAGTGTACATACTACCCAGAGAGATCTACAGATTCAATTCATTATTAGTAAAATTTTAATGACATTTTCCTCAGAAATGGACAAAACAATCCTCAAGTTCACATTAGTCATAGAAAATTGTGACTAGAAAAGGCAATCCTGAGCAAAAAGACTGGAGGCATCACACTGCCTGATTTCAAAATTGACTACAGTGCCATAGTAATCAAAACAGCATGGCACTGGCATAAAAATAGACACATAGACCAACGGATCAGACCAGAGAGCCCAGAAATAAACTCACACATTTACACTCAATTAACTTTTGACAAAAATGTCAAGAAGACACAATGAGGAAGGTCAGTCTCTTCAAAAAGTAGCATTGGGAAACCTGGATATCCATGTGTAGAGGAATGAATTAGACCTTCGTCTCATATGACATACAAAAATCAACTCAAAACGTATTAAAGTATGTAAGATCTGAAACTGTTAAAGTACTAGAAGAAAAGTGCCATGACACTGGTATGGGCAATGAATTTTCAGATATGAATCCCAAAGCACAGGCAACAACAACAGAAAAATAGACAAATGGCAAATTACAAATGAACAAATTACAACAAACTGAAAAGCTTCTACACAGCCGAGGAAACAATCAACAGAGTGAAAAGACAACCAGCAGAATGGAAGAAGGTATTTGATAGCCATACATCTGATGAAAAGTCAATATACAAAATATGTAAGGAAGTGAAACAACTCAATATTAAGAAAATAATCCAACTAAAACATGGGCCAAAGATCTTAAGAGCCATTTCTCAAAAGAATAAACTAAAATGACCAGCAGGCCTGTAAAAATACTCAAACTTACTATTCATCTGATAAATGCAAATTAAAACCACAGTAAGCTAGCATCTCACACTTGTTAGAATAGCTATTATTAAAAAGATGATAACTAGTTTTGGAGAGGATGTGGAGAAAAGGGGATTCTTGCATATGGTTAGCGGGAATGTAATTTAGTAGAGCCATTAGCGAAAACAGGATGGAGGCTCCTCAAATAATTAAAAATAGAACTATCATATGATCTGGCAATCTCACCACTGGGCATGTATCCAAAGGAAATGACATCAACATGTCACAGAGATGTCTGCACTCCCATGTCCATTGCAGCATTATTTATAATAACCAGGATATTGACTCAACCTAGGTGTCCATCAGCAGATAAATGGAGAAAGAAAATGTGGTATATACATAATGGAATTCTAATCAGCCTGACCAGAGAAGGAAATTCTGTCATTTCCAACAACATAAATGATCCTGGAAGATGTTATGCTGTGTACAATAAGCCAGGCACAGAAAGACAAATACTGCATAATGCCACTCATATGTAGAATTTTAAAATGTTGAACTCATAGAAGTAGAGAGTAGAATAGTGGTTACCAGGCACTAGGCAGGGGGTGCATTTTGGGAGATATTGGTCAAAGGATACAAAATTTCAGTTTAGTTAGGAGGAATTAGTTCCACAATTTTGTACAATATGGAGTCTTGAGTTCCTAACACGATTTGTATTCTCAAAAATTGTTGAGAACAGATTTTAAGAGATCTCACCACAAAAATGACATATATACAAGGTAGTCCATATATTAATTATCTCAAATTAGTCATTCTGAAATGTACACATATTTCATTAACATAATATACATGATAAGTATATACAGTTTTCTCAAGTAAAAATAAAATATTTTATTAAAAATTTCATTGACATTAGCAACTTGGAGAAACAGTGATAACAAATGAAATCTCCTGTGTGTGCCTGTACACTTACTTATATGCACACATGCATATACATATGTATACACACATTTGCAAATATATATACACATACATATATATACGTATGCATAAACACACATATAGATAAACATTCACAAATATATATCAAAGTGTGACCTATTGTGATAGTATATAAGTTTGTTTTAGGTGTTAAATAAAATTACAACACACGTTAAAATCTCAGGAAAATATTTGGCCCATAGAAAGCATCCAACACATTATTAACAAACTTAGAAGTACATACATCACAATTGTAACTCTGGTTGTTGCTAAATAGTGTGGTAGGCAATAATTAATTCTACGTTTGCTTCCCCGCATTTTCTAATATTTCTGCTAGTAGCATAACATGACTAAAAGAATGAACTCTGGAGCTGGTTGACCTGGACTTGAATTCGAGCTGCTCCACTGACTGAGGTAGAAGACAATGAATGGAGAAGTTCTTCCCTCTCCTTGACTCCTTGTTTGCAAATAGGGAATAATAGTTGTTGCTTTCATACAGGGATGTTGTGAGGATTAGTGGAGTTAAAACGGGCAAAATGCTAATAACTGTGTCTACATGGTAGGAAGAGCTCAATTGTTAAACTCTTACTGCTATCATTTGTGTACAGTGTACGTGTGAGAAAAATAATTTGAAAAATGAGACCCCTGCCCTCTAGGGCCTGTTAGGTGACATCACAGCAGGGCCCAGTGGGGAACTGAGAGGCTGCTGTGCCCAGCCCTCTGGTTCTGGGGTCGGCTCCATGGCCTGAGAAGGGATCAGGACACGCAACTTGCCTGGATGCAGTGAGCAGGGCTCTCCCAGGCTGCACAAGGAAATGGCCTCCAATCCTGTCTGTCTTGGGGAAGGGGAAAGAAATTATCCATGGGAAAGTTAAGAGAACCAAGGGAGGTTGTAGTACCTGTTATGGGCTGAATGTGTTCCTCAAAATGCACGTGTTGAAGCTCTAATCCCCAGCACCTCTGAATGTTACAGTTTGGGAGACAGAGTCTTTAAGAGGGAATTTAGTTAAATGAGGTCATTGGGGTGGGCCTTAATCCAACATGACTGATATTCTCAAAAGAAGAGGAGATGAGGACACAGACACACACACACAGTAAGATCATATGTTAAGACACAGAGAGAAAATGGCCCTCTACAATCCAAGGAGAGAGACCTCAGTAGAAACTAACCCTGCTGACACCTTGATCTTGGACTTCAGCCTCCCTAACTACAAGGAAGTAAATGTCTGTAGTTTTAGCTGCCCAGCAGGCAGGTCTTTATCATGGAAGCCCTAGAAAGGAATATAGGACCCAGTAAGCAGCAAATGTGGAACTTCTTAAAGAGGAAGAGGTCACAGAGAAATGTGTGGTAAGAATCAGGTCACAGGGGAAGGAGGAGCATGGGGGAACAGAGGACACAGTGAGGAGCACCCTTAGGTAGAACCGTGGCTGAACATTCCCAGGACACACTGCACCACTGGCCATCTCAAGTGAGCACCATTACAGACTTCACCTCCTCACAGTGATGAAGAGAGAGGGCTGGGCTTAGAGCCACATAACCCTGTTAGGGTGTCTCTGAGCTCAGTCTGTGGCCTTGGGAATGTTGCTTGGCCCTAGGGCCTCAGCACTGGTAAGGATTTAAATAATGATTCTTCTCTGCTTTTTCAATTAAAATATCAAAATGTAAGTAATTGTTGTAGGGGTGGTTGAATCATCCTGTGGTTCAATGCCTCTGGTAGCCAGCTGCAGATCCACAGAGAAAGTGCTCAGCCCCCTGATTTTCTGCTCTCAGTCAAGGCCTAATCCTTGGCCTTTCTTGGCAGCACTTGTCATTGTCTGGAATCCCTGGAAGTCCAGGGGCAGGCCATGGCTCAATGGGCAGGGAAAAAGGACTTTAACCCAAAGCAATGCTCACCTGGTAGTCCCCCACACAGTAGATTCATCAGCAAGAAAGGACCAGGAAGGTGGGGCCAGGAGGCTGGGATGGGCATTCTGGAGAACTTAGGAGTCTGCTCTGTCCAAACTTCTGTACTGGGAAGATCGCAGACTCGCCTCTGAGGAGAGAAGACAAGCTTTGCCTCCCTTGGTTCAAGAGGAAGTGGCTGTGATGGAGTGAGGCAGTAACCTGCTTCTCGGTTGTGAAATAGAAATCAGGCACAGCAAGCAGCTACAATGCAAGCAGTTATTCACGCTCCATTTCAGGAGAATCAGACAGGCTTAGCAGAGATAATGCCTCCTTCCCACTTGGGGTCTGATTTCCTTCCACATGGCTCCTCACCCCATCTTTATGTCTTCTTGGTGATTTGCCATTTGGTGCTCTTCAGCTAAGAAGGACCTGTGGTTATGAAATGTTACCTAAACTCTCCATCTCAAGACCCCAGGATGTGGTTGGCTTGTGGTCTCACTCTGCACCAGCCTCAACCACATGCTACTCATTGGGGACAGGACCTGCTCAGTGTTGGAGAGGAATCAGGTCTGCTCTTGAAATGGTTCCCTACTCCAAACGTTTATCAATATAACTGGCAAAACTTTGCCCCAGTTTAGTTGCATGTGGACCTTAGCGCTTTCATGTGCCTGCACCCAGAAGAAGGAATTACTTCCTGACTTCTTCCAGGAGAGGAAGTGGGCTTAGGGTAATAAGGATCTGTTTTGTGGGGTCAGGTGGGGATTATGGGTTATGGAGAGGGTATAGGCTTATTATGGGGGAGAATATGGAGGGCAGATTCCTGGGGCAGTCACATCAATTTCAATACTCTTTGCTCTGTACACAGAACACCTATTCCATTCATCACTGTGTTCAGATGGGAACTGAGGAGGGCGGGAGAATAAATACCCTGACTAAGAGGGTGTGCTAAGGAGTTGGTGAAGTTACTGGGCCTTCCTAGGTTCAGTTTTGCCTTCTAACCTTGGGATAATAAGTCTCACTGCCATGTTTTAGTGGACTTCGAAGGAGGTAATGACTATACATGCCTGAGACTCAGTAGGTCATTATTGATACTCATGGTGCCAGGTGAAGAGAGGAACTCAAAATATTGCTTTTATATGGATTCCTACTGCATGCTGAGTTTCCCACCAGTGGCCTTCTCCCAGCTTCCCAGGACTTCTGGGACCCAGCTTATACAGTGTACTTGGACTACCCCTGCCACTCTGATATCAATTGCTCCCTCTGGATCCTCTTCACCCTGCTTCTTGTCCATCTGTAGATCTTTTCTTACAATCTCCAGCTGTGTGACTTCCAACAAGACACTTGACTTCTCTAAGCCCTAATTTAAATATGTGTATATGTATGTTATAACATGCACCTTGTAGTGATATGGTAAGAGTAATATAAACCATACACAAGGCTTGATTCATATTTAATTGTAACCAAAATATTGTGGCTGTAATTATATTTGTGTACAGGAAGAGCTCACTGCTTCCCTGATATGCTTGTGCTTTAGAAAAATTATCTTGTTAGGAGAAATGGTTTCTCCTCCTTCATCTATGACTAAGAAAGACCTGTCTGGAAACCTCTCTTTCCCAGGCTAGGTTTACGGTCCTTCATCCATCACGAGTAATTGTCAAATGAAAATTTAAACGTCATTACATTTCCATCCAAATTTCTTTTTCAATGTGGCAGATGCGGAGAGGGTGAAATCATCACCTCCTGTTCCACACCCACAGAAGTGAATATAAAAATAATAAAATCATGTTAATCGATGTCAAATTACACTTTAAAACAAGAAACTAGTCTCTATATGACATGAAGAGTAGTAGCAGCTATTGTTTATTGCAGATGTCCTGTGTTCCAGTTACTGTAATAAGCATTTCATGCCAGTTACCTCATTAATTCCTTACTCTGACCCCATGAGATTAGCACTACCATTAACTTTCTTTTACCGGTGAGGAAACTTGAGGCACATAGGCAATAATAAATTTGCTCAACATCACCCAGCTTTTAGAATTAGAACACAGGTTGTCATACTCCATGGCCTTCACTGTTAATGGTTGTACTATGACACCTCTCACAAGAAGGGAGAGACATCTCTCAGGAAGGAAGCAGAGAAGAAGCCATAATCTCAATTAGGAACAGCCCCCACAGCAATGTTGGAATAGGTGCCATGTTCCACAAAGTGCTGACAACACATGATCACTCAGGGTATTATTCCTGGAAAGATGACAGTGAAAGGAATAATCACTAAACAAGTGGGCAAGAGTGGCATCATGAAAGATAAATGATAAATTCAAGAACAATAACTCAAAAACAAAAACAGCAATAAGACTAATATCTCAGAAAATAATATGAAGAGGTTTTTAACATTAGCATATTTAGTAACCGTATAGAGATAACAAAAGGAATGTAAATCCATAAAACAACATCAGTCATGTATGAAACAAGAATAGGTAGGCATGAAGTAACAACAGGTATCTGAGAAAAGTGACAAAACAGAGAATTTTGAAAAAATGTAATTAGTGCTAAGTTGTTTAAAAAATAAATAGGTTGATGAATTAATCCATTCTTGCTATAATTATTATAATAAAATACCTGAGACTGGATAATTGATAAAGAAAAGAGGTTTAATTGGCTCATGGTTCCAGAGGCTTTACAGGAAGCATAATGCTGGTATCAGCTTCTTGGAGGTCTCAGGAAACTTACAAAAATGGCAGAAGGTGAAGGGGAAGTGGGCATATGGTATATGGCTAGAGTAGGAGGGAAAGAGAGAGTGAGGAGGTGCCACACACTTTTAAACAAACAGATATCATAAGAACTCACTCAGTATCATGAGAACAAAACCAAGAGGGAAATGTGACCCAAAGACCCAATCACCTCCCACCAGGTGCTACCTCCAACATTTTCTCCTGCCCACTTTCAAATATTATGTCCTTATAAGATTGCAAAATACAATCACTCCTGTAGCAGGCTTTTGCCTGGATATCTAGGCTTTTCCATATATTCTCTGACATATCTAGGCAGAGGTTCCCAAGCCTCAACTCTAGTACTCTGCATACCTGCAGACTTAACACCACATGGAGCCACCAGGGCTCATGGCTGGCACCCTCTGAAGCCACAGCCCAAGATATACTGGAGCCCCTTTGAGCCAAGGCTGGAGCTGGAGTGAATAGGATGCAGTGAGCCATGTCCCAAGGCTGCACAGAGCAGTGGGTCCTAGGCAAGGCCCTAAAAACCATTGTTCCATTCTAGGCCCCTGTGCCTGTAATGAGAGGGTCTCTGAAATGCCTTTGAAGCCTTTTCCCATTGTTTTGGATATTAGCATTAGGCTTCTTTTTATTTATGCTATTTTCACAGCCTGCTTGAATTCCTCTCCTGAAAATGGGCTTTTCTTTTCTACCACATGGCCAGGCTGCAAATTTTCCAAACTTGTATGCTTTGCTTCCCTTTTAAATATAAGTTCGAGTTTCAAGTCATTTCTGTGCTTACATATACGAATTAGGCTGTTAGAAGCAGCCAGCTCACTTTTGGAATGCTTTGCTGCTTAGAAGTTTCTTCCAGCAGATACTGTAAATTGTCACTTTCAACTTCAATGTTTCATGGACTCACAGTTCCACACGCTTAACAGGAAGCATGAATGGGAGGCCTCAGGAAACTTACAATCATGGTGGAAGGAGAAAAGGAAGCAGGGAGTTTCTCCACATGGTGGCAGGAGAGAGACAGAGAGAGAGTGAAGGGGAAAATGCCACACACTTTAAAAAACCAGATCTCGTGAGAACGCACTGAGATCTCACGAGAACTTACTATCACAAAAACAGCAAGGGGGAAGTCTGACCCCATGATTCAATTACCTCTTACCAGGCTCCTCCCACAGCACACACAGATTATAATTCCAGAGGACATTTGGGTGGGAACATGGAGACAAACCATATCATTCCATATCAGAAATATACAAGAAAAGGGCAAGCACTCTTCCAACTACTCTTGATACATTTTCACAAAGAAACAACACTTGAACTCTCAATGTTTCTAATGCTTTGAATTGCAGTACACAAATGAATATTTATTTCGCTATATTTTGGTTGTCCTCTGCATTTCTAACTGGGAGTGTGAGTTTCTAACATTTTGACAAAAAATGGTAAAGGTCACAGAATGATCATTGTTTTCCTGATTGGATATGGAGACTACTTTCCTGGGTTTCAGGTTGCACAGTCATTTTTGCAATCTTGCACTGCCATGAAAAGTGAGGGTTACCTGTATTCAGTATAATACTTATGGAAATAAGGGCTAAAAATTAATTAGGATTAGAGAAATTGGAATGCTGGGAGAAAAGAAATGATATTTTCTACAGGGTAGTTTACACCACGTGCCTTTCATAAAGTGACATTGAGCAGAGACTTGAAGGAGGGAGAGTGGGAGCCATGCACCTGTGTTGAGGAAGAAGCAGAGAAGTGATGTGATTTGATCTTTCCTAAGAATTGCTGTGGCTGAAAAATGAAAGCCAGAGGAGTGGTCCCCAAAGCGATGATGCTGGCTGGCACAGGGACTGGTGGTGGAGGTGGAAGTGTGCAAATTAGGAATGTAACTCAGAGGTGTCCAGCAGCAGGCTTGGACTGGAGCCGAAAAGCAATTGTTAAATTTCAGGAATTTTGCAATCTGGTTGTTTAACTGTTGGTAGCTTGAAAATGGCCATGTTGGGGGCTATCGCACTACAGAAATTGGCAAGCACTACAGAACAGTTTTTGGTTTTTCCCTTTCACGAAGTCTGTTGTTAAACATTTACCATCTCACAGAAGTGGACATAAGCATTTTGGGGCAGAGCTGAATACGAGTTGTAAAGGGTAGTCAAGGAGGACTCCTCGATATTGGACTGTGGCAGCATTTCTACCACGAGCAGCAGGGCTGGGAAGACTGCAGGATGCTAGAAGAAATACTGTCCCTATCACAGAGAGAGAAGAGAGCTTCTTTCTCTTTGGGTGTGAGGGGAAGGACTCTTGGACAAAGAGAAAGGAGAATCATTTTTTTTTTTCTTAAAAACAGTATAAGGATTCATGTGTATTCAAGAGGCAACAGAGAACTTCAACAAGGCTGGGGAGTTGGAGTGGGCAGGAATCTGGAAGATGGGATAACTCCTGAGAGCCTGGAAAGAATCTGTGGTTTACGGCCTGTCCAAAGGTGATGGATAGGAGGAGTCCTGGTGTGTTTAGATTGGGCATGTTTCTCACATTTTAGGCAGGTGCCGTGAGTCAGTGCCCAGAGCCCAATCCCATGGCCCCTGCTCAGGTCTCCATTAATGGAGACCCTGCTCTGGGGCATCATGGTCTTGTGAAGGAGCAACGGGAGCCTGTGGGCAGGCAGACGTCCTGGGATTGGAGGTGTTTGGAGCTGAGTCTAGAGAAGGTTCTTGCTGGCTCCTTCTCTCAGGCTGAGCCTCTCAAGAAAGGAAAAAGGCAGCAGAAACTGAGGGTCCCACATGGCAGGGGAGGAAGGAAGGAGCTGTGGGAACACACATCCACATTTAGTCAACTGCTCATCATTCAAGAAATGTTTCCTGAGAGCCTGATATGTCCCTGGTGCTGGTATCCTCTTGGGATGCCTGTTGTGGGTGGACAGGCAGGCCTGAGATAGGACTCTGCCAGCTCAGCCCTCCTCCCAAGTCGTGATGCTCCCTCCCCCTTCCCTTCCACTCAGGCACACAGAGTCAGAGCAAGAGCAGCCCTCAGAGCAACCCATCAGGGTTTTTTCAACATTACTCTACAGTAGGGAGTCCTTTGACCCCCTGGAGTCCCAGCAGTGGCCTGGAAGGGACCACCCACTCAGTTGTCCCTCGCTTAGACCCCTCTGTCCACCTCCTCCATGGGGCTCCTACGGCACTGGGGATACTTTTGAACCCCATTGAGCATCCCACCTCCTGTAACACCCTTGAGACATCTCACCTCCTGCCCACCTCCTGGGGTTGGGAGCCCCATACAGGGTTCCCTGAGACTCCTGAGTATCCTGAGGGAGCCCTGTCACCTTCTGTAAACTTCACTGACCCTGAAGCTGCATGGCAAGTGAGCTGGGCCCTCCCACTGGCCTTGCCCTTCTGGGCAGCCCTTGGTCAGTCCTCCCTCTCCCACACTTACAGTCAGGCCTTCTGTTTCCAGCAAATGTAGATGGCAGAGACACCAACCACCAGTAGCACCTTGGAGCCCAGGAGGAGAGCTATGAGAAGTGGAGCAGTAGGAGCCAGCGCCAGGCCTGGAAATCAGGGAAGAGGAGGAGCCATGAGAGGAGCCACCTGGGAGCTCATCTCAGGGGCCTGCACTTACCCCATCTGAGGCTACTTGGGCCCATCAGTGCTCTGAGGCTTTTGAACTTGCATCCTGCTCTGGCTTCCCTGACTCCAGCCGAAAGCAAAGGCCAGGGAAAGTGGATCCTCATTCTCACTCACTCTGTCCCAGGCTGTCAGCTTATCCTCCTGGAGGGAAAAGGTGGAGAGAATGTGTACTCAGGTGTTCATACATACGGCAACTGGATTCCTCACTTGATCCTCACAAGCCTGTGAGGCAGGGATTATTATTCCATTCTGATGGGGAAACTGAGGCCAGAGAGTTTAGGGAGTGCCCGGAGATTAGTGGGATCCAAACCTAGGGGAGCCCATCATTATGTCCCCAAGGGTGACTCCTGGGTCCAAAACAAGTCCAACACCCCAGGGTCATAAGAATGATTAGGAAAGGGTGGGCAGGTGGTATGAGAATGGATTCAGAGTGAGAGAGTTGCATGCTGCCCTTCTTAGCCTCAGGGGTACGGGGATGACTCCATATTCTCATGATCTCAGGGAGCCCTCCAGGGACAAGACCCAATGAAACCTGCTGGCTGGAAAATTCCCTAGTGAGTCAGGGAAAGGGCCTTATGCTTGGGAGGGCCTCAGACATCATCTACCCCACCTCAACTCCAGTGCAGATGTCATCTGAAATCTTTCTGTTGGACACAGAGAGTCAGATCTACAGAAGCACATGGTTGGACTGTTTGCATTTTTTAAGTAAAGGGATTTGGATGTTAAAAGCAACAAATAAAGGTATTAATTTTATATATATATATAAATGGTGCTGGTGGGTCCTTAAGCGAGAAATGGAGACCTCAGCAACTGCGACTGCTGGAGTGTTGCAGGCTGACTGTTCTCAGCTGGGTGGCTCTCTGAGGCTTTCTCTCCCTTAAGGAGAGTTGCATTGCCCAAGTTTACTTCTTCTAGAGGGCAGCACACATGAGAGATAGACTGTATTGGGAATATGAAGGGCCAGCCCCTCCCCTCAATTTAAAACAACTCTACAGGACCCTCCAGCCTTTGGCCTCTCTGCAGGAGCAGCTCCGTGTTTGTCCTGCCTGCACTGTGGCTCAGCACCTCCCTCCTCCTACGTTCCTGCCTCCTCATTCCCTGAGGCATGTTGACCCCGACAGCACTCTAGGATGCTTCCTGCATTCCTTTATCCATCCCCAGTTGGCCTCCCAGAGAAACTGACCTTGGGAAGTGGTTTGGAAAGCAGACTGTAAAATATAACTGTGTGTGCAATTTGATTCCTCATCAGCTGGTAATGAGGACCCCAAGGCTGGTGGTGAGTGGAGCTGGACAAGCCCTGACTTGCTGTTGTGTTGCAATTGATAACATTTTCACTGGCAGTAAACTGGGATAGTGTAACCATAGGAAGGAAATTCCTTGCCATCAGTCTTTTGAAAACAGATTGGGAGATGGTAGTTATAAGAACTAAGGTGTCAGCTGTTGCTGGGCATCAATCCTTGTGAGAAAGACAATGAGAAGATAAGAGTGATTCATCATCAGTTAAGGTTCAGTGCTGAAGCCAGAGGACTTCTTGGCAGCACTGTAGATTCTTATTTTTTGGAGCCACAGGGCAGAAGGAATAGAGGATCGGGTCCTGGGCATCATAGAAGAGTAGCAGAATCACAGAAGAGGATGAATCTCAGTTTCAATGGCTGCTATGCTGGGGTAGGGCCCTGATGAGGAAGTTGTGGGACCCTGAGATGTGGGAGGAGACATTTGGGTCAAAGCACTCAAAGATTGTCAGTTAACTTCGGAGTTGCTGGGGACAGTTGCAGTAGCACAGCTACTTGTCTCTATAAATATCCTCCCCAAGCCAAAAGAAGAAACAAAAAAGGAAAAGTAAACTCTACACAATCCAGGCTGTAAATATTACTTGAAGAGAGAAGGCCAAACTGCAAAGTGACTGTGAGTCAAAAGGGAACACTCACGTAACCCTAGTGCACAGTCTCTCACTAGGCTCCCATGCCACTGATGCAGCACATCACAGAAGGCATCAGGCAGTTTGCCCGCCAGCCTAGACAACCTAAAATGCATTTCCAGACTCACTATATGAGCCAGGATGCTATGTCAGACACACTGAAAGCACCCAAAAATGGCAGCCCTGGTCTGAGCGCCAGTGGGTGGATCAAAGTCTAAGAAAAGATTCAACCTTGTCCAGATGGTACAGAATCATCTCATCCTGTGCCTCCTTAAGAAGTACAACTGTGAACCCAAGAAATATCATGAGGAGCAGGCATAGGAGAACTTCCAAGGTGGAAGAGCAAGGTTAAGAACCTAAGGACTGAGGAACAGCCCAGCAGTCAGACACCAGGGACTCTACCCCCAGATACCAGCCCCCAGCCACAGAAAGTCATGAAGGCAGGACATAGAAAAGAGGAAGTCTCAAGTCAATAAATATAAACCCCACTTCAAGAAACTACAAAAAGTAGGGCAAAGTAAACCCAAAGCACACAGGTGATAGTAATTAAAAAAAAAAAAGAAAGAGAAGAGAGCAGATAATCAATGAAACTGAAAAAACGGAAAACATAAAAACAATACAAAAACCCACTGAAACAGAGTTGATCTTTTGAATACACCAATAAAATGGGAAAACACTCTAGCATGACTGATGAAAAAGAAAAGAGAAATTGCACATTTTCAGTATCAGGATGAGATGTGGGATACCATTGCAGACCCTGCAGACACCAAAAGGGTTATAAGAGGATATTGTGAACAACTCTACACACATAAATGTGACAACTTAGGTAAAATGGACCACAAATTATTCAAAACACAACTTACCAGGACTCACTCAATAGAAAATGAAAAATGTGAATACCCCTAAGCTATTAATGACATTGTATCTATGATTATAAAATATCCAAAAATATTCCCGAGGCCCAGATCTTTCATAGGAAAATGCAAACATTTAAAGGGAAATTAAAACCAAATTTAATACACAGGGAAACGGATCTAAAAAATTTTGGTAAAATTTGAATGCATGCTCCATTTTAGATAACATGAGGAAATTATTTTAATAACTTTATGAAACAGTAATTTAAATGCTTAAAATTTAATTAGACAATGACATTGGTTTTGTGAAAAATGTCCTTGATCACATGATCACTCAATGTGCAACTGCAGGTGCATGCGTGAGCAAATTTTCAGCGGACGTGACTGCACCTTCCGCACATCTCTGATGACTGGGGACATTGGCAGGTGCATGCGTGAGCAAATTTTCAGCGGACGTGACTGCACCTTCCACACATCTCTGATGACTGGGGACATTGGCAGGTGCATGTGTGAGCAAGTTTTCTGCGGATGTGACTATGCACCTTCCACACACCTCTGATGATTGAGGACTTTTTTTCTCCTCTATGTCCTGTCTTTACTCTTCCAGCAGGCAGGGACATGAACAAATCAGTGACTCAGCACTGACCCAGGAGATGATGCAAACATCACAGGGTGTTTTGGAAGGAACCTGAGTCCTTATTCTTATTTTCTGGAGCCTCAGGGCAGAAAGAATAGAAAATTGGGCCCCGGCCATCATTGGAAGAGTAGTAGAATCACAAAGGAGGATGAATGTCAGCCTCAATGGCTTCTTTGCTGGGGTTGGGCCCTGAAGGGCAAGTTGTGGGACCCTGAGAAGTGGGAGGAGATATTTGGGTCAAAGCACTCAAAGATTGTCATTCGACTAGAGGAGAGGGTCCCCCTCCTGGTATTATATGAGAGGGAAATAAGACATTTTTTGGTTATAGAGAGGGTAAACATTGGCCAAATTCGGGTCCTTGGGACAAAGCCCAGCAGAAGGGGAGAGTTTCTCTAATTAGCACAAATTCATATTATAGCTTGGTAGTGAGCCTGTCCTCAGGGACTAGATTTACCATCATTAGTTTGGACCAATAACCTGATGTAATGGCCAGAAGTCTTCAACATCATCCCTCATCACTTCCTGAGTCCTGGTTTCCCCTTTGGTAAAACTCCAAAGTCACTGGGTGTTTGAAGCAGGAAAGGAGATCAGAGATGAACAGGAATTTGCACATGGTCCATGCGCAGAGTGACTGGGATTATTGTTGGTCAAATATCACCATCAGAACACAGAAGAGGCCTGTGCTGTGACCAGGTCACCTGGGGGCCTGCTCCAGGTTTCAGCTTCACTTGTCTTTCTGAAATTTATACAGCAGATGCCGGAGACTGCTGGGTGAGGTCACAGATGCAGATGGAAAAGTTTAGAATAGAACAGAGACAAGGTAGAGGTTAGAAAGTGTAAAGGGGAAGGCGGTACACTGATGAGACATGCAGAAGAAGGTGAAACACAGGACTTCATAGACATATGCATCGCCTCCGTCTCTCCTTTTTCCTTTAATGTATATTTATGCCGAAAGATCGATTAAGTTGTGCGTCAAACTCTTGACGCACAGTTTCTCCTTGTAGATGGGTCTTAAGGGTGTTTGCAAATTGCCAATTGCTACCTTGAACCTTCTAAGTAGTGGTGACCTATGGAGTGTAGGATTTGGGGGCATGAAGCTGACCTTAAAATTTTACTTTATATTTATAGACTTCTAGCTTATTTTATGACAAGCATGAATATTGCTTTTAACATTAAAGAAAAAGACAAAATTTAAAAATGGGAAGTAATCACACCATGGGTGACATCTGAGTCCTGCTCCTTCTGGTGCGCTGAGATCTCCAGGGTATGGCTTTTGCTGACCACTGGCTGCCCATCATGCTCCACCTGACAGGTGAGTACCACATCGTCCCTGTGGGCACAGGTGTTCACCAGGAGCCAGCTCGTCCAGTTGTAGGTACCATCCTTGTTCTCTGTGAGGGTCGAAGCTGTTTCTGTCTGAGACACATTTCCATTCTCCAACCAGGTCAACAGGAGTCTCTGGGGGTAGAAGTTGCTCACCTGGCAGGTGATGTTCACCTGGTTCTCTGCCCTCATGGGCTGTTGAGTAACCTCCGAGGTGGGTGGAACTGCAACAGCACAGGGCAGAAGCTGTGACCTTGTGGCACAGACAGATCACAGGGAGGGCTCCATAATGTAGCTCCCACCACCACGATAAGGGCATCACCAGGACAGTGCTAGGCAGGCAGCACGTGCTCAGACAATGAGGGCGCTCTGCATATGAGTGAAATTACTAAGCACAGTGCCTGGCACACAGTAGGTGCTGAAGGACTGGTAGCTCCTACTAGGCTAAGAATGAGTGAAATCTACAAGCACCACCCCTGGCATACAGTTGGAAGGTAAGAACTGTAGCAAAATCAGTGAAATCACCAAGCACATAGGGATTTGGCTCCTAGTAGGTGCTCACTAATTGTAGTTGCTCTTGGTGAAATAAATGAAACTCTCTAGCTACAGAGCTTGGCACACAGTTGGTGGTCCCCTGACAGCTGCCATTTAAATGATAGTAAGTGACCAGTACACCTAGGTGCATGGCAAGTGGGCAGCATCATCAGAGATTAGATTCCAGGCCCTTCAAGATCTAGAGCAGTAGCCTGTGGAGAGGGGAGTGGGCTTGGCAGCCAGGTGTGGGCTTGGGGTGGGTGTGAGGTTCCTCTACATCGGGTGGCCTCAGACAAGTTGGCAGTCCCACAAAGAAAGTCCCTCTACAAGGTGACCTGGGCTATCTCACAGATGACTTGAGAGGGAACATCAATGGGGATCAGCACCACCCTGGCTATGCTGTGGGTGCTGTAGGGCACACTGTGTCCTGCAGCATCCAAGTTGGTCTGGAAGTCTGAGAGCTCATTCCCATTTTTGAAGCATTTCAGGCTGATGTCTCTGGGGGAGGAGCCGTGGGACTCGCAGGTGAAGCTCACTGTGTGCTCAGGTGTGGCCCTCGCTGTGGGGCCGGATACCATGGGGGCAGAGGGTTTGGTTACAAAAGGAGCATCGATAAATAGGAGACATATCTGAGATGACCATCACTAACGATAAGCGTGTGACACGTTAAGAACCTTCTGAGACGTTCGTTTTTAATCTTTCTAATAATGTCGGGAAGGCAGTCTCCTTTTCTTAATTTACAGATCAGGACACAACAGCTCTGAGAGGTGAGAACCAGCCCGTGGTCAGACAGTGAGTAGGGGCAGGTCCCAGAGGGAAGTCCAGGCTGAGTTCAAAGTCCTCTCCACACAGGGTGACTTCCACCAATCTGGGCATAGGAACAAAATTACTGACTGGTCTCCCTCCTTGTTAATAACTAGTCCTAGCTGGCCTCCCCCGGAGAGCTCACCAGCCTCAGAGAGGGCATTTATAGAAGCCAATACAGGGATCAATGGCAAAGTGGCACCACCGTGAGAGCTGCAGCCAGGCTGCTCCGCCCAGGAGAAGGGTGGCCTGGCACACCCAGTTCCTCATCTGCAAAACAGGAGGACGGCATTTCTACTTCCTGGGATGTCGCCAGGATTAAATGGGGTGATGGAAGCAGTTTTGCTCTGGATCAAACACAGAAGATGCTTCTCGAAATTAAAGACAGATCTATCTTTAACCCAGACTTTACAGATACACAGAGGTCTCTCTTTGGGTGTTATACAAATATGAATCGTTCCATATTTTTATTCTTTTCACAAATATTTCATTCTGTCACATAAAAGGCATTAATTAAGGATAAAGCTTTAACGTAGAGCCCGCAGTTTGTAAGAGCATTAGAATGACACCTGCTAAAGGTCAAGCCACAGTATGTTGCCGTAGACCTGGATAACAATTGAAGCCAGGGTCCTTGGGATTTTGATCTCTCTCACCTGGAGTACTTTAATTAAATAACCAATGAGAACAGTTTGTAGTTTAGGATTTTTGACCAGCTAATGAACTGTTTCCAAAAACAACCTTTTGTGAAAATCCCCTATAAAAAGCTTTTCCTGCGTTTCCATACGGGACACTATTCAGGGTTTTGCTGACTCAGTGTATTCAAATTGCACCTCTTTATTTTTCCAATAAATGCTCTTTCCTTTGGCCTTCCTAACCATTATTGTTGTTGTTGTTGTTGTTAGTAGCTCTAACCTGCTGCAAGTCCTACATTTGAAAATAGGAAATTTGTTTTCGGCATCCGGATCTTCAGTTAGGTCAGGTTTGGGTCAAAAACAAGGATCACTGAGTACTAAGAAAGCCAAAGCTGATTAATTTTTTCATCATTAATTAATTACAAGAGACAAAGACCCAGGCCACACCAACAGGCAGAAACCAATTCTGGGCCCTGAAAGCAAACACACTGGAGAATCAGAACAATGAGGCGGTTTCTCCCTGTAGATGAGTTTTAAGGGTGTCTGCAAATTGCTAATTATTTCCTTGAACCTTCTGCCGTCGTCTTAGAAAGCACATATTACACATGTTTGCCTTTGCCAATATTATGTTGCTCCCTAATATGCGTGAAATATTTTGAGAGCACAGTAAGGAGGGTGTCACTTGAAGATGTCAAGTCTTTGAGACACCAGCAGCATGGGTGTCCCTAGAGGGCTGAGAGGCTGTCTTCAGTTACCATTTATTGAGGGCTTCTTGGCCGCCTGACACTGGCTGCTCTCTCTGTACCTCTCAGCACTTTAATCCTCCCTCCATTTCTTAGAGGGGGTCCTCATGTGAGCCCTTGTGTAGGGCGAGACTCTGAGAGGATTCTTGGTGTCCAAGGCCTAGAAGTAGATAGAAACCCCATCCTGGGAAGATGAGCTAGGGTAAATGCAAGTGCATAGCCTGGCATGTAGTAGGTGCCTAATAAATAACCCCTGTGACTGTAATCATGAGGTTTGGTGATTACTGCTACTGGAGCTGCATAGCTGTTCTTCAGGCGACAGAACAAAGAGGAGCAGAAACACCAAGGAAAGGCTCAAACCCTACTCACTGCAGCTGCCAGAAAAACCCAAATGATAAAAGGAGCAGCAACCACCATGTTTGGTGAACTGGCTTTCAAGTAAGATCGCAGGTGAAGCTGGAAGCATTTTGGAAGAAGGAGGGAAAAGATACCTCAGTGACATCTGGGAGTGCTGAGGGAGGGAGGCTTCCGGGGCCGAGGAGTGAGGATTTGCTGGGCCTCCAGCACCTGCTTAGATACAAACGTTTTCAAGACAGAAGGTTCCCCAGCACTGAGGCTGCATCTGAGTGAGGCTTTGTCCCAGTCTCCTATCTTGGGCCCTGAGGCCAGTAGCACGGGAGGGGTCCTGTCCAGGCTTCTGGGGCCTCCCCGAATGTTCCCAGCATGTCTGTTTTGAAGCACCCATGGCCCAAAAAGCTGTTCTCAAAGCCCCAAAGCCTGGGGCACCGCTTTTGCTAGGGGGCTGTGTGTGAGAATCTTCTGGAGCCATTCAGAACTTTAGATGCCAGGCCCACGTTAGACCAATTAAACTGGCATTTTTAGGGAGATCCTGGGTCCAGCTTTGTTAATTTTTTTTTTGAGAGTTTTCCCAGAGATTGTAATGAGCAGCCAAGGTTGAAAGCCACTGGACCCCAACCCAAACCCCATTTATACTTGGGGCCTAGTGATGCCCTGACCTGTCTGAGGTCACACAGCTTCACCCTAACAAGCTCACATTTATTGAGCATTTACTGTGTGCTTGTTGATGCCCTAAGCATTTAACACGATTTCACTCCTTCAGACCCTGCCCAGTCTGTGAGGTCAGCGTTACCATCAAAGGGTGAGGACATCGAGGCCTATGGTGGCAAAGTGCCTTGTCCCAGGTGGCAGAGCCAGGAAGAGTCAGAGCCGGGAAGAGGCCCAGGCAGCTGGGATACTGCCCATGCTCTCCTAACCATCGTTCTGCAGAAGCTCAGTGATAACCTGAACACCACCACCATTGGGGCTCTGTGCACATCCTCTGCAATCCTCACAGAACCCGGAACGGGGCCATGATAATCAGCATCGCACCGATGGGGAACCCAAGGACTCAAGGGAAGGCAAGACTGGCTCAAGATCACATGATCTTGAAATAACACCTCACTTTGGGGGTGCTGTAGGCTCTAGCACCTAGTGTGCTAGGTGATTTACAGAGAGAACCTTAACCTTACCACTTTCCTAAAGGAGTCCATGATTGTCTCCATTCTACAGATGAGGAAACTGAGGCTGAACAAAATGAAGGCACTGTCTCCTCATCCTCCATGTGTCCCAGTGGGCATTTCCTGTGTCCCCCTAAGCACTTATGTCCATTAACAGAACAAGTGTTTTAACTTCTTCAGCCCCAACACTGACTGCCACCTCAATTGTCCCCTTGAGATTCTAGACGTCATGCAATGTTAGGGAGAAGCCTCCCTCCTGGGTGCCCAGGCCTGCTTACCCTGCAGCCATAAACAAAAGACAGTGGGCTCCTGACAGCCGGAGGGAAGAACTTAAACTCTTGCTCACATGGGCGCCAAACACTCTCTAGGAAATGCCTCATCTCCTCATTCTTAGTCCTCAGCGCCATGAGCGGGCAGGTATATGCTCTGCTGGGCCGCAGGAGGCTTGACTGTGCTCAACGGATGCTGCTGAGTGAAGGAGAAACAGCACAATACGGGGGGAGAATCCTAAATGCTTCACCTGTGCTGAGACCTGTGCTTTAGGAACTGGCTTGGCATATCATGAGACACCTGCAGGACCTTTCTGATGGGAGTGTAAAGCCAACCCCTCCTATCCCTACAGGGTTATTGTTTTGTTTTGAACACTTTGTGCTGTAGAACTGAACAATGCAAGAATTTAGAAAGAGAAGGTTGGAGCATTTCTCCACACTTGAAAAATCACAGCTGAGTGTTGCAGAGACAAGGGCTGTGAGTCAGACTGAGGGGTTAGAACCTTGGCTCCCTGACCTGTTCAAAAGTCAGTTCTCTCTGATCCTCAGTGTCCTCATCTTTAAAGGAGGTAGCAAAGGGCTCCTCCCTCATAGCACTGGTTACAAGGAAACTCTGGCACAGCTGCTGCTTCCTGGCCCCCTTCCCCACCTCCCTCCTTTCTCATCTAGCTCATCATTTAGGCTGAGAGCATAGCAAAGAGGAGTGAGCACTTTACTAGGAGTTAGCAGATCTGAGTCACACCTGAGCCACCACTGGCTGTGACTGCCTGGGCTGGGGAGGCACCACCTGAGCCACCACTGGCTGTGACTGCCTGGGCTGGGGAGGCACCACCTGGAAACTTCAGTGTCTTTACCAATATTATCTGCACAATCAGGATAAAGTCACCTTCCGTGTCTAAGTTGAAGGGTTACGAGGAGCTGATTTCAGTCATTACTGGGCAATGTACATTTTCATGTACACACATGTACATGAAAGCATCATGTTTTACGCTTTACATATACACATTTAAAAAAAAACTGTTAGTAAAGCTATGTGTCTTCTGGAGGCTCTGTTTTTTGTCTTTCCAAATTTCAGAGGCTGCCCACATTCCTTTCTCACAGTTACATCTTCCCATCACTCTAACCTCTTGCTTGCATCCTCACAAGTCCTTCTCTAAGAATTAATCTCCTTCCTCCTTCTTGTAAGGAACTTTCTTATATATTGTGTCCACCCTGATGCTACAGCCAGATGTTAAAACCACTGTCTTAAAAGTGTTTGAAGTGGGGCCGGGCATGATGGCTCATGCCTTTAATCCTAGCACTTTGGGAGGCAAAGGCAGATGGATCACCTGAGGTCAGGAGTTCGAGACCAGCCTGAAAAACATGGAGAAACCCTGTCTCTACAAAATACATAATTAGCCAGGCATGGTGGCCTATGCCTGTAATCTCTGATTGCTACATCATCTAGGAGGGAAATTGGGCAATATTCTCAAATATGAAAGCACACTATCCTCTGACCTAGGAAAGTCACTTCCAGTGGGTGTCTCCTGCCTGAGCAGCGTAACACATGTACAAGGTCATCCACTGCATGATTGTTTTAGTAGCTAAGGTTGGGAATAACTTACATATCCATCAACAGAAGACTGTAAAATAAATTTTGATATTTCCATACATTAGAGTATTTTTCAGCTGTAAAAAACTGGAGCAGCTCTCTATGTTCTGATGTGGAATCTCGATATGGAGTGACAGGGCTTAAATTTGGGAGAAGTTTTCCAATCACCAACGAGCTTTAGTGTCTGAATGTGAGGTGCATTGTAAACCTTTGGGAAACGAGTGAAAAGAGAAATGCTGGTTCTCTGACCTGTGGTTCTGTTTGAGAAGCTTTTATTTAGCACCTATGATGCACCAGGTTCTTCATGGAGACAGCGTCTAACACTGGGGAAGGAAGGAGACTACCTCGATTCACACATGGACTCTGGCTCCAATTCTGTCACTAACTGGCCCTGTGACCATGGACAAGACCCCTGTCATGTCTTGGCTTCAGTCTCCCATCTGTAAAGGGGGTTGGGCTGGATGGTCTAAAGATCCCTCCTGTGCTGACATTCCAGAATTCAGGAGTTAGGACGAGGCTCTTGAGCCTCTGGCAGGAAACCCCAAATAAGCATTGTTGCTGCCTTATATGGGGAACCCCTAAGTCACCCACGTGTGGGAACTCTTTCCTGAGGTGAGGGACATTCTGAGATGAAGCAGCTCTGCTCAGAGCCCATGGTGACTGTGTGACTCAGTCCCCGAATCCCACAAGGGTTTCCCAAATGGACCCACAGCAAATGCCAAACTTATTGGCATCTCCTCCCACCAGGCCATCAGATTCAGCAGTGAATGTGCCTCCCAGGAATCTTCCCCGTGGGGTGTTTCTGAAGATTAAATAAAGAAAAACACGATTTACACTCTCCATGCCCTGGATGGATTTCTCCTCGTTAGAAGGGAAGAGAATGTAAGCTTGGTGGGGAAGAGCTTTAGGCTGTTTCATTCACTGCTCTTTGCACAGCATCCAGGGCAGAGCCTGGTGCACAGTGGGGTCTCAGTGAGTGCCTGCTGCATAAAGAAGAGACTGGGTCACCCTGAGCGGGGAAGCCTTCTCTGGAGGCAGAAGGCAAGGTCCAGACCTGTGCCTGGGGAAATCACTCAATCTGTCAGTTCCCTCCTCTGTGGAACCAAAGGGCTGGGTCAGCTTTGCAAACTCAAGAGCTGTAGAGCCACAGACTGAGGATGCTGTCTTTTCCATCAAATATAAGCCGTGGACCCTCGAGCGACTACCATGACATCTCCAAGCCTCAACTCATGTGATCTGAAGAAGGGGTGACATCAGATCATGAAAATGAGCACCAACCACCACACCTGGTTGTTGCTCCAAGAATGGATAATGTGATTATTGACTTAATGTCACACCAGGGGACGAAGGAGGCCCGCACTGTACTTACCACGCACAGACAGCTCAGTGCCTGCTCCAGACTTCAACTCCACATCAGGGCTCCCTTTCTGGAACTTCACACAGTAGTAGGTGCCGGCATCTGCTGGGGTGATGCTACTGATGCAAATGGAAAAGTCCTTGTTGTTTCTCTTTGTGGACTCTGAAACAGGTGTTACCCGGGAGAAATGGCCTTCTTTCCAATTGTAGATTAATTCCTGGCCTGGTCCAGCTCCTCTGAACCACCGGATGGGCCCCACAGGGATCAGGGAGGTCACAGTGCAGTTCAGAGTGGCCGACTCTCCAGCTGCAACTGATACGGACTTCTCAGCTGAATCACCTGCAGCTCCTCCTCACCCAACTTCCTGGAAAGGAGCACAAAGCAGTCATTTTTTCATCCTTACATGATCCTGTGTGTTTCCTCAAGTGTTTATTAATGACTTTCATTGACTGGATGCACACTTGGAGCAGGCCTTGAGCTCAGCCCACTACATGTATTTTCTCATTTAACCCTCACAACTGGCCTGTAACATAAGACTGTAATATAAGCGAGGACACTGAGGCACAGAGAGGTTCACTTTCCTTTTCCTTACTGTCTTTTGTTCTTTATGTTTGCTTTCTTTTCTTTTTTCTTATTTCTTTTCTTTTCTTTTTTTTTCTTTTCTTTTTTTTTTGGAGACAGGGTCTTGCTCTGTCTGCTGCCCAGGCTGGAGTGCAGTTATGCAATCACAGCTCACTATAGCTTCAACCACCCAGGCTCAAGTGATCCTTTTACCCTGGCCTCCCAAGTAACTGGGTCCACAGGTGCATTCCACCATACCTGGTCAATTTTTATATTTTTCGTAGTGACACAGTTTTACTCTTTGCCCAGACTGGTCTCTAACTCTTGGGCTCAAGCAATACATCTGTCTTGGCCTTCCAAACTGCTGGGATTACAGATGTGAGCCACCACGCCTGGCCAAGAGGTTCAATTTTAATGTAGAGCTTTGGGTTGAGGACCTGAGTAGAACTATTGAGCCCTCCTTGGAAGTGCCATGTTTTGCCAAATATGGCCTCCACTGTGTGGCTACATGGAGTGTGGCACTTTTTGTATCGCTGGATTGGGTGGGGCCCTGTGACTTCTTTAGACCACTGAGTTTTGAGCGGAAATGTTGGGTATAATTTGTGGGCTGTGTGTTTAACTGCAAGAGCCTCTATGGATCAATTTCTCCCTTCCAGAGACCCACAAGGCTCTGATGGGGCCTGCTCCATTGCCTGGATGTGTGAATGACCGTTGCATGCAGAACTGCCAATACACACTGAATATGTAGCTTCCAGTGGAAATACAACATTGTTTTAAGCCCCTGGTAATTTTTCACCCATAGCACAATCACGTTAGGTAAGTTTCCTAATGCTGATGTGACAAATTACCAAAACTTAGTGTCTTAAAAGAAATGTAACATTTTATAGTTCTGGAGGTTAGAAGTCCAAAATAGTGTTGCTGGGGTACAATCAAGAAGAAATGATGAAAGTCAAACACACAAAGATAGAGAATAAAACAGTGGTGACTAGGGGTGAACATGTGGGAGGTGATGGGGAGATCAAAAGATACAAAATTGCGCTAAGTCTGACGAAGAAGTCCAGAGAATGAATGTGCAATCTGAGGACTCTAGTCAATAATATTGTATTGAATTCAATATTTTTGCTTAAAGAGCACATTTCAGGTGCTGTTGACATAAAACACATGCAGCATAACTATGGGAGATGATGGATGTGTCCATTTGCTTAACTTTAATAATCATTTAACTACGTATATGTATACGTATATGTGTATGTGTATGTGTATGTGTATGTGTATGTATATGTATATGAAAACATCATGTTTTACACCTCACATTTTGACAATTTTTAAATCACTTTCAGCAGAGCTATGTGTCTTCTGGAGGCTCTGTTTTTTGCCTTTCCAAATTCTAGAGTTTTCTCACATTCCTTTCTCACAGTTACATCTTCACACCACTCTAACCTCTTGCTTGCATCTTCACATGCAAACATCCTGGAATATAAGGATGTTTCAATGTCCTTATCTAAGAATTACTTTCCTTCCTCCTTCTTGTAAGCACCCTTGTGATGTATTAGCTCCACCCTAATACTAGACCCAGATGTTAAAATCACTGTCTTAAAAATGCTGAGGTAAAGGAAACAACGGACCAAGAGTTAAGGGAATGTAAATGTCTTAACAAAATAAGAACATAAAGAAAGAGAAATTATAGGAAGAAATCAAACAGAAACTTAGGAATTGAAAGTACAACAACTAAAAGTTCACTAGAGGGGTCCCCCAATGGGTATAAGCAGGTGGAAGAATAATCAGAAAACTGGAAGATGGAATAATTGGAATTATTGAGACTGAGGTACGGGTGGAAAACAGAATAAAGTCTAGAGCACAGAATCTAAGGGATCTGTGAGACATTATCAAATGTATCAACATACACCTTACTAGAGTTCCAGGGAGAAAAAAGAGAAAGAGAGAAAGGAATAGAAGATTATTTGAAGACACAGTGGACAAAAATCTTCACCAACTTGATAAAATACAGGAATCTACAAATTTAAGGCACAGAAGAAATGCAAGTTGAACTAAAAAATAAACTCAGAGACCCACACTAAGACACATTATAATCCACCTGTTGAAAACTAAAGTCAAAGAGAGAATCCTTAAGGCAGCAAGACAGAAGCGATTCCTTACAAACAAGAGACCCTCAATAAGATTTTCAGCTGAGCTCTTATACAAAGCACTGAAAGCCAGAAGATAGAGCAATTGTAAGTTCAAAATGTTAAAAGAGGAAAAACATGCCAATCATGAATTGTTTACCTGGCAAAGTGTCCTTCAAATACAAGGGAGAAATTAAGGTATTCTCATATAAACAAAAGCTAACAGAGTTCATGACCACTAAACCTTGCCTACAAGAAATGCTAAAGGGAGTGCTTCAGGTGGAAATGAAAGGATGCTACATGGCAACTCAAAGTTGTATGAAGAAATAAAGATGTCCAGTTATGTGTACATTTTTAAAAAATCATGTATCGATATCCCACAAACAAGCTGTGAGCACCCTGCCCAGGTGACCAGGTAACCAGTATTTTAAAGCTGGTTCCTGTCACAATTCCTCTTTTTGTCATCCCCTACTGTGACCTAGTGACATTAAAACACTTTAGTAAAACCCATCATAGTTTTTATGTGTGTCCTCAGCCTTGACTGCCAGGAAAGGCACTTGCCCAGGAATCCCATCTCTCTTGCCTACTCAGCTGCTTGATTGAGCCTGCTCCTTGGGAGCTCCTCCCACATGGCTTCTTGCATGGCCTGCCCTACTTCCGTCTCTAGGAACTGTGAGTATGCCTCTTCATATGAACTTTTCATGGCCATGTTAGAGTCATCCTCTAAGATTCAACCAGCAGGAATCACTCTAACATTTTCAATAGCAATGGCAATGAGGATGGGATCATTCTAAACTCAGGTGGAAAGTTCCTAGGGAATGCCTTTGACTCATCATGACTTACTGATTTGCTACTCTGACTGGCTCCACAATTTGAGAAGGCTTTTTACCCTGATGACTTTCTTGTACTATGCTATGTACAGCTTTGTGTTGTCTTTGGAGTGCTGCCATGGCTCTCCATCCTGAAGCGAGGATCCTGTTCCAATATCAATAATGACATCCACCTTTCTTCAGGAGCACAAGTAGATATAACATTGGTAATACCTCTTCAAAGAAAATTCATGTGATATGCATATTAATGTCACATAATCCAGCATCTGTAATTTTTTTTGGGATGCCTGTGGCAACATATTCTTAATTTACAAATTTTACTTACAAATTAAAATCAACAGGCACTCCTGTTAGTGTCTTTAAATGAATTAACAAACAAAGATATCTCTTCTCTGTAGAGATTTTGGCGATGTCTTTCATGCCTCTCGGAGTCTCTAGACCAGATTCAAGGATAATACTCTCCTGTTGCAATCACTAATCATAAATTGCCCCACAGGCCAGGCTCTGCTCATCTGAAATGACACCCATTGGAATTTAAACTTCCACTACAACACAAAATTAAAATCGCTGCCAGGTACAGTTGCACACCTTTCTGTTGACAGTTGGCATTATTACTACTTGGTTTATTGATGCAACAATCCTCAACCAAATACTAGCAAACTGAATTGAGCATCATATTAGAAGAATTATATAGCATGAGCAAGCGATATTTATTTCTGGAATACAAGAATGTTTCCATGCACAAATGACAAACAATGTAATATATAATATTTATAGAAGAAAGAGAAGAAACACATGATTAACTCATTTGATACAGAAGACCATTTGACAAATTTGGAGATCTTTTTATGACAAAAACCATCAATGAAAGGAACATATGAAACTTCTATAAAATAATAAAAGCCATATACACATACTTTATTTTCACTTATCACTGTCTAATATACTATTTTATTTGCCTATTTATCATGTGTATCGGTTACTATCATTCTCCCTGGTGGAGACAAGCAAAAAAAGGGCACGTACTTTTTCTCTTTTATTCAACAATGTTCTTTGTTAAGTCCTAGCACATAGTAGGTATTCATTAAATATGTGTGTAATGTGTGGATTGCTCAGTGGAACACTTTCCGAGGAGACTAAATATTGTACTTTAAGTGAATTGCTTTCATGAAATTTGCCAGAAAATGTGTTCCCCATGTGGGTGAATTGGTGAAAACAAAAATCAACTTGTGTACATGCAGAAATCAGAAGAGTCAAGGAGAAGAAAACCACCTAAATGTGAGGTGCATTCTGAACCTTTGTGAAATTAATGAAAAAAGGAATGCTGGTTCTCTGACCCAAGGCTCTCCCAGAAGCCACAGGGGCCGGCTGGGATGGCGGCTGGGAGCCCGATCGCGGGGGGGTGCCTCACCCGCTGCTGGGAACCGGATCTGGATATCTGGAAGAGTATCACAAGGGGTGGTACAGTGTCTGTGATACTGAGGATAATATCAATCTCTCTGCCTTGGATTATTGCGAAGGATGAATCAGGGTGGATGTACACCCTGTGCCACTTTTCGAGTAATATCAGCCTGTCCCCTCCATGGATATTAGGAACAATATCCCAGACTGGGTGGACGTCTCCTGCTGTACAGAGTGTAATATCATCCTCTCCCTCCCAGAATAGTAATTACAATATCACTGGGCGGGATCACACAGCCTGCGATTTATTATCATCCTCTCCCCCTCTGTATACTAGGAACAATATCTCAGAAGAGCTGTACCCTCTCTGCCATATTGGGAGTAATAGCATAGGCTTCTTCCGGGAATATTAGGAGCAATATTCCCGGGTAGCTGTCCATTCATTGCTATGTTTGGAGTCATGTCATAGTCTACCCCCATTTATATTAGGATCAGTGTCACGTGGTGAGTGTACACCTACTGCGATATTAAAAGTAAAATCATGCTTTCCGTCCCTGGATATTAGGAACAGCATCACAGGTAGGTTTACACTCCCTGTGGAATTAGGAATAATAATATGATTATTAAACATCAATGATAGATTTTAATAGTTATCAGTGATACTAATAATTCACAGGATACCATCATTAAGTACGGATAATGATTTTATAAACAAGATTATGCATGCTTTCAATTAATTATTAATATTAATGTCATCAAATAATATTATTAGTTCCTAATACTAATTATTATTTGATTACCAGCATCACTTGGTAGTGATTTAAGTCACATTAATTGCTAATATCATAATTTAATTATTAATAGTGATATTACTAATAATTATTATTACAAATCGATAACATTTTAAACCAGTATTAATTTTTACTCTCTTTATTGTGATCATTAATATAATAATAATTATTAATATTAATATAATTATTAATATTAATAATCAATAGACGTGTTCCTGATATCCACCAGGGAGAGGATGATGTTAATTTATATATCACAAAGGGTGTACACTCCCCGTGATAGTGTTTCGAATTTCTGCTTGGAGAGGAGGATATGACAATCAATATCACTGGGAGTAGAAACAACCCTGGGACACTGTTCTTAATATTGAGGGAGGAAGAGGCTGATTTGACTCCTAATACAGAAGGGTTACACCCTCTGAGGGTGTGCACACTGGGGGTATACATTCGTCTGAGAAGGAGTTGATAATTTTCAGATGGGGAGATGGTATTACTCACAATACAAGAAAAGGCTGTGAGTTCACATGGCTCCCAGACGCCAGGGGGGCGGGCCGGGGGTGGCGGCTGGGGGCCCGATCGCGGGGGGGGCCCCGCCCCCCCGGCCATGGGGCTCCCAGACGCCAGGGGGGCGGGCCGGGGGTGGCGGCTGGGGGCCCGATCGCAGGGGGTGCCTCGACCCCCCGGCCATGGGGCTCCCAGACGCCAGGGGGGCGGGCCGGGGGTGGCGGTTTGACTGGTTTGAGCCGGTCTGATCCGGTTTGATCCGGTTCCATCCGGTTTGAGCCGCTCTGATCCGGTTCCATCCGGTCTGATCCGGTTCGAACCGGTTTGAGCCGGTTGGATCCAGTTTGATCCGGTTTGAACCGGTTTGATCTGGTCTGATCTGGTGTGAGCCGGTCTGATCCAGTTCCATCCGGTCTGAATCGGTGTGAGCCGGTCTCATCCGGTTTGATCCGGTTCCATCCGGTTTGATCCGGTTCTATCCGGTCTGAACCGGTTTGAGCTGGTCTGATCCGGTTCCATCCGGTTTGATCCGGTTTGAACCGGTTTGATCGGGTTCCATCCGGTCTGAACCGCTGTGAGCCGGTCTCATCCGGTTTGATCCGGTTTCAACTGGTTTGAACCGGTTTCAGCAGGTCTGATCCGGTTTGATCCGGTTCCATCCGGTTTGAGCTGGTCTGATCCGGTTTCAGCCGGTTTGATCCGGTCTCATCCGGTTTGATCCGGTTTGAACCGGTTTGAGCAGGTCTGATCCGGTTTGATCCGCTTCCATCCGGGTTGAGCTGGTCTGATCCGGTTTGAGCCGGTTTGAGCCGGTCTGATCCGGTTTGATCCGGTTTGAACCGGTTTGAGCCGGTTTGAACCGGTCTGCTCCGGTTCCATATGGTCTGATCCGGTCTGATCCCGTCTGAACTGGTGTGATCCGGTCTCATCCAGTTTGATCCGGTCTCATCCGGTTTGATCCGGTTCCATCCGGTTTGAAGCGGTTTGAGCAGGTCTGACCCGGTTTGATTCGATTCCATCCGGTTTGAGCTGGTCTGATCCGGTTTGAGCCGGTTTGAGCCGGTCTGATCCGGTTTGATCGGGTTCCATCCGGTTGGAGCTGGTCTGATCCGATTTCAGCCGGTATGATCCGGTCTGATCCGGTTTGAACCGCTTTGAACCGGTTTGATCCGGCCTGCTCCGGTTCCATCTGGTCTGATCCGGTCTGATCCGGTCTGAACCGGTGTGATCCGGTCTCATCCGGTTTGATACGGTCTCATCCGGTTTGATCCGGTTTGAACCTGTTTGAGCCGGTCTGATCTGGTTTGATCCGGTTTGATCCGATTTGAACCGGTTTGAACCGGATTGATCCGGTTCTATCCGGTCTGAACCGGTTTGAGACGGTTTGATCTGGTTTGAACCGGTTGGAACCGGTTTGATCCGGTTCTATCCGGTCTGAACCGGTTTGAGCCGGTCTGATCCGGTTTGAACCGGTGTTTGCCAGTCTCATCCGGTTTGATCCGGTTTGAACCGGTTTGAACCGGTTTGAGCAGGTCTGATCTGGTTTGATCCGGTTCCATCCGGTTTGAGCTGGTCTGATACGGTTTGAGCCGGTTTGAGCCAGTCTGATCCGGTTTGATCGGCTTCCTTCCGGTGTGAGCCGGTCTCATCCGGTTTGATCCGGTTCCATCTGGTCTGATCCGGTTTGATCCGGTTCTATCCGGTCTGATCCGGTTTGAGCCGGTTTGAGCCGGTCCGATCCGGTTTGAGCCGTTCTGATCAGGTTCCATCTGGTCTGAACCGGTATGATCCGGTTCGAACCAGTTCGATCCGGTTTGAACCGTTTTGAGCCAGTCTGATCCGCTTCCATCCGGTTCGATCCGGTTTGAGCTGGTTTGATCCCGTCTGATCCGGTTCCATCAGGTCTGATCCGGTTCGAACCGGTTTGAGCCGCTTTGATCCGGTCTGATCCGGTTTGTTCCCGTGTGAACCGGTTTGAGCCGGTCTGATTCGGTTTGATCCGGTTCCATCCGGTTTGAGCCGCTCTGATCCGGTTCCATCCGGTCTGATATGGTTCGAACCGGATTGAGCCGGTCTGATCCGGTCTGATCCGGTTCCATCCGGTCTGAATCGGTGGGAGCCGGTCTCATCCGGTTTGATCCGGTGTGATCCGGTTTGAACCGGTTTGAGCCGCTCTGGCCCGGTTTGAGCCGGTTCCATCCGGTTTTAGCTGGCCTGATCTGGTTTGAGCCGGTTTGAGCCGGTCTCATCCGGTTTGATCCGGTTCCGTCCGGTTTGAGCCACTCTAATCCGGTTCCATCCAGTATGAACCGGTTTGAGCCGGTCTGATCCGGTTTGATCCGGTTCCATCCGGTTTGATCCGGTTTGAGCAGGTCTGATCCGGTTTCATCCGGTTCTATCTGGTTTGAGCCGCTCTGTTCCGGTTCCATCTGGTCTGATCCGGTTCGAACCGGTTTGAGCCGGTTTGATCCAGTTTGATCCGGTTTGAGCCGGTTTGATCCGGTTCTATCCGATCTGAACGGGTTTGAGCCGGTCTGATCCGGTCTGAACCGGTTTGAGCCGGTCTGATCCGGTTTGATCCGGCTTGAACCGGTTTGGACCGGTTTGAGCCGGTCTGATCCGGTTTGATCCGGTTTCATCCGGTTTGAACCGGTTTGAGCCGGTCTGCTCCGTTTCCATCCGGTCTCATCCGGTTCGAACCGGTTTGAGCCGCTTTGATCCGGTCTGATCCGGTTCGTTCCCGTGTGAACCGGTTTGAGCCGGTCTGATCCGGTTTTATCCGGTTCCATCCGGTTTGAGCCATTCTGATCCTGTTCCATCCGGTCTGATCCGGCTCGAACCGGATTGAGCCGGTTTGATCCAGTTTGATCCGGTTTGAACCGGTTTGATCAGGTCTGATCCGGTCTGATCCGGTTACATCCGGTCTGAATCGGTGTGAGCCGGTCTGATCCGGTTTGATCCGGTTCCATCCGGTTTGAGCTGGTCTGATCCGGTTTCAGCCGGTTTGATCCGTCTGATCCGGTTTGATCCGGTTTGAACCGGTTTGAACCGGTTTGAGCCGGTCTGCTCCGTTTCCATCTGGTCTGATCCGGTCTGAACTGGTGTGATCCGGTCTCCTCTGGTTTGATCCCGTCTTATCCGGTTTTATCCGGTCTCATCGGTTCATCCGGTTTGATCCGGTTCCATCCGCTTTGATCCGGTTTGTTCCATCCGCTTTGATCCGGTTTGAACCGGTTTGACCGGTTTGATCCGGTTCTATCCGGTCCGGATTGAACCGGTTTGAGCCGGTTGATCCGGTTTGATCCGGTTTGTTCTGACCGGTGATCTGATCTGAACCGGTTTGAGCCGGTCTGATCCGTTTCCATCTGGTCTGAATCCGGTTTGAACCGGTCTGATCCGGTTTGATCCGGTTCTATCCGGTCTGAACCGGTTTGAGCCGGTTTGATCCGGTTTGATCCGGTCTGAACCGGTTTGATCCGGTTCTATCCGGTCTGAACCGGTTTGAGCCGGTTTGATCCGGATCCGGTCGTTGATCCGGTTCATCGGTCTGAACCGGTTTGAGACGGTCTGATCCTGGTTTGATCCGGCTTGAACCGGTTTGGACCGGTTTGAGCATGTCTGATCCGGTTTGATCCGGTTCCATCCGGTTTGAGCTGGTCTGATCCGGTTTCAGCCGGTTCGATCCGTCTGATCCGGTTTGATCCGGTTTGAACCGGTTTGAACCGGTCTGCTCTGGTTCCATCTGGTCTGATCTGGTCTGATCTGGTATGAACTGGTGTGATCCGGTCTCATCCGGTTTGATCCGGTCCCATCCGGTTTGATCCGGTGTGAGCCGGTCTGATCCGGTTCCATCCGGTCTGAATCGGTGTGAGCCGATCTCATCCAGTTTGATCCGTTCCCATCCGGTTTGATCCGGTCTGATTCTTTTCCATCCGGTTCGAACCGGTTTGATCCGGTTCGAACCTGCTTGAGCCGGTCTGATCCGGTTTGATCCGGTTCGATCCGGTTTGAACCGGTTTAAAACGGTTTAAACCGGTTTGAGCTGCTCTGATCCGGTCCGATCCGGTTCCATCCGGTCTTATCCGGTTCGAACCGGTTTGAGCCTGTTTGATCCGGTGTGATCCGGTTTGTTCCGGTTCGAACCGGTTTGAGCCAGTCTGTTCCGGTTTCATCCGGTTCTATCCGGTTTGAGTCGCTCTGATCCGGTTCCAACTGGTCTGATCCGGTTCGAACCGGTTTGAGCCGGTTTGATCCAGTTTGATCCGGTTTCCGCCGGTTTGATCCGTCTGATCCGGTTTGTTCCAGTTTGAACCGGTTTGAACCGGTCGGCTCCGGTCAGCTCCGTTTCCATCTGGTCTGATCCGGTATGAACTCGTGTGATCCGGTCTCCTCCGGTTTGATCCCGTCTTATCCGGTTTTATCCGGTTTTTTGATCCGGTCTTTGATCATGCGGTCTGATCCGGTTTGATCCGGTTTTCGAACCGGTTTGATCCGGCCGTTTTGAACCGGTTTGATCCGGTTTCATCCGGTTCTCCGGTTTGAGTCGCTTTGATCCGGTTTGAACTGGTTTGATCCGGTTCTGAACCGGTTTGATCCGGTCTGAACCGGTTTGAGCCGGTTTGATCCGGTTCTATCCGTCTCATCCGGTTTGATCCGGTTTGATCCGGTTTGGTTCTATCCGGTCTGAACCGGTTTGAGTCCGGTTTGATCCGGTTTGAACCGGTCTGGCCGGTTTGATCCGGTTCCATCCGGTTTGATCCGGTTTGAGCAGGTCTCGATCCGGTTTGATCCGGTTCCATCCGGTTTGATCCCTGCTGATCCCGGTTTCAGCTGTCTGTTTGATCCGGTTTCTGATCCGGTTTGAACCGGTTTGAACCGGTTTGATCCGGCCTGCTCCGCTTCCGGTCTGAACCGGTTCGGTTTGATCCGGTCTGATCCGGTCTGAACCGGTGTGATCCGGTCTCATCCGGTTTGATCCGGTCCCATCCGGTTTGATGCGGTCTGAACCGGTTTGCACCGGTTTGATCTGGTCTGAACCGGTTTGATCCGGTTCTATTCGGTCTGAACCGGTTTGATCCGGTTTGATCCAGTTTGAACCGGTTTGATTCGGTCTGATCCGGTTTGAGCCGGTCTGATCCGGTTCCATCCGGTCTGAATCGGTGTGAGCCGGTCTCATCCGGTTTGATCCGGTTCCATCTGGTCTGATCCGGTTTGATCCAGTTCTATCCGGTCTGATCCGGTTTGAGCCGGTTTGAGCCGGTCCGATCCGGTTTGAGCCGGTCTGATCAGGTTCCATCTGGTCTGAACCGGTATGATCCGGTTCGAACCAGTTCGATCCGGTTTGAACCGTTTTGAGCCAGTCTGATCCGCTTCCATCCGGTTCGATCCGGTTTGAGCCGGTTTGATCCCGTCTGATCCGGTTCCATCAGGTCTGATCCGGTTTGAACCGGTTTGAGCCGGTCTGGCCCGGTTTGAGCCGGTTCCATCCGGTTTGAGCAGGTCTGATCTGGTTTGACCCGGTTTGAGCCGGTCCGACCGATTTAATGCGGTCTGAACCGGTTTGCGCCGGTCTGATCCGGCTTGATCCGGTTTCATCCGCTTTGATCCGGTTTGAACCGGTTGGATCCGGTTCCAACCGGTCTGAACCGGTCTGGCCGGTTTGATCCGGTTCCATCCGGTTTGATCCGGTTTGAGCAGGTCTGATCCGGTTTGATCCGGTTCCATCCAGTTGGAGCTGGTCTGATCCGGTTTCAGCCGGTTTGATCCGGTCTGATCCGGTTTGAACCGCTTTGAACCGGTTTGATCCGGCCTGCTCCGCTTCCATCTGGTCTGATCCGGTCTGATCCAGTCTGAACCGGTGTGATCCGGTCTCATCCGGTTTGATCCGGTCCCATCCGGTTTGATGTGGTTTGAACCGGTTTGCACCGGTTTGAGCTGTACTGATCCGGTTTGATCCGGTTCCATCCGGTCTGATCCGGTTCGAACCGGTTTCAGCCTGTTTGATCCGGTCTCATCCGGATTGTTCCGGTTTGAACCGGTTTGAGCCGGTCTGATCTGGTTTGATCCGGTTCCGTCCGGTTTGAGCCGCTCTCATCCGGTTCCATCCGGTCTGAACCAGTGTGAGCCGTTCTCATCCGGTTTGATACGGTTTCAACCGGTTTGAAGCGGTTTGAGCAGGTCTGATCCGATTTGATCCGGTTCCATCCGGTTTGAGCTGGTCTGATCCGGTTTGAGCCGGTTTGAGCCGATCTGATCGGTTTGATCTGGTTTCATCTGGTTTGAGCTGGTCTGATCCGGTATCAGCCGGTTTGATCCGTCTGATCCGGTTTGATCCGGTTTGAACCGGTTTGACCCGGTCTGCTCTGGTTCCATCTGGTCTGATCCGGTCTGATCCGGTATGAACTGGTGTGATCCGGTCTCATCCGGTTTGATCCGGTCTCATCCGTTTTGATCCGGTCCCATCCGGTTTGATCCGGTGTGAGCCGTTCTCATCCGGTTTGATACGGTTTCAACCGGTTGGAACCGGTTTGAGCAGGTCTGATCCGATTTGATCCGGTTCCATCCGGTTTGAGCTGGTCTGATCCAGTTTGAGCCGGTTTGAGCAGGTCTGATCCGGTTTGATCCACTTCCATCCGGTTTGATGCGGTCTGATCCGGTTTGAACCGGTTTGAGCCGGTCTGATCCGGTTTGAACCGGTTCCATCCGGTTTGAGCCGCTCTGATCCGGTTCCATCCGGTCTTATCCGGTTCGAACCGGTTTGAGCCGGTTTGATCCAGTTTGATCCGGTTTGAACCGGTTTGATCCGGTCTGATCCGGTGTGAGCCGGTCTGATCCGGTTCCATCCGGTCTGAATCGGTGTGAGCCGGTCTCATCCGGTTTGATCCGGTTCCATCTGGTCTGATCCGGTTTGATCCGGTTCTATCCGGTCTCATCCGGTTTGAGCCGGTTTGAGCCGGTCCGATCCGGTTTGAGCCGGTCTGATCAGGTTCCATCTGGTCTGGACCGTTTTGAGCAGGTCTGATCCGGTTTGATCCGGTTACATCTGGTTTCAGCTGGTCTGATCCGGTTTGAGCCGGTTTGAGCCGGTCCAATCCGGTTTGATGCGGTCTGAACCGATTTGAGCCGGTCTTATCCGGTTTGATCCGGTTCCATCCGGTCTGAACCGGTTTGAGCCGGTCTGATCCGGTTTGATCCGGTTCCATCTGGTCTGATCCGGTTTGATCCGGTTCTATCCGGTCTGATCCGGTTTGAGCCGGGTTGATCAGGTTCCATCTGGTCTGAACCGGTATGATCCGGTTTGAACCAGTTCGATCCGGTTTGAACCGTTTTGAGCCAGTCTGATCCGGTTCCATCCGGTTCGATCCGGTTTCAGCCGGTTTGATCTGGTCTGATCCGGTTCCATCCTGTCTGATCCGGTTCGAACCGGTTTGAGCCGCGTTGATCCGGTCTGATCCGGTTCGTTCCCGTGTGAACCGGTTTGAGCCGTTCTGATCCGGTTTGATCCGGTTCCATCCGGTTTGAGCCGCTCTGATCCTGTTCCATCCGATCTGTTCCGGTATGATCCGGTTTGAACCAGTTCGACAGGTTTGAACCGTTTTGAGCCAGTCTGATCCGGTTCCATCCGGTTCGATCCGATTTCAGCCGGTTTGATCTGGTCTGATCCGGTTCCATCCGGTCTGATCCGGTTCGAACCGGTTTGAGCCCCTTTGATCCTGTCTGATCCGGTTTGTTCCCGTGTGAACCGGTTTGAGCCGGTCTGATCCGGTTTGATCCAGTTCCATCCGGTTTGAGCCACTCTGATCCTGTTCCATCCGGTCTGATCCGGTTCCAACCGGATTGAGCCGGTTTGATCCAGTTTGATCCGGTTTGAACCGGTTTGATCAGGTCTGATCCGGTCTGATCCGGTTCCATCCGGTCTGAATCGGTGTGAGCCGGTCTCATCCGGTTTGATCCGGTTCCATCCGGTTTGAACCGGTTTGAGCTGGTCTGGTCCAGTTTGAACCGTTTCCATCCGGTTTGATCCCGTTTGAACCGGTTGGAACCGGTTTGATCTGGTTCCATCCGGTCTGAACGGGTGCGAGCCGGTCTCATCCGGTTGGATCCGGTTTGAACCGGTTTGAACCGGTTTGAGCTGGTCTGATCCGGTTGGATCCGGTTCCATCCGGTTTGACCTTGTCTGATCCGGTTTGAGCTGCTTTGAGCCGGTCTGATCCGGTTTGATCCGGTTCCATCCGGTTTGAGCTGGTCTGATCCGGTTTCAGCCGGTTTGATCCGGTCTGATCCTGTTTGATCCGGTTTGAACCGGTTTGAACCAGTTTGAGCCGGTCTGCTCCGTTTCCATCTGATCTGATCCAGTCTGAACTGGTGTGATCCGGTCTCATCCGGTTTGATCCGGTGTGATCAGTTTCCATCCGCTTTGATCCGGTTTGAACTGGTTTGATCCGGTTCTATCCGGTCTGAACCGGTTTGAGCCGGTTTGATCCGGTTTGAACCGGTCTGCTCTGGTTCCATCTGGTCTGATCTGGTCTGATCCGGTATGAAGTGGTGTGATCCAGTCTCATCCGGTTTGAGCCGTTCTGATCCGGTTTGATCTGGTCTGAACCGGTTTGAGCCGGTCTGATCCGGTTGGATCCGGTTTCATCCGGTTTGATCCGGTTTGAACCGGTTTGATCCGGTACCATCCTCTCTGAACCGGTTTGAGCAGGTCTGATCCGGTTTGATCCGGTTACATCCGGATTGAGCTGGTCTGATCCGGTTTCAGCCGGTTTGATACGGTCTCATCCGGTTTGATCCGGTTTGAACCGGTTTGAACCGGTTTGAACCGGTCTGATCCGGTTTGATCCGGTTCCATCCGGTTTGAGCTGGCCTGATCCGGTTTCCGCCGGTTTGATCCGTCTGATCCGGTTTGATCCGGTTTGAACCGGTTTGAACCCGTTTGAGCCGGTCTGCTCCGTTTCCATCTGGTCTGATCCGGTCTGAACTGGTGTGATCCGGTCTCCTCCGGTTTGATCCCGTCTTATCCGGTTTTATCCGGTCTCATCCGGTTTGATCCGGTCTGATCCGGTTCCATCGGCTTTGATCCGGTTTGAACCGGTTTGATCCGGTTCTATCCGGTCTGAACCGGTTTGAGACGGTTTGATCTGGTTTGAACCGGTTGGAACCGGTTTGATCCGGTTCTATCCGGTCTGAACCGGTTTGAGCCGGTTTGATCCGGTTCTATCCGGTCTGAACCGGTTTGAGCCGGTCTGATCCGGTCTGAACCGGTTTGAGCCGGTCTGATCCGGTTTGATCCGGCTTGAACCGGTTTGGACCGGTTTGAGCAGGTCTCATCCGGTTGGATCCGGTTTGAACCGGTTTGAACCGGTTTGAGCTGGTCTGATCCGGTTGGATCCGGTTCCATCCGGTTTGACCTTGTCTGATCCGGTTTGAGCTGCTTTGAGCCGGTCTGATCCGGTTTGATCCGGTTCCATCCGGTTTGAGCTGGTCTGATCCGGTTTCAGCCGGTTTGATCCGGTCTGATCCTGTTTGATCCGGTTTGAACCGGTTTGAACCAGTTTGAGCCGGTCTGCTCCGTTTCCATCTGATCTGATCCAGTCTGAACTGGTGTGATCCGGTCTCATCCGGTTTGATCCGGTGTGATCAGTTTCCATCCGCTTTGATCCGGTTTGAACTGGTTTGATCCGGTTCTATCCGGTCTGAACCGGTTTGAGCCGGTTTGATCCGGTTTGAACCGGTCTGCTCTGGTTCCATCTGGTCTGATCTGGTCTGATCCGGTATGAAGTGGTGTGATCCAGTCTCATCCGGTTTGAGCCGTTCTGATCCGGTTTGATCTGGTCTGAACCGGTTTGAGCCGGTCTGATCCGGTTGGATCCGGTTTCATCCGGTTTGATCCGGTTTGAACCGGTTTGATCCGGTACCATCCTCTCTGAACCGGTTTGAGCAGGTCTGATCCGGTTTGATCCGGTTACATCCGGATTGAGCTGGTCTGATCCGGTTTCAGCCGGTTTGATACGGTCTCATCATCCGGTTTGGTTTGATCCGGTTTGGTTGATCCGGTTTGATCCGGTTTGAGCTGGCCTGATCCGGTTTCCGCCGGTTTGATCCGTCTGATCCGGTTTGATCCGGTTTGAACCGGTTTGAACCGGTTTGAGCCGGTCTGCTCCGTTTCCATCTGGTCTGATCCGGTCTGAACTGGTGTGATCCGGTCTCCTCCGGTTTGATCCCGTCTTATCCGGTTTTATCCGGTCTCATCCGGTTTGATCCGGTCTGATCCGGTTCCATCCGCTTTGATCCGGTTTGAACCGGTTTGATCCGGTTCTATCCGGTCTGAACCGGTTTGAGCCGGTTTGATCCGGTTTGAACCGGTTTGAACCGGTTTGATCCGGTTCTATCCGGTCTGAACCGGTTTGAGCCGGTTTGATCCGGTTCTATCCGGTCTGAACCGGTTTGAGCCGGTCTGATCCGGTCTGAACCGGTTTGAGCCGGTCTGATCCGGTTTGATCCGGCTTGAACCGGTTTGGACCGGTTTGAGCAGGTCTGATCCGGTTTGATCCGGTTCCATCCGGTTTGAACCGGTTTGAGCCGGTCTGCTCCGTTTCCATCTGGTCTGATCCGGTCTGACCTGGTGTGATCCGGTCTCATCCGGTTTGATCCGGTCTGATCCGGTTCCATCCGCTTTGATCCGGTTTGAACTGGTTTGATCCGGTTCTATCCGGTCTGAACCGGTTTGAGCCGGTTTGATCCGGTTTGAACCGGTCTGAACCGGTTTGATCCGGTTCTACCCGGTCTGAATCGGTTTGAGCAGGTCTGATCCGGTTTGATCCATTTCCATCCGGTTTGAGCTGGTCTGATCCAGTTTGACCCTGTTTGAGCCGTTCTGATCCGGTTTGATCTGGTCTGAACCGGTTTGAGCCGGTCTGATCCGGTTGGATCCGGTTTCATCCGGTTTGATCCGGTTTGAACCGGTTTGATCCGTTTCCATCCTGTCTGAACCGGTTAGAGCTGCTCTGATCCGGTTTGATCCGGTTCCATCTGGTTTGAGCTGGTCTGATCCGGTTTCAGCCGGTTTGATACGGTCTCATCCGGTTTGATCCGGTTTGAACCGGTTTGAACCGGTTTGAACCGGTCTGATCCGGTTTGATCCGGTTCCATCCGGTTTTAGCTGGTCTGATCCGGTTTCCGCCGGTTTGATCCGTCTGATCCGGTTTGATCCGGTTTGAACCGGTTTGGACCGGTTGAGCAGGTCTGATCCTGTTTGATCCGGTTTGAACCGGTTTGAACCGGTTTGAGCCGGTCTGCTCCGTTTCCATCTGGTCTGATCCGGTCTGACCTGGTGTGATCCGGTCTCATCCGGTTTGATCCGGTCTGATCCGGTTCCATCCGCTTTGATCCGGTTTGAACTGGTTTGATCCGGTTCTATCCGGTCTGAACCGGTTTGAGCCGGTTTGATCCGGTTTGAACCCGTCTGAACCGGTGTGATCCGGTTGGATCCTGTTTGATCCGGTTTGATCCGGTTTGAACCGGTTTGATCCGGTTCTATCCGGTCTGAACCGATTTGAGCCGGTTTCATCCGGTTTGAACCGGTCTGAACCGGTTTGATCCGGTTCTATCCGGTCTGAACCGCTTTGATCCGGTTCTACCCGGTCTGAACCGGTTTGAGCAGGTCTGATCCGGTTTGATCCGGTTCCATCCGGTTTGAGCTGGTCTGATCCGGTTTCAGCCGGTTTGATACGGTCTCATCCGGTTTGAACCGGTCTGATCCGGTTTGATCCAGTTCCATCCAGTTTGAGCTGATCTGATCCGGTTTCCGCCGGTTTGATCCGTCTGATCCGGTTTGATCCGGTTTGAACCGGTTTGAACCGGTTTGAGCCGGTCTGCTCCGTTTCCATCTGGTCTGATCCGGTCTGAACTGGTGTGATCCAGTCTCCTCCGGTTTGATCCCGTCTTATCCGGTTTTATCCGGTCTCATCCGGTTTGATCCGGTCTGATCCGGTTCCATCGGCTTTGATCCGGTTTGAATCGCTTTGATCCGGTTCTATCCGGTCTGAACGGGTTGGATCCGGTTCTATCCGGTCTCAACCGGTTTGAGCCGGTCTGATCCGGTTTGATCCGGCGTGAACCGGTTTGGACCGGTTTGAGCAGGTCTGATCCTCTTTGATCCGGTTTGAACCGGTTTGAACCGGTTTGAGCCGGTCTGCTCCGTTTCCATCTGGTGTGATCCGGTCTGACCTGGTGTGATCCGGTCTCATCCGGTTTGATCCGGTCTGATCCGGTTCCATCCGCTTTGATCCGGTTTGAACTGGTTTGATCCGGTTCTATCCGGTCTGAACCGGTTTGAGCCGGTTTGATCCGGTTTGAACCGGTCTGAACGGGTCTGATCCGGTTGGATCCTGTTTGATCCGGTTTGATCCGGTTTGAACCGGTTTGATCCGGTTCCATCCTGTCTGAACCGGTTAGAGCCGCTCTGATCCGGTTTGATCCGGTTCCATGCGGTTTGAGCTGGTCTGATCCGGTTTCAGCCGGTTTGATACGGTCTCATCCGGTTGGATCCGGTTTGAACCGGTTTGAACCGGTCTGATCCGGTTTGATCCGGTTCCATCCGGTTTGAGCTGGTCTGATCCGGTTTCCGCCGGTTTGATCCGTCTGATCCGGTTTGATCCGGTTTGAACCGGTCTGAACCGGTTTGATCCGGTTCTGATCCGGTTTGAACCGGTTTATCCGGTTTGAACCGGTTTGATCCGGTTCTATCCTGTCTGAACCGGTTTGAGCCGGTCTGATCCGGTTTGATCCGGCTTGAGAACCGGTTTGGACCGGTTTGAGCAGGTCTGAACCGGTCTGATCCGGTTCCATCCGGTTTGAGCTGGTCTGATCCGGTTTGTGAGCCTGTTTGAGCCGTTCTGATCCGGTTTGATCTGATCTGAACCGGTTTGAGCCGGTCTGATCCGGTCTGCTCCGTTTCCATCTGGTCTGATCCGGTCTGAACTGGTGTGATCCGGTCTCATCCGATTTGAACCGGTCTGAACCGGTTTGATCCGGTTCTATCCGGTCTGAACCGGTTTGAGCCGGTTCTGATCCGGTTTGATCCGGCTTGACCGGTTTGATCCGGTTCTATCCGGTCTGAACCGGTTTGAGCCGGTTGATCCGGTTTGATCCGGTTTGAACCGGTCTGATCCGGTTTTGATCCGGTTCTACCCGGTCTGAACCGGTTTGAGCAGGTCTGATCCGGTTTGATCCATTTTGATCCGGTTTGAGCTGGTCTGATCCGGTTCAGCCGGTTTGATCCGGTTTCATCCGGTTTGATCCGGTTTGAACCGGTTTGAACCGGTTTGAACCGGTCTGATCCGGTTTGATCCGGTTTGATCCGGTTTGAACCGGTCTGATCCGGTTTGAATCCGGTTTGATCCGGTCTGATCCGGTTTTGAATCCGGTTGATCCGGTTTGATCCGGTCTGATCCGGTTTGATCCGGTTTGATCCGGTTTGAGCCGGTTTGATCCGGTTTGATCCGGTCTGAACCGGTTTGATCCGGTTTGATCCGGTTTGAATCCGGTTTGAACCGGTTTGAACCGGTTTGATCCGGTTCCATCCTGTCTGATCCGGTTGATCCGGTTTGATCCGGTTTGATCCGGTTCCATCCGGTTTGATCCGGTTTGATCCGGTCTCATCCGGTTTGATACGGTCTGATCCGGTTGGATCCGGTTTGAACCGGTTTGAACCGGTCTGACCGGTTTGATCCGGTTCCATCCGGTTTGAGCTGGTTGATCCGGTTTGATCCGGTTTGATCCGGTCTGATCCGGTCTGATCCGGTTTGATCCGGTTTGATCCGGTTTGAACCGGTCTGAACCGGTTTGATCCGGATCCGGTTTGAACCGGTTTGATCCGGTTCTATCCGGTCTGAACCGGTTTGAGCCGGTTTGATCCGGTTCTATCCGGTCTGAACCGGTTTGATCCGGTTTGATCCGGTCTGATCCGGTTTGATCCGGTTGAACCGGTTTGGACCGGTTTGAGCAGGTCTGATCCGGTCTGATCCGGTTCCATCCGGTTTGAGCTGATCTGATCCGGTTTGAACCTGTTTGAGCCGTTCTGATCCGGTTTGATCCGGATCTGAACCGGTTTGAGCCGGTTCTGATCCGGTCTGCTCCGGTTTCCATCGGGTCTGATCCGGTCTGACTGGTTGATCCGGTTTCATCCGGTTTGATCCGGTCTGAACCGGTTTGATCCGGTTCTGATCCGGTTTGAACCGGTTTGATCCGGTTTCCATCCTGTTTGATCCGGTTGACCGGTTTTGATCCGGTTCTATCCGGTCTGAACCGGTTTGAGCCGGTTTGATCCGGTTCTATCCGGTCTGAACCGGTTGATCCGGTTCTGATCCGGTCTGAACCGGTTTGATCCGTTCTGATCCGGTTTGATCCGGTCTGATCCGGTTTGATCCGGTTTGATCCGGTCTGAAACGGTTTGATCCGGTTCTGACCCGGTCTGAACCGGTTTGATCCGGTCTGATCCGGTTTGATCCGGTTTGATCCATTTGATCCGGTTTGAGCTGGTCTGATCCGGTTTCAGCCGGTTTGATACGGTCTCATCCGGTTTGATCCGGTTTGAACCGGTTTGAACCGGTTTGAACCGGTCTGATCCGGTTTGATCCGGTTCCATCCGGTTTGAGCTGATCTGATCCGGTTTCCGCCGGTTTGATGCGTCTGATCCGGTTTTATCCGGTCTCATCCGGTTTGATCCGGTTCTGATCCGGTTCCATCCGTTTGATCCGGTTTGAACCGGTTTGATCCGGTTCTATCCGGTCTGAACCGGTTTGAGCCGGTTTGATCCGGTTTGAACCGGTTTGAACCGGTTTGAGCCGGTCTGCTCCGTTTCCATCTGGTCTGATCCGGTCTGAACCTGGTTGTGATCCGGTCTCCTCCGGTTTGATCCCGTCTTATCCGGTTTCTCCGGTCTCATCCGGTTGTATCCGGTCTGATCCGGTTCCATCCGCTTTGATCGGTTTGAACCGGTTTGAACCGGTTTGAACCGGTTTGAACCGGTTCTGCTCCGTTTCCATCTGGTCTGATCCGGTCTGACCTGGTGTGATCCGGTCTCATCCGGTTCTGATCCGGTTCTGATCCCGGTTTTCCATCCGGTTTTGGTCCGGTTTGATCCGGTTTGATCCGGTTCTGATCCGGTCTGAACCGGTTTGAGCCGGTTTGATCCGGTTTGATCCGGTTCGAACCGGTTTGAGCCGGTTTGATCCGGTCTGATCCGGTTCGTTCCCGGTGTGAACCGTTTGAGCCGGTCTGATCCGGTTTTATCCGGTTCCATCCGGTTTGAGCCGTTTGATCCCGTTCCATCCGGTCTGATCCGATTCAGTTGAACAGGATTGAGCCAGTCTGATCCAGTTTGATCCGGTTTGAACCGGTTTGATCTGGTCTGCTCCGTTTCCATCTGATCTGATCCGGTCTGAACTGGTGTGATGCGGTCTCATCCGGTTTGATCCGGTGTGATCAGGTTCCATCCGCTTTGATCCGGTTTGAACTGGTTTGATCCGGTTCTATCTGGTCTGAACCGGTTTGAGCCGGTTTGATCCGGTTTGAACCGGTCTGCTCTGGTTCCATCTGGTCTGATCTGGTCTGATCCGGTATGAAGTGGTGTGATCCAGTCTCATCCGGTTTGAGCCGTTCTGATCCGGTTTGATCTGGTCTGAACCGGTTTGAGCCGGTCTGATCCGGTTGGATCCGGTTTCATCCGGTTTGATCCGGTTTGAACCGGTTTGATCCGGTTCCATCCTGTCTGAACCGGTTAGAGCCGCTCTGATCCGGTTTGATCCGGTTCCATCCGGTTTGAGCTGGTCTGATCCGGTTTCAGCCGGTTTGATACGGTCTCATCCGGTTTGATCCGGTTTGAACCGGTTTGAACCGGTTTGAACCGGTCTGATCCGGTTTGATCCAATTCCATCCGGTTTGAGCTGATCTGATCCGGTTTCCGCCGGTTTGATGCGTCTGATCCGGTTTTATCCGGTCTCATCCGGTTTGATCCGGTCTGATCCGGTTCCATCCGCTTTGATCCGGTTTGAACCGGTTTGATCCGGTTCTATCCGGTCTGAACCGGTTTGAGCCTGTTTGATCCGGTTTAAACCGGTCTGAACCCGTTGGATCCGGTTCTATCCGGTCTGAACCGGTTTGAGCCGGTTGGATCCGGTTCTATCCGGTCTGAACCGGTTTGAGCCGGTCTGTTCCGGTCTGAACCGGTTTGAGCCGGTCTGATCCGGTTTGATCCGGCTTGAACCGGTTTGGACCGGTTTGAGCAGGTCTGATCCGGTCTGATCCGGTCTGATCCGGTTCCATCCGGTTTGAGCTGCTCTGATCCGGTGTGAGCCTGTTTGAGCCGTTCTGATCCGGTTTGATCTGATCTGAACCGGTTTGAGCCGGTCTGATCCGGTCTGCTCCGTTTCCATCTGGTCTGATCCGGTCTGAACTGGTGTGAACCGGTCTCATCCGGTTTGAACCGGTCTGAACCGGTTTGATCTGGTTCTATCCGGTCTGAACCGGTTTGAGCCGGTTTCATCCGGTTTGAACCGGTCTGAACCGGTTGGATCCGGTTCTATCCGGTCTGAACCGGTTGGATCCGGTTCTATCCGGTCTGAACCGGTATGATCCGGTCTGATCCTGTTTGATCCGGTTTGAACCGGTTTGAACCGGTTTGAGCCGGTCTGCTCCGTTTCCTTCTGGTCTGATCCGGTCTGAACTGGTGTGATCCGGTCTCATCCGGTTTGAGCCGGTCTGATCCGGTTCCATCCGCTTTGATCCGGTTTGAACTGGTTTGATCCGGTTCTATCCGGTCTGACCGGTTTGAGCCGGTTTGATCCGGTTTGAACCGGTCTGAACCGGTTTGATCCGGTTCTATCCGGTCTGAACCGCTTTGATCCGGTTCTACCCGGTCTGAACCGGTTTGAGCAGGTCTGATCCGGTTTGATCCGGTTCCATCCGGTTTGAGCTGGTCTGATCCGGTTTCCACCGGTTTGATACGGTCTCATCCGGTTTGATCCGGTTTGAACCGGTTTGAACCTGTTTGAACCGGTCTGATCCGGTTTGATCCGGTTCCATCCAGTTTGAGCTGATCTGATCCGGTTTCCGCCGGTTTGATCCGTCTGATCCGGTTTGATCCGGTTTGAACCGGTTTGAACCGGTTTGAGCCGGTCTGCTCCGTTTCCATCTGGTCTGATCCGGTCTGACCTGGTGTGATCCGGTCTCCTCCGGTTTGATCCCGTCTTATCCGGTTTTATCCGGTCACATCCGGTTTGAACCGGTTTGATCCGGTTCTATCCGGTCTGAACCGGTTTGAGCCGGTTTGATCCGGTTCTATCCGGTCTGAACCGGTTTGAGCCGGTCTGATCCGGTCTGAACCGGTTTGATCCGGTCTGATCCGGTTTGATCCGGCTTGAACCGGTTTGGACCGGTTTGAGCAGGTCTGATCCGGTCTGATCCGGTTCCATCCGGTTTGAGCTGATCTGATCCGGTGTGAGCCTGTTTGAGCCGTTCTGATCCGGTTTGATCTGATCTGAACCGGTTTGAGCCGGTCTGATCCGGTCTGCTCCGTTTCCATCTGGTCTGATCCGGTCTGAACTGGTGTGATCCGGTCTCATCCGGTTTGAACCGGTCTGAACCGGTTTGATCCGGTTCTATCCGGTCTGAACCGGTTTGAGCCGGTTTCATCCGGTTTGAAACGGTCTGAACCGATTTGATCCGGTTCTATCCGGTCTGAACCGGTTTGAGCCGGTTTGATCCGGTTCTATCCGGTCTGAACCGGTTGGATCCGGTTTGATCCGGTCTGAACCGGTTTGAGCCGGTCTGATCCGGTTGATCCGGTTTGATCCGGTCTGAACGGTTTGATCCGGTTTTCTATCCGGTCTGAACCGGTTTGAGCCGGTCTGATCCGGTTTGATCCATTTCGATCCGGTTTGAGCTGGTCTGATCCGGTTTCAGCCGGTTTGATATCCGGTCTCGGTTTCCGGTTTGATCCGGTTTGAACCGGTTTGAACCGGTTTGAACCGGTCTGAGCCGGTTTGATCCAATTCCATCCGGTTTGAGATCCTGGTCTGATCCGGTTTCCGCCGGTTTGATCCGTCTGATCGGTTTGATACGGTCTCATCCGGTTTGATCCGGTCTGATCCGGTTCCATCCGCTTTGATCCGGTTTGAACCGGTTTGATCCGGTTCTATCCGGTCTGAACCGGTTTGAGCCGGTTTGATCCGGTTTGAACCGGTTTGAACCGGTTTGAGCCGGTCTGCTCCGTTTCCATCTGGTCTGATCCGGTCTGAACTGGTGTGATCCGGTCTCCTCCGGTTTGATCCCGTCTTATCCGGTTTTCTCCGGTCTCATCCGGTTGTATCGGGTCTGATCCGGTTCCATCCGCTTTGATCCGGTTTGAACCGGTTTGAACCGGTTTGAACCGGTCTGCTCCGTTTCCATCTGGTCTGATCCGGTCTGACCTGGTGTGATCCGGTCTCATCCGGTTTGATCCGGTCTGATCCGGTTCCATCCGCTTTGGTCCGGTTTGAACTGGTTTGATCCGGTTCTATCCGGTCTGAACCGGTTTGAGCCGGTTTGATCCGGTTTGAACCGGTCTGAACCGGTCTGATCCGGTTGGATCCTGTTTGATCCGGTTTGATCCGGTTTGAACCGGTTTGATCCGGTTCCATCCTGTCTGAACCTGTTAGAGCCGCTCTGATCCGGTTTGATCCGGTTCCATCCGGTTTGAGCTGGTCTGATCCGGTTTCAGCCGGTTTGATACGGTCTGATCCGGTTTGATCCGGTTTGAACCGGTTTGAACCGGTTTGAACCGGTCTGATCCGGTTTGATCCGGTTCGAACCGGTTTGAGCCGCTTTGATCCGGTTTGATCCGGTCTTGAGCCGGTTTGATCCGGTCTGAACCGGTTTGAGCCGGTCTGATCCGGTTTTATCCGGTTTCCATCCGGTCCGGTTTGAGCCGTTCTGATCCCGTTCCATCCGGTCTGATCCGGTTCGAACAGGATTGAGCCAGTCTGATCCGGTTTGATCCGGTTTGAACCGGTTTGATCCGGTCTGCTCCGTTTCCATCGGATCTGATCCGGTCTGAACTGGTGTGATGCGGTCTCATCCGGTTTGATCCGGTGTGATCAGGTTCCATCCGCTTTGATCCGGTTTGAACTGGTTTGATCCGGTTCTATCTGGTCTGAACCGGTTTGAGCCGGTTTGATCCGGTTTGAACCGGTCTGCCTGGTTCCATCCGGTCTGATCCGGTCTGATCCGGTATGAATCCGGTGTGATCCGGTCTCATCCGGTTTGAGGCGTTCTGATCCGGTTTGATCTGGTCTGAACCGGTTTGAGCCGGTCTGATCCGGGTTGGATCGGTTTGATCCGGTTTGATCCGGTTTGAACCGGTTTGATCCGGTTCCATCCTGTCTGAACCGGTTGAGCCGCTCTGATCCGGTTTGATCCGGTTCCATCCGGTTTGAGCTGGTCTGATCCGGTTTCAGCCGGTTTGATACGGTCTCATCCGGTTTGATCCGGTTTGAACCGGTTTGAACCGGTTTGAACCGGTCTGATCCGGTTTGATCCGGTTCCATCCGGTTTGATCCTGATCTGATCCGGTTTCCGCCGGTTTGATGCGTCTGATCCGGTTTTATCCGGTCTGATCCGGTTTGATCCGGTCTGATCCGGTTCCATCCGGTTTGATCCGGTTTGAACCGGTTTGATCCGGTTCTATCCGGTCTGAACCGGTTTGAGCCTGTTTGATCCGGTTTAAACCGGTCTGAACCCGTTGGATCCGGTCTATCCGGTCTGAACCGGTTTGAGCCGGGTTGATCCGGTTCTATCCGGTCTGAACCGGTTTGAGCCGGTCTGTTCCGGTCTGAACCGGTTTGAGCCGGTCTGATCCGGTTTGATCCGGCTTGAACCGGTTTGGACCGGTTTGAGCAGGTCTGATCCGGTCTGATCCGGTTCCATCCGGTTTGAGCTGCTCTGATCCGGTGTGAGCCTGTTTGAGCCGTTCTGATCCGGTTTGATCTGATCTGAACCGGTTTGAGCCGGTCTGATCCGGTCTGCTCCGTTTCCATCTGGTCTGATCCGGTCTGAACTGGTGTGAACCGGTCTCATCCGGTTTGAACCGGTCTGAACCGGTTTGATCTGGTTCTATCCGGTCTGAACCGGTTTGAGCCGGTTTGATCCGGTTTGAACCGGTCTGAACCGGTTTGATCCGGTTCTGATCCGGTCTGAACCGGTTGGTGATCCGGGTCCTGAACCGGTATGATCCGGTCTGATCCTGTTTGATCCGGTTTGAACCGGTTTGAACCGGTTTGAGCCGGTCTGCTCCGTTTCCTTCTGGTCTGATCCGGTCTGAACTGGTGTGATCCGGTCTCATCCGGTTGATCCGGTTGATCCGGTCTGATCCGGTTCCATCCGCTTTGATCCGGTTTGAACTGGTTTGATCCGGTTCTATCCGGTCTGAACCGGTTTGAGCCGGTTTGATCCGGTTTGAACCGGTCTGAACCGGTTTGATCCGGTTCTATCCGGTCGGTTCCGGTCTGAACCGCTTTGATCCGGTTCTACCCGGTCTGAACCGGTTTGAGCAGGTCTGATCCGGTTTGATCCGGTTCCATCCGGTTTGAGCTGGTCTGATCCGGTTTCCGCCGGTTTGATCCGTCTGATCCGGTTTGATCCGGTTTGAACCGGTCTGAACCGGTTTGATCAGGTTCTATCCGGTTTGAACCGGTTTGATCCGGTTCTATCCTGTCTGAACCGGTTTGAGCCGGTCTGATCCGGTTTGATCCGGCTTGAACCGGTTTGGACCGGTTTGAGCAGGTCTGAACCGGTCTGATCCGGTTCCATCCGGTTTGAGCTGGTCTGATCCGGTGTGAGCCTGTTTGAGCCGTTCTGATCCGGTTTGATCTGATCTGAACCGGTTTGAGCCGGTCTGATCCGGTCTGCTCCGTTTCCATCTGGTCTGATCCGGTCTGAACTGGTGTGATCCGGTCTCATCCGATTTGAACCGGTCTGAACCGGTTTGATCCGGTTCTATCCGGTCTGAACCGGTTTGAGCCGGTCTGATCCGGTTTGATCCGGCTTGAACCGGTTTGGACCGGTTTGAGCAGGTCTGATCCTGTTTGATCCGGTTTGAACCGGTTTAAACCGGTTTGAGCCGGTCTGCTCCGTTTCCATCTGGTGTGATCCGGTCTGACCTGGTGTGATCCGGTCTCATCCCGGTTTGATCCGGTCTGATCCGGTTCCATCCGCTTTGATCCGGTTTCAACTGGTTTGATCCGGTTCTATCCGGTCTGAACCGGTTTGAGCCGTTTTGATCCGGTTTGAACCGGTCTGAACCGGTTTGATCCGGTTCTACCCGGTCTGAATCGGTTTGAGCAGGTCTGATCCGGTCTGATCCATTTCCATCCGGTTTGAGCTGGTCTGATCCGGTTTGAGCCTGTTTGAGCCGTTCTGATCCGGTTTGATCTGGTCTGAACCGGTTTGAGCCGGTCTGATCCGGTTGGATCTGGTTTCAACCGGTTTGATCCGGTTTGAACCGGTTTGATCCGGTTCCATCCTGTCTGAACCGGTTAGAGCCGCTCTGATCCGGTTTGATCCGGTTCCATCCGCTTTGATCCGGTTTGAACCGGTTTGATCCGGTTCTATCCGGTCTGAACCGGTTTGAGCCGGTTTGATCCGGTTCGAACCGGTCTGAACCGGTTTGATCCGGTTTGAACCGGTCTGAACCGGTTTGATCCGGTTCTATCCGGTCTGAACCGGTTTGAGCCGGTTTGATCCGGTTCTATCCGGTCTGAACCGCTTTGATCCGGTTCTACCCGGTCTGAACCGGTTTGAGCAGGTCTGATCCGGTTTGATCCGGTTCCATCCGGTTTGAGCTGGTCTGATCCGGTTTCAGCCGGTTTGATACGGTCTCATCCGGTTTCAACCGGTTTGAACCGGTTTGAACCGGTCTGATCCGGTTTGATCCGGTTCCATCCGGTTTGAGCTGGTCTGATCCGGTTTCCGCCGGTTTGATCCGTCTGATCCGGTTTGATCCGGTTTGAACCGGTCTGAACCGGTTTGATCAGGTTCTATCCGGTTTGAACCGGTTTGATCCGGTTCTATCCTGTCTGAACCGGTTTGAGCCGGTCTGATCCGGTTTGATCCGGCTTGAACCGGTTTGGACCGGTTTGAGCAGGTCTGAACCGGTCTGATCCGGTTCCATCCGGTTTGAGCTGGTCTGATCCGGTGTGAGCCTGTTTGAGCCGTTCTGATCCGGTTTGATCTGATCTGAACCGGTTTGAGCCGGTCTGATCCGGTCTGCTCCGTTTCCTTCTGGTCTGATCCGGTCTGAACTGGTGTGATCCGGTCTCATCCGGTTTGATCCGGTCTGATCCGGTTCCATCCGCTTTGATCCGGTTTGAACTGGTTTGATCCGGTTCTATCCGGTCTGATCCGGTTTGATCCGGTTCTATCCGGTCTGAACCGCTTTGATCCGGTTCTACCCGGTCTGAACCGGTTTGAGCAGGTCTGATCCGGTTTGATCCGGTTCCATCCGGTTTGAGCTGGTCTGATCCGGTTTCCACCGGTTTGATACGGTCTCAACCGGTATGATCCGGTTTGAACCGGTTTCAACCTGTTTGAACCGGTCTGATCCGGTTTGATCCAGTTCCATCCAGTTTGAGCTGATCTGATCCGGTTTCTGCCGGTTTGATCCGTCTGATCCGGTTTGATCCGGTTTGAACCGGTTTGAACCGGTTTGAGCCGGTCTGCTCCGTTTCCATCTGGTCTGATCCGGTCTGACCTGGTGTGATCCGGTCTCCTCCGGTTTGATCCCGTCTTATCCGGTTTTATCCGGTCACATCCGGTTTGATCGGGTCTGATCAGGTTCCATCCGCTTTGATCCGGTTTGAACCGGTTTGATCCGGTTCTATCCGGTCTGAACCGGTTTGAGCCGGTTTCATCCGGTTTGAAACGGTCTGAACCGGTTTGATCCGGTTCTATCCAGTCTGAACCGGTTTGAGCCGGTTTGATCCGGTTCTATCCGGTCTGAACGGGTTGGATCCGGTTCTATCCGGTCTGAACCGGTTTGAGCCGGTCTGATCCGGTTTGATCCGGCTTGAACCGGTTTGGACCGGTTTGAGCAGGTCTGATCCTGTTTGATCCGGTTTGAAACGGGTTGAACCGGTTTGAGCCGGTCTGCTCCGTTTCCATCTGGTCTGATCCGGTCTGAACTGGTGTGATCCGGTCTCCTCCGGTTTGATCCCGTCTTATCCGGTTTTATCCGGTCTCATCCGGTTTGATCCGGTTCTACCCGGTCTGAATCGGTTTGAGCAGGTCTGATCCGGTTTGATCTATTTCCATCCGGTTTGAGCCTGTTTGAGCCGGTCTGATTCCGTTGGATCCGGTTTCATCCGGTTTGATCCGGTTTGAACCGGTTTGATCCGTTTCCATCCTGTCTGAACCGGTTAGAGCCGCTCTGATCCGGTTTGATCCGGTTCCATCCGGTTTGAGCTGGTCTGATCCGGTGTGAGCCTGTTTGAGCCGTTCTGATCCGGTTTGATCTGATCTGAACCGGTTTGAGCCGGTCTGATCCGGTCTGCTCCGTTTCCATCTGGTCTGATCCGGTCTGAACTGGTGTGATCCGGTCTCATCCGATTTGAACCGGTCTGAACCGGTTTGATCCGGTTCTATCCGGTCTGAACCGCTTTGATCCGGTTCTACCCGGTCTGAACCGGTTTGAGCAGGTCTGATCCGGTTTGATCCGGTTCCATCCGGTTTGAGCTGGTCTGATCCGGTTTCCACCGGTTTGATCCGGTCTCAACCGGTATGATCCGGTTTGAACCGGTTTCAACCGGTTTGACCGGTCTGATCCGGGTTTGATCCGGTTCCATCCGGTTTGAGCCGGTTTCTGATCCGGTTTCTGCCGGTTTGATCCGGTTCTGATCCGGTTTGAGCCGGTTTGATCCGGTTTGAACCGGTTTGAACCGGTTTGAGCCGGTCTGCTCCGTTTCCATCTGGTCTGATCCGGTCTGACCTGGTCCGGTGATCCGGTCTCCTCCGGTTTGATCCCGTTCTTATCCGGTTTTATCCGGTCACATCCGGTTTGATCGGGAGGTCTGATCCGGTTCCATCCGCTTTGATCCGGTTTGAACCGGTTTGACCGGTTTGAGCCGGTTTGATCCGGTCTGATCCGGTTTGATCCGGTTTGAAACCGGTTTTGAACCGGTTTGAGCCGGTCTGCTCCGTTTCCATCTGGTCTGATCCGGTCTGAACGGTGTGATCCGGTCTCCTCCGGTTTGAACCGGTCTGAACCGGTTTGATCCGGTTCTATCCGGTCTGAACCGGTTTGATCCGGTTTGAACCGGTCTAAAACGGTTTGATCCGGTTCTATCCGGTTTGAACCGATTTGATCCGGTTCTATCCAGTCTGAACCGGTTTGAGCCGGTTTTTCCGGTTCTATCCGGTCTGAACCGGTTTGATCCGGTTCTATCCAGTCTGAACCGGTTGAACCGGTTTGATCCGGTTGATCCGGTCTGATCCGGTTTGATCCGGCTGGAACCTGGTTTTTGGCTTGAACCCGGTTTGAGCAGGTCTGATCCTGTTTGATCCGGTTTGAACCGGTTTGAACCGGTTTGAGCCGGTCTGCTCCGTTTCCATCTGGTCTGATCCGGTCTTACCTGGTGTGATCCGGTCTCATCCGGTTTGATCCGGTCTGATCCGGTTCCATCCGCTTTGATCCGGTTTGAACTGGTTTGATCCGGTTCTATCCGGTCTGAACCGGTTTGAGCCGGTTTGATCCGGTTTCAACCGGTCTGAACGGGTCTGATCGGGTTGGATCCTGTTTGATCCGGTTTGATCCGGTTTGAACCGGTTTGATCCGGTTCCATCCTGTCTGAACCGGTTAGAGCCGCTCTGATCCGGTTTGATCCGGTTCCATGCGGTTTGAGCTGGTCTGATCCGGTTTCAGCCGGTTTGATACGGTCTCATCCGGTTTGATCCGGTTTGAACCGGTTTGAACCGGTTTGATCCGGTTCCATCCGGTTTGAGCTGGTCTGATCCGGTTTCCGCCGGTTTGATCCGTCTGATCCGGTTTGATCCGGTTTGAACCGGTTTGATCCGGTTCTATCCGGTCTGAACCGGTTTGAGCCGGTTGGATCCGGTTCTATCCGGTCTGAACCGGTTTGAGCCGGTCTGATCCGGTTTGATCCGGCTTGAACCGGTTTGGACCGGTTTGAGCAGGTCTGATCCGGTCTGATCCGGTTCCATCCGGTTTGAGCTGCTCTGATCCGGTGTGAGCCTGTTTGAGCCGTTCTGATCCGGTTTTGATCTGATCTGAACCGGTTTGAGCCGGTCTGATCCGGTCTGCTCCGTTTCCATCTGGTCTGATCCGGTCTGAACTGGTGTGATCCGGTCTCATCCGATTTGAACCGGTCTGAACCGGTTTGATCCGGTTCTATCCTGTCTGAACCGGTTTGAGCCGGTCTGATCCGGTTTGATCCGGCTTGAACCGGTTTGCACCGGTTTGAGCAGGTCTGAACCGGTCTGATCCGGTTCCATCCGGTTTGAGCTGGTCTGATCCGGGTGTGAGCCTGTTTGAGCCGTTTTGATCCGGTTTGATCTGATCTGAACCGGTTTGAGCCGGTCTGATCCGGTCTGCTCCGTTTCCATCTGGTCTGATCCGGTCTGAACTGGTGTGATCCGGTCTCATCCGATTTGAACCGGTCTGAACCGGTTTGATCCGGTTCTATCCGGTCTGAACCGGTTTGAGCCGGTCTGATCCGGTTTGATCCGGCTTGAACCGGTTTGGACCGGTTTGAGCAGGTCTGATCCTGTTTGATCCGGTTTGAACCGGTTTAAACCGGTTTGAGCCGGTCTGCTCCGTTTCCATCTGGTGTGATCCGGTCTGACCTCGTGTGATCCGGTCTCATCCGGTTTGATCCGGTCTGATCCGGTTCCATCCGCTTTGATCCGGTTTGAACTGGTTTGATCCGGTTCTATCCGGTCTGAACCGGTTTGAGCCGGTTTGATCCGGTTTGAACCGGTCTGAACCGGTTTGATCCGGTTCTACCCAGTCTGAATCGGTTTGAGCAGGTCTGATCCGGTCTGATCCATTTCCATCCGGTTTGAGCTGGTCTGATCCGGTTTGAGCCTGTTTGAGCCGTTCTGATCCGGTTTGATCTGGTCTGAACCGGTTTGAGCCGGTCTGATCCGGTTGGATCCTGGTTTCAACCGGTTTGATCCGGTTTGAACCGGTTTGATCCGGTTCCATCCTGTCTGAACCGGTTAGAGCCGCTCTGATCCGGTTTGATCCGGTTCCATCCGCTTTGATCCGGTTTGAACCGGTTTGATCCGGTTCTATCCGGTCTGAACCGGTTTGATCCGGTTTGATCCGGTTCGAACCGGTCTGAACCGGTTTGATCCGGTTTGAACCGGTCTGAACCGGTTTGAGCCGGTTCTGATCCGGTTCTGATCCGGTCTGAACCGGTTTGAGCCGGTTTGATCCGGTTCTATCCGGTCTGAACCGCTTTGATCCGGTTCTACCCGGTCTGAACCGGTTTGAGCAGGTCTGATCCGGTTTGATCCGGTTCCATCCGGTTTGAGCTGGTCTGATCCGGTTTCAGCCGGTTTGATACGGTCTCATCCGGTTTGATCCGGTTTGAACCGGTTTGAACCGGTTTGAACCGGTCTGATCCGGTTTGATCCAATTCCATCCAGTTTGAGCTGATCTGATCCTGTTTCCGCCGGTTTGATCCGTCTGATCCGGTTTGATCCGGTTTGAACCGGTTTGAACCGGTTTGAGCCGGTCTGCTCCGTTTCCATCTGGTCTGATCCGGTCTGAACTGGTGTGATCCGGTCTCCTCCGGTTTGATCCCGTCTTATCCGGTTTTCTCCGGTCTCATCCGGTTTGATCGGGTCTGATCCGGTTCCATCCGCTTTGATCCGGTTTGAACCGGTTTGATCCGGTTCTATCCGGTCTGAACCGGTTTGATCCGGTTTGAACCGGTCTAAAACGGTTTGATCCGGTTCTATCCGGTTTGAACCGATTTGATCCGGTTCTATCCAGTCTGAACCGGTTTGAGCCGGTTTGATCCGGTTCTATCCGGTCTGAACCGGTTGGATCCGGTTCTATCCAGTCTGAACCGGTTGAGCCGGTCTGATCCGGTTTGATCCGGCTTGAACCGGTTTGGACCGGTTTGAGCAGGTCTGATCCTGTTTGATCCGGTTTGAACCGGTTTGAACCGGTTTGAGCCGGTCTGCTCCGTTTCCATCTGGTCTGATCCGGTCTTACCTGGTGTGATCCGGTCTCATCCGGTTTGATCCGGTCTGATCCGCTTCCATCCGCTTTGATCCGGTTTGAACTGGTTTGATCCGGTTCTATCCGGTCTGAACCGGTTTGAGCCGGTTTGATCCGGTTTGAACCGGTCTGAACGGGTCTGATCGGGTTGGATCCTGTTTGATCCGGTTTGATCCGGTTTGAACCGGTTTGATCCGGTTCCATCCTGTCTGAACCGGTTAGAGCCGCTCTGATCCGGTTTGATCCGGTTCCATGCGGTTTGAGCTGGTCTGATCCGGTTTCCGCCGGTTTGATCCGTCTGATCCGGTTTGATCCGGTTTGAACCGGTTTGATCCGGTTCTATCGGGTCTGAACCGGTTTGAGCCGGTTTGATCCGGTTCTATCCGGTCTGAACCGGTTTGAGCCGGTCTGTCCGGTCTGAACCGGTTTGAGCCGGTCTGATCCGGTTTGATCCGGCTTGAACCGGTTTGGACCGGTTTGAGCAGGTCTGATCCGGTCTGATCCGGTTCCATCCGGTTTGAGCTGCTCTGATCCGGTGTGAGCCTGTTTGAGCCGTTCTGATCCGGTTTGATCTGATCTGAACCGGTTTGAGCCGGTCTGATCCGGTCTGCTCCGTTTCCATCTGGTCTGATCCGGTCTGAACTGGTGTGAACCGGTCTCATCCGGTTTGAACCGGTCTGAACCGGTTTGATCTGGTTCTATCCGGTCTGAACCGGTTTGAGCCGGTTTCATCCGGTTTGAACCGGTCTGAACCGGTTGGATCCGGTTCTATCCGGTCTGAACCGGTTGGATCCGGTTCTTTCCGGTCTGAACCGGTTGATCCGGTCTGATCCTGTTTGATCCGGTTTGAACCGGTTTGAACCGGTTTGAGCCGGGAACCTGTCTGCTCCGTTTCCTTCTGGTCTGATCCGGTCTGAACTGGTGTGATCCGGTCTCATCCGGTTTGATCCGGTCTGATCCGGTTCCATCCGCTTTGATCCGGTTTGAACTGGTTTGATCCGGTTCTATCCGGTCTGAACCGGTTTGAGCCGGTTTGATCCGGTTTGAACCGGTCTGAACCGGTTTGATCCGGTTCTATCCGGTCTGAACCGCTTTGATCCGGTTCTACCCGGTCTGAACCGGTTTGAGCAGGTCTGATCCGGTTTGATCCGGTTCCATCCGGTTTGAGCTGGTCTGATCCGGTTTCCACCGGTTTGATACGGTCTCATCCGGTATGATCCGGTTTGAACCGGTTTGAACCTGTTTGAACCGGTCTGATCCGGTTTGATCCAGTTCCATCCAGTTTGAGCTGATCTGATCCGGTTTCCGCCGGTTTGATCCGTCTGATCCGGTTTGATCCGGTTTGAACCGGTTTGAACCGGTTTGAGCCGGTCTGCTCCGTTTCCATCTGGTCTGATCCGGTCTGACCTGGTGTGATCCGGTCTCCTCCGGTTTGATCCCGTCTTATCCGGTTTTATCCGGTCACATCCGGTTTGAACCGGTTTGATCCGGTTCTATCCGGTCTGAACCGGTTTGAGCCGGTTTGATCCGGTTCTATCCGGTCTGAACCGGTTTGAGCCGGTCTGATCCGGTCTGAACCGGTTTGAGCCGGTCTGATCCGGTTTGATCCGGCTTGAACCGGTTTGGACCGGTTTGAGCAGGTCTGATCCGGTCTGATCCGGTTCCATCCGGTTTGAGCTGATCTGATCCGGTGTGAGCCTGTTTGAGCCGTTCTGATCCGGTTTGATCTGATCTGAACCGGTTTGAGCCGGTCTGATCCGGTCTGCTCCGTTTCCATCTGGTCTGATCCGGTCTGAACTGGTGTGATCCGGTCTCATCCGGTTTGAACCGGTCTGAACCGGTTTGATCCGGTTCTATCCGGTCTGAACCGGTTTGAGCCGGTTTCATCCGGTTTGAAACGGTCTGAACCGGTTTGATCCGGTTCTATCCGGTCTGAACCGGTTTGAGCCGGTTTGATCCGGTTCTATCCGGTCTGAACCGGTTGGATCCGGTTCTATCCGGTCTGAACCGGTTTGAGCCGGTCTGATCCGGTTTTGATCCGGCTTGAACCGGTCTGAAACGGTTTGATCCGGTTCTACCCGGTCTGAATCGGTTTGAGCAGGTCTGATCCGGTTTGATCCATTTCGATCCGGTTTGAGCTGGTCTGATCCGGTTTCAGCCGGTTTGATACGGTCTCATCCGGTTTGATCCGGTTTGAACCGGTTTGAACCGGTTTGAACCGGTCTGATCCGGTTTGATCCAATTCCATCCGGTTTGAGCTGATCTGATCCGGTTTCCGCCGGTTTGATGCGTCTGATTCGGTTTTATCCGGTCTCATCCGGTTTGATCCGGTCTGATCCGGTTCCATCCGCTTTGATCCGGTTTGAACCGGTTTGATCCGGTTCTATCCGGTCTGAACCGGTTTGAGCCGGTTTGATCCGGTTTGAACCGGTTTGAACCGGTTTGAGCCGGTCTGCTCCGTTTCCATCTGGTCTGATCCGGTCTGAACTGGTGTGATCCGGTCTCCTCCGGTTTGATCCCGTCTTATCCGGTTTCTCCGGTCTCATCCGGTTTGTATCGGGTCTGATCCGGTTCCATCCGCTTTGATCCGGTTTGAACCGGTTTGAACCGGTTTGAACCGGTCTGCTCCGTTTCCATCTGGTCTGATCCGGTCTGACCTGGTGTGATCCGGTCTCATCCGGTTTGATCCGGTCTGATCCGGTTCCATCCGCTTTGGTCCGGTTTGAACTGGTTTGATCCGGTTCTATCCGGTCTGAACCGGTTTGAGCCGGTTTGATCCGGTTTGAACCGGTCTGAACCGGTCTGATCCGGTTGGATCCTGTTTGATCCGGTTTGATCCGGTTTGAACCGGTTTGATCCGGTTCCATCCTGTCTGAACCTGTTAGAGCCGCTCTGATCCGGTTTGATCCGGTTCCATCCGGTTTGAGCTGGTCTGATCCGGTTTCAGCCGGTTTGATACGGTCTCATCCGGTTTGATCCGGTTTGAACCGGTTTGAACCGGTTTGAACCGGTCTGATCCGGTTTGATCCGGTTCGAACCGGTTTGAGCCGCTTTGATCCGGTCTGATCCGGTTCGTTCCCGTGTGAACCGTTTTGAGCCGGTCTGATCCGGTTTTATCCGGTTCCATCCGGTTTGAGCCGTTCTGATCCCGTTCCATCCGGTCTGATCCAGTTCGAACAGGATTGAGCCAGTCTGATCCAGTTTGATCCGGTTTGAACCGGTTTGATCTGGTCTGCTCCGTTTCCATCTGATCTGATCCGGTCTGAACTGGTGTGATGCGGTCTCATCCGGTTTGATCCGGTGTGATCAGGTTCCATCCGCTTTGATCCGGTTTGAACTGGTTTGATCCGGTTCTATCTGGTCTGAACCGGTTTGAGCCGGTTTGATCCGGTTTGAACCGGTCTGCTCTGGTTCCATCTGGTCTGATCTGGTCTGATCCGGTATGAAGTGGTGTGATCCAGTCTCATCCGGTTTGAGCCGTTCTGATCCGGTTTGATCTGGTCTGAACCGGTTTGAGCCGGTCTGATCCGGTTGGATCGGGTTTCATCCGGTTTGATCCGGTTTGAACCGGTTTGATCCGGTTCCATCCTGTCTGAACCGGTTAGAGCCGCTCTGATCCGGTTTGATCCGGTTCCATCCGGTTTGAGCTGGTCTGATCCGGTTTCAGCCGGTTTGATACGGTCTCATCCGGTTTGATCCGGTTTGAACCGGTTTGAACCGGTTTGAACCGGTCTGATCCGGTTTGATCCAATTCCATCCGGTTTGAGCTGATCTGATCCGGTTTCCGCCGGTTTGATGCGTCTGATCCGGTTTTATCCGGTCTCATCCGGTTTGATCCGGTCTGATCCGGTTCCATCCGCTTTGATCCGGTTTGAACCGGTTTGATCCGGTTCTATCCGGTCTGAACCGGTTTGAGCCTGTTTGATCCGGTTTAAACCGGTCTGAACCCGTTGGATCCGGTTCTATCCAGTCTGAACCGGTTTGAGCCGGTTGGATCCGGTTCTATCCGGTCTGAACCGGTTTGAGCCGGTCTGTTCCGGTCTGAACCGGTTTGAGCCGGTCTGATCCGGTTTGATCCGGCTTGAACCGGTTTGGACCGGTTTGAGCAGGTCTGATCCGGTCTGATCCGGTTCCATCCGGTTTGAGCTGCTCTGATCCGGTGTGAGCCTGTTTGAGCCGTTCTGATCCGGTTTGATCTGATCTGAACCGGTTTGAGCCGGTCTGATCCGGTCTGCTCCGTTTCCATCTGGTCTGATCCGGTCTGAACTGGTGTGAACCGGTCTCATCCGGTTTGAACCGGTCTGAACCGGTTTGATCTGGTTCTATCCGGTCTGAACCGGTTTGAGCCGGTTTCATCCGGTTTGAACCGGTCTGAACCGGTTGGATCCGGTTCTATCCGGTCTGAACCGGTTGGATCCGGTTCTATCCGGTCTGAACCGGTATGATCCGGTCTGATCCTGTTTGATCCGGTTTGAACCGGTTTGAACCGGTTTGAGCCGGTCTGCTCCGTTTCCTTCTGGTCTGATCCGGTCTGAACTGGTGTGATCCGGTCTCATCCGGTTTGAGCCGGTCTGATCCGGTTCCATCCGCTTTGATCCGGTTTGAACTGGTTTGATCCGGTTCTATCCGGTCTGAACCGGTTTGAGCCGGTTTGATCCGGTTTGAACCGGTCTGAACCGGTTTGATCCGGTTCTATCCGGTCTGAACCGCTTTGATCCGGTTCTACCCGGTCTGAACCGGTTTGAGCAGGTCTGATCCGGTTTGATCCGGTTCCATCCGGTTTGAGCTGGTCTGATCCGGTTTCCGCCGGTTTGATCCGTCTGATCCGGTTTGATCCGGTTTGAACCGGTCTGAACCGGTTTGATCAGGTTCTATCCGGTTTGAACCGGTTTGATCCGGTTCTATCCTGTCTGAACCGGTTTGAGCCGGTCTGATCCGGTTTGATCCGGCTTGAACCGGTTTGGACCGGTTTGAGCAGGTCTGAACCGGTCTGATCCGGTTCCATCCGGTTTGAGCTGGTCTGATCCGGTGTGAGCCTGTTTGAGCCGTTCTGATCCGGTTTGATCTGATCTGAACCGGTTTGAGCCGGTCTGATCCGGTCTGCTCCGTTTCCATCTGGTCTGATCCGGTCTGAACTGGTGTGATCCGGTCTCATCCGATTTGAACCGGTCTGAACCGGTTTGATCCGGTTCTATCCGGTCTGAACCGGTTTGAGCCGGTCTGATCCGGTTTGATCCGGCTTGAACCGGTTTGGACCGGTTTGAGCAGGTCTGATCCTGTTTGATCCGGTTTGAACCGGTTTAAACCGGTTTGAGCCGGTCTGCTCCGTTTCCATCTGGTGTGATCCGGTCTGACCTCGTGTGATCCGGTCTCATCCCGTTTGATCCGGTCTGATCCGGTTCCATCCGCTTTGATCCGGTTTCAACTGGTTTGATCCGGTTCTATCCGGTCTGAACCGGTTTGAGCCGGTTTGATCCGGTTTGAACCGGTCTGAACCGGTTTGATCCGGTTCTACCCGGTCTGAATCGGTTTGAGCAGGTCTGATCCGGTCTGATCCATTTCCATCCGGTTTGAGCTGGTCTGATCCGGTTTGAGCCTGTTTGAGCCGTTCTGATCCGGTTTGATCTGGTCTGAACCGGTTTGAGCCGGTCTGATCCGGTTGGATCTGGTTTCAACCGGTTTGATCCGGTTTGAACCGGTTTGATCCGGTTCCATCCTGTCTGAACCGGTTAGAGCCGCTCTGATCCGGTTTGATCCGGTTCCATCCGCTTTGATCCGGTTTGAACCGGTTTGATCCGGTTCTATCCGGTCTGAACCGGTTTGAGCCGGTTTGATCCGGTTCGAACCGGTCTGAACCGGTTTGATCTGGTTTGAACCGGTCTGAACCGGTTTGATCCGGTTCTATCCGGTCTGAACCGGTTTGAGCCGGTTTGATCCGGTTCTATCCGGTCTGAACCGCTTTGATCCGGTTCTACCCGGTCTGAACCGGTTTGAGCAGGTCTGATCCGGTTTGATCCGGTTCCATCCGGTTTGAGCTGGTCTGATCCGGATTCAGCCGGTTTGATGCGGTCTCATCCGGTTTGATCCGGTTTGAACCGGTTTCAACCGGTTTGAACCGGTCTGATCCGGTTTGATCCAATTCCATCCAGTTTGAGCTGATCTGATCCTGTTTCCGCCGGTTTGATCCGTCTGATCCGGTTTGATCCGGTTTGAACCGGTTTGAACCGGTTTGAGCCGGTCTGCTCCGTTTCCATCTGGTCTGATCCGGTCTGAACTGGTGTGATCCGGTCTCCTCCGGTTTGATCCCGTCTTATCCGGTTTTTTCCGGTCTCATCCGGTTTGATCGGGTCTGATCCGGTTCCATCCGCTTTGATCCGGTTTGAACCGGTTTGATCCGGTTCTATCCGGTCTGAACCGGTTTGATCCGGTTTGAACCGGTCTAAAACGGTTTGATCCGGTTCTATCCGGTTTGAACCGATTTGATCCGGTTCTATCCAGTCTGAACCGGTTTGAGCCGGTTTGATCCGGTTCTATCCGGTCTGAACCGGTTGGATCCGGTTCTATCCAGTCTGAACCGGTTGAGCCGGTCTGATCCGGTTTGATCCGGCTTGAACCGGTTTGGACCGGTTTGAGCAGGTCTGATCCTGTTTGATCCGGTTTGAACCGGTTTGAACCGGTTTGAGCCGGTCTGCTCCGTTTCCATCTGGTCTGATCCGGTCTTACCTGGTGTGATCCGGTCTCATCCGGTTTGATCCGGTCTGATCCGCTTCCATCCGCTTTGATCCGGTTTGAACTGGTTTGATCCGGTTCTATCCGGTCTGAACCGGTTTGAGCCGGTTTGATCCGGTTTGAACCGGTCTGAACGGGTCTGATCCTGTTTGATCCGGTTTGATCCGGTTTGAACCGGTTTGATCCGGTTCCATCCTGTCTGAACCGGTTAGAGCCGCTCTGATCCGGTTTGATCCGGTTCCATGCGGTTTGAGCTGGTCTGATCCGGTTTCCGCCGGTTTGATCCGTCTGATCCGGTTTGATCCGGTTTGAACCGGTTTGATCCGGTTCTATCGGGTCTGAACCGGTTTGAGCCGGTTGGATCCGGTTCTATCCGGTCTGAACCGGTTTGAGCCGGTCTGTTCCGGTCTGAACCGGTTTGAGCCGGTCTGATCCGGTTTGATCCGGCTTGAACCGGTTTGGACCGGTTTGAGCAGGTCTGATCCGGTCTGATCCGGTTCCATCCGGTTTGAGCTGCTCTGATCCGGTGTGAGCCTGTTTGAGCCGTTCTGATCCGGTTTGATCTGATCTGAACCGGTTTGAGCCGGTCTGATCCGGTCTGCTCCGTTTCCATCTGGTCTGATCCGGTCTGAACTGGTGTGAACCGGTCTCATCCGGTTTGAACCGGTCTGAACCGGTTTGATCTGGTTCTATCCGGTCTGAACCGGTTTGAGCCGGTTTCATCCGGTTTGAACCGGTCTGAACCGGTTGGATCCGGTTCTATCCGGTCTGAACCGGTTGGATCCGGTTCTATCCGGTCTGAACCGGTATGATCCGGTCTGATCCTGTTTGATCCGGTTTGAACCGGTTTGAACCGGTTTGAGCCGGTCTGCTCCGTTTCCTTCTGGTCTGATCCGGTCTGAACTGGTGTGATCCGGTCTCATCCGGTTTGAGCCGGTCTGATCCGGTTCCATCCGCTTTGATCCGGTTTGAACTGGTTTGATCCGGTTCTATCCGGTCTGAACCGGTTTGAGCCGGTTTGATCCGGTTTGAACCGGTCTGAACCGGTTTGATCCGGTTCTATCCGGTCTGAACCGCTTTGATCCGGTTCTACCCGGTCTGAACCGGTTTGAGCAGGTCTGATCCGGTTTGATCCGGTTCCATCCGGTTTTAGCTGGTCTGATCCGGTTTCCACCGGTTTGATACGGTCTCATCCGGTATGATCCGGTTTGAACCGGTTTGAACCTGTTTGAACCGGTCTGATCCGGTTTGATCCAGTTCCATCCAGTTTGAGCTGATCTGATCCGGTTTCCGCCGGTTTGATCCGTCTGATCCGGTTTGATCCGGTTTGAACCGGTTTGAACCGGTTTGAGCCGGTCTGCTCCGTTTCCATCTGGTCTGATCCGGTCTGACCTGGTGTGATCCGGTCTCCTCCGGTTTGATCCCGTCTTATCCGGTTTTATCCGGTCACATCCGGTTTGAACCGGTTTGATCCGGTTCTATCCGGTCTGAACCGGTTTGAGCCGGTTTGATCCGGTTCTATCCGGTCTGAACCGGTTTGAGCCGGTCTGATCCGGTCTGAACCGGTTTGAGCCGGTCTGATCCGGTTTGATCCGGCTTGAACCGGTTTGGACCGGTTTGAGCAGGTCTGATCCGGTCTGATCCGGTTCCATCCGGTTTGAGCTGATCTGATCCGGTGTGAGCCTGTTTGAGCCGTTCTGATCCGGTTTGATCTGATCTGAACGGTTTGAGCCGGTCTGATCCGGTCTGCTCCGTTTCCATCTGGTCTGATCCGGTCTGAACTGGTGTGATCCGGTCTCATCCGGTTTGAACCGGTCTGAACCGGTTTGATCCGGTTCTATCCGGTCTGAACCGGTTTGAGCCGGTTTCATCCGGTTTGAAACGGTCTGAACCGGTTTGATCCGGTTCTATCCGGTCTGAACCGGTTTGAGCCGGTTTGATCCGGTTCTATCCGGTCTGAACCGGTTGGATCCGGTTCTATCCGGTCTGAACCGGTTTGAGCCGGTCTGATCCGGTTTGATCCGGCTTGAACCGGTCTGAAACGGTTTGATCCGGTTCTACCCGGTCTGAATCGGTTTGAGCAGGTCTGATCCGGTTTGATCCATTTCGATCCGGTTTGAGCTGGTCTGATCCGGTTTCAGCCGGTTTGATACGGTCTCATCCGGTTTGATCCGGTTTGAACCGGTTTGAACCGGTTTGAACCGGTCTGATCCGGTTTGATCCAATTCCATCCGGTTTGAGCTGATCTGATCCGGTTTCCGCCGGTTTGATGCGTCTGATTCGGTTTTATCCGGTCTCATCCGGTTTGATCCGGTCTGATCCGGTTCCATCCGCTTTGATCCGGTTTGAACCGGTTTGATCCGGTTCTATCCGGTCTGAACCGGTTTGAGCCGGTTTGATCCGGTTTGAACCGGTTTGAACCGGTTTGAGCCGGTCTGCTCCGTTTCCATCTGGTCTGATCCGGTCTGAACTGGTGTGATCCGGTCTCCTCCGGTTTGATCCCGTCTTATCCGGTTTTCTCCGGTCTCATCCGGTTGTATCGGGTCTGATCCGGTTCCATCCGCTTTGATCCGGTTTGAACCGGTTTGAACCGGTTTGAACCGGTCTGCTCCGTTTCCATCTGGTCTGATCCGGTCTGACCTGGTGTGATCCGGTCTCATCCGGTTTGATCCGGTCTGATCCGGTTCCATCCGCTTTGTCCGGTTTGAACTGGTTTGATCCGGTTCTATCCGGTCTGAACCGGTTTGAGCCGGTTTGATCCGGTTTGAACCGGTCTGACCGGTTTGATCCGGTCTGATCCGGTTGATCCTGTTTGATCCGGTTTGATCCGGTTTGACCGGTTTGATCCGGTTCCATCCTGTCTGAACCTGTTAGAGCCGCTCTGATCCGGTTTGATCCGGTTCCATCCGGTTTGAGCTGGTCTGATCCGGTTTCAGCCGGTTTGATACGGTCTCATCGGTTTGATCCCGGTTTGAACCGGTTTGAACCGGTTTGAACCGGTCTGATCCGGTTTGATCCGGTTCGAACTGGTTTGAGCCGCTTTGATCCGGTCTGATCCGGTTCTGTTCCCGGTGTGAACCGATTTTTTTTCTGAGCCGGTTTGATCCGGTTTTATCCGGTCCATCCGGTTTGAGCCGTTCTGATCCCGTTTTCCATCCGGTCTGATCCAGTTCGAACAGGATTGAGCCAGTCTGATCCAGTTTGATCCGGTTTGAACCGGTTTGACCGGTTTCGGTCTGCTCCGTTTCCATCTGGTCTGATCCGGTCTGAACTGGTGTGATGCGGTCTCATCCGGTTTGATCCGGTGTGATCAGGTTCCATCCGCTTTGATCCGGTTTGAACTGGTTTGATCCGGTTCTATCTGGTCTGAACCGGTTTGAGCCGGTTTGATCCGGTTTGAACCGGTCTGAACTCGGTTTGATCCGGTTCTACCCTGGTCTGATCTGGTTGATCGGTGATGAAGTGGTTTGATCCAGTTTGTCTCATCCGGTTTGAGCCGTTCTGATCCGGTTTGATCTGGTCTGAACCGGTTTGAGCCGGTCTGATCCGGTTGGATCCGGTTTCATCCGGTTTGATCTGGTTTGAACCGGTTTGATCCGGTTCCATCCTGTCTGAACCGGTTAGAGCCGCTCTGATCCGGTTTGATCCGGTTCCATCCGGTTTGAGCTGGTCTGATCCGGTTTCAGCCGGTTTGATACGGTCTCATCCGGTTTGATCCGGTTTGAACCGGTCTGATCCGGTTTGATCCGGTTCCATCCGGTTTGAGCTGGTCTGATCCGGTTTTCGTCGGTTTGATCCGTCTGATCCGGTTTGATCCGGTTTGAACCGGTTTGATCCGGTTCTATCCGGTCTGAACCGGTTTGAGCCGGTTTGATCCGGTTCTATCCGGTTTGAACCGGTTTGAACCGGTTTGAGCCGGTCTGCTCCGTTTCCATCTGGTGTGATCCGGTCTGAACTGGTGTGATCCGGTCTCCTCCGGTTTGATCCCGTCTTATCCGGTTTTATCCGGTCTCATCCGGTTTGATCCGGTCTGATCCGGTTTGAGCCGGTCTGATCCGGCCTGAACCGGTTTGAGCCGGTCTGATCCGGTTTGATCCGGCTTGAACCGGTTTGGACCGGTTTGATCAGGTCTGATCCGGTTTGATCCGGTTCCATCCGGTTTGAGCTGGTCTGATCCGGTGTGAGCCTGTTTGAGCCGTTCTGATCCGGTTTGATCTGATCTGAACTGGTTTGAGCCGGTCTGATCCGGTCTGCTCCGTTTCCATCTGGTCTGATCCGGTCTGAACTGGTGTGATCCGGTCTCATCCGGTTTGATCCGGTCTGATCCGGTTCCATCCGCTTTGATCCGGTTTGATCTTGTCTGATCCGGTTCCATCCGCTTTTATCCGGTTTGAACCGGTTTGATCCGGTTCTATCCGGTCTGAACCGGTTTGAGCCGGTTTGATCCGGTTTCAACCGGTCTGAACCGGTTTGATCCGGTTCTATCCGGTTTGAACCGGTCTGAGACGGTTTGATCCGATTCTATCCGGTCTGAACCGGTTGGATCCGGTTCTATCCGGTCTGAACTGGTTTGAGCCGGTCTGATCCGTTTTGATCCGGCTTGAAGTGGTTTGGACCGGTTTGAGCAGGTCTGATCCTGTTTGATCCGGTTTGAACCAATTTGAACCGGTTTGAGCCGGTCTGCTCCGTTTCCATCTGGTGTGATCCGGTCTGACCTGGTGTGATCCGGTCTCATCCGGTTTGATCCGGTCTGATCCGGTTCCATCCGCTTTGATCCGGTTTGAACTGGTTTGATCCGGTTCTAAACGGTCTGAACCGGTTTGAGCCGGTTTGATCCGGTTTGAACCGGTCTGAACCGGTTTGATCCGGTTCTACCCGGTCTGAATCGGTTTGAGTAGGTCTGATCCGGTTTGATCCATTTCCATCCAGTTTGAGCTGGTCTGATCCGGTTTGAGCCTGTTTGAGCCGTTTTGATCCGGTTTGATCTGGTCTGAATCGGTTTGAGCCGGTCTGATCCGGTTGGATCCGGTTTCATCCGGTTTGATCCGGTTTGAACCGGTTTGATCCGGTTCCATCCTGTCTGAACCGGTTAGAGCCGCTCTGATCCGGTTTGATCCGGTTCCATCCGGTTTGAGCTGGTCTGATCCGGTTTCAGCCGGTCCGGTTTGAACCGGTTTGATCCGGTTCTATCCGGTCTGAACCGGTTTGAGCCGGATTGATCCGGTTCTATCCGGTCTGAACCGGTTGGATCCGGTTCTATCCGGTCTGAACCGGTTTGAGCCGGTCTGATCCGGTTTGATCCGGCTTGAACCGGTTTGGACCGGTTTGAGCATGTCTGATCCGGTTTGATCCGGTTCCATCCGGTTTGAGCTGGTCTGATCCGGTTTGAACCGGTTTGATCCGGTTCCATCCGGTTTGATCCGGTTTGTGAAGGTCTGACCCTGTTTGATCCGCTTCCATCGGTTTTAGCTGGTCTGATCCAGTTTGAGCCGGTTTGAGCCGGTCTGATACGGTTTGATCCTGTTCCATCCGGTTTGAGTTGGTCTGATCCGGTTTCAGCCGGTTCGATCCGTCTGATCCGGTTTGATCCGGTTTGAACCGGTTTGAACCGGTCTGCTCTGGTTCCATCTGGTCTGATCTCTTCTGATCCGGTATGAACTAGTGTCATCCGGTCTCATCCGGTTTGATCCGGTCTCATCCGGTTTGATCCGGTCCCATCCGGTTTGATCTGGTGTGAGCCGGTCTGATCCGGTTTGATCCGGTTCGATATGGTTTGAACCGGTTTAACCCGGTTTAAACCGGTTTGAGTTGCTCTGATCCGGTCCGATCCGGTTCCATCCGGTCTTATCCAGTTCGAACCGGTTTGAGCCTGTTTGATCCGGTCTGATCCGGTTTGTTCCGATTTGAACCTGTTTGAGCCAGTCTGTTCCGGTTTCATCCGGTTCTATCCGGTTTGAGTCGCTCTGATCCGGTTCCAACTGGTCTGATCCAGTTCGAACCAGTTTGAGCCGGTTTGATCCAGTTTGATCCGGTTTGAACCGGTTTGATCCTGTCTCATCCGGTGTGAGCCGGTCTGATCCGGTTCCATCCGGTCTGAACCGGTTTGAGCCGGTCTGATCCGGTTTCATCCGGTTCCATCCGGTTTGATCCGGTTTGAACCGGTTTGATCCGGTTCCATCCGGTCTGAACCGTTGTGAGCCGGTCTTATCCGGTTTGATCTGCTTCCATCCGGTTTGAGCTGGTCTGATCCGGTTTGAGCCGGTCTGATACGATTTGATCCGGTTCCATCCGGTTTGAGCTGGTCTGATCCGGTTTGAGCCGGTCTGATACGGTTTGATCCGGTTCCATCCGGTTTAAGCTGGTCTGATCCGGTTTCAGCTGGTATGATCCGTCTGTTCCGGTTTGATCCGGTTTGAACCGGTTTGAACCGGTCTGCTCCGGTTCCATCTGGTCTGATCCGGTCTGATCCGGTCTGAACTGGTGTGATCCGGTCTCATCCGGTTTGATCTGGTCTCATCCGGTTTGATCCGGTCCCATCCCGTTTGATCCGGTGTGAGCCGGTCTGATCCGGTTGCATCCGGTCTGAATCGGTGTGAGCCGGTCTCATCCGGTTTGATCCGGTCCCATTTGGTTTGTTCCGGTCTGATTCGGTTCCGTCTGGTTCGAACTGCTTTGATCCGGTTTGATCCGGTTTGAACCGGTTTGAACCGGTTTGAGCTGTTCTGATCCGGTTTGAGCCTGTTTGATCCGGTCTGATCCGCTTTGTTCCGGTTTGAATCGCTTTGAGCCGGTCTGATCCGGTTTGATCCGGTTCCACCCGGTTTGAGCCGCTCTGATCCGGTTCCATCTGGTCTGATCCGGTTCGATCCGGTTTGAGCCGGTTTGATCCTTTTTGAGCCGGTTTGATCCGGTCTGATCCGGTTTGAAGCGATTTGAGCCGGTTTCATCCGGTCTGATCAGGTTTGTTGCGGTTTGAACCGGTTTGATCCGGTCTCATCCGGTTTGATCCGGTTCCATCCGGTCTGATCCGGTTCGAACCGGTTTGAGCCGGTTTGATCCAGTTTGATCCGGTTTGAACCGGTTTGAGCCGGTCTGATCCGGTCTGAACCGGTTTGACCCGGTTCTATCCGGTCTGAATCAGTGTGAGCCAGTCTCATCCGGTTTGATCCGGTCTGATCCGGTCTGATCCGGTTCCATCCGGTCTGAATCGGTGTGAGCCGGTCTCATCCGGTTTGAGCCGGTCTGATCCGGTTTGATCTGGTTCCATCCGGTCTGATCCGGTTCGAACCGGTTGGAGCCGGTTTCATCCGGTTTGATCCATTTTGATCCGGTTTGAGCCGGTCTGATCCGGATCCATCTGGTCTGATCTGGTCTGATACGGTCTGAACTGGTTTGAGCCGGTTCGGTCCGGTTCGATCCGGTTCCATCCGGTTCGATCCGATTTGAGCCGGTTTCATCCGGTTTGATCCGGTTCCATCCAGTCTGATCTGGTTCGAACCGGTTTGACCCGGTTTCATCCGGTTTGATCCGGTTTGATCCGGTTCCATCCGGTTTGAGCCGGTCTGATCCGGTTTGATCCGGTTCCATCCAGTTTGATGCGGTTTGAACCGGTTTGAGCTGGTCTGATCCGATTTTATCCTTTCTGATCCAATCTGATCCCGTTCCAACCGGTTTGAACCGGTCTGATTCGTTTCGAACCAGTTCGATCCGGTTTGAACCGGTTTGAGCCAGTCTGATCTGGTTTGATCCGGTTCCATCCGGTTTGAGCCGGTTCCATCCGGTTTGAGCAGAGGAAAAACCACCTTCGAACGTATAAGCCCTGCTTCGGGCTGAGCAGCTACAGGGAGCCCCCTTTCTGATGACGAAACTAATGCTTGAGCCCCGTCCGTATAACCCATGTGCCTGAGACATCTGCTGCTTGGCTCAAACTGTAGTCTTTCTGGGCACAAGAAACCGGAGTCCTGCCCAGCCTGCCCATACCCTTCCCAGTCAGGGCTCCCCAGGGACAAGGGATGGCCAGGGGAGGGGGTCTGCGGAAGATTCAGGAGAAAGAAACGAGAGGCTAGGGTGGTGTTGAGGGGCTGGTCCCCTGACACCTGGGCAGATGGGGTCTCCTTCGGTCTCCCCACCCTGCATAAACAGGGCGTTGGTTTTCCTCCAGGCTTCTCTTCACAGGGGACTGGGAGGATCCGTGAGGGCTGTCCTAAGAACTGGGCCCTGGAGATGGAGTGTAGGAAGAGGTGGCTTCTTTTGGAGGTGGGAGTGAGCTGGAGGACTCTGGAAAAGACCTGGGGTAGGAGTTGATGGGGGCAGGCCCACAGTGAGAAGCTGCCTCGGCTTCATAGGATGCCAGATCCCCTACAGTCCCCCAAGTAGGGAACTTCCTTTCCCCTGCCCTGGGACCCTGTCTGCCTATTCCCTCCCCTGCTTAAGCCCTCCCAATCAGGGCTGGCCACCTTGTCTTGAGGGGTTCTGGACACCTAGCCTGCTCCTCTGCCCTCTGGGCTACTGAGGGGCTCAGGAAGGGGCCCCTCGAGCCTTCCTGGAGCACCGGAGTGTTCCCTATGCCTTTCCTAGCATTTTCACTTGGGGAATTGGGCCGCAGAGGTAGCGAACCAGTGTCCTGGGCCTCTAGGATGCCCGCCCCATCCCTGCCAATGCTGGCAATCCCTCCCCTGGCATGGCAGGACCATCACCACTCTGGGCACTCCCGAGTTCAGCTCTCCCCTGTTGCTCCTCCTCCTACTTGAGAGGCTGCACCCTCCAACCTCCCACTGGCTTGCTCCTCCCTTGCTGTCCATCACGCCCTGCCCCCAGGGTTGTTCATTTCCCAGCCCTGGGTCAAGGGCCTGCCTTCACCTCAGGGACTCTCTTCCTTTGGGTGAGGGGGTCCTTGGGTTTCCCAGATGCTTCCTACTCAGCTGGGCCACCCCCTCCCACATTGGGGTTGGGGAGGAGCAGGGAGTGGATGCCTGTAGTTTTCCTTTGTTTCTCCCAGAGCTGGTTTGCACACCCCTTGTGTGTGGGGCTAGACTGTGCCTTAGTCCTGAGTCCTAGCCCTTACCCCCGTCCTCTCCAGCTGGTACGTCCCGACATAACAGCAGAGTCTGGTGTGGCACTGGTGAGGGTTTGCCAGCCCTCCACTCCCCAAGGTCATAGAGGGGGCCATGAGGCTGGAATTGGCCAGTGACTGAATCTTGGAGACACCGGCCATTTCTAGCCTGCCCTAGCGGGAGGCGGTGATGTTGGGAGTGGGATCTCCTGATGGAGCCCAGTGTGTGAGTCCCTGTGGGGCAGAACTGGTGAGGCCAGGGATGGTAGGGAAAAGTGATAACAGGCCTCTCTGCCCAACTGCTTCCAGTCCCTCTCTCCCTTACTGATTTTTTGATGCCCTATCTTCTGGGCCCCTAGGAGGGATGAGAGAGTAGTAGCCCTCTTTTTCAGAGAGTTTGGGATCTGCCTCAGAGCTCTCCCTGTCAAAAAGTAGCTGCAAACCTTGAGAGGGTGGAGGAGGGGGAGACTGAGGACCAGTAGCACCTTCAGGGTACCCGTGGCTGTGGCCAGTGTCCCTTAGCCAACCTGCTGGGCTCATCAGTTCCCTGTCTGATCTGCCTGTGCGCCTCCCATTCTTCTCTACCCAGAACCTGTCACAGGCTGGGGTTCAGATTTTCCTGGCTTTGGGAGCAGACAGACCAGAGCCACCAGCCATTCAGAGAACTTCTTATAGCTGCCTTCATGCAAAACTGCTTTCTTCTTCCTTCTCACAATTCTGTTACAATTCTGCTCCTTTATTGATACAATACCATTGTGTCACACATTATACAATATACATTTTGTATACAATATACATTTTCCGCACCACAAGGATTTCTCATGTTGCCCTAAAAGGTCACACCCACTAATTCCTCCCCACTACCATCCTGTCCATAACTCCTGGCAATAACTAATATGTTCTCCATGTTTATGATTTTGTCATTTCAAGAATATTATGTAAATGGATCATAGAGCATTTAATCTTTTAAGATTGGCTTTTTCCACTCAGCATAATTATCGAAAGATTCATCCAAATTGTGTGTATCAAGAGAAGTTTGTTTCTTGTTATTGCTAAGTAGTGTTCCCTAGTATCCATGGACCATCTTACTGTTCATCCGTGGAAGTTCATGTGAGTTGTTTCTAGTTTGGGCTATTATGAATAAAGCTGCTATGGACACTCTCATCCAGGTTTTTGTGTGAACATAAAGTATCCATTTCTATGTGATAAGTGCCTAGGAGTACAATGGCAAGGTCATAGGGTAGTTGCATGTTTAGCTTTTTAACAAACTGCCAGTTTTCTAAAGTGGCTGCACCATTTTACATTTTCACCAGCAATATAGCCATGATCTGGTCACTATATCTTCTCCATCATTTTTTGGTCAGTATATTTTATTTTAGCCATTTTTGTAGGTGTGTAGTGTTATTTCATTGTGCTTTTAATTTGTTTCCTTATTGAATAATAATGTTGAACATCTTTCCCTGTGTTTATTTGCCATATATGCTCTTTGATATCTGTTCAGGTCTTTTGCTGGTTTTTGTTTTTCATTGTTGAAATTAGAGAGTTCCTTTTATATTCTAAATATTGGGCTGGGCACAGTGGCTCAAGCTAGTCATCCTTGCACCTTGGGAAGCTCAGTCAGGAGTTCGATTGCCTGAGCTCAGGAGTTGGAGGTCAGCATGGGCAGCATGGGGAAACTCTGTCTGTACAAAAAATACAAAAATTAGCTGGCCGTGGTGGTGCAGGCTTGTAGTCCCACCTACTCATGAGGCTGAGGCTTGAGTCTGGAAGGCTGAGGCTGCAGTGAGCTGTGATGGTGACATATTCCAGCCTGGGCAACAGAGTGAGTGAATCCTAGTCTTAAATAAATAAATAAATAAATAAGTAAATAGATACTCTTAGTGGATATATAGTTTGAAAATATTTTTTCTCAATTTGTAGCTTACGTTTTCCATGCTCTTCATAGTGTCTTTCACAAAACAAAAGTTTTTTAATTTGATAAAATACAACTTATCATTTTTTTTTCCTAAATGGCTTCTGCTTCCTGTGTTAATTTTAATAACTCTTTGGCTAGTCCTAAGATTTGAGTATTTTTTTCCTCTGTTTTGTTCTAAAAGTTTCATTCTATTACAACTTACATTTAAATCTGTGATCCATTTTGAGTTAAATTTTTGTGTATGGAGTGAGGTTTAAGTTGAGTGTCTTTTTGTTTGTTTGCCTATAGATGTATTGTCCTTGCACCATGTGTTGAAAAGGCTTTTCTTCCTCCTTTGAATTGCTTTTGAGTCTTTGTAAAAAAAATCATTCTGGCATATTTGTGTAGATCTATTTCTGGTTTCTCTAGTCTGTTCCATTGACCTGTATGTTTATCCCTTCGCCAGTACTGCACAGTGTTAATTAGTAAGCTGTATTAATAAGCTATGTAATGTCTTATATTGTAAATTGGGTAGATTGATTCATCTCACTTTATTCTTCTTCAAAATTGTTTTAGCTATTCGGGATCCTTTGATTTCCACATAAATACTAGAAGAATCTTGTCTATATGTGCAAAAATTCTCGCTGGGATTTTGATAGGAATTGCATTGAAGCTGTATATCAATTTGAGGAGAACTGACATATTTTTACTGTGCGAAGTCTTCCAATCCATAAACATGATATGGATATGCTTCTCTATTTATTTAGATATTCTTTGTTTTATGTGTTTTCTACTTTTAAGCATACCTGTCCAGTTCATTTTTTGCTCAATGTACACTTAAGTAGTTCATTTTTTCAGAGTGATTATATTAATAAATGGCATTCTATTTTTAATATTGGTTTCCACATACTTATTGCTGGCACATATAAATACAATGGATTTTTGTATGTTTATTTAGTATTTTGTAAACTTGCTAGGGAGTCCAAATCTGGGTCTAAGAGTTTTTTTATAGATTCCTTGGGATTTTACTTGTCATCTCCAGATAGGGACAATTTTGTTTCTTCATTTCTGATCTTTACGCTTTTCATTTCCTTTCTTGCCTTACTTAGAATTGTATTACCTGTAATTTCCAGTACTATGTTTAATACAGTCATGAGACTAGACATTCTTGCCTTGTTTCTAATTTTAGATAACATCTGGTTTTTCACTATTAACTATGATATTAACTGTAGGTGTTTATTTTAGATGTTCTTCATCAAGTTGAGGAAGTTTCCCTGTATTCTTATTTTCCTGAGAGGTTTTTTTTTTTTTGTCATGAATAGATATTGAGTTTTATTAAATGCTTTTTTGGTATCAATTGATATGATCATAAGGTTTTTTTCTTTAGACTGCTAATATGGTAGATTGCATTGATTGATTTTTAAATATTTAATGAGATTTGCATCCTGGAATAAACCCCACCTAGTCATAGTCATAGTGTATAATTCTTTTAAAATATTGCTGTATTTTATTTGTTAAAGGTTTCAGGGGGCTGGGCATGGTGGTGCATACCTGTAGTTCTACTTAATTGAGAGGCTAAGTCACAAGGGTAACTTGAGTCCAGGATTTCAAAGTTACAGTGAGCTATCATGAGCCACTGCACTCCAGCCTGGGTGACAGAGGAAGAGCCTGTCTCAAAAAAAAAAAAAAAAAAAAAAAAAAAAAAAAAAAAAAAATTGGGGGTGGTCTATATTTATAAAGATTTTGGTGTATAGTTTTCTTTTCTCTTTCTTTTGTTAAATTAAGCTTAGCCTAAAGCTACCTCCTTACGTACTTTAAGTTTGACCTAAACGTTTCTCAATACATAGTGAACTATAAGCTAACTGAACGTGGAAACAGACCAGCCTACTTTTGTAGCAAGTACCTGAGTCTCAGGCAATCACAGCAGCAATACCTCAACCACTCACAGGCGGCCAGCTGTTCCAATAGTGTTCAAACAAGGTAAATGCTGAGCTGTAGCCAAGGCAATGGTTACTTTTCTTTTTCTTCTTCTTCTTTTTCAAACTTTTTATTGCAAAATACCTTTAAAAATTGTATTTTTAAATTGACACATAATTGTACATATCTATGGGGTACATAGTGATGTTTTGATACACATAACATATAGTGATCAGATCAGGGTAACTAGCATATCTGTCCACCTCAAACATTTATCATTTCCTTTTTTGGGAACATTTAACATCATCCTAGATATGTGAGTTGCTCTCTCATTGTGAACTACAGCCAAGGCTACTGTTTCTGTACCTCACTTTCATTTTCTCTAAGCTGCTTTCCTTTCTCTGTCCATAAATTATCTTCAACTAAATGGCAGCGTTGGCGTGTCTCCGAATCTATTCTAGTTCTGGGGAGCTGACTGATTCTAGAATTGTTCTTTGCTCTGTAAAATTCTGTTAAATTAAATTTGTCTAAAGTTTGTCTTTCAATACTTTCTTTCATTTTGGGAGGGGTGGCATCAGAATAATACTAGCTTCATAAAAATGAATTGGGAAGTTTTCTACCCTCTTCTATTTTCTGAAACAGACTGTATAGAATTGGTGTTAATTCTTCTTTAAGAGTTTGATAGAATAGTCCAGTAAAAGCATCTGGCCCTGGAGATTTATTTTTCAGAAGATTTTAAATTACAAATTCAATTTCCTTAATAGAGTGCTATTCAAATTATCTATTTCATATCAGATGAGTTGTGGTCATTTGTATTTTTTAAGGAATTGGTCCATTTTATACAAGTTGTCAAATTTATGTGTGGAGTTGTTCATAATGTGTGCTTATTATACTTCTGATATCTTCAAGGGCTGTTGTGATAACACGGCTTCATTCTTGATGTTATTGTCAAGTTGGTTTTCTCCCCGCACCTCTCCCTCTCTCCTTCCCTCCTTCCCTGCCAGTCTTGCTAAGCACTATGTCAATTATATATATATATATATATATATATATATATATATATATATTTCAAAAGAACCAACTCAGTGTTTATTTTGGCTCTTATCTTTATTATTGTCTTCATTTGGCTACCTATTTTGCTCTTTTTTTAGATTATTATAGTAAAAGCTGATATTATTGGTTTGAGACTTTTCCTCTTTCCTAACATAAGCATTTAGTGCTATTGATTTTCCTCTCAGCATGGCTTTGGCTGTGTTCTACAAATTTTGAGATGCTTTATTTTCACCTTTATTCAGTTCAATGTCTTTTAAAATTTCCCTTGAGACTTCTTCTTTAACCTGTGCATTATCCGAGGCGGGCGGATCACGAGGTCAGGAGATCGAGACCATCCCGGCTAACAAGGTGAAACCCCATCTCTACTAAAAATACAAAAAAAAAAAAAAAAAAAAAGCCGGGTGTGGTGGCGGGAGCCTGTAGTCCCAGCTACTTGGGAGGCTGAGGCAGGAGAGTGGCGTGAACCTGGGAGGCAGAGCTTGCAGTGAGCTGATATTGCGCCACTGTACTCCAGCCTGGGCAACACAGTGAGACTCCATCTCAAAAAAAAAAAAAAAAAAGAGAAGAAGAAGTGAGAAGTGTGCTGTTTGGCTTCCAAATGTTTGGAGGTTTTTCTGTTATTGTTAGGTTATTGATTTCTAGTTTTGATTCTATTGTAGCCCACAGGACACATTCAATATGATTTCAGCTCTTTCAACTTTGTTGAGGTTTGTGTCATGGCCTAGGATATGATCTATCTTTGTATTCATTCTGTGGGTGCTTGAAAAGAATGTGTACTCTACTGTTGGAAGGAGTGTTCTATAAATGACCAGTAGACCCTGTTGATTTATCATGTTGTTCAGTTCTTCCATATCCAGGCTGTTTTTCTGTATAGTTATTCCATAAGTTGTTGAGAGAGAAGGGTGTTGAGTTCTCCAACTATAATTGTGGATTTGCCTATTTCTCCTTTTAATTATATCAGGATTTGCTTCACATATTGTGTCACTTCGTTGTTTTGTGCTTGCATATCTGTAATTACTATGTCTTTTTGGTGATCGATCCTTTTATTATTATATAATAGCACTCTCTGTCTCTGGTAATTTTCTCTGATCTGAAGTCTATTTTATTTAATATTGATAGTGGTGGCCTTGGGCCACACATTATCAGCACCACTTCTGGAGGATCTGGAGACTAAGGTCAGCCATATCTACATCACTAGCCCCCAGTAAAAACCCTGACACTGAAGCTCAGATGAGCTTCCCTGGTTGACGATACTTCATGTGTATTGTCACACATTGTGGCTGGGAGAAATAGCACTATCTATACAACTCCACTGGGAAGGGACAGCTGGAGCATAAATCTAAAAAGACTAAACAAGCTCTTTATGAAGAAAACTACAAAATTCTGATGAATGAAATCAAAGAATGACTAAATAAATGGAGAGATATTCAATGTACCTTTATAGAAAGATTCAATATTGTCACATTTTCAGTTCTTCCCAACTTGTTCTATAGATTCATTGCAACTGCAATCAAAATCTCAGCAAGTTAGTTTGGATGGGAAGGAGGGGAATTGCTCAAACAAATGGTATTGTTTTTGGTTTCAAATTCTAGTTGGTACAATGCACAGCTGGAATTTGAGAGAGAATTCTCTCAAATAAAATAATAAATAAAAGGGAGAATTTATTTTATTTGGAATTTCAGAGAGAATTCTCCTTTTTCTCACAGCAATTGATTTAGGGGATGTGACTGATTTTTACTGTCTCCCTTTTCTGGTGTCCATTCTAAATTACCCTCAGTCTCCTGTAATGCTTCTTCTAGTATTGGTGTCTTACCTGGTGGCATGACCCAAATCTTCACTTCTGAGGGGTCTGAGACCCTGGCTCCCGTGCTATTTTCAAGCTAGGGTGGTGCAATTGTCTGTTTACTATCAAATTTGGTCAAGTAGGGTCCAAATGGATCATGTGAGTGGCAAACATATTTCTTCCTGCCCTTACTGGGTCACATAAGCACTTCCTCCTCCTGAAGAACTGGGTTAATTGCCTGAGCCCAGACAGTGACTCTTCTTGCATAATGGTCTCTGGATACAAAGTCTTTGCAGTGACAGGCAGAAGCTATGGCTTAGAGTTCAGCGGGACTCTTTCCATGTCCCCTGGCAGAAGTGTGCCCCTATAGGGAATCAGGACCTTTCATCCTACAGAGTCCTGACTTGGGGGCTGGCAGGGCCATGAATGGCAGACGGAGAGACAGGAAGCACAAATTCCCTAAGTGTATTATTAGGAATACAGATAAAGGTAAGCAGGGCCCTTCCTGCCTCTACCCTTTGTTTCCCAGGCCCAAGTATACGCCTGTATAGGTCAGACATCTGACATGTGTCTTGCTGGACTAAAATGAAATTCTCTTTGGAGGATTTAGAAGAGAATCTATTTCCTTGCCTCTTCTTTCTCCTAGAGCTCACTCACATTTCTTGGTTCACGGCCCCTTCCTCCATCTTCAAAGCCAGCAGCGTTGCATCTCTCTATGCCTCTTTCATGGTCACATTTCCCTCTGAATCTCTGATTCTCCCTTTTCTCATTTTTAAGAATCATTGTGGTTACATCAGGCCATCCAGATATCCAAGATAACCTTGCTATCTTAAACTTAGATGATTAGCAGTCTTAATTCCCTCTGCAACATTAATTCCCTTTTTCCATATAACCTACATAGTCATATTCCAGGGATTAGGCTGTGAACATCTTTGGGAGCCTTTCTCATACAACTCACTTGTGGTCTCCTTTCTTGCTCATGCTGCTCAATGCTAGGTATTCCAACTCCATTCTATGAGAGACTGGTTTTTTTGGCCACACTTGACATTATGACTTGATAAATCTGATAGAACTCATTACAAAATGGGGAGATTTGGATGCAGAGTCACTTAATGTCTCATGGTTAGGTGCTCCTACCAGGGGCCAAAAGGTATATTCAAACAGTATATAATTCAAAAGGAGTTGTTATTCAAAAGATATATAATTATCCACTGCAAAAACATGGCATTTCTCCAGAACCCCAAAATTTTGCCTTGTACTTTTCCCACTTGGGCTTGCCATCAACTCCACATGCTATCTTTTCCCACATCTGATACTTCTGATACCAGAGGGTCAGCCAGGGCACGCGGTCCAAGTAGCCGTACTGTTTTCACTATAGCTTGGATCTTCTGGGACCCTTTCCTAATCCAGACCCCACTCAAGGTTGGTAGGCTATAGTGTCCCCTGTAAATTGACTGAAACAGTATACCCATGTGTAGAATATGCTACCTTTAGAACCCAAAGAGGTTTATCAGGCAGTGTACTTTCTTTTTCTCCATGGGGTATGCAAGATTCAATAATTCATCCTTTTCTTTGGATGGGTTGTCTTAGCATGCCCCTGATTTAGGGGGCCTCTGATTCCTCATAGGATTTACTTCCTGTCACCTGAAATGCACATGTACTGGCACCTCCAAGGTGTTGATTACTTCTTGCCATCTGGCCTAATTAGCATGTTAACATCGATATAGTAGACAGGTGTGATGGTCTGAAGGATGTACAAGTAGTCCACACCTTTTCTATCTATATTATAACAAAAGGAACACTATATTTAATATAGTCCTAGGGCAAAAATACACATGTATACTGTTGTCTATTCCATATGAGTGGAACTATTTATGATCCCTTTTTCTGATAGAGATAGAAGAGAATGGATTAATTCAATTGATGGCCACATACCATGTACCTGAGTCAATGTGCATTTGCTCTAGCAAAGATTCCACATCTAGCGCAGTGGCTGCAATTGGGCCCACCAATTGGTTGTGATAGTGAACGGTCATTCTCCACAACTGATGAACTAAATGCATACATGACAGGGAGCATCATTTCTGTACCCTTTACATCCTTAAAGATGGCACTAAGTTTCATGCCTTGTGCCCATTGGAGTAATCCAATGAAAAGTGGAGCAGAGTGCCCTAAAGACTTACAGTGCTGAGGAGATAAAAATTGGAGTTCTGAATTTGATAAGGCAGGAAGTGGGAGGACACTAGTAAACATCCCAAGTCGTCGGCTGGGGCCCTTCCAGGCTACAGTCTAGAAGCGAAGCCAACCAGAAGTAGACAGAGCCTTGACGTTCTGCAACTGAGTCTCAAGTTGATTTTATCCATGACTGAAATCTGATCATTAAGAGGTCTGATTATCAATTAGATCTTAATGATCTGATTTCACTCTGTGTCAGGAGGATACAGTAAACTCTCATCGGAGGAAAATAACACAATTCAGGTAACAAAGTAGGAGATAACACTTCACCCAGAAAGGCATCTGACATTTTCTTTTCTTGTAAAACCAATATGATGCCAAGACCACCCCAGCTGAGCTCTTGAATATATCATTTTCATTTAACTGCTTTTTTTGACTTTTGGATTCTCCCTTTGTTAGTCAATGAGTCTTAGTTGACCCATCTCCAAAAAGGGATGCCAGATGGAAGAGGCCTCCTTGAATCAGGCAGTGGATCTCAAGGGTTTGGCAGCCGGTTAAGTGGTGGCTGCCTTTATTGGTGTGCATTTGTGGCTTCCTCCAGTAGGTGGCAATATTGTCCTAGAAAATGGCCTGTGAGCGCTTCTGTATTTAAGCAAAGCTGGGATTTCCCATTCTTTTGAAGAGTCTATATTGTTGCTAGACTACTGAGAGGCGACAGGGAAACAAACCGAGAGGATTATCTACATGTCCCACAGAAAGCAGTTGCTGAACAGGGTGATTCTCTCTGACACGAGATGAGGAAGTGAAGGCACGCAACATCATTCCACAACAACGGTATCTTAAATCCACCCAAGGAGCTCCATCCATAACTTTACTTTTGCTTTCTTTCTCCCACAGCAAATCATACCTAAACTCCATCAGTTGAATTCATTTGCTTTTCCTCCTATAGGAGCATAATGAAAATCAGGCTCCAACAATTGTGCCTGTCTAGGAGCCCAGGGAAGTTCAGGGTGACAGGGAAAGGACAGCTAGGGTGGCAAATGGAGGACAGTAGAGAGAGAGGGAAGAAAACTTGGTTGCTAGCCTTTTCCCTCCTTTAGCTCCTTGCTCTAGGGTCAGAATCTAAGCACAAGTGTCAGTTCTTTTCCATGCATCTCTCAGTATTTGGGGAACACCCAGGCCCAGAGATCCCTTTCTACCCCTATGCACACTGCCTCAGCTCCATCCTTTAGTCCTTGGTGCCTTTGTCCATTCCTGTGCCCAACATCTTGTTCTCTTACAGGACAGGATAGGATGGTGACTTGGGCACCTGAATCCAACAGAGCCATAAGCTTGAGCCTTTCCCTCCCTGCAGTCCCCAGTATATGCACACAGGTGTGCATGGCCTCTGTCCCATTTGGGGACAGAGATCTCAGTTGCATTCTAATTATCTGTCTCTAAAAGCAGCCGAGGTTGAGGGGGAAGGGAAGGGATGGGTTAAAGGGGGGCAAAGGGAAAGGAAATCGGCTACATCCATTTTTAGTTTTGAACGACTAGTTTGGATTCAGTCAAATACATTTCAAACGTTTTTGTTCACCTGAAGCTATATACCAAATAGCAAGGTCCTTATTGCTGACACCATGTATTTCAACTTCAGGGATTCTTCACTCAGTAGTCACAACAACATTGCTTTTCTGCTGGGCTATGGGGCTTGCTGCTCCATTGTCATGAGAGCATCTCTTCCTGTTCCTGCCCAGAGGAGACTGAATCAGATGAGTAACAACCAAAGAATCATTTGGGTGGCTTATTTCAATTCTACCTCTGGCCACACAGACTCATTAACAGGTAGGTCAATGGGAGACCCTTAATTCCCTCACCCTTACCCCCACTGCACCTTCTGGAGAAAGCACAGCCCTGCCAGCACCTTGACTTCAGGTTATACATTTCTGTCCTCTCATGACTGTGAGAGAATAAATTGTTTTAAGCCACCAAGTTCATAACAAATTACCTCAAACTTGGTGGCTTACAACTATGGAAATCTACTCTCTTACAGCACAGTTCTGGAGACCAGAAGTCTGAAATCAAGATGTTATCAGGGTTGATTCCTTCTGGAGGTTTTGAGAACCTGTCCCATGCCTCTCTCCTAGCATTTGGTGGCCTCTGGCAATCCCTGGCAACCCCTGGCTTGTAGACATATCTCTCCAATCTCTGTCTCCATCTTCATGTGGTCTTTCTTTCTGGGTCTCTCCTCTGTGTTTCTTCTTTACTTATCAGGATGCTCGTTACTGGATTTAGGGCTCACCCAGTAAGTGGAGGATGATCTCATCTCTTGAATTTTGATTTAATTACATCTGCAAAACATTTTTGTCTAAATAAGGTAACATTTACAGATCTATAGGGTGAGGATAGTGCCTGCCCTTAGGGGCAGGCACAGTTAAACTCACTACAACTTTGTTCAGTCCACTATACCATTTCAAAGAGAGATCTGGAGTAGAATGTGATAGTGGGTTAGCTCTGTAACCGGGAATTGGATGAGTGAGTGGTGATAAATCCAGGCCTAAGCTGAATTTTCTAGCTACCTGGTCTGTAGAGCTAGGACAAGAGAAAATCAGAAAAAGGTATTTGCTACATTCTGAAATGCTTATAATATTTCTTAAGTGATCCAAGGTGGGTGTACTTCAGATGCAAGAATGGCCATAGTAGTGTCTGGATCTGATGAACCAGCTGTTAGGAGAAAGAACAATAAGCTACATTTCAAGATTAAGTCCCAGTCTTTTCCAAGGTACCACCAATTTGGGCAAAAATTTAGTTATACTTCCTTCTCACACAGGAAACAGGTATAATAATATCTGCTCTAATGGGTATTGAGAAAATATGTCAGAAATTGTTTAATAAACAGTAAAGTCACATAAGTTTAAGTCTCTGTGATGATTAGAGAGGCACTAGGCTTGAAACCATATTTGAAATGATACAGTCAATTCTCATTATTGTGGTAGTTATAAAGATGCCACAAATACTGAATTAGCAAATACTGAAGCATTGCCTTTAGGAGTAACACAGTGTTAAATTCCTATTATCTTCATTTTCATCAAAGTCAGTACATAAACTTGCTTTATGTGTGTTTCTGTTAAAAAGACATCTTATTTAATATATATTGTTGATTTCTTAACATTGAACTCACAGCCAAAAATGCTGTAACTCATGTCTGAAAAGCTTATCTAATACATACATTTTCTTTATAAGGCATATCGGAGCCATCTGTTGCTAGGGAACACTCGACAGAACCTCAGTTTTATGAATGGGGCCCATTTAAGCAGAAAAGTCACCACCAACAACAAAAAAGAAAAATGTGGAAAATGTACTAAATATATAAACAGAATCTGATTATATAGCATTCTAGAAGATGTAAAACCATATAGTAAAAAGATCAGTTTTTTTGTTTTTTTTTTTTTTTTTTTTTTTTTTGCTGGGGTTCAGGGGAGAGGGGAGGGATATGAGGGATACGTAGGTGAAGCACAGATTTCTAGGGTAATGTAACTATTCTGTATGATAAAACCCACAGAACTTTACAGCACAGAGTGAATCAATGGATACACATTAAAATATCATTTAGGAGGTCAAGGGGTCAAAGGAAAGAATTCAAACTATGACAAGAAAATCTAACTATTATATGTATGTATGACTGTATTATAAGCATATAAAACATCACTGAAGGAGGTGAGAAACAAGAGGGTGACTGAAATAACTTTGGGAATGAATGGAAAATAAAAGACTAAAAGCAAGGAAATTGCATGTTGGCACTGTATTCTAGTTGATAAAATTATTTCCCATTGAGGTAGAGGTTAACAATTCTGACACTGCTATATATGTATACTTGGATTAAGCAATTAAGTGAATGTGTGAGGGATGGCAGGCATCTCATGCTTCTCATTGTTTGGAGTTGAAATTTACAGATAAGGAAGGCATATATACATATATATACATATACATATATGGGTAAATATACACACAAATATTTCTTTGCCCTGTCAGCTAAGGGGGCCTAAAAGAAACAACACCCCACAAGCGATGAGCATATCTAGTGCCTAGATCTTGGTTTCTAATACCATTTTTCATTAAAAGTCACCAGGTGTTTCACGGTGAGCAGGTCTGTGCAAACCTATCCCCAAAGACCAAAGAAGCTGAGAGGCCAAACAAAGAGGCTGACAAATATGGTTTCTCAGAAAGAAACATTTAATAGGAACTTACAAACAGAAGCAATGTTTCTAGCAGCCACTAAATGGTGCCTCATCCCCTGGCGATGGGGCTCCCAGACGCCAGGGGGGCGGGCCGGGGGTGGCGGCTGGGGGCCCGATCGCGGGGTGTGCCTCACCCCCCGCGATGGGGCTCCCAGACGCCAGGGGGGCGGGCCGGGGGTGGCGGCTGGGGGCCCGATCGCGGGGGGTGCCTCACCCCCCGGCGATGGGGCTCCCAGACGCCAGCGGGGCGGGCCAGGGGTGTCGGCTGGGATTCCGATTGGGGGGCGTGCCTCATCCCCCGGTGATGGGGCTCCCAGACGCCAGGGTGGCCAGCCGGGGGTGGCTGCTGTGAACCGGATCTGGATATCTGGAAGAGTATCTTAAGGGGTGGTACAGCGTCTGTGATATTGCGGGTAATATCAATCTCTCTGCCTTGGATTATTGCGAAGGATGAATCAGGCTGGATGTGCACCCTTTGCTACATTGCGAGTAATATCAGCCTGTCCCCTCCATGGATATTAGGAACAATATCCCAGACTGGGTGGACGCCTCCTGCTGTACAGAGTGTAATATCATCCTCTCCCTCCCAGAATAGTAATTACAATATCACTGGGCGGGATCACACAGCCTGTGAATTATTATCATCCTCTCCCCCTCTGTATACTAGGAACAATATCTCAGAAGAGCTGTACCCTCTCTGCCATATTGGGAGTAATAGCATAGGCTTCTTCCGGGAATATTAGGAGCAATATTCCCGGGTAGCTGTCCATTCATTGCTATGTTTGGAGTCATGTCATAGTCTACACCCGTTTATATTAGGATCAGTGTCACGTGGTGAGTGTACACCTACTGCGATATTAAAAGTAAAATCATGCTTTCCGTCCCTGGATATTAGGAACAGCATCACAGGTAGGTTTACACTCCCTGTGGAATTAGGAATAATAATATGATTACTAAACATCAATGATCGATTTTAATAGTTATCAATGATACTAATAATTCACAGGATACCATCATTAAGTACGGATAATGATTTTAAATACATGATTATGCATGCTTTCAATTAATTATTAATATTAATGTCATCAAATAATATTATTAGTTCCTAATACTAATTATTATTTGATTACCAGCATCACTTGGTAGTGATTTAAGTCACATTAATTGCTAATATCATAATTTAATTATTAATAGTGATATTACTAATAATTATTATTACAAATCGTTAACATTTTAAACCAGTATTAATTTTTACTCTCTTTATTGTGATCATTAATATCAATAATAACAATAGACGTGTTCCTTATATCCACCGGGGAGAGGACGATGTTGATTTATATATCACAAAGGGTGTACACCTCCCGTGATAGTGTTTCAAATTTCTGCTTGGGAGCGGAGGATATGACAATCAATATCACTGGGAGTAGAAACAACCCTGGGATACTGTTCGTAATATTGAGGGAAGAAGAGGCTGATATGACTCCTAATACAGAGGGGGTTACACCCTCTGAGGGTGTGCACACTGGGGGTGTACATTCGTCTGAGAAGGAGTTGATAATATTCAGATGGGGAGCTGATATTACTCACAATACCAGAAAGAGGCTGAGAGTCCACATGGCTCCCAGTAGTCAGGGGGGCGGGCCGGGGGTGGCTACCAGAAGCCAGAGGGGTGGGCCGGGGGTGGCGGCTGGGAGCCTGTACGCGGGGGTGCCTCACCCCTCGGCGATGGGGCTCCCAGAAGCCAGGGGGGTGGGCCGGTTGTGGCTGCTGGGAACCGGATCTGGATATCTGGAAGAGTATCACAAGGGATTGTATAGTGTCTGTGATAGTGAGAGTAATATCAATCTCTCAGCCTTGGAATATTGCGAAGGATGAATGAGGGTGGATGTACACCCTGTGCCACTTTTCGAGTAATATCAGCCTGTCCCCTCCGTGGATATTAGGAACAATATCCCAGACTGGGTGGACGCCTCCTGCTGTACAGAGTGTAATATCATCCTCTCCCTCCCAGAATAGTAATTACAATATCACTGGGCGGGATCACACTGCCTGCGAATTATTATCATCCTCTTCCCCTCTGTATACTAGGAACAATATCTCAGAAGAGCTGTACCCTCTCTGCCATATTGGGACTAATAGCATAGACTTCTTGCGGGAATATTAGGAGCAATATTCCCGGGTAGCTGTCCATTCATTGCTATGTTTGGAGTCATGTCATAGTCTACCCCCTTTTATATTAGGATCAGTGTCACGTGGTGAGTGTACACCTACTGCGATATTAAAAGTAAAATCATGTTTTCCGTCCCTGGATATTAGGAACAGCATCACAGGTAGATTTACACTCCCTGTGGAATTAGGAATAATAATATGATTATAAACATCAATGATCGATTTTAATAGTTATCAATGATACTAATAATTCACAAGATACCGTTATTAATTATGGATAATGATTTTATAAACATGATTATGCATTAATTATAATTAATTTCAATTAATTATTAATATTAATGTCATCAAATAATATTATTAGTTCCTAATACTAATTATTATTTGATTACCAGCATCACTTGGTATTGATTTAATTCACATTAATTGCTAATATCACAATTTTTTATTAATAGTGATATTGCTAATAATTATAATTGCAAATCGTTAACATTTAAACCAGTATTAATTTTTACTCTCTTCATTGTGATCATTAAAATCAATAATTATTGTTAATATTAATAGAATTATTAATATTAATTATTAATAGACTTGTTCCTGATATCCACTGGGGAGAGGACGATGTTAATTTATATATCACAAATGGTGTACACCTCCCGTGATAGTGTTTCAAATTTCTGCTTGGGAGAGGAGGATCTGACAATCAATATCACTGGGAGTAGAAACAACCCTGGGATACTGTTCTTAATATTCAGGGAGGAAGAGGCTGATATGACTCCTAATACAGAGGGGGTTACACTCTCTGAGGGTGTGCACACTGGGGGTGTACATTCGTCTGAGAAGAAGTTGATAATTTTCAGATGGGGAGATGATATTACTCACAATACAAGAAAGAGGCTGTGAGTCCACATGGCTCCCAGTAGCCAGGGTGGCCGGTCGGGGGTAGCTGCTGGGAGCCTGATCAGGGGGCGTGCCTCATCCCCCAGCGATGGGGCTCCCAGTAGCCAGCGGGGAGAGGGATTGCCTCTTAGTCACTACATCGCTGGGGGGGGTGTCTCACTGGTATCACACAGTTTTTGTTCATCTCCTGTGTTATGGGGAGTAATACCATCTTCTCCCCTTCCAGATATCAGGAAGAGTATCAGAAGGGGTTGTACAGTGTCTGCGATACTGGGAGTAATATCAAGCTCTCGGCCTTGAAATATTAAGAAGAATGTCACAGGGTGGATGTACACCCTCTGCCATATTGTGAGTAATATCAGCTTCTCCCCTCCATGGATATTAGGAACCATATCCCAGACTGGGTGGACGCCTCCTGCTGTACAGAGTGTAATATCATCCTCTCCCTCCCAGGATATTAGTTACAATATCACAGGGCAGGTGAACACAGCCTACAAATTATTATCATCCTCTCCCCCTCTGTATACTAGGAACAATATCACAGAAGAGCTGTACACTCCCTGAAATATTGGAATAATAGCATAGGCTTCTTCCGGGAATATTAGGAGCAATATTACCGGGTGATTGTCCATTCATTGCTATGTTTGGAATCATGTCATACTCTACCCGTTTATATTAGGATCGGTGTCATGGGGTGAGTGTACACCTACTGTGATATTAAAACTAAAATCGTGCTCTCCGTTCCTGGATATTAGGAACAGCATCACAGGTAGGTGTACAATCCCTGTGGTATTAGGAGTAATAATATGATTATTAAACATCAATGATCAATTTTAATAATTATCAATGATACTAATAATTGATAGGATACCATTATTAAGTATGGATAATTATTTTAAATACATGATTAAGCAGGCTTCAAATTAATTATTAATATTAATGCCATTTAACAATATTATTAGTCCCTAATGCTAATTATTTTTTTATTACCAACATCACTTTGTATTGATTTAAGAAACATTAAAAGCTGATATCATTATTAATTATTAATAGTGATATTACTATTAATTATTATTACAGATTGTTAATATTTTAAACCAGTACGAATTTCTATGATCCTTAATGTGATCATTAATATTGATAATTAGTATTAGTTATTATATTTATTATATTAATAATTAATAGACTTGTTCTTGATATCCACCAGGGAGAGGATGATATTAATTAATATATCAGAGAAGGTGTACACGCCCCCAGTGTTATTGTTTCGAACTTCTGCTTGAGAGAAAAGGATATGATACCCAATATCACAGGGAATAGAAACACTCCTGGGATCCTGTTGTTAATATTCAGGGAGGAAGAGGATGATATGACTCCTAATAGAGAGGGCTGTACACCCTCTGAGGGTGTGCATAGTGGGGTTGTACAACCGTCTGTGAAAGAGTTCATAATGTTCAGAGGGGAAGATGATATTACTGACAATATTGGAAACAGGCTGAGTCCACCATGGCTCCCAGTAGCCAGGGGGATGAGGCAGGGGTGGCTGGTGGGAGCTCGGTTGCAGGGGTGCCTCACCTCCCTCGCTGAGTCGGGGCTCCCAGTAGCCAGGGGGGCAAGTCGGGTGTGGCTGCTTGGAGCCCGGTCGCGGGGGTGCCTCCCCCTGGCGACGGGGCTCCCAGTAGCCAGGGGGCAAGGCGGGGGTGGCTGCTAGGAGCCAGGTCGCAGGGTGTGCCTCACCCCCCGGCGATGGGGCTCCCCGTAGCCATGGGGGCTACGCGGGGGTGGCAATAATTAATTCTATGTTTACTTCCTCGCATTTTCTAATATTTCTGCTAGTAGCATAACATGACTAAAAGAATGAACTCTGGAGCTGGTCGACCTGGACTTGAATTCCAGCTTCTCCACAGACTGAGGTAGAAGACAATGAATGGAGAAGTTCTTCCCTCCACTTGACTCCTTGTTTGCAAATAGGGGATAAGAGTTGTAGCTTTCACACAGGGATGTTGTGAGGATTAGTGGAGATAAAGCAGGCAAACTGCTAATAACTGTGTCTACATGGTAGGAAGAGCTCAATTGTTAAACTCTTACTGCTACCATTTGGGTACAGTGTATGTGTGAGAAAAATAATTTGAAAAGTGAGACCCCTGCCCTCTAGGGCCTGTGAGGTGACATCACAGAAGGGCCCATTGGGGAACTGAGAGGCTGCTGTGCCCAGCCCTCTGGTTCTGGGGTCGGCTCCATGGCCTGAGAAGCGATCAGGACAGGTAACTTGCCTGGGAGCTGTGAGCAGGGCTCTCCCAGGCTGCACCAGGAAAGGCCCTCCAATCCTGCCTGTCTTGGGGAAGGGGAAAGAAATTATCCATGGGAAATTAAGAGAACCAAGGGAGGTTGTAGTATCTGTTATGGGCTGAATGTGTTCCTCAAAATGCACGTGTTGAAGCTCTAATCCCCAGCACCTCTGAATGTTACAGTTTGGGAGACAGGGTCTTCAAGAAGTAATTTAGTTAAATGAGGTCATTGGGGTGGGCCTTAATCCAACGTGATTGATATTCTCATAAGAAGAGATGAGGACACAGACACACACAGAGGAAGACCATGTGTTAAGACAGAGAGAGAAAATGGCCCTCTAAAATCCAAGGAGAGAGACCTCAGTAGAAACTAACCCTGCTGACTCCTTGATCTTGGACTTCAGCCTCCCTAACTGCAAGGAAGTAAATGTCTGTAGTTTTAGCTGCCCAGCAGGCAGTTCTTTGTTATGGAAGCCCTAGAAAAGGAATAAGGACCCAGTAAGTAGCAAATGTGGAACTTCTTAAAGAGGAACAGGTCACAGAGAAATGGGTAGTAAGAATAAGGTCACAGGGGAGGGAGGAGCATGGGGAAACAGAGGACGAAGTAAGGAGCACCCTTAGGTAGGATGGTGGCTGAACATTCCTGGGACACACTGCACCACTGCCCTACTCAAGTGAGCATCATTACAGACTTCACATCCTCAGTTTGGTGAAGAGAGAATGCTGGGCCTGGAGCCACATAACCCTGTTAGGGTGTCTCTGAGCTCATTCAGTGTACTTGGGCTTGTCACTTGGCCCTAGGGCCTCAGGACTGGTAAGGATTTAAATAATAATTCTTCTCTGCTTTGTCAGTTGAAATACTATCAAAATGTAAGTAATTGTTGTAGTGGGAGTTGAATCATCCTGTGGTTCAATGCCTCTGGTAGCCAGCTGCAAATGCACAGAGAAAGCACTCTGCTCCTTGATTTTCTGCTCTCAGTCAAGGCCTAATCCTTGGCCTTTCTTGGCAGCAGTTGTCATTGTCTGGAATACCTGGAAGTCCGGGGGCAGGCCATGGCTCAGTGGGCAGGGAAAAATATTTTAACCCAAGGCAATGCTCACCTGTGAGTGCCCCCAGCAGTAGCGTCATCAGCAGGAAAGGACCAGGAAGGTGGGACCAGGAGGCTGGGACAGGCATTCTGGAGAATTTAAGAGCCTGCTCTGTCCAAACGTCTGTGCTGAGAAGATCGCAGACTCTGCTCTGAGGAGACAAGACAAACCCTACCTCCCTGAGTTCAAGAGGAAGTGGCTGTGATGGAGTGAGGCAGTAACCTGCTTCTGGATTGTGAAATAGAAATCAGGCACAGCAAGCAGCTACAATGCAAGCAGTTACTCACGCTCCATTTCAGGAGAATCAGACAGGCTTAGCAGAGATAATGCTTCCTTCCCACCTGAGGTCTGATTTCCTTCCACATGACTCCTAACCCCATCTTTATGTCTTCTTGGTGATTTGCCATTTGGGGCTATTAAGCCAAGAAGGACCTGTGGTTATGAAACATTTCCTAAACTCTGCATATCAAGACCCCAGGATGTGGTTGGCTTGTGGTCTCATTCTGCACCAGCCTCAACCAAGTACTACTCATTTGGGGACAGGAGGAGGGACCACAGGACCTGCTCAGTGTTGGAGAGGAGCCAGGTCTGCTCTTGAAATGGTTCCCTATTCCAAACCTTTATCAGTATAACTGGCAAAACTTCACCCAAATTCAGTCTCAGGTGGACCTTAGCACTTTCATGTGCCTGCACCCAGAAGAAGGAATTACTTCCTGACTTCTTCCAGGAGAGGAAGTGGGCTTAGGGTAATAAGGATCTGTTTTGTGGGGTGAGGTGGGGATTACGGGTTATGGAGAGGGTATAAGCTTATTATGGGGAAGAATATGGAGGGCAGATTCCTGGGGCAGTCACATCAATTTCAATACTCTTTGCTCTGCACACAGAACACCTATTCCATTCATTACTGTGTTCAGATGGGAACTGAGGAGGGCAGGAGAATAAATACCCTGGCTAAGAAGATGTGTTAAGGAGTTGGGGAAGTTACTGGGCCTACCTAGGTTCAGTTTTGCCTTCTAACCTTGGGATAATAAGTATCACTGCCATGTTTTGGTTAACATCAAAAGAGATAATGACTATACATCCTTGAGATTCAGTAGGTTATTATTGATACGCATGGTGCCAGGTGAAGAGGGAACTCAAATATTGCTTTTAAATGCATTCCTCCTGCATGCTGAGTTTCCCACTAGTGGCCTTCTCCCAGCTTCCCAGGACTTCTGGGACCCAGCTTATATGGTATACTTGGTCTACCTCTGACACTCTGAGATCAATCACTCCCTCTGGATCCTCTTCACCCTGCTTTTTGTCAATCTGTAGATGAATTTTTTTTCTTACAATCTCCGGCTGCGTGACTTTCAGCATGACACTTGACTTCTCTAAGCCCTAATTTAGTTACATGTAAATGGAAGTTATAACATGCACTTTGTAGTGATGTGGTAAGAGTAATATAAACCATACAGAAGGCTTGATTCATATTTAATTATAACCAAAAAATTGTGGCTATAATTACATTTGTGTACAGGAAGAGTTCACTGCTTTCCTGATATGCTTGTGCTTCAGAAAAACTTCCTTGGTAGGAGAAATGGTTTCTCCTGCATCATCTATGACTAAGAAAGACCTGTCTGGAAACCTCTCTTTCCCATGCTGGGCTTGTAATCCTTCACCTATCATGAGTAATTGTCAAATGAAATCGTAAAAGTCATCACATTTCCACCCAAATTTCTGTTTCAATGTGGCAGATGCACAATGGGTGAAATCATCACCTCCTTCTCCACAGTCACAGAAATGAACATAAAAATGATAGAATCATGTTAATCGATGCCAAATTACACTTTAAAACAAGAAACTAGTCTCTAGATGACATGAACGGTAGTAGCTGCTGTGTTTATTGTAGATGTCCTGTGCTCCAGATACTGTGCCAAGCATTTTATGTCAGTTACCTTATTAATTCATCAGTCTGGCCCCAGGAAATTAGCACTACCATTAACCTTTTTTTACAGGTGAGGAAACTTGAGGCACGCAGGCAATAATAAATTTGTTCAACATCACCCAGCTTTTAGAACTAGAACACAGGTTGTCACACTCCATGGCCTTCACTTTTAACAGTTCAAACTTCCTCCTTTAGCTCAGAGAAGTTTGATAGTCTGGAACCTTCTTCTCTCAACATGTCAAAGTCATTCTTCGTCCAGCTTTGTTCCGTTGCTGGCAAGGAGCTGTGTTCCTTTGAAGGGAGAGAATGGTGATCATTAAGAAGTCAGGAAACAACAGGTGCTGGAGAGGATGTGGAGAAATAGGAACACTTTTACACTGTTGGTGGGACTGTAAACTAGTTCAGCCATTGTGGAAAACAGTGTGGCGATTCCTCAAGGATCTAGAACTAGAAATACCATTTGACCCAGCCATCCCATTACTGGGTATATACCCAAAGGATTATAAATCATACTGCTATAAAGACACATGCACGCATATGTTTATTGTGGCACTAATTACAATTGCAAAGACTTGGAACCAACCCAAATGTCCATCACTGACAGATTGGATTAAGAAAATGTGGCACATATACACCATGGAATACTATGCAACCATAAAAAAGGATGAGTTCATGCCCTTTGTAGGGATATGGATATAACTGGAAACCATCATTCTCAGCAAACTATCGCAAGAACAGAAAATCAAACACCGCATGTTCTCACTCATAGGTGGGAATTGAACAATGAGAACAATTGGACACAGGAAGGGGAACATCACACACCAGCGCCTGTCATGGGGTGGGGGGAGGGGAGAGGGATAGTATTAGGAGATATACCTAATGACGAGTTAATGGGTGCAGCACACCAACATGGCACATGTATACATATGTAAAAAACCTGCACGTTGTGCACATGTACCCTAGAACTTAAAGTATAATAAAAAATTTAAAAAAACAAACTAATGACAATAGGTATAAATATAGCAATGGCAAAAGCTATAACACAAAACAGTTTGAAAATGTTGCAATAGAAATACTATCTTAAGAAGTATAGTTTAAGGTAAAAAGCACAAATGGTTGAAAGAGAAATGTTTCCTTTTATGAAAGTAACAACTAACCTGAAAGATGAGTCACAAAATATTATGCCTTCAAAAATTATCGTTTGAAATATATGACTCAAATATTGATAGAATAGTTTCCATACTTTGGCAGAATCTCTACTTAAAGCAGCAAGATGACTTCCTGTGAACTCCAATCCTTCAATGAAGATCTATTAGATGCATAGATACAATTTGAGTGAAAAATGTTGTGGAAATCATGTGGAGAATTGAATTTCAAATTTAGGTTGACTTTGTGCAGTACAGATACAGCCTAAATTTTTGAGAAAACCAGGAGCCTGGGGAACCATAAACTAAAATTCTCTTTCTGTCAAGTTTAGCCCTGCAGTCATGACACAAGGTGCAGATAATGAGATAAGGCTGTGGGACAAGTGACAAGTCGGTGAATGTTTGAGAAGAGCAAAGGTTAAGCTTGTGGGCTTAGGAATCAGAACTTCTAGGTTTGAATTTAGTTCTATCAGTTCTAGCTGTGTGACCTAAGGGAACCTGTTTAACATCTCTGCTTCTTGAGTTCTCTCAAATATAAAATGGAAATAATAATCATATCAACTTCAGAGGTTTGCTATGGTGATAAAACGGATTAACATATGCAAATTCCTTAATAATTGCTGACACTCCTCCAAAAGTTAGATGTTATAGTTATTAGGTGGTGTTTTGGTAATACCTTTAAAAAACAGACTCTCTGTCCTAGAGGATTTATGATGCAGTTGCAACAACCCTGGCCAATGGCTGGGGGGTATGCAGGTACCACCACATGATGAGTGTGGGTCATGTGTCCAGTCCTATAATCATGAAGTCATTACTAGCACCAGGGTTATGGTACAAGCATGGCCTCGGAAAATCACTATGACTAGGGAAAGGCACATCCTAGTAAGAGTCTGCACAGATGCTCATGGAAAAGGTGCTCCAAATCTTGTCTCCTGCTGGGATGGGAGAGAAGAAAATGTTCCCAAATGGAAATCTATAAAAACGGGTGAGATGGGCTGAGAGGGTGAGGAGACATTACATATAAATACACCTTTGTAGAACAGGCTGCACTCACCTGTGAGTCCCAATAGCATAAAGAGGCAAGGGTCGTCCAGGTGGGCTGGAAGACAGCTATGGCCATTGCCTGCTGTGTTCAAAGGTTTATCATGGGGAGACCCCAGCCTCTAAGCCCTGCAGGAAAGGAGAAGCCCCACCTGCCATGACATCTGAGGAGGGAATTTGCCGTGGAAGGAAAAGGCCACGAGACTGGCACAGCCTCATAGTAAAAGAGGAAGCAGGCACAGTTGCCACCCCTGGGAAGTTGCTGATATCCACTTTGGGGATCCCACACCTGGGAGCCTTGGACAGTAGTGGAGACAGTTTGACTGCCCTGGGCCTACTCTCTGTCCCAGAGGCACTCCCTTCATGCCAGGGTTCCCTTGGCCCTTCCTCATTGGACAGCCCTGATCCATGGGGCCATGTAGCTAAGGACTGAGTTTGGATCTTCAGAGACTGAAATTCTGGGTGTGGAAAGTTTGAGGTCTTGTTATTGTAGTAGCCTTTAAGGATGGAACCAAAACTCCTGGATGACCCCTGTAAAAAGTCCCTAGAGCCAATATCAAGTAACAAGATGATGTAAGAAATAACAACTCTTCTTAGGTCCGTCAGAGAAATGAGGTCACAGAACAGACCACTGTCTCCAACATCGGAAGTTAGACAAAATGATATAGATAATTACAACTTCCTGAAGCCAAAACCTCCATGGCAACCAGTGCCAGGGTAGGAAAACCTGCACTGTAATTCAAGAATTGCTAGAGACTTGGCGTGGGCCAGTCTAAGAAACAGATTCCAGGAGGACCCAGTCACAGGGAACTCCAACACTGTTGTGAGTTTTACCTCCAGGAGCTTGATTAGGTACTCAGAGTAAATATGAGAGAAATATTCACTTACGCTTCCTGTGGGGTGGGGAGGGGAAAGTGAACCATTTTGAAATACACCAGAGCATTCTTTCTTCTTACCAAGCCCAGCTCTCAGGAGAAACTATTTTTACCAGAGCCTAATCTGCTGGAATTTGATCAGAGCCTAACCTACCTTGGGAAGGCGAGCAAACAACTCCAGTCCCCTCTAGCCATCCTGTCTCACCATAGGGGGAAAAACTGAGAGGCACTTGTGAAGTCCACAGGCCAGGGGCACAGGGTCACACAAGACTGCAACCTCATGTAACTGGTGATGAGCCCGTGTGACATTTTTGGGAAACAAATAATTGAAAGACAGATTGGACAACCACAGTGAAAATACAGTGAATAAATGAGCAGTGAAAATGCTGGAGGTAAGGTTCAAATTGAATGTTGGTGGCGTTATAGAGGCATAAGTAGCTGGTGGAGGCAACGCAGATCCTGGTAGTGTTTGAGAAGCTTCAGATAGGCAGCCCGCAGGACTCAGAGAAGGTGAATTTAACAGATATGGGATGGGGTGCTGACAAATAGGGTGAAGGTGTCCCTGAGGATGTGACAACAGCAAAAATCTTCACGTGAAAGGAACTTTTGCAGAGATTTCACCACACTGAAAATGCAAATGCTAAGGTGCTAGAAACAAATCCAAACTTAGAGAGGAAGGTGATAAAACACCCAGGTAGAAAGGATGTTTGCTCCATATCAGAAGTGTACAAGAAGGAGGTAAGCACTCTTTCAACTACTCTTGAAACATTTTTACAAAGAAATAAAATACTTGAACGCTCGATGTTTCCAATGTTTGGAATTATGGTGTACTAATAAATATTCATTTATTATTTTTTATTGCCTTCTACATTTGTAACTGACAGTATGAGAGTTTCCGATATTTTGACAAAAGATTGTAAAGGTCACAAAATGATCACTGTTTTTCTGATTGGATGTGGAGATTGCTTTCCTGGGTTTCTGGCTGCACAGTCATTCTTGCAATCCTGCTCTGCCATGAAAAGTTAGGGCTGCCTGTATTCGGTATAATGCTTATGGTAATAAATGCTAAATAAAAATTAATCAGGATAAGAGAAATTAAAATGTCGGGGTAGACGGGAGAATTGATACTATGTACAGGGTGGTTTGCAAAAGGTGCCTTTAATAAAGTGACCTTAAGCAGAGGCTTGAAGGAGGGATGAAGGGAGTCATGCAGCTGTGTTGGGGAAGAAGCAACAATTTGACTTTTCCAAAAATCACTGTAGCTGAAAAATGAAAGCCAACAGAGGCTACAGCAGTGTTCCCGGAAGAGCTGATGCTGACCAGGACAGGGAGGGGTGGTGGAGGTGAGAAGTGTTCAGGTTAGGCATGGAACTCAGTGTTGTCCTGCAGCAAGCTTGGACTGACCCCTGAAAGCCAACCGTTAAATTTCAGGAATTTTGCAATTCCTGAACTTCTAGTAGCTTGAAACTGGCCATGTTGGGGGTGATTACACCACATAAATTGTCAAGCACAACAAAGCAGTTTTTTTTTTTTTTTTTCATTTAAGAGAGTCCGTTTTTAAACACTTACCGTCTCATGAGTGATCATAAGTATTTTGAAGGCAGAATTGAAAATGGGGTGTAAAGAGACATCAAGGAGGACTCCAGGAGTCAAGGAGGCTTTTGGACTGTGGCAGCATTTCCGCCATGAGCAGCAGGGCTGGGAAGCCTGCAGGATGCTAGAACTAGTGTTCCCATCACGGAGAGAGCAGGGAGAGATTCTTTGTTTCTGAGTGTGAGGAGTAAGACCCTTAGACAAAGAGGAAGGAGAATCTTTTTATTTTCTTAAAACCACTTTGGGAGTGCATTTGTATTCAAGAGGCGATAGAGAACCTCAACAAGGCTGGGGAGTTGGGGTAGGCAGGAATCTGGAAGACAGGATAACTCTTGAAAGCCTGGAGAGAGTCTGTGGTTTATGGCCAGTCCCAAGGCAATGGATGGGAGGAGTCCTGGTGTGTTTAGACATGGCGTGTTTCTCACATTCTAGGGAGGTGTCATAAGTCAGTGCCCAGAGCCCAGTCCCATGGCCTCTTCTCAGGACCATGAATGAAGACCCTGCTCTGGGGCATCAAGGTCTGTGTGAAGGAGCAACAGGAGCCTGTGGGCAGGCAGATGTCTTGGGAGGGGAGGCGTTTGGAGCCAAGTCTAGAGAAGCTTCTCACTAACTCATTCTCTCAAGCTGAGCCTCTCAAGAAAGGAAGGAGGCAGCAGAGATGAGGGTCCCACGTGGCAGGGGAGGAAGGAAGGAGCTGTGGGAAAACACATCCACATTTAGTCATCTGCTCGTCATTCAAGAAATGTTTCCTGAGAGTCTGTTACGTTCCTGGGGCTGGTCTCCTGCAATGCCTGTCACTGGTGGACAGGCAGGCCTGAGATAGAACTCTGTGTGCTCAGCCATCCTGCCGAGTCCTGATGCCCTTTCCCATATTCCTTCCACTCAGACACCCAGAGGGTCAGAGCACAAATAGCCTTCAGAGCTTCTCATCTGGGCTTCTCAACATTGGTCTACAATGTGGATTCCTCTGACCCCATCGAGTCCCAGCATTCAAATAATCTACAGATAGCCTGGAAGGAACCACCCACTCATCACTGCCTCCATGAAACTCCCAGGGCACTGTGGACACCTTTGAACCCGTTTCAAGCATCCCACATCGTATACCATCCACATAATTTCTGGGGGTTGGGAGCCTCTTAGAGGGTTCTCCAAGACTTCCCAGGGTGCGGAGGGAGCTTAACTCCATGGACCCTGATGCTGCATGGCATGTGGGCTGGGCCTCCCTGTTGGCCTTGCCCTTCTGGAATAGCCCTTGGTCGGTCCTCCCTTCCTTGTACTTACAGTCAGCTCTTCTGCTTCCAGGGGACGTAGATGGGGCCCAGGAGGACAGCTATGAGGAGCAGCACAGTAAGAGATGATGCCGGGCCTGGAAATCAGGGAAGAGGAGGAGCTATGAGAGAGGCCACTTGGGAGGCCCTTATAGGGGCCTCCACCTCCATCTGAGGCTGCCTGGGCCCATCTATGCCCCACCTTTGAACTTGCATCCTGCCCTGGCTATCCTCACTCCAGCACAAGGCAGAAGCCACAGAAAGAGGTTCCCCATTCTCACTCATCCTGTCCCGGGTTGCCAGCTTATTCTCCTGGAGGGAAGAGGTGGAGGGAGCGTGTACTCAGGTATTCATACATGTGGCAACTGGGTTCCTTACTTGACCCTCACAAGCCTGTGGGAGCAGGGATTATCATTCTGTTATGATAGGGAAACTGAGGCCCATGGATTTTAGGGAGGGTCACAAGGTTACCTGCATTCAAACCTAAAGAAGCTCATCACTAGTGTTCCTTAGGATGATCCATGAGACCGTATCCTTTGGAACAAAACAAGTCCAACTTCCCAGGGAAATTTTAATGACTGTAAAAGCGTAGGCAGGTGGCTTGAGGATGGCTTCACAATGAGAGTTGCAGGTTCCCTGTTTAGCCCCAGAAGTAAGGGGAGGACTCCGTATTCTCAGAACCTGGAGGAGCCGTGGAGCGCTGGACATAATGAAACCATCTGGCTAGAAAACACCCTGGTGAGTCATGGAAATGGGTCTCATGGTTGGGAGGGCCTCAGACATCACCTAGGCCACCTCCACCCCAGTGCAGGTGTCATCTGAAATCTTTCTGTTAGTTGGGCAAACTCAGTTACAGGGAAGCACATGTTTGGACTCTGCATTTTTAACATGAGCAGTTCGGGCTTTAAAATAAACATTTTTAACAAGAACAGTTTGGGCTTTTAAAATCAACATTTTTAACACGAGCAGTTTGGGCCATTAAAGATATTACAGTGTATTTTAAATAAATAAAATGGTGCTGGTGGGTCCTTAAGGAAGAAATGGAAATCTCAGCATCTTTGGCTGCTGGGGTGTTAAAGGCCAGCAGTTCTCGGCTGGGTGGCTCTCTGGGACTTCTCCCTTGAGAGCTGCACTGCCCAAGTTCACTCCTCCTTCTAAGGTACAGCCCACAATAAAGATTGGCTGAATTGAAAATAGGAGGGCCACGCCTCTCTCTTCAATTAAAAACCCTCTCAGCTCTTGGGATCTCCCCAGGAGCAGCTGGGTCTTTGTCCTACTTGCACTGTAGCTCAGCACCTCCCTCCTCCTACAGTCCTGCCTCCCCGTTTCCTGAGGCATGTTGACCCTACAGCTCTTCAGGAAGCTTCCTGCATTCCTGTATCCATCTCTAGTCTGCCTTACAGAGAAACTGACCTTGGTAAGTGGTCTGGAAAACAGACTCTAAAATATAAGTTTGAAACCTGTATACTCATCAGCTCGTAATGAGGACCCCAGGGCTGGCAGTGAGTGGGGCTAGGCACCATGGCTTGTGGCTGTGATGCAGTTGATAAAACTTTCACTAGCAGTAAACTGGGATGGTGTAACCACAGGCAGGAAATTCCTTGGCATCAGGCTTTTGAAACAGATTGGGAAATGGTAGTTACAAGGACTAAGTTGTTCGATGGCTATCACTGGGCATCAATTTTTTGGGGGAAAGATGCTGAGAAGCTAAGAGTGATTGATTAGGAGTTAAGGTTCACTGTGAAAGCAAGAGGACTTCTTGGCAGCACTGTACTTTCTTATCTCTTGTGACTACATGGCAGAAAGAACAGAGGGTTGGGCTCTGGACATCATTAAAAGAGTAGCAGAATCACAGAGGAGGATGAATCTCAGCTTCAACGGTTACTATGCTGGGGTAGGGTCCTGATGGGGAAGTTGTGGGACCCTGAGATGTGGGAATGGACATTTGGGTCAAAGCACTTAAAGATCTTCAGTTGATGTAGGAGCTGCCAGGTACAATTGCAGCAGCATAGCTACTTATTTCTACAAAATATCCTCCCCAAATCAAAATAAAAAATGAAAACAAAATAGTAACTTCTGCACAGCCCTGTTCTCAGTATTACTTGAAGATAGAAGGCCAAACTGCAAAATGACTGTGAGTCAAAACACTCACCTAACCCTAGTGCACAGTCTGTCACCAGGCTCCCACACCAATGGTGCAGCACTTACGTAATCACAAGGCATCTTGCACTTTACCTGCCAGCCTAGACAACTTAAAATGCATTTCCAGCCTTAGTACCTGAGCAAAGATGCTACATCTGGCAAACCGAAGGCACCCAAAAATGGCAGCCCTGGTCCTGGTCCAAGCCAGTGTGGATGAATAACTAAAAAGCAAATGCAATCCAGTCTTGATGGTGCAGTTTTACCTCCCTGAGAAGTAAAACTATGAACCTTAGAAACATCACAAGGAACAGGAATAGGAGAAATTCCAAGGTGGGAGAGAAAGAAGGGAGACTGACTAGGGGCCTCAGGACAGAGGGACAGCCCTGCAGCCAGGCACCTGGAACCTACCCCCCAATACCAGCCCAGCCATAAACAGAGGCAAAGGAACAACATAGAAAAGAGCAAAAGCCTCAAGTCAATTAAATCACCACTTCAAGAAACTAGAAAAAGTAGAACAAAATAAACTCAAAGCAAGCAGGAGGCAGGAATTAATACAAAGAAGAGTGCAAAAAATTAATAAACTGAAAACAGAAAAACAATTTAAAAAACTCACTGAAAAAAAGTGGTCCTTTGAAAAGATCAATAAAATGGGGGGAAAAAAACTATAGCAAGGCTGATGAAGAAGAAAACAGAAATGGCATATTTTCTTTTTTTTTTTTTTTTTGAGACGGAGTCTTGCTCTGTGCCCCAGGCTGGTGTGCAGTGGCGCAATCTCGGCTCACTGCAAGCTCCGCCCCCCGGGTTCACGCCATTCTCCTGCCTCGCCTCCTGAGTAGCTGGGACTACAGGCGCCTGCCACCTCGCCCGGCTAATATTCTTATATTCTTAGTACAGACAGGGTTTCACCGTGTTAGCCAGGATGGTCTCGATCTCCTGGCCTCGTGATCCGCCCGCCTCGGCCTCCCAAAGTGCTGGGATTACAGGCTTGAGCCACCGCGCCCGGCCGGCATATTTTCAATATCAGGTTGAAACAGGGGATATCACCATAGACCCTTCAGACACCAAAAAGATAATAAGGAGATATTATGAACAATTCTACACACAAAAATATGACAACTTAGATAAAATGGACACAAACTTCTTCAAAAAGCACCACTTACCAGAACTCACCCAATACGAAATGAGTAATATGAGTAACCCTAAACTATTGAGGAAATTGAATTCATCATTTTAAAACACCCCTCAAAATTCTTGAGACCCAAGTGTTTCAGAGAAAAATACTGCAAAGCATTTAAAGACGAATTAAATCCAAATTTAGTGCACAGAAAAATAGTCATAATAGAAATTTGAGGAAAATTTGCATGTATACTCCATTTTAGATGATATGAGGGAATTGTTTTAATCATTTTATGAAATTCAGTGATTAAAAATTTGAAATAACATAATATATTATATATTATAATATTATATATTATATATATAACTATAATAATGATAAACCTGTCTTTAGTCATAAGATCACCCAACTATGGATTCCATTTGCAACTGAGTGTACACGCATGACTGAGTTAGCTGTGGACGTGATCACACACCTTCCATACATCTCTGATTATAGAAGACATTGTTTGCCCTCCATTTCCTATATTTACTCTTCCAGCAGGCAGGGACATGGAAAAATCTATGACTTAGCACTGACCCAGCAGATAAGACTAACACCATAAGGTATGTGGGAGGAACCTGGGCCTCTGAAAAGTCTCGTGGAGTTAAGACCCCTCCTGGTGTTACGTAAGAGGGAAGTAAGACATATTTTGGTCATAGAGAGGGGAATACAGGCCAACTTCAGGTCCATGGGATAATGCCCAGCAGAAGACGAATGTTTCTCTAACTAGCACAAATTTGCATTTTAGGCTGATATTGACCTTGTCCTCAGGGACCCAGATTTACTTTAATTAGTTTGAACCAATCACCTGATCTAAAGGCAAGAGGTCTTCAACAACATCCCCCATGACTTCCCAAGTCCTGGTTTCCCCTTCTTTAAAACTCCAGACTCACCGGGTGATTGAAGCAAAAACAGAGATCATAGATGAATGGAAATTTGCACTTAGTAAATTTGCAGAGGAGGTTGTAATTATTGTTGCTCAAATATCACCATCAGGACACAGAAGAGGTCTGTTCTGTGACCTTTCATGGTCACCTGCAGGCCTGGTACCGTTTTAAACTACATTTGTCTTTCTGAAACATACACAGTAGATGTCAGGGTGTACTGGGATGAGGTCATAAATGTGGATGGAAAAGTTTAGGATGAAACAGAAACAAAGCAGAAGTTACAAAAAGTAGGGAGCACGAGGGTGGGCTGATGAGAAACAGGGGCGTAACAACTCTCAAGGAATAAGGGAAGGCAAAGGACTCTATGAAAAGATGGTTCCCCTTGCCTCCCTCTTTGCTTCTTAAATATATATTTATGTCAAAAGTTCTATTAACTTGTGCATCAAATTCTTACTAGTGGTGACTCTTGGTATGTGGGATTTGGGGGGATGGAGCTGACATTAAAATTTTACTTTGTATTCATAGACTTCTAGCTTATTTTATATCAAGCATGGATATTACTTTTAACATGAAAGAAAGAGACAAAATTTAAAAATTTTGAATAACCTCACCATGGGTGGCATCTGAGCTCTGGTCCTTCTGGTGGGCTGAGACCTCCAGGACAAGGCTTTTGTTGACCGCCAGCTGTCCATCATGCTTCACCTGGCAAGTGAGGACCACATCATCCCTTTGGTCAGATGTGTTCACCAGGAGCCAGCTTGTCCAGTTGTAGGTACCATCCTTGTTCTCTGTGAGGGTCGAGGCCGTTTCTGTCCGGCACACGTTTCCATTCTCCAGCCAGGTCAACTGTAGATTCTGGGGGTAGAAATTCCTCACCTGGTAGGTGATGTTTACCTGGTTCCCTGCCCTCATGGGCTGTTGAGTAACCTCCAAGGTGGGTGGAACTGAAACAGGACAGGGCAGAAGCTCTGACCTTGTGGCACAGACAGATCACAGAGAGGGCTCCATAACTTAGCTCCCACCACCACGGTGACGGCGTCACCAGGACAGTGCTAGGCAGGCAGCACGTGCTCAGACATTGAGGGTGCTCTTTGCATATGAATGAAATTACAAAGCACAATGCCTGGCACACAGTAGGTGCCATAGGACTGATAGCTCCTACTAGGGTAAGATTGAGTGAAATCTACAAGTACAACCCCTGGCATGCAGTTGGAATGTCATAACTGTAACAAAATCGGTGCAACCACCAAAGACGTAGGGGCTTGGCTCATAGTAGGTGCTCACTAATAGTAGTTGTTCTTGGTGAGAAAAATGAAGCTCTCTAGTGGAGAGCTTGGCACATGACCAAGTGCCAAAGTCACTGGTCCCCTTGGTCCCATGACTGCTGCCAATAAAATGGTAATAAGTGACCAGCACACCTAGGTGTATGGGAGGTGGGCAGCACAATTAGGGAATAGATTCCAGGCCATCCAAGCTCTGGAGCAATAGCCTGGGGAGAGGGGAGTGGGTATGGCAGCCAGATGTGGGCTTGGGCTGGGTGTGAGGGTCCTCTACCTCGGATGGCCTCAGACAAGTTTGCAGTCCCACGAAGAGGGTCCCCCTGCAAGGTGACGTGGGCCACCTCACACGTGACCTGAGAGCGAACGTCCCAGGGGGCCAGAACCACCCTGGCTGTGCTGCGGATGCTGTAGGACACACTCTGTCCTGCGGGGTCCACGTTGGTCTGGAAGTCTGAGAGCTCATTCCCATTTTTGAACCATTTCAGGGTGATGTCTCTGGGGGAGAAGCCGTGGGACTTGCAGGTGAAGCTCACTGTGTGCTCAGGTGTGGCCCTCGCCGCAGGGCCCGATACCACTGGGGCAGAGGGTTTGGCTACAAAAGGAGCATCGATAAACAAGAGACATGACTGAGATGATGATCACTAATAATGAGTGTGTGACACTGTTAAGAACCTTCAGATACGTTAATTTTAATTCTTCTAATAATGTGGAGAGGATGGTGTTCTTATTCTCATTTTACATAGCAGGGTACAAAGGTTGGAAGAGGTGAGGACCAGCCCCAGGTCAGACAGTGTAGGGGAAGGTCCCAGAGGGAGGTCCAGGCCTGAGTTCAAAGTCTTCCTCTCCACACAGGGTGACTTCCACCAACCTGGGCACAGCAACAAAGTTACTGATTGGTCTCCCTTTGTGTTTTAAATGGTCCTACCCTGTTTCCCCCGGAGAGCTCACCAACCTCAGAGAGAGTGTTTACAGAAGTCAAAGTAAGGAACAATGGCAAAGTGGCACCACCGTGAGAACTGCAACCAGGCTGTTCAGCCCATGAGAGGGGTGGCCTGGCATACCCAACTCCTCATCTGCAAAATGGGACAGCAGCATTTTTCCTTCCCAGGGGTGCAACAAGGATTAAATGAGGCAATGGAAGAAGTTTTGCTTTTGATCAGTCAGAAGATGCTTCATAAAAATAAACACAGATCTGTCTTTAACCCAGACTTTATATACACCCAGAGCTGTCTCTTTGTGTATTTATGAATTTATTTCATATTTTTCATTCTTTTCATAATATTCCAGTAGAGTTTTTGAAAGAAAATGAAGTAGTTAAGGCTAAAACTTTAACATGGAGTCAAGCGTTTGTAAGAGCATTGCACTCACACCTGCTGAAGGTCAAGCCACAGGATGTTGCTGTAGACCTGGATAACAACGCACTGAAGTCAAGGTACATGGGATTTTGATCACTCTCATCCTGGAGTGTCCTAATTAAGTAACCAAAGAATACGAGTTTGCAGTTTAGCATTTCTGCCAGCCAATGAACTGTTTTCAAAAACAACCTTTTATGAAAGTCCCCTGTAAAAAGCCTTTCCTGCATTGCCCTATGGGCCACTATTCAGGGCTGCCATGACTCAGGGTTCCCAAATTGCAACTCTTTAATTCACAAATAAATGCTATTTCCTTTGGCCTTCCTATCAATCATTATTTTTTTTAGTTAGCGGGTCTAATCTGTGACAAGTCCCAAATTTGAAAAGAGGGAAGGTTTCTTGGAATCTAGGTCTTCAGTTGGGCCAGTTTGGGGTCAAAAACAATGATCACTGAGTACTAAGAAAGCCAAAGGTGGGTGATTTCTTCATCGTTAATCCATTACAAGAGACAAAGATCCAGGCCACCCCAACAGGCAGAAATCTATCCTGGGTCCTGAAAGCACACAAACTGGAGAATCAGAAAAATGAGGATAGTTTCTCCCTGTAGATGAGTCCTAAACGTGTCTCCAGATTGCTAATTATTACCCTGCACCTCCTATAGCAGTCACCAGGAAACATGTGTTAGGCATACTTGCATTTGTAAATATTAACTTGCTCCCAATCACATGCAAACAGTTTATGGGCACAGTACGAAGGGTGTCACTTGAAGAAGTCAAGTCATTAAGACACCAGCAGCATTGGGCATCCCTAGAGGGCTGAGAGTCTGCAATCATTTCCCATTTGTTGAAGGCTTCTCAGGAGCTGGCTGTTCCCTCTGTACCTCTCAGCTCTTTAATCCTCCCTTCATTGCCTCGAGGGGGTCCTCGTGTGAGTCCCTTATAGGACCAAGGTCTGAGGGGACCCCAGCTGGCAAAGGGCCAAAAGTGGATAAAAATCCGACACTGGTAAGATGAGGGAGGGTGAATGCAAGCACAGAGCCTGGTATGTAGCAGGTGCTTAATAAATGAGCCCTGTGGCTGTTATCAAGAGGTTTTGTCATTACTGCTTCTGAATCTATACATTTATTCTTTAGGCAGCAGAACATAGAGGAGTAGAAACACCAAGAAAAGGCTCAAGTCCTGCTCCCTGTAGCTCACGAAAACTCAAATGATAATAGAAGCAAAACCACGAAGCCTGGACAATTGGCTTTCAAAAAACAAGTAAGATCATAGGTAGAGCTGGAAGCATTTTGGAAGGAGGAGGGAACAGAGTCCTCTGTGACATCTTTTCATTATTATTATTTTACTTTAAGTTCTGGGATACAAGTGCAGAATGTGTAGGTTTGTTACGTAGGTGTATGTGTTTCATGGGGGTTTGCTGCACCTATCAACCCAACATCTAGATTTTAAGCCCTGCATGCATTAGCTATTTGTCCTAAGGCTCTCCCTCCCCTCATCCCCCACCCCCTGATTGGCCCTGGTGTGTGTTGTTCCCCTCCCTGTGTCCATGTGTTCGCATTGTTCAACTCCCACTTATGAGTGAGAACATGTGGTGTTTGGTTTTCTGTCCCTGTGTTAGTTTGCTGAGGATGATGGTTTCCAGCTTCACCCATGACCCTGCAAAGGACATGAACTCATTCTTTTTTATGGCTGCATAGTATTGCATGGTGTATATGTACCACATTTTCTTTGTCCAGTCTATCACTGATGTGCGTTCAGGTTGGTTTCATGTCTTTGCTATTGTAAATAGTGTTGCAATAAACATACATGTGCATGTGTCTTTATAGTAGAATGAGTAATATTCCTTTGGGTACATACCCAGTAATGATGGTATCTCTGGTTCTAGATCCTTGAGGAATCACCACATTGTCTTCCACAATCGTTGAACTAGTTTACATTCCCACCAAGAATGTAAAAGCGTTCCTATTTCTCCACAGCCTCACCAGCATCTATTGTTTCCTAACTTTTTAATAATCACCATTCTGACTGGCATGAGGTGGTATCTCATTGTGGGTTTGATTTTCATTTCTCTAATGATCGGTGATGTTGAGTTTTTTCTTCATATATTTGTTGGCCACATAAATGTCTTCTTTTGAGAAGTGTCTGTTCAAATCCTTTGCATACTTTTTGATGGGGTTGTTTGTTTTTTTTTCTTGTGAATTTGTTTACATTCCTTGTAGATTCTGGATACTATATCTTTGTCAGATGGGTAGATTGCAAAAATTTTCTCCCATTCTGTAGGTTGCTTGTTCACTCTGATGATAGTTTCTATTCCTGTGCAGAATCTCTTTAGTTTAATTAGATCCCATTTGTCAACTTTCGCTTTTGTTGCAATTGCTTTTGGCATTTTTGTCATGAAGTCTTTGCCCATGCCTATGCCTGAATGGTATTGCCTAGGTTTTCTTCTAGGGTTTTTTTTTTTTTTTGAGACGGAGTCTCGCGCTGTGTCACCCAGGCTGGAGTGCAGTGGCGTGATCTCGGCTCCCTGCAAGCTCCGCCTCCCAGGTTCACACCATTCTCCTGCCTCAGCCTCCGAGTAACTGGGACTACAGGTGCCCGCCACCACACCCGGCTAGTTTTTTGTATTTTTAGTAGAGACGGGGTTTCACCATGTTAGCCAGGATGGTCTCGATCTCCTGACCTCGTGATCCACCCGCCTCGGCCTCCCAAAGTGCTGGGATTACAGGCTTGACCCACCGTGCCCGGCCTCTTCTAGGGTTTTTATGGTTTTGGGTTTTACATTTAAGTCTTTAATCCATCTTGAGTTAATTTTTGTATAAGGTGTAAGGAAGGAGTCCAGTTTCAGTTTTCTGTATATGGCTAGCCAGTTTACCCAGCCCCATTTATTAAATAGGGAATCCTTTCCCCATTGCTTGTTTTTCTCAGGTTTGTTGAAGATCAGATGGTTGTAAATGTACAGTGTTATTTCCGAGGTCTCTGCTCTATTCCATTGATCTATATGTCTGTTTTGGTACCAGTACCATGCTGTTTTGGTTACTGTAGCCTTGTAATATAGTTTGAAGTCAGGTAGTGTGATGCCTCCAATTTTGTTCTTTTTGCTTAGGATTGTCTTGGCTATACTGGCTTCTTTTTTTGGTACAATATACAATTTAATGTAGTTTTTTCTAATTCTGTGAAGAATGTCAATGGTAATTTGATGGGAATAGCATTGAATCTATAAATTACTTTGGGCAATATGGCCATTTTCATGATATTCATCCTTCCTATCCATGAGCATGGAATGCTTTTCCATTTGTTTTGTGTCCTCTCTTATTTCCTTGAAGCAGTTGTTTGTAGTTCTCCTTGAAGAGGTCCTTCAAATCCCTTGTAAGTTGTATTCCTAGGTATTTTATTATCTTTGTACCAATTGTGAATGGGAGTTCATTCATGATTTGGCTCTTTGCTTGTCTGTTGTTGGTGTATAGGAATGCTTGTGATTTTTGCACATTGATTTTGTATCCTGAGACTTTGCTGAAGTTGCTTATCAGCTTAAGGAGTTTTGGGCTGAAATGATGGGGCATTCTAAATATAGGATCATGTCATCTGCAAACAAAGACAATTTGACTTCCTCTCTTCCTATTTGAATACTCCTTATTTCCTTCTCTTGCTTGATTGCTCTGGCCAGAACTTCCAATACTATGTTGAATAGAAATGGTGAGAGGGGACATCCTTGTCTTCTGCTGGTTTTCAAGGGGAATGTTTCCAGCTCTTGCACATTCATTATGATATTGGTTGTGGGTTTGTCATAAGTAGTTCTTTTTATTTTGAGATATGTTCCATCAATACCTAGTTTATTGAGAGTTTTTAGCATGAAGCAATGTTGAATTGTATTGAAGGCCTTTTCTGCATCTATTAAGATAATCATGTGGTTTTTGTCATTGGTTCTGCTTATGTAATGGATTACGTTTACTGATTTGCATATGTTGAACCAGCCTTGCATCCCAGGGATGAAGCCAACTTGATTGTGGTGGATAAACTTTTTGATGTGCTGTGGGATTCAGTTTGCCGGTATTTTATTGAGGATTTTCACATCGATGCTTATCAGGGATACTGGCCTGATGTTTTATTTTTTTGTTGTGTTTCTGCCAGGCTTTGGTATTAGGATGATGCTGGCCTCATAAAATGAGTCAGGGAGGTGTCCCTCTTTTTCTAGTATTTGGAATAGTTTCAAAAGGAATGGTTCCATCTCCTCTTTGTACCTCTGGTAGAATTCGGCTGTGAATCCGTCTGGTCCTGGGCTTTTTTGGTTGGTAGGCTTTTAATTACTGCCTCAATTTCAAAACTTGTTATTGGTCTATTCAGGGATTCTACTTCTTGATTTAGTCTTGGGAGGGTGTATGTGTCCAGGAATTTATCCATTTCTTCTAGATTTTCTAGTTTATTTGCATAGAGGTGTTCATGGTATTTTCTGATGGTAGTTTGTGTTTCCATGGAGTCAGCAGTGATATCCCCTTTATCTTTTTTTAATGTGTCTATTTGATTCTTCTCTCTTTTCTTCTTTATTAGTCTAGCTAGTGGTCTGTTTGTTAATTTCTTCAAAAAACCAGCTCCTGGATTCATTGACTTTTTTGAAGGGTTTTTTGTGTCTCTAACTCCTTCAGTTTGGCTCTGATCTTAGTCATTTCTTGTCTTCTGCTAGCTTTTGGATTTCTTTGCTCTTGCTTCTCTAGTTCTTTTAATTGTGATGTTAGGGTGTTGATTTCAGATCTTTCTAGCTCTCTGATGTGGGCATTTAGTGCTATAAATTTCCCTCTAAACACTGCTTTAGCTGTGTCCCAGAGATTCTCATATGTTTTCTCTTTGTTCTCATTGGTTTCAAATAACTTCTTAATTTCTGCCTTAATTTCATTATTTACCCAGGAGTCATTCAGGAGCAGGCTGTTCAATTTCCATGTAGTTGTGTGGTTTTGAGTGAGTTTCTTAATTCTTAATTCCAATTTGATTGAACTGTGGTCTGATAAACTGTCCGCTATGATTTCCGTTCTTTTGCATTTGCTGAGGTGTGCTTTACTTCCAATTATGTGGTTGATTTTAGAATAAGTGCCTTGTGGCACTGAGAAGAATGTATTTTCTGTTGATTTGGGGTGGAGAGATCTGTAGGTGTTTATTAGGTCCACTTGATCCAGAGCTGAGTTCAAGCCCTGAATATCATTATTAAGTTTTTGTCTCATTGGTCTGTCTAATATTGACAATAGGGTGTTAAAGTCTCCCACTATTATTGTGTGGGAGTCTAAGCCTTTTTGTAAGTCTCTCAGAACTTGTTTTATGAATCTGGGTGCTCCTGTATTGGGGGCACATATATTTAGGATAGTTAGTTGAAATGATCCCTTTACCATTATGTAATGCCCTTCTTTATCTTTTTCGATCTTTGTTGGTTTAAAGTTTCTTTTGTCCGGGAGTAGGATTACAACTCCCGCCTTTTTTTGCTTTCCATTTGCCTGGTAAATTTTCCTCCATCCCTTTATTTTGAGCCTATGTGTGTCTTTGCATGTGAGATGAGTCTCCTAAATACCACACACCAATGGGGCTTGACTCTTGATCCAATTTGCCTGTCTGTGTCTTTTAATCCCATTTACATTTAAGCTTAATATTGTTATGTGTGAATTTGATCCTGGCACGGGGATCAGGACCCATTTAACGAAGCACTTTGACTGTCCCTTGGTGGAGTGGGTGTGCTTCAGTGGGGGGTAACCCACTTATCTGGGCTGCCCAGATTTCTCCGAACTAGCAGGAGGAAAAACTAAGTCTGCCAGACTAAGACTGCGGCCACCCCTCCCCATAGGGCTCAGGCCCAGGGAGATCAGAGTTCTGTCCCTGAGACCCGGTCTGGAGTTGCTGGAGTTCCTGCAAGGAGGCCCCACCCAGTGAGGAGGGATGGGTCCGTCCTGAAGAGGCACTCTGGCTACAGTCTGCCACAGCTGATGTGTTGGGCTGTGGGGGATACTTCTTGGAAACAGGCCATCCAACCTTCCTGGCGCCAGTAGGGGAAAAGCGTGGCCTGGAGCTATAGAGATGGCTGCCACCTTTCCCTTGCCCTGGGAACTTAGTGTGTTAAGCAATGATCAGTCCCAGTGCTGGCTGCTGCCCATCCCCCGAGGAGCTCAGCCTACTTAGACAGCAGGCAACCACAGCTGTGGTCCTGGCCGCCCCTTCCCCTGGGATCTCGGCAGCCTTAAGGAGATTCTAGCTAAATGACTGTTGAGAATCTGCATGGCTCTGTGGTTGGGACCCCATGCCCCAGTGGCGTGGGCTCACGAGTGGGATCTTCCGATCCGTGGGTTGCACAGCTCTGTGGATAAAGCTCGGTTTCACAGGCTAGGTAGCACGCTCACTCACTGCCTCCCTTGACTGGGGGATGGAGGCTTCCCTGCCCCACAGCTCTCAGGTGGGCCACTGCACCACACTGCTCTTCCTCTCCGTGGGTCTCGCCAGCTGCCTAGTCAATTCTAATGTCAGAACCTGGATACTTTGGTTAGTGTTGCGGGATTTGCTCACTTTTATGGTTCTTTTCCACGGGAGCCTCGGATTACTACTGCTTCTAGTCAGCCATCTTGGCCCTGCCCTGCTGTGACATCTTGGTGTTTTGAGGCAGGGAGGCTTTTGGGGCTGAGGAGTACTGGGATTTCAGTGCCTTTTTAGATACAAATGTTTCCACAATGGAAAGTCCTCTAGCACTGAGGCTGGATCTGAGCAGGGCTTTATCCGGAAACTCTATCTTGGGTCCTGAGGCCTGTACTGTGGGAGGGGTCCTAGCCAGGGCACTGAGGCCTCCTGAGATGTTTCCACCACATTTTTTTCTGAAGCACCCACCCCCAGAAAAGCTGTTCTCAAAGCCCCAACCCCAGGGGGCACGACCTTTGCCAAGGGACTGCGTATGAGAATCTTCTGGAGTCATGAAGAGTTCAGATGTCCAGGCCCATGTCAGACCAATTAAATTGGCATTTTTAGGGTGGATCCTGAGTCCAGGTTTGTAAACATTTTTGTCAAAATTTCCCAGGTGATTCTAATGGGCGGCCAGGATTGAAAGCTACCAGACTCCACCCCAAACCCCATATATCCTTGAGGCCTGGAGGAGCACTGACCCATCTGAAGTGTCATGGCTTCAGCATCACACAGTTCACATTTATGGAACATTTACTGCACTCCAGGTGCTGCTCTGAGCATGTTACATGATTTAACTCCTTCAGCTCTGCCCCCAGTCTGTGATGTCAGTGTTATCATCAACAGGCGAGGACACCAAGGCCCACGGTGGTGGTTGCCTTGTCCCAGGTCACAAAACTAGAAAGTGGCAGAGCCGGGAAGTGGTCCAGGCAGTTGAGATCCTGCCCATGTTGTCCTAACCACTGTTCTGTGGAAGTTCAGTAATCACCTGAACACTACCACCATTAGGGGCTCTGTGCACATCCTCTCCAATCCTCGCAGAACCTAGAGTGGGGGCCATGATTATCAGCATCACACAGATGGAGAAACCAAGGACTCAAGGGAAGGCAAGCCTGGCCTAAGATTACACAACCTTGAAATAGCACCTCAATTTGGGGATGCTTAGAATGTGCTAGGTGATTTACAGAGAGAACCTCAAATCCTATCCCCTCTCCTAAAGGAGTCGTGATGATCACCATTTTACAGATGAGGAAACTGAGGCTGAGAGAAATGAAGGCACTGCCTCCTTGTCCTCCATGTGTCCCAGTGGGCACCTCCTGTGTCCCACCAAGCACTCCTGTCCATCAACAGAGCAAGTGCCCTGAATTCTTGAGCCCCAACACTGACCGCACTCTTAATTTTGCCTTCGAGATTCTTGACTTCATGCAATTCTAGTGAGAAGCCTCCCTCCTGGGTGTCCAGGCCTAGATACCCTGTAGCCATAAAACACTGTGGGCTCCTGACAGCCCGAGGGGAGCATGGAAACTTGCTCCTATGGGCCTGATGCACCCCATAGGAAATACGTCATCTCCTCATCCTTGGTCCTTAGCACCAACAAGGGGTGGGCACGTGCTCTGCTGGGCTGCAGGAGGCCCGACTCTGCTCCGTAGATGCTGCTCAGTGAAGGAGAAACAGCGTAACACGGGGGTAGAGTCCTAAATGCTTCATGTGTGCTGAGACCTGTCCTTTAGGAACAAGCTTGATATATGAGACACATGCAGGACCTTTCTGATGGGAGTGTAAAGCCAGCCCCTCCTACCCCTTCAGGGCTTTTTTTTTTTTTTCATTTTATTTGTCTGCTTGTTTGTTTGTTTGTTTGTTTGACTGACAGAATTTCACTCTTGTTGCCCAGGCAGGAGTGCAATGCTGCGATCTCGGCTCACTGCAACCTCCACCTTCCAGGTTCAAGCAATTCTCCTGCCTCAGCCTCCCCAGTAGCTGGGATTACAGGCACGTGCCACCATGCCTGGCTAATTTTGTACTTTTAGTAAAGACGGGGTTTCTCCATGTTGGTGAGGCGGTCTCAAACTCCTGACCTCAGGTGATCCACCGGCCATGGCCTCCCGAAGTGCTGGGATTACAGGCGTGAGCCACTGCACCCAGCCTCGGTTTTGTTCTTAATGCTTTTTGCTATAGAACTGAACAATGCCAGAGTTTGGAAAGAGAAGGTTGGAGCACTTCTCCACACTTGAAAAACCAGAGCTGAGTGAGTACTGCAGAGACAAGGGCCGTGAGTCAGGCTGGTGGGGAGGAAACCTTGGCTCCCTGACCTGCTCACCACTCAGGTCTCCTCTCTGAGCCTCAGTGTCCTCATCTTTAAAGGAGGCAACAAATGGCTCCTCCCTCATAGCGCTGGTTATAAGGAGACTCTGGCACAACTGCAGCTCCCTGGCCCCCTTCCCTGCCTCCCTCCTTTGTCATCCAGGGCATCATTTAGGCTAAGAGCATGGCAAAGAGGGGTGAGCACCCTATTAGGAATTAGCAGATCTGAGTCACACCTGAGCCACTATTGGCTGTGACTGCCTGGGCTGGGGAGGCACCATCTGGAAACTTCAGTGTCTTTGCCTATATTATCTGCACAATCAGGATAAAGCCACTTCCACATCTATGTTCAAGGGTTGTGGGAAGCCCTGTTGCTACACCATCTAGGAGGGAAATTAGACAATATTCTCATATATGAAAACACACACACCCTCTAACTTAGCAATGTCACTTCCAGTGGGTGTCTCCCACCTGACTAGGGTGATACATGTACAAAGCCATCCACTGCAGGATTGTTAGTAGCTCAAGTTTGGGAACAACTTACATATCCATCAACAGGATGCTGTGAAATAAATTTTGGTATTTCCATAAATTGGAGTATTCTGCAGCTGTTAAAGAGTGGAGCAGTTCTATGTCCTGACGTGGAATCTCAATATGGAAGGATAGGGCTTATGTTTGGAGGAAGTTTTCCAACCACCAGTGGGTTTTAGTGTCTGAATGTGAGGTGCATTCTGAACCTTTGGGAAATGGATGAAAAAAGAAATCCCGGCTCCCTGATCCATGGTTCTGTCTGAGGAGATTTTATTTAGCACCTGTGATGCACCAGGTTCTTCTATGAAGACAGTGTCTTAACAAATGCTGGGGAAGGAAGGAGCCTGCCTCGATCCGGACCTGGACTCTAGCTTTGATTCCATCAATAACTGGCCCTGTGACTGTGGACAAGGCCCCTGTCATCTCTTGGCTTAAGTCCCCCATCTGTAAAGGGGAGTTGGGCTGAAAGCGTGAAGGTCTTTCCCATGTTGAAATGTCAGGATTCAGGAGGTGGGATGAGGATTCTGGGCCTCTGGCTGGAAACCTCAAATAGGTTTTATTGCTGCCTTAAATTGGGCACCCCTGAGCCAGCCATATGTATGACCTCTTTCCTGAGGTGAGGGATATTCTGAGATGACCCAGCTCTGCTCAGAGGCCACAGTGACTGTGTGACTCAGTCCTGAAATCACACAAGGCTTCAAATAGACCCACAGCAAACACCAAACTTGTTGGCATCTCCTCCCACCAGGCCATCAGACTGAAGAGTGAATCTGTGCCTCCCAGGAATCTTCCCTGTGTGATGTTTCTGAAGATTAAATAAAGAAAAACACGATTTACACGCTCCATCCCCTGGATGGATTTCTCCTCATTAGAATGGAAGAGAATGTAAGCTTGGTGGAGGAAGAGCTATTGGCTGTTTCATTCACTGCTCTTTGCACAACATCCAGGGTGGAGTCTGGCACACAGTGGATTCTCAGTGAGTGCCTGTTGCATAAAGAAGAGACTCACCTTTGGAGGCTGCAGGTGAGCTCTGGCCCTGTACCCGGGCAAATCACTCAATCTGTCAGTTTCCTCATTCATGGAACTAGAGGGCTGGGCCAGATTGGGAAGGACAAGAGCTGTAGAGCCAGACAGATTGGAGATGCAGTCTTTCCCATCATTTACCAGCCGTGGAACCTTGAGCAATAGCGTGATGTCCCTGGGCCTTAACTCACCTGATCTGTAGAAGGGGGTGACATCAGGTCATGAAAATGAGCACCCACCACCACACCTGATTGTTGCTCAAAGAATGGAAGGTGCTATTATTGAGTTATTGTCACACATCAAGGGATGAGGGAGATCCATGCTGTACTCACCACGCAAAGCCATCTCAGTGCCCGGTCCAGACTTAAACTCCACGTTCTCAGGGCTCCCTTTTCGAAACTTCACACAGTAGTAGGTGCCGGCATCTGCTGGGGTGATGCTACTGATGCGGATGGAAAAGTCCATGTTGTTTCTTTTTGTGAGGTCTGAAACAGTTGTTACCCGGGGGAAGTGGCCTTCTTTTTGATTGTAGATTAATTCTCGGCCTGGTCCAACTCCTCTGAACCACAGGACAGGTCCCACGGGAAGCAGGGAGGTCACAGTGCAGTTCAGAGTGGCCGACTCTCCAACTGCGACCAACAGGAGCTTCTCAGGCTGAATCATCTGTAGCTCCTCTTCACCTGCCACTTCTGGAAAGGAGCACAAAGCAATCATTTTTTTCATCCTTACATAATTCTGTATTTCCTCGTGTTTATCAAAGACATTCAGTGACTGGGTGCACATCAGGAATCAGGAGCAGGACTTGATCTCAGCACACTGCGTGTATTATCTCATTTAACCCTCACAACAAGCCTATAACATGAGGTTGTATTACAATTGAGGGCACTGAGCCCTGAGGCACAGAGAGTTTCAATTTTTTTTTTTTTTGAGAGAGGGTCCTGTTCTGTTGCCCAGGCTGGAGTGCTGAGGCATAATCATGGCTCACTGAAACTTCAACCTCTCAGGCTCAAGCGATCCTGCTACCTCAGCCTCCAGAGTAGCTAGGACCACATGTGTACACCACCATGCCAGGCTAATCTTTGTATTTTTGTAGAAACAGGTCACACCATTCTGCCCAGGTTGCTCTTACTTGAGTGCAAGTGATCCACTTGCCTCGGCTTTCCATAGTGCTGGGATGGCAGGTGAGAGCCATCAAGCCCAGCCAAGGGATTCAATTTCAAGGTAGAGCTTTGGGTTGAGGACCTGAGTAGAACTCCTGAACTCTACTTTGAAGTGTTTTTACATATATATATATATACACACACACACACACACACACACACATACATATATACACACACACATATGTATATTATATATATAATATATTATATATACACATATATATATACACACACATATATTATATATATGTGTGTAGGTGTATATTTAAAAGCTGTCAGTAAAGCTATGTGTCTTCTGCAGGCTGTTTTTTGCCTTTCCAAATTCTAGAGGCTGCCCACATTCCTTTCTCACTGTCACATCTTCCCATCACTCTAACATCTTGCTTGCATCCTCACATGTCCTTCTCAAATAATTAATCTCCTTCCTCCTTCTTATAAGGACTCTTCTGATACATTGGGTTCACTCTGACACTAGATCCAGTATTAAAACCACTGTCTTAAAAATGCTGAAGAAAGTAAAGGAAACAATGGACAAATAACTAAAACAGCAGGAATATAAACACATTAACAAAATAAGAACAGCCAGAATGAGAAATTATGAAGAGAAATCCAATAGAAACTTTGAAGTTGAAAATACAACAATTGAAAGTTCAGTAGAGGGGTTCCCTAACAGGTGTGAGCAGGTGGAAGAAAAGTCATAAAGCTGCAAGATGGAATAATTAAACTTACTAAGACTGAGGTATGGATGGAAAATGGAATAAAGTATAGAGAACAGAATCTAAAGGAATTCTGGGACACTATCAATTGGATTGAAATATACATTATTAGAGTCCCAGGGGGAAAAAGAAGAGGAAGAGAAAAAGGAGCAGACAATTATTTGAAGAAATCACAGCCAAAACCTTCACAAACTTAATAAAATACATGAGTGTACAAATTTAAAGACACTGAAGAAATGCAAGTTTAACTCAAGGATAGAATCTGAGACCCACACTAAAGTACATTATAATTCAACCGTCAAAAACTAAATTCAAAGAATCCTGAAAGCAGTGGGAGAGAAACGATTCCTCGCATTCAAGAGACCCTCAGTAGATTATCAGCTGAGCTCTTATATAAAGCATTGGAGGCCAGAAGACCGAGGGATGATGTGTTCAAAATGCTGTAAGAGGAAAAACCTGTCAACCATGAATTCTATACCTGGCGAAAGTGTCCTTCAAACACAAGGGAGAAATTAAGACATTCTCAGATAAACAAAAGCTAAGATAGTTCATGACCACAAAACCTTGCTTACAAGAAATGTTAAAGGGAGTGCTTCAGGTGGAAATGAAAGGATGCCATGTGGCAAATCAAAGTTATATGAAGAAATAAAGATGTCCAGTTATATGTAATTTTTTTTTAAAATCGTATTTACCTGATACCTCAACATCCCACAAACAAGTTGTGAGCACCCTGCCAAACCAGGTACAACACTGTGATAAAGCTAGTCCCAGCCACAATTCCTCTTCTTGTCCTCCTCTACTGTGACCTAGTGACACTGAAACATTCTAGTAAAACCCATCATGCTTTTTCTTTGTGTCCTCCATCCTGACTCCCGGTAAAGGCAATGGCTTCCCATCTCTTGTCTCTCTTGCTTCCCCTTCTGCTTGGTTGAGCCTTCTCCCTGGGGGTTCCTCCCATATGGCTTCCTGTGTGGCATGCCCTACCCCGCTATGCCTCTCCAGATGAAATTTTCATAACCATGTTAGAGTGATCCTTTAAGACATAACCTGCAGGACTTACTCTACCATTTTCATCAGTAGTGGCAATGAAGAGGGGATTATTCTAAACCAGGGTAGAAAGTTCCTAGGAGATGCACTTTGACTGTTCATGGCTTACTGATTTGCTACTTATTGGCTCCACGAATTTGAGAAGGCTTTTTACCCTGATGGCTTTCCTGTGCTGTGCTATGCACAGTTATGTGTTGCCTTCTGGAGTGCTGCCAAAGCTCTCTACCCTAAAGTGTGTATCCTATTCCAATATGAATAATGACAGCCGCATTTCTTCAGAGCACAGGATGATATAGCAACTTCTTCAAAGAAGACTCGTATGATACTTACAATAATGTCACATAATCCAGAATCTCTAAGTTGTTCTGAGGTACCAGTGGCAATGTATTCTTCATTTACAAATTTTACTTACAAATTAAAATCACAGGCACTCCTTTTAGTGCTTTCAAACAAACAAAAATACCTCTTCTCTCTAGAGACTTCGGCAATGATTTTCATTCCTCTTGGAATCTCTAGACCACTCCTCATGGTCATAAACTTCCCCAGGGCTTCTAACGCAAAATGAAAAATAAAACAAAACAAAAAAAGCCCCTCTCTGCCTTGTTCTTTACTTCATTCTAACAAAAAATGACTAGAATCTACTGGCTTGTGTTCCAGATCTAGGGGGAATACTTTCTGTTGCAAGCATTAACCACTGGTTGTCCCACAGGCCAGTCCCTGCTCATCTGAAATGGGTCTCATTGGAACTTAAACTTCTACTGAAACACAAAATTTAAATTTCTGTCAGGTACAGCTGCGCACCTTTCTGTTGACAGTGGCCTTATTACTACTGGATTTGTTGATGCAACAATCCTCAACCAAATACTGGCTAACTGAATTGAACAGCATGTTAGAAGGATAATAAACCATGAGCAAGTGGTATTTATTCCTGAAATACAAGTATGTTTCAATATATGAGTGACAAACAAACAGTATGGTATGCCATATTTATAGAACAAATAGAAAAAACATCTATTTTGATCCTGATAAAATTTTGATCTGTTTTGATCAAAACATCTATTTTGATCATGATAAAAACATGATCATCTATTTTGATGCAGAAAAGCATCTGATAAATTTGTACATCTATTTATGATGAAAACAATCAATAAAAGGGATATATGAATACTTTCACAAGATGATTAACATTCACATACTCATACTTTATTTTTATTGTACTGATCATCGCCAAAAATTAATTTTTTCATTCACTTATTTACTATGTGTGTTGATTACTGTCTTTCTCCCCAGTGGATGCAAGCAGCAAAAGGGCAATTACTTTTTCTTTTTTATTCTACCAAAGTACCCCATGTTTCTATATCAGATCCTGGCACACAGTAGGTATCCAATAGGTATGTGTATAATGTTTGAATTGCTCAGTGGGACATTTCCCTAGAAGACTGAAATCTTCTATTTTAGGTGGTTTTCTTCTGTGGAATTTGACAGAAAATGAGTTTCTCATGTAGAGGACTTAGTGAAAACAAAACAAAACAAACAAAAAAACCAATCAGTTTGCAAACACATAGAAAGTAGAAGAGCCTAGAGAAGAAAACCACAATCCTCCTTCACACCACATCGCCCACTCCACTCCCAAGAGCAGCAGCTGCAGAAATCGCACAGAATAGAATCAGGGCCGGAAGTGTTTGAGTAATGGTGAAACCTGTGACCTCTAGAGTCAGAGTGCCTGAGTTCAAATCATAACTCTACCAGTTACCAATGAGTGAGCTTGGAGCACTTTGTGCTTCTGTTTTCTTATGTGAGGGAATGTGACAAGAATATCTACTTTGTATATAATGATCATATGAAGTAAAAGATGTAAAGCATTTCCAACAGTGTCTGTCATATGGTGAATGTTCAAAAATTGTAAAGTTATTGCCTGGTAGATTTCCTAAGGCTTGGAGGCTTCAGTGGACATTAGATGACAAGGATAAGGATAAGGATATGGATACGGATATAAATATAACTATAGTTATAGGTAATATAGGCAGATCTGTGTCATTTGTGTCCTCACATTTTTTTCCTCATCTCTACCATTCATGGAAGAGGAAATTTCAGAATAGAAATGCACAGAAATTCAGTTTTGAGGGAAAATGCATTTTACCAAGGGAGAAGTTTGCTTACCTGTTGCTTATATTAACAGATTGGGGGACTTTGAGTGGTAAGATTAGAGAATTAGGAAGAAGGCAGAATGGCTGGGCAATAGAGAAAACCATACATCTCTTTAATGTGCATTTCATGTAGACTGAAAAAATGAGTTGAAGGTTATAGTAAAGAAAGTATTTTTAAAATCCTGTGTGTGTTTCAGCATGGTCACATGAGATTTATCTCAGGAATGCAAGGATGGTACAACACTCATAAATCTCCAAATGTGATATGCTACGTCAAGGCAATCTTGAGCAAAAAGAACAAAGATGGGGCCAGGCATGGTGGCTCATGCCTGTAATCCCAGCACTTTGGGAGGCTGAGGCGAGCAGATCACAAGGTTAGGCGATCGAGACTGGCCAACATGGTGAAACCCTGTCTCTACTAAAAACACAAAAAATTAGCCAGACGTGGTGGTGTACACCTGTAGTCCCAGCTACTTAGGTGGCTGAGGCAGGGGAATCGCTTGAACCTGGGAGGTGGAGATTGCAGTGAGCCGAGATTGCACCACCATACTCCAGCCTGGTGACAGAGCGAGACTCCGTCTCAAAAAAAAAAAAAGAACAAAGATGGAGGCACCACACTGCCTAATTTCAACATTGACTACAGTTTCAAAGTAATCAAAAAGGCATGGCACTGGCATAAAAAGAGACATTTAGACCAATAGATCAGAACAGAGAACCCAGCAATAAACTCACACATTCACACTCAATTGACTATTGACAAAAGTGTGAAGAAAACACAATGGTGAAAGATCTGTCTCTTCAAAAAGTGGTGTTGGGAAAACTGGATATCCATGTGTAGGGGAATGAAATTAGACCCTCTTCTCATGCTGCATACAAAAACAACTCAAAATGGATTAAAGACTTAAATGTAAGATCTGAAACTGTATAAGAACTACAAGAAAAGTTTCATGACATTGGTCTTGGCAATACATTTTTGGATTTGAGCCCCAAAGCACAGGCAACAAAAGCAACAACAACAACAAAAAAATGGCATTAATAACAAACTAAAAAAGCTTCTACACAGCCAAGGAAACAATCAACAGAGTGAAGAGACAACCTACAGAATGGAAGAAGACATTTGCAAAGCGTACATCTAATAAGGAGTCCGTATACAAAATATATAAGGAAGTCAAACGACTCAACCATAAGAAAACAACCCTATTAAAATATGGGCCAAAGATCCAAATAGACATTTCTCAAAAGAAGATATTAAGATGGCAAGTCAGCATATTAAAAATATCCAGTCTTACTATTCATGAGATAAATGCAAATTAAAACCGCAGTGAGCTATCATCTCACACGTGTAAGAATGGCTATTATCAAAAAGAGGAAATTTAACTAGTTTTGGAGAAGATGTGGAGAAAAGGGAACGCTTGCAGACAGTTGGTGGGAATGTAAATTAGTAGAGCCATTAGTGAAAACAGTATGCAGGTTCCTCAAGAAATTAAAAATGTAACTCTTATCTGATCTGGCAATCTCACTACTGGCGTATATCCAAAGGAAATGACATCAGCATGTCACAGAGATATCTGCACTTCCATGTCCATTGCCGCATTATTTACAATAGCCAAGATATGGAATCAACCTAGGTGTCTATCAGCAGGTAAATGGAGAAAGAAAATGTAGCATATATGCACAATGAAATTCTAATCAGCCTTACAAAAAGGGAAATCTTGTCATTTGCAACAATGTGGATGAGCCTGGAGGACATTCTGCTAAGTGAAATAAGCCAGGCACAGAAAGACAAACACTGTATGATTTCACTTATATGTAGAATCTAAAAAGTTGAACTCATAGAAGTAGAAAGTAGAATGGTATTTATCCAGGGTTAGAGAGGGGGTGAAGTTGGGGAGATATTAGTCAAAGGATACAAAATTTCAATTTAGATAAGAGAAATAAGTTCAAGATATCTATTGTACAATGTGGTGTTTATACCTAATAATATGAGTTGTATTCTTGAAAACTGCTGCGATAGCAGAGTTTACGAGTTCTCACAATAAAAAATGATAAATGTATAAGGTAATGCATATGTTTATTAGTTCAAATTAGTCATTCCACAATGAATGCATATTTCATAATATGTTGTACGTAAGTATATATACTTTTGTCAAATAAAAATAAAATAAAATATTTATTTTGTTAAAAATTTCACTGAAAATAGAAAATAAATAAAAAGTTGGAGAAACAATGATTAAAAATGAAATCTCATATGTGCATGTACATGTACATGCATATGCACATGTGCATATATATATGTGTATATGTAATGTGTACACAAATACATATAAAAGTTTGGCCTATCATGTTAGTACGTAAGGTTGTTTTGTGCATTAATTACAATTATTACAAATTTAAAAATCTCAGTAAAATATTTGGCACATAGAAATCATCCAACATATTTTTAACAACATTTTGGAAATACATACATATGCTAGCGTTTTACCTCTGGTTGTTTCTGACTGGCGTGATGGGTGACTATTAATCTAACGTTTGCTTCCCTGCATTTTCTAGTATTTCTGCATATAGCATAACATGGCTAAAAGGGTGATCAACTCTGGAGCTGGTCAACCTGGACTTGATCCCAACTGCTCCATGGACTGAGGTAGGGGACAATGAACAAGTTTCTCCCTCTGCCTCACTCCCCATTTGCAAATAGGGCACAAGAGTTGTAGCTTTCACACAGGGATGTTGTGAGGATTAGTTGACTTCATACAAGCAAAATGATAAGTGTGTCTACCTTACAGGAAGAGAGCAATTGCTGAACTATTACTGCTGTCATTTGGGTACAGTGTATGTGTAAGAAAAATAATTTGAACAGTGAGACCCTTGCCCTCTAAGACCTGTGAGGTGACATCACAGGAAGGCCCAGTGGGCAACTGAGAGGCTATTGTGCCCAGCCCTGTGACCAGCGGTCAGCTGCATGGTCTGAAAAGGGGTGAGGACAGGCAGCCTGTCTGGGAGCAGTGAACAGGGCTCTCCCAAGTGGCACCAGGAAAGACCTCCCAATCCTGTCTGCCTGGGGGAAGGGAAAATAAATTCTCCAGAGGAAAATCAAGATGACTAAGGGAGTTTGTGGTGCCTGTTATGGGCTGAATGTGCCCCCAAAGCAAATGGGTTGAAGCCCCAGTTCCCAGCGCCTTAGAATGTGACCATATTTGGAGACAAGGTCTTTAACCCATTTATGCCTGAGGTTGCAATTTTTTAAATTTGAAAAATCAGAACTTAGTGATGCCCTTGAGCAGTAGGATATAAATAACTCCTGCAAGCTTAGTGATCCAATAATGAAGCACTAGGCATAAATGGGTGAAGCAATTTAGTTAAATGAGGTCATTGGTGGGGAGCCTTAATCCAATATGGCTGATGTTCTCATAAGAGAAAATGAGAACACAGACACACACAGAGGAAGCCCATGTGTTAAGACACATGGAGGAGATAGCTTTCTACAAGCCAAGGAGAAAGACCTCAGTAGAAACTAACCCTGCTGGCACCTTGATTTTGCAATTCAGCCTCCAGAACTGAAAGAAAGAAAGCAAATGTCTATTGTTTTAGTCACTGAGTCTGTGGTGCTTCGTTATGGAAGCCCTAGGAAAGGAATATAGGGCGCTGTAAGCATGAAATGTGGAACTTCTTAAAGAGGAGGAGGGCACAGGAAAATGGGTGGGAGGACTCAAGACAGGTAAGGATTTAATAATGATTCTTCTGTGTTCATCAAATAAAATATTATAAAAATGTAAGTAATTGTGATGGTGGCAGAAGCATCGCAAGGTTTGATGCCTCTGGTAGCCAACTGCAGATCCACAGAGAAAGTGCTCAGCTCCCTGATCTTCTGCTTTTGGACAATGTCCAGTCCTTGACTTTCCTTGGCAGTGCTTGTGCTGATCTGAAATCGCTGCAAGTCCAGGGGCAAGGCTAGGTCCAGGAGGCAGGGAGAAAGGGTTCTAGCCCAATGCAATGCTCACCTGTAAATCCCAGCAGTAGAGTCAGAAGCAGGAAAGGACCAGGAGGATGGGACCAGGAGGCTGGGACAGGCATTCTGGAGACCTCAGAAGCCTGCTCTGTTCAAACGCCTGTTCTGGGGAGATCTCAGGCCCTGCTCTGAAGAGAGAAGACAAGCCCCGCCTCCCTCAATTCAAGAGGAAGTGGCTGTGATGGAGTGCAACAGTAACCTGCTTCTAGATTGTGACATACAAATCAGGCACAGCAGGCAGCTACAAAGCAAGGAGTTACTTGTGCTCCATTTTCAGGAGAATCAGACAGGGTTAGCAGAAAGAATGCTTCCTGCCTGCCTGGGGCCTGTGCTCCCTCCTCATGACCCCAACCCCAGTTTCAGGTCTTCTTGGTGATTTGCCATTTGGGGCTTTTAAGCCAAGAAAGACCTGTTGTTAGGAACTGTTTTCTAAAGTCTTTATTTCAAGACCCTAGGATGTGGTTGGCTTGTGGTCTCGTTCTGCACCAGCCTCAACCAAATGCCACTCAGCTGGAGGTAGGAGAAGGGTTCACAGGACCTGCTCAACACTGGAGAGGAACCAGATCTTCTCCTGCAATGATTTTCTATTCCAACCTTTTATTCCTATAATTGGCAAAACTTAGCCCAAATTCAGTCTCTTGAGGACCTTAGCACTTTCATTTGCCTGCACCCAGCAGAAGGAATTATTTCTTGACTCCTTCCAGGAGAGAAACTGGGTTTGGAGTAATAATCAACTGATTTGTGGAGGGAGGTGGGGATTGTGGGTTCTGGAAAGGGGATAGGGTTATGATGAGGGAAGATTATGGTGGGCAGGTTCCTGGGGCTGTCACATCAATTTCAATACCCTTTCTTCTACTTACAGAGCACCTATTTCATTTGCCACTGAGTTCAGATAGGAAATGAGGAAAGAGGAAAAATCCATGCTCCCACCAAGAGTGTGTGCCAAGGAATTGGGGAAGTCGCTGGGCCCTTCTATGCTCAGTTTCAATCTCCTAAACTGGGAATAGTAAGTCTTTTTTTGCAGTGTTTTAGTGACGATTAAAGAGATAATGACTATATCATGCCTGAAACCCAGCAGGTCATTATTGATACTCACGGTGCCAGGTGAAGAGCAGGCACTCAAATGTTGTTTTTGAATGGATCCCTACTGCATGCTGAGTGCCCACCAGTGGCCTTCTCCCAGCAACTCAGGCCTCCTGAGACCCAGCTTATATGGTATATTTGGACTACCCCTGCCACCTTGAAATCAATTTCTCCCTCTGGATTCTCTAAATCCTGCTCCTTGTTCATCCATAGATTAATTGCTCCTCTTACAATTTCCAGCTGTATGATTTTCAAAAAGACACTACTTCTCTGAGCCTTAGTTTGATTATACGTAAATAAAGGTTATAATATGCACCTTGTAGAGCTATGGTAGGAATAATACAAGCCATACTGAATGCTTGAATTATAATTAATTATAAGCAAAAAAAGTGGCTATAATTATTTTCTGTGTACAGTAAGAGTCCACTGGTTCTCTGCCACGGTTGTGCTTTAGAAAAGCCACCTTGTTAAAATAAATGATTTCTCTTCCAGCATCTATGACTAAGAAAGACCTGTCCAGAATCCTTATTTCACATGTGGGTTTTAGGTCCTTAATCTGTCATGAATAATTGTCAAATCAAATTGTAAATGTTATCATGTTTTAATTGAAAGTTCTGTTTTAATGTGGCAGATGTATACAGGGTGAAATCTTCCCCTCTTTCTCCACATCCACAGTAATGAAAACACAAAATGAAAAGAATATATGAATCAATGTCTAATTACACTTGAATACAAGCAATTGGCCTCTATGTGACATGAAGGAATTACGACAGCTATCATTTATTGAGAGTGTCCTGTGCTCCAGATATGGTGCCAAGCATTTTTCCATTGGTAATGTCATTAAATCATTGCTCTGACCCCATGAGGTAAGCTCAACCATTAACCTCCTTTCACAGGTGAGAAAACCCGAGGCACATGGAGAGTAATGAATTTGCTCAAGATCACCCAGCTTTTAGAACTGGAACATAGGCTGCCACATTCCACAGCCTTCACTTCTAATGGTTGTACTATGATACCTCTCATAGGAAGGGAGAGGCATCCCTCAGGAAGAAAGCAGAGAAGAAGCCATAGTCTCAATTAGGAGCAGCCCTTGCAGTGAGGCTGGGGCAGGTGCAATGCTCCACGAGGCCCTGACAATCCATGATCACGTGAGAAATTATTCCTGGGAAGACGGCAGTGCAAGCAAGAATCCTCAAAGATTTGAGGAACAGCACTGCAGCTAACAAATTCAAGAAAAACAATAACTCAAAAACAAACAGCAATCAAAAGAACTTCACACCTGAGCAAATATGAAAAAATAAAATGTGTAAAGTTCTTTAAAATTAGTATACTTAATGATCTTACAAGGAAAAGAAGAGGGAAGTAAATTCATAAACCAACATCAGGCATGTGTTAATATGAAACAGAAATAGGCGGGCATGAAGTAACAACAATCCTCTTGAAAAAATACCAAAACACAGACTTCGGAAATGAAAACATAATCAGTGCTGACATTTTAAAAAAAAACTTAATAGGTTGACTAGCTGACTATACATAAATAAGTGTAATAGTAAGTTAGTAAACTGGGTGATTATGTAGGGGAAATCTCCTGTGATACAGCACAGAGACAACCAAACAAAGTAACGTGGATAGGTAAAAATATACCACAATACTGTGGTATATCTTTTCCTATTGCTCTACTTTTACCTAGCCATATTACTACATTACCTTCAGAGGTGTGAGTCATAAAGTATTATGCCTCCAAAAATAAGAATTGGGAATATATGACTCAAAAATACATAGAATAGTGTCAGGAAGATGGCAGAATCTATGCTTAGAGCAGCAAATGCCTTCTTGTGAACTTCAATCCTTCAGTAAAGATCAACTAAGTAAATAGATGCTTACAATTTTTGTGGAAATCATGTGGAGAATTGAGTTTTCAATTTAGGTTGACTTGGGGAAGCATGGATAAAATCTGAATGTTTGAGAGGACCAGGAGCCTGGGAGTCCATGAGCTAAAATTCTTCTTTGTCTGCCATGTTTCACCCCAACTCGTCACAGCAGGTGCAGATAACCAGGGACGACTTTGGGACACATGAGAAACTGGGAGCTGGATGCTCCAGAAGACTAAAGATGGAAGACTGTGGGCTTAGGAATCAAAACTTCCTAGTCTGAAATCCAGCTCTAACAGGTCCCAGCTGTGTGATCTTGGGGTCACTATTAACCTCCCTGTTTCCTGAGTTTCCCCAAGTGTACAATGGAGAGAATAGTCATACCATCTTCATAAGTTTGTGATGGGAATTAAATGAACCAATATATGCAAATTACTTAATACTATCTGACCGTGTCCCCTAAAAGTTATATATTCAGTATTACCTTTATCATTATAGATAGTGGTTAGATATTATTGTTATTAGGTAGTGTTTTGGTTATAGCAACAATTTTAAAAAACAGATCCTCTGCCCTCAAGCACTTATGATGCAGTTTGACAACCTTGGCCAGTGGCTGGTGGAGGTGGAGTACCACGACAACGATCTGAGGTCATGTGCCCAGCCCTAGAATCATGGAGTCATTACTAGCACCAGGGGCATGGTACAGGCATGATGTCTGGGGGAATCAATATGACCCCAATAAGGGTTTACACAAATGCTCATGGAAAAGCTGTTCCAAATCTTGTCTCTTGCTGGGATGGGAGAGAAGACTCCCAAATGGAAATCAACAGGAGCAGGTGAGATGGGCTGAGAGGGTGAGGAGGCATCATGTAGAAATACACCCGTGTAGAGCAGGCTGCACTCACCTGTGAGTCCTGGCAGCAGAGGAAGTGGCAGGGGTTGTCCAGATGGGCTGGGAGACAGGGATGGGCATGGCCTGCCCTGTCAGACTGTGTCTCATGGAGAGAACCCAGACTCTGCTCTGCAGGAAAGGAGGGCATCTGCTCACCTGCTATGTTGTCTGAGGAGTGAGGTAGCTGTAGGGAGAAAGGACCATGAGACTGGGACCATCCTCCATTGTGAAAGAGGAAGCGGACACAGTTGCCACCTCTGGGAAGTTGTCAATGTCTGTGCTTGGGGTTCCCAGGCCTGGGGAGCATTAGCTAGTACTGGAGAGAGGTCAACTGCTCCAGAACCTGCTGTTTCAGAGGCACTCATCTCATGCCAGGGGTCCCATGACCCTTCCTCATTGACAGCCCAGACTGAGAGGGCTCTGCAGCTAAGGACTGAGCTTGCAGCTTCAGAGACCATAATTCCAGGTGTGGCACATTTGAGGGCTTGTGGTTGTAGCAAACTTCTGGGATGAAACCAAATCCCCTGGACAACCCCTGCAAAAGTAACTTAAGACAACACCAAGGAACAAGCTGAGTAAATAAAAAACGACAATTCTTCTTTGATCTGTCAGAAAAAATGAGGTCACAGGGCAAACCACTGTTCCCAGAACTGGGGAGCTGGGCAGGGTGATATAGAGAATCACAACTTCCTAAAGCCAAAACCTCTGTGGGAACCAGTACCGGGGAGGAAAAGCTGCACTGTAATTGAAGAATTTCTTGAGGCTCAGTGTGGGCCAGTGTTAGAAACAGGCTCCAGGAGGACCCAATAACGGAGGTCTCCCACACTTTTGTGAGTTTTACCTCTGGGAACTTGATTAGCTCCTCAGAGTGAATATGGGAGAAATACTCACTTGTGCTTCCAGGACACAGAGAGGAAAAGTAATCATTTAAAAATATACCAGAGTGTCCTGTTGTTCTTTCGCTTGTTCCGTATAGTAAATATACAAGACAAAGGCAACACTGTTCCAATTACTGTTGATACATTTTTACAAAGAAATAAAACAATTTGACACTCAATGTTTCTAATGCTTTGAATTACAGTGTACTAAATATTTGTTTGAACTTCCTGCTACATTTCTAACTGACAATATGACAGTTTCTAACATTTTGACAAAAATTATGAGGATCACAGAACAACCATTATTTTTCCCATTGAATGCAGAGTTGTTTTCCAGGACTTCATGGTTTCCAGTTATCTTTACAATCCTGCACTGCCATGCAAAGTAAGAACGTGCAAAATAAGCACACGTGGTAATATAATACAGTGCTAAGTAGAAAAACTGATCAGGATAAGAGGAACTGAAATTCTAGGATAAGAGAGGAAAATGACTATTTTTCCTAACCGTGGTTTACAAAATGTGTCTTTAATAAAGTGAAATTTGAACAGAAACTTACTTGAAGGAAAGAAGAGAGTGAGCCATGCAGCTGTTTTGGGGAAGAAGCAGAGGAATGATACGATTTGACTTTTCCAAAAAAAATCATCGTGACTGAAAATTGCAATCCAGTAGAGACGATAGCAACAGTTTGGAAGAGATGATACTGATTGGGACCAGGAAGGAGTGATGGAGGGGAGAAGCACACAGGTTATAAACACAACTGAGGCTTGGGCTGGTTCAAGAGAGCCAATTGTCAAACTTTCAGGAATTTTGCAATCCGGTTGCTAAACTGTTGGAAGCTTGAATTGGCCATATTGGGAGTATTTACACTACCAAAATTGGCAAGTGCTATAAATCAGCCTTCTTTATCCTTTCGAAGAGTCAACTGTTATACATTTGTCATCTCACCAGTGGACATAAGCATTTTGAAGCAGAATTGAATATTGCGTGTAAATGAAAATGAAATCGAGGAGGACTCCAAAGCTTTTGGACTGTCACAGCATTCGTGCCATAAGCAACAGGGTTAGGAAAGTTGCAGATTGTCAGAAACAACTAGTGTTTCCATCCCAGAGAGAGGAGGGAGAACTGCTTTCTTTGTAGGTGGGAGGAGTAGGACACTGTCTTAGTCCATGTGTGTTGCTGTAAAGAAATACCTGAGGCTGGGTGATTTACAAAGAAAAGATATATTTGGCTTGTGGTTCTGCAGACTGTACAAGAGCATGGTGTCAGCATCTGCTTTTGATGAGGCCCTTGGACTGCTTCTACTCATGGTGGGAGACAAAGAGGAACTGGCATCACATGGTGAGAGAGGAAGGAAGAGAGAGAGAGAAGAGGGAGGTGCTAGGCTCTTTGTAACAATCAAATCTTGTGAATACTAATCGAGCAAGAACTCAATTATTACTGCAGACAGCACCAAATCATTCATGATGTATCTGCCCCCATGGCCCAAACACCTCCCATCAGGCCCTACCTCTAACATAGGGGATCAAATTTCAACATGGGATTTAGAGGAAACAAATATTCAAACTATCTTGGATGCTTAAACAAAGAGGAAAGAGAATTGTCTTTTTCCTTAAAACTGGGATGGGGGTTCATTTGTATTCAGGGGACATAGAGAACCTCAACAAGGCTGGGGAGATGGAGTAGGCGGGAATCCAGAAGACAGAGTAACTACTGAAAGGCTGGAGAGAGTCTGGTTTATGGCCTGTCTCAAAGTAATGGATGCGAGGAATCCTGGTGTGTTCAGATTTGGTGTGTTTCTCACATTCTAGGGGGATGCTGTGAGTCAATGCCCAGAGCCCCATTCTTTGGCCCCTTCTCAGTACCATGTGTGAAGACTCCACTCTAGGGCATCAAAGTGGCAGAAACTGAGGGTTCCACATGGCAGGGGAGGAAGGAAGGAGCTGTGGAAAACACGTCCATGTTTAATCATCTGCTCATCCTTCAAGAAATGTTTCTGGAGAGCCTGTTATGTTCCTGGTGCTGGTCTCCTCCTGAGATGTCTGTGGTGGTTGGACAGGCAGCTCTGAGATAGGATTGTGCCAGCTCAGCCCTCCTCCTAAGTCCTGGCGCCCCTTTCCGCATCTTTTCCGCTCAGGCACTCAGAGGATCAGAGCGGGAACAGCTTTCAGAGTTGCCTATCTGGGGCTTCTCAACATTACAGTGGGGATTCCTTAGAATGGAGTCCAGCATCAAATAATCTAGAGATGGCCTGTAAGGGACCACCCACAGAGTTGCCCCTCACTTAGCACCCTCTTCTCACCTCCCGCATAGGCCCCAAAGGCACGGAGGACACCTTTGAACAGCCTTGCTGTAACCCACTTCCTGCAGCACCCACACACTTCCTGGGGCTGGGAGCCTCTTAGAGGGTTTCCTGAGACTCCTGAGGGTGTGCAGGGAGCTCGGTTACCTTCTCTAAACTCCACTGAACCTGACGTTGCACGGCATGTGAGCTGGGCTCTCCAGCTGGCCTTGCCCTTATGGGGCAACCCTTGGCCAGCCGTTCTATCCTCACACTTATAGTCAGTCCTCTGCTTCAGTGGATGTTAGATGGCAGAGACATCAACCACCAGCAGCGCCCTGGGGTCCAGGAGGAGAGCTACAAGGAGTGGGGTAGTAGGAGCTGGCATGAGTCCTAGAAATCATGAGACAGGAGGAGCCATGAGAGGGGCCACCTGGGACGGACCTCCACTTACCCCATTCAAGGCTACCTGGACCCAACAAGGCTCCAAAACTTTTGAATCTGAGTCCTGTCCTGGATGCCCTGGATCCAACCCAAGGCAGAAGCTGGGGAAAGAGTCTCCTTCTTCCCAGTCACCCCATCTCCCGGTGTCAGGCTCTCCTACTGGAAGGAGAGGGCGGAGAGAGCTAGTACTCAGGGATTCATACAATGCAAGGAAGCCATGGACTTGTTTCTGAAAGGAGTGATGCCTCCTCAAGAAGAGCCTCAGGCACATCCTTCAGGAGGGATTCCAGAAGAAGGCATTGTGCTCCTAGGAGATGACAGTTCTAGGCAGATTATGGCCCCTGAAGGCCTTCCAGTGGGACAAGACACGAAGGTAGAAGACAGCACTATTGATGATCCTGACCCTGTGTTGGCCCAGGCTAATGTATGTGGGATATCTTGGTTTTTAATAAAGAAAGTTTAAAAAAGAAAAACAAAAGACAAAGTTCTAAAGTAGCAAAAGCCTCATAGAATAAGGAGGTAAAGAAAAAAATATTTTTGTACAACTATAAAATGTGTTTGTTTTAAGCTGAGTGTTGTTACTAACAAGTAAAAAAGTTAAAAATTAAAAACTCTATAACATAAAAATGTTACAGCAAGCTAAGGTTAATATATTATTGAACAAGGCAAAATATTTAAAAAATCAATTTAACATAGCCTAGACCAGGCATTGTGTCACATGTGTGTAGTCCCAGCTACTTAGGAGGTTGAGACAGGAGGATTACTTGAGCCCAGAAGTTCTGGACTGAGTGTGTACACTAAGTTCAGAATCAATGTGCTGACCTCCTACAAGAGAAGGGAGCGCCAGGTTGCCTACAGAGGAGTGAACCAGCCCAGGTCAAAAACGGAGCAGGTGAAAACTGTTGTACTGATCAGCGGTGGAGCCACACCTGTGAGTGGTCACTGCACTCCAGCCTGGGCAGCACAGTGAGACCCCAGCTCTTCAAGAAAATTAAAAATAAAAAATGTATATACTTTCAGTGTGGCCAAGGTGTATGGTGTTTATAAAGTCTACACAGGGTAATTTCCTAGGACGTCACATTCATCCACCACTAACTCATTGACTTACCCAGAGCAACCAGTTCTGCAAGCTCCATTTATGAGAAGTGCCCAATACATGTGCACCATTCTTAAAAATCTTTTAAAAAATTATTTAAAAAGTCTTTTATACCGTACATTTACTGCACTTTTTAATGTTTAGAAATATTTATTTACTTACTTTTTTTTTGACACAGAGACTTGCTCTGTTGCCCAGACTGGAGTGCAGTGGTGTGATCGTGGCTCACCACACCCTTTAACTCCTGAGCTCAAGTGATCCTCCCACTTCAGCCTCCCAAGTAACTGAAATTACAGGTGTGCATCACCACACCTAGTTAATTTTAATCTTTTTTTGTAGAGACAGGGTATCATCATGTTGCCCAGGCTGATCTCGAACTCTTGGGTTCAAGCGATCCATCTGCCTTGGCCTCTCAAAGTGCTGGGATTACAGGTGTGAGCCAAAATGTCTGGCTAGAAATGTTTAGACACACAAATACTACTGTGTTCTAATTGCCTACAGTATTCAGTACAGTAAAATGCTGTACTGGTTTGTGGCCTAGGAGCAAGAAGCCATACCATATGGCTGAGGTGTATAGTAGGCTATCCCTTCTAGGTTGGTGTAAGCACACTCTGTGATGGTCACACCAAAAGCAAATTAGCTTGTTGAAAGCTGTTGTGAGACCTTGGTTCTTGTCTTCTGAGTTTAAAAGAATTTAAGCAAGAGACACACAGCAAAGGAGATGCAGCATAGAGTAATTTATTGCAAAAGGAAAATAATATTTTGAAAGTTAGGTACAGAATAGACAGTACTTCCTGAGAGAGACAGAGGATTCAAGACTGGCTGTTCATAAGGATAAGACAGCAAAGACTGGCACTAGCGAGGCTCCCTTTATGGGAGTCTTCAATGATTATTCGTAAGGAGGTGGAAAGAAGTGTTGCAAGTAAGCATGTTCTGGGCAGTCCTCTGGGTGCACCTGAGCAGTAGCTGTACATGCTTGTTCATACATTGCATAGCTCATTAGCATCTTAAATCTCCACCCATGGATGTGTTTTTTACTATTATAATGAGAAAAGGGTCAGTTTGAGGACAGGTAAAATCAAAATGCACAGAGGGGAAGTCCCTACTATAGATAGCTTTGTTTTAATCAGCTCAGTTAGAATGCCAGTGCTGAGTCTTACTGTATTGACAGTTCTACCACCACTGTTGCTGCATCATGAGAACATGGTCACTTCTTTGACTACCTATCCTCCCTCAAGGTAATGACACATTTCTCAGGATGTATCCCCCTCGTTATGAAATGCATGAACATGTTAAGGAAATTGAATTGATAATTTTAACACTTCTGAAAATATTTCTTGAAGACCAGATATTTTCACAGGAATATTTCTTTCTTTCTTTCTCTTTTTTTTTTTTTTTTTTTTTTTTTTGAGACAGAGTCTTGCTCTGTCCCCCAGGCTGGAGTGTAGTGGCATGATCTCAGCTCACTGCAATCTCTGCCTCCTGGGTTCAAGCGATTCTCCTGCCTCAGCCTCCCAAGTAGCTGAGACTACAGGCACACGCCCACCATGCCCAGCTAATTTTTGTATTTTTAGTTTCACCATGTTGTCAGGCTGGTCTCGATCTCTTGACCTCATAACCCACCCGTCTCGGCCTCCCAAAGTGCTGGGATTATAGGCGTGAGTCACCGCACCCGGTCTTTCACAGGAATATTTTACCAAAAAATTAAAGAGGAATTAAAACCAACTGTAGCACACATACACACACACACAACACACACACACCAGGAATGAAGATTTGAGAAAATTGTAAAATATACCCAATTTAGATGATATCAGGAAATTTTTGTTAATTTTATTAGCTGTGATAACAATATTGATCTTGTAGAAAAACGTCCTCAATCATCAGATCACCCAGGATGGACTCCATTTGCAACTGCAGGTGCATGCATGACTGAATGAGCAGTGGACGTGACTATGCACCTTCCATGCATCTCTGATTATAGGGGAAATTGTTTGTCCTCCAATTCCTGTCTTCACTCTTCCAGCAGGCAGGGACATGGACAAATCAGTGACCCAGCATGGACCCAGCAGATGAGGCTAATGCCTTAGGGCACGCAGGAGGAATCTGAGCCTTTGAAAAGTCTTCTGGAGCAGAGACCCCTCCTGGTATTGTATGAGAGGGAAACAGGACATATTTTGATCAAAGAGAGGGGAATATCAGCCAACTTCAGGTTCTTGGGACAATGTCTAGCAGAAGGGAATATTTCTCTAATTAGCACAGATTTGCTGTATAGGCTGATACTGGCCCTGTCTTCAGCAACTCAGATTTACCTTGATTCGTTTAGACTAATCTCCTGGTCTAATGAGGAGACATCTTCAACAACGTCTCAACATCCTCCATTGCTCCTCAAGTTCTGAGTTTCCCTTCGGTAAAACTCCAAACTACTGGATGTTTGAAGCAGGAAAGGAGAGTATAGATGAACAGAAATTTGCAAGTAGTAAATGTGCAGAGGGATGTCGTGATTATTATTGGTCAAATATCAGCATCAGGACACAGAAGAGGCTCATGCTGTGACCAGTCATGGTCCACATGGGGCCTGGTCCAGTCTTAAATGCCTTTTCTGATTTTCACACAGCAGATGCTAGAGTCTGCTGGGATGAGGTCACAGATGTGATGGAAAAATTTAGGACAGAACAAAAATGAGGCAGAGAAAGAACAGCAGGAAGGCTGATCTGACAAGGAATGGAGAACATAAGTAACCGTCTGAGACAGAAGGCAAAACACAGGACTCCGTGAACAGATGATCTCCCTGTATCCCTCTTCCTCCTTTAATATATGTTTGTGTCAAAAGATCTACCAAGTTGTGCATCAAACTCTTAGTAATGGCGACTCTTGGAGTGTGAGATTTGGGGTAGACAACTGACTTTAAAAAGCTACTCTATATTTATACATTTTCTAGGTTTTTTTATAATAAGCATGACTATTACTGTTAACATTAAGGAAAGAGACAAAATTTTAAAACCAGGAGTAACCTCACCAAGAGTGGCCTCTGAGCTCTGCTCCTTCTGTTGGGCTGAGACCTCTAGGGCAAGGCTTTTTCTGCCCACCAGCTGCCCACCATGCTCCACCTGGTAGGTGAGCACATCATCCCTGTGGGCAGATACGTTCACCAGGAGCCAGCTTGTTCAGTTGTAGGTGCCATCCTTATTCTCAGTGAGGGTGGAGGCTGTTTCTATCTGGGACACGTTTCTGTTCTCCAACCAAGTCAACTGTAGGTTCTAGGGGTAGAAATTCTTCACCTGGCAGGTGAGGTTCACCTGGTTCCCTGCCTTTATGGGCTGTTGAGTAACATCCAAGAAGGGTGGAACTGAAACAGCACAGGGCAGAAGCTCTGACCCGGTGCCACAGATAGATCACAGGGAGCGCTCATAACTTAGCTCCCACCACCACAGTGCGGGCGTCACCAGGACAGTGCTAGGCAGACAGCACATGCTCAGACATCGAGGGTGCTCTTTGCATATGAGTGAAATTATTAAGCACAACACCCAGCACATAGTAGGTGCTCAAGGACTGGTAGCTCCTACTAGGCTAAGAATGAGTGAAACCTACAAGCACAACCCCTGGCATACAGTTGAAATGTCATAACTGCAGCAAAATCAATGAAATCACCAAGCACGTAGGGGCTTGGCTCATAGTAGGTACTCATTAATTGTAGTTGCTCTTGGCAAAATAAATGAAACTATCTAGCACAGAGCTTGGCACCTGGTGGGTAGACATCTAGCTGCTGCCATGAAAATGATAGTAAGTGACCAGTACATCTAGGTGCATGGAAGGTGAGCAGCACAGTTAGGAATTCGATTCCAGGAAATCTAAGCCCTGGAATAAAAGCCAGAGAGGAGGAGCAAGCTTGTCAGCCAGATATGGGGTGAGGCTAGGAGTGAGGATGCTCTACCTCTAATGGCCTGAGACAAGTTTTCAGTCCCACAAAGAGGGCCCCCCGTAAAGTGACATGGGCCACCTCACAGATGACCTGAAAGCAAAGGTCTCCAGAGGCCAGCACCACCCTGGCTGTGCTGCACATGCTATAGGACATACTTTCTCCTGCAGGGTCCATGTTGATCTGGAAGCTGGAGAGCTCATTCCTATTTTTGAACCATTTCGGGGTGATGTTTCAGGGGGAGAAGCTGTGGGACTCACAGGTGAAGCTCACTGTGTGCTCAGCTGTGGTCCTCACTGCAGTGCATGATACCATGGGGGCAAAGGGTTTGGCTACAAAAGGAGCATCGAAAACCAGGAGACATGACTGAGATGACCATCACTAATGATGAGCGTGTGACACGTTAACCTTCATGGACATTAGTTTTTAATCCTAATAATACACAGAGGGCGGTGTCCTCATTTTACAAACCAGGCTGGAAAGGCTCTGAGAGGTGAGGAAGTCCAGACTTGAGTTCAAAGTTCTCCTTTCTAAACAGGGTGACTTCCACCAATCTGGGTGCAGGAACAAAGTTACTGATTGGTCTCCCTCTGTGTATTGACTGGTCCTAGCCTGCCTCCCCTGGAGAGTTCACCAATCTCAGGCAGTGCCGAGACCAGCTGGGTTGGGGAGACCCTAACCCAGGGCACTAGAGGAATTAAAGACACACAGAAAATATAGAGGCGTGGAGTGGGAAATTGGGGTCTCACAGCCTTCAGAGCTGAGAGCCTTGAACAGAGATTTACCCACATATTTCTTGACAGCAAGCCAGTGATAAGCATTGTTTCTATAGATTATGGATTAACTAAAAAGTATTCCATATGGGAAATAAAGGGGTGGGCCGAAGTAAAGGGATGGGTCTGGCTAGTTATCTGCAGCAGGAGCATGTCCTTAAGGCATAGATCACTCATACTATTGTTTGTGGTTTAAGAATGACTTTAAGCTATTTTCCACCCTGGGTGGGCCAGGTGTTCCTTGCCCTCATTCCGGTAAACCCACAACCTTCCATTGTGGTCATCATGGTCATCACAAACATGTCACAGTGCTGCAGAGATTTTGTTTATGGCCAGTTTGGGGGCCAGTTTACGGCCAGATTTTGGGGGGCCTGTTCCCAACAAGAGAGGGCATTTACAGAAGCCAATACAGGGAACAATGGTGAACTGGTGCCACTGTGAGAGCTGGAACCAGGCTGCTCAGCCCAGGAGACGGGTGGCCTGACACACCCAGCTCCTCATCTGTAAAATAGGACAGCATTTCTGCTTCCCAGGATGCAGTGAGGATTAAATGTGGCACTGTTTGCTTTGGATCAAACACAGAGGATGCTTCATATAAGTGAACAAAGTTCTATCTTTAACCCAAATTTCATGAATACACAGAGATCTCTCTTAGGTATTTATTAATTTGTTCCATATAGTTCATTCTTTTCACAAATATTCCAGCAGGATCTGTGAAAGAAAATGAAGTAATTAAGGCAAAAGTTTTAATGTAGAGCCAAGAGTTTGTAAGAGCATTGCACCTACACCTGCTAAAGGTCAAGCCACTAGGATGTTGCTGTAGATCTGAATAACAACTGAAGTCAAGGTACGTGGGGTTTTGATCTCTCTCATCCTGGAGTACTTTAAGTAACCAATGAAAACAGGTTTGCAGTTTAGAATTTTTGCCCAGCCAATGAACTCTCTCTAAAACCAAGTTTTTGAAAATCCCCAATACAAAACCTTTCCTGCACTGCCGTATGAGACTATATTCAGCGCTTCTCTGACTCTGTGTACACAAAGTACAATTCTTTATTTCTCAAATAAATGCTATTTCTTTGGGCCTTTCTGCCAATATTTTTGTTGTTGTTAGCAGGCCTAATCTGTGCCAAGTACTGCCTTTCAAAAGACGGAGCGTTTTTGGAATCTGGGTCTTCAGTTGGGTCAGGTTTGGGTTGACAAACAAGATCACTGAGTACTGAGAAAGCCAAAGGTGGTGACTTTTTTCATCATTAGTTAATTACAAGAAACACAGACCCAGGCCATCTAAGCAGGCAGGAGCCCATCCTGCATCCTGAAAGCACACAGATTAGAGAATCAGAAAAATGAGGGCAGTTTCTTTCCATAGACAGGTCCTAAAGGGCATCTCCAAATTGCTAATTACTACCCTACCTCTTCTACAACAATCACCAGGAAGCATATATCACACATATTTGCCTTTGCACATATTAACCTGCTCCCTAACATGTGTCAAACATTTTGAGGGCCCAGGAAGGAGGGTGTCACTTGAACAAGAGAAGTTATCGAGACACCACCAGCATGGGGACCCTAGCGGGATGACAGGCTGTAATCAATTTCCAGTTATGGGAGCCCAATGCCGCTTGCTGCCTCTATACCTCTCTTTAATCTTTTTAATCCCCCTCCATCCATGTGAGGGACTCCTCATGTGAGCTCCTTTATAGGATGAGGCTCAGAGAGGAGGCCTGGCTGTCCAAGGGCCAAAACTGGATACAAACTCCACCCTGGTAAGATAAGAGAAGACAAATGAAAAGCACAGAGCGTGGCATGTAGTAGGTGCTTAACAAATGACCCCTGTGACTGTTATCAGGAGGTCTGGTCATTACTGCTTCTGAATCTACACATTTATCCTTTAGGCAGCAGAACAAAGAAACCCTGCTCCCTGTAGCTCATGACAAACCCAAATGACAAAAGGAGCAGAAACCAAGTGAAGATTCTCTCCCCTTTACTGAACAGTCCCCTCAGGAAACAAGTTTGGCAAATTGGCTTTCAAAACACAAACAGCATCACAGATGCCTCTCTCCAGAGGAACTATTTACAGAAGCTGGAAGCATTTTGGAAGGCACAGGGAACAGACTCCTCCATGACATCTTGGTGTGTGGGGGGCAGGGAGGATCCTGGGGCTGAGGAGTGAGTATTTGCTGGGATTCCAGTGCTTGTTTAAACACAAACATGTTGAAATTGTTCCCAACACTGAGGCTGGGACCTGAGCAGGGCTTAAACCAGGCTTCTCCTCCTCAGCCCCTAAGGCCTGCTCCGTGGGAGAGCCAGGCCACTGGGGCCTTCTGAGATGTCTCTGGCCCATGTTGTTCTGAAGCATCCACACCCAGAAAAACTGCTCTCAATGCTCAGCAAAATGGGGGACCACTTTTGCTAGGGGGCTGTATATTAGAATCTTCTGGAGTCATTAAGAACTTTGGATGCCCAGGCTAACGTCAGACTGATTAAACTGGCATTTTTTAAGGAGGGAGCCTTGGGCTGGATTAAATTTTTGTTTTTCAAATTTCCCAGATGATTCTAATGAGCAGCCAAGATCGAAAGCCACCAGACCCCATCCCAAACCCCATGTATCCTTGAGGCCTGGAGGAGCACTGACCCATCTGAGGTCTCATAGCTTCAGCATCACATAGTTCACATTTATGGAACATTTACTGCACTCCAGGTGCTGCTATGAGCATTGAACAGGATTTCACTCCTCCAGTCTCTGTCCCCAGTCTGTGAGGTCAGTGTCATCATCAACAGGTGCAGACACTGAGACTCACTGTGGTAGAGCACCTTGTCCCAGGTCACAGAGCCAGGAAGTACCAGAGCCCGGAGGAGGCCCAGGCAGTTGGGCTCCTGTCTGCCCCGCACTAACCACTGTTCTGCGGAAACTCAGTAATAACCTGAACACCACCACCATTCAGGACGCTGTGCACATCCTCTCCGATCTTCACAGAACCCAGAGGGGGTTTGGTGCATGATTATCAACATTGCACAGATGGGGAAACTGAGGACTCAAGGGAAGGCAAGAGTGGTCCAGGATAACAAGAAATAACAGCTTGATTTAGGGGTGCCTACAATGTGCTAGGTGATTTACAGAGAGAACCTCAAATCCTATCCCCTCTCCTAAAGGAGTCGTGATGATCACCATTTTACAGATGAGGAAACTGAGGCTGAGAGAAATGAAGGCGCTGCCTCCTTGTCCTCCATGTGTCCCAGTGGGCACCTCCTGTGTCCCACCAAGCACTCATGTCCATTAACAGAGCAAGTAAGTGCCCTGAATTCTTGAGTCCCAACACTGACCGCACACCCAATTGTCCCTTTGAGATTCTTGACTTCATGCAATTCTAGAGAGAAGCCTGCCTCCTGGATACCCAGGCCCAGATACCCTGTAGCCATAAAACACTGTGGGCTCCTGACAGCCCAAGGGGAGAATGGAAACTCTTGCTCACAGTGGCCCCACTCACCCACTACGGAATACCTCATCTCCTCATCTTTAGTCCTCAGCACCAAGAAGGGGTGGGCACATGCTCTGCCGGGCTGCAGGAGACCTGACTTTGCTCCACAGATGCTGCTCAGTGAAGGAAAAACAGCACAACATGGGGGAAGAGTCCTAAATGCTTCATGTGTGCTGAGACCTGTCCTTTAGGAACAGGCTTGACATAGAATGAGCCATCTGCAGAACCTTTCTAAAGAGAGTGTAAAGCTAGCCCCTCCTACCCCTACAGGACTTTTGTTTTGTTTTGTTTTGTGTTGAATGCTTTTTGCTGTAGAACAGAGCAATGCAAGAGTTTAGAATGAGGTTGGAGCATTTCTTCACACTTTAAAAAGCATAGCTGAGGGTTGCAGAGACAGAGGCTGTGAGTCAGACTGGTGGGGATCAGACCTTGGCTCCCTGACTTGCTCACCTCTCAGGTGTCCTCTCTGAGCTTTAGTGCCTCATCTTTAACCCATACCCTGTTTGCCCCAAGAATACTCTTGTCTCTAATCCTAATGTAACAGAAATGCATATAATGTTACATTAGAATTAGAGACAAGTTCTGTTCAGAAATAACTCCAAGAACAGTTTTTATATTTTATTTTCACATTGAATATCGGTCAGATTTACTTCAACCTCAAAGAGCATGTTTATGTAAAATTAAATGAGCTCTGGCAGGGAGCTGCACTTTGTTTTTCTTTCTAAATGGGTTAAAAGAAGCAACAAATGGCTCCTCTTTCCTAGCACTGGTTATAAGGAGACTCTGGCACAGCTGCTGCTCCCTGCTTCCCTCCCATCTCCCTCCTTTCTCATCCAGGGCATCAATTAGGCTGATAATATGACAAAGAGGAGTGAGCACTTTACTAGGAGGTAGCAGATTGGGGTCACACCTGAGCCACTTACTCGATGTGATTGCCTAGGGTGGGAACACATCAGCTGGGAACTTGTGTCTTTATCTGTAATAAGTGCAAAATTAGGATAAAGCTACCTTCTCCATCTGTGTTTAAGGGTTGTTAGGAGCCTTGATTACTAATCATCTAGAAAGGAAATTAGGCAGTATTCTTATACATGAAAACACACACACCCTCTGACCTAGCAATGCCACTTCCAGTGGGCATTTGTCACCTGAGTAGGATAACACATGTACAAGGTCACCCACTGCAGGATTGTTTTAATAGCTCAATATTGGGAGCAACTTACATATTTATCAACAGAATACTGTAAAGCAAATTTGATATTTTCATAAATTGGAGTATTCTGCAGCTGTTAAAGAGTGGAACAACTCTCTATGTCCTGACATGGAATATCAATAAGGAATGATAGGGCTTATGTTTGGAAGAGTTTTTCCAACCACCAATGGGCTTTAGTATCTGAATATGAGGTGCATTCTGAGCCTTTGGGAAACTGATGTAAAGGAGAAATGCCGGCTCTCTGGTCAGTGGTTCTGTTTGAGGAGCTTTTATTTAGCTCCTTGAACATAGTCCGTGTTGTTTCTCTTTGTCTAGTCTGAAATAGTTGTTGCCTGGGGGAAGCAGCCTCCTCTTGGACTGTAGATTAATTCCTGGCCTGGTCCAGCTCCTCTGAACCACTGGACAGGCCCCATAGGGAGCAGGGAGGTCGCAGTGCAGTGCAGAATGGACGTCTCTCCAGCTGCGACTGACATGAACTTCTCAGGCTGAATCACCTGCAACTCCTCCTTAGCTTTCACTTTCACAACAAAGCAGTCATTTATTCATCTTTACATGATCCTGTGTGTTTCCTCATGTGTATCAAAGACTTTCATTGATTGGGTGCACATCAGGAGCAGGGCTTGAGCTCAGCCCACTGCATATATTATCTCGTTTAACCTTCACAACAAGCCTGTAACATGAGACTGTATTAGAAGTGAGGACAATGAGGCACAGAGAGGTTCGATTTTATGATACAGCTTTGGGTTGAAGACCTGTATGGAGCTCCCGAGCCCTCCTTCAAAGTGTCGTGCTTTGCTAAATTTTTTTGCCTTCACTTTCTGGCCATATGGAGTGTTGCACTTTCTGAACCATTTCATTGACTGAGGCCATGTAACTGCTTTAGACCATTGAGTTGTAAGTAGAAATGATGGGATAATATGTGGACTGGGCATTCAAATGCAAGAACCTCTATGGATCACCTTCTCCCTTCCACAGAGACCCACAAGGCTCTAATGGGGTCTGCTCCATCAGCCTGGATTCCTGAGCGACAGTGACATGCAAAATCCCCAACACACAATGAAAATGCAGCTTAAAAAGAAATAACATTGTTTTAAGCCCCTGGGAATTTTTCACCCATAGCATAAGTTTCCTAATGCTGATGTGACTAACTACCAAAACTTGGTGTCTTACAACAAAAGAAATATATCATATTGTAGTTCTGGAGTTCAGAAGCCCAAAGTTGTGTGACTGCATTACAATCAAGAAGAAAAGAAGAAAAGTCAAGTATGTAAAGGTGAAGAATAAAATGATAGTGACCAGGGTGAAGTGCAGGGAGGTAATGGTGAGATACAGGTCAAAAGATACATAATTGAAGATAGATCAGATGAGGAAGTCCAGAGATTGAACATGCCATATATCAACGACTAGAGTTAATAATATTGTATTGAATTTAGTATTTTTGCTAAAAAGTATATTTCACGGGCTCTTGACACATACCCACATGCAGAGTAACTATGTGAGATGATGGATATGTTCATTTGCTTGACTATAATAATCATTACACTATGTATATGTATATGAAAGCATCATGTGGCATACCTTACATGTATACAATTTTTTTTTTTTTTTTTTTTTTTTTTTGAGACGGAGTCTCGCTCTGTCGCCCAGGCTGGAGAGTGCAGTGGCTGGATCTCAGCTCACTGCAAGCTCTGCCTCCTGGGTTTACGCCATTCTCCTGCCTCAGATATACACAATTTTTAAAAAGGTATCAGTACAGCTATATGTTTTCTGGAGTCTCTGTTCTTTGCCTTTACTAATTCTGGAGGCTAGTAACATTTCTTTTCTCATAGTTACATCTTCCCATCACTCCAGCCTCTGGCTTGCATCCTCACATGTGCTTCTCTAACTCCTAATCTCCTGCCTCTTCCTTCTTGTAAGGACTCATGTGATACATTGGGCCCACCCTGATACTAGACCAAGATGTTAAAACCACTGTCTTTAACATGTTCAAAGAGCTAAAGGAAACAATAGACAAACAACTAAAATAATTCAGGATTATGATACAGTAACAAAATAAGAACTCTAATAAAGAGAAATTATAAAAAGAAATCAAACGAGAACTTAATAGTTGAAAGTGTTACAAGTAAAAGTTTGTTAAAGGGGTTCTCCAACAAGTGAGCAGTTGGGAAAAAATCAGGAAACTGGAAGATGAAATCATTGAAATTATTGAGAGTGAGGTATAGATACAACAAAAATGAAAGACAATAGAATCTAAGGGAATGGTGGTACATTATCAAACTGATAAAAATACACATTACTAGAGTTCTAGCGGGGAAAAGAGGAAGAGAGAAAGGGACAGAAGATTATTGGAAGAAATCGTGAACAAAATCTTCCCAAACTTGATAAAATACATGAATCTACAAGCTTAAGATGCCAAGGAAACCCAAATTTAACTCAACAATAAAGTCTTAGAAACCCACGTTAGGCCGGGCGCGGTGGCTCACGCCTGTAATCCCAGCACTTTGGGAGGCCGAGACGGGCGGATCACGAGGTCAGGAGATCGAGACCATCCTGGCTAACACGGTGAAACCCCGTCTCTACTAAAAAATACAAAAAACTAGCCAGGCGAGGTGGCGGGTGCCTGTAGTCCCAGCTACTCGGGAGGCTGAGGTAGGAGAATGGAGTAAACTGGGAGGTGGAGCTTGCAGTGAACCGAGATCTGGCCACTGCACTCCAGCTTGGGCGACAGAGTGAGACTTCGTCTCAAAAAAAAAAAAAAAAAAAAAAAAAAAGAAACCCACGTTAAGACACATTATAATTCAACTGTCGACAATTAAAGTCAAAGAAAGAATTCTGAAAGCAGCAAAAGAGAAGTGATTCCTTTCACATGAGAGATCCTTATAAGATTATCAGCTGAGTTCTTATCAGAAGCATTGGAGGTCATAAGACAGAGGAATGATATGTTTAAAATGCTGAAAGAGGAAAACCCTATCAACCAAGAATTCTACACCTGGCAAACTGTCCTTCAAACACAAGAGAGAAACTAAGATATTCTCAGATAAATCCTCAGCCATGGATCCTTAAGTGAATAGCATGATGTCTCCAGGCCCAAACTTCCCTGATCTGTAGAAGGGGTGGCATCAGGTCATGAAAATGAGCACCCACCACCACACCCAATTGGTGTGGTGAGAGTTTATGACCGCTAAACCTTACTTACAAGAAATGCTAAAAAGAGTGCTTTGGGTGGAAATGAAAGGATGCTACAGGGCATTCAAAGTGGTATGAAGAAACAAAGATGTCTAGTTAGGTGTACATTTAAAAAATTCATATTTTCCTGATGCCTCAACATCCCTGAAACAAGCTGTGAGCATCCTACCAAATGACCAGGTACAGCAGTGTGATAAAGCTGGTCCTTGCCACAATTCCCCTTTTTGTCCTCCTCTACTGTGACCTAGTAAAGTAGTGACATTAAAACATACCAGTAAATCCCATCATGGTTTTTGTTTGTGTCCTCCACCCTAACTCCCAGTAAGACACTTGCCTGGGGTTCCAATCTCTCTTGCTTCCCCATCTGCTTGGTTGAGCCTGCTTCCTGGAAGCTCCTTGCATATGGCTTCCTACCTGGCATGCCGTACCCTACTCTCTGGGAACTGTGAGTAGAATAAATTGTTCATCTTCATATGCCTCTCCAGATGAAATTCTCACAGCCGTGTTAGAGTGTTCTTTATAGACCCAATCAGCAGGACTTACTCTACCATTTCCAACACTAATGACAATGAGAATGGGATCATTCTAAACTAGGGTGGAAAGTTCCTAAGAGATAAACTTTGAATGCTCATGGATTGCTAATTTGCTACTCTGATGGGCTCTACCACTTGGAAGAGCTATTACCCTGATGGCTTTCTTGTACTCTGCTTTCTCCAGCTTTGTGTTGCCTTTTGGGAATGCTACCAAGACTCTCCATCCTAAAGTGGGGATCATGTCTCAATATCAATAATGGAATCCACCTTTCTTCAGGAGCGCAGAGATGACATTACATTGATAACAACATTTTTAAAGCAGATTCATTTGACACACTTATTAATGTCATATAATCCAACACCTTTAAGCTTCTGTTAAATGCTAGTGGCAACATATTATTTTACACATAGTCAAAAACAATACTCTTGTTGGTGCCTTCAAACGAATAGACAAACAAACAAAAATACCTACTCTATATAAATTTCATCAACTTCTTTCATGTCTGTTGGAGTCTCTTCACCACTCATGATAGCCATCAATTTCTCCAGGGCTTTTGATACAAAAATAATGCCCCTCTTGGCCTCATGCTATACTCTATTAAAACAATGAACGTCTGGTTACCTACTGGGATCTCCTGGTCTGGAGTACAGATTTATGAGGCATACTTTCCTGTTGCAATCATTAACCATAAATTGTCCCACATCCAGGCTTTGCTCATCTGATATGAAACCCATTGGAACCTAAACTTCCACTAGAACACAAAATTAAATCACTGCCAGGTGCAGCTGCACACCATTCTGTTGTCAGTTGGCATTATTGCTACTAGGTTTGTTAATGCAACAATACTCAACCAAATACTAGCAAAGTGAATTGAATAGCATAGTAGAAGGATGACACACAATGATCAGATAGTAGTTATTCCTGAAATCCAAGGATATTTCAGTAAACAAATGACAACAATGTATTATGCCATATTTATGGAATAAAGGGGAAAACACATGATTATCTCATTTGATGCAGAAAAGCATTTGACAGATGTGGCTATCTTCCTATGACAAAAATAATCAATAAAAGGAATGTATGAAAACATTCAAAATTATAAAAATTATATATTCATACTTTCTTGTTTTTTGCACCATCTAATTTACTATTCACTGTCTGATTTACTATTTTATTTACCTATTTATCATGGGTATTGGTTACTGTCATTCTCCAGTGGATATAAGGAACAAAAGGGAAACTACTATTTCTATTTTATTCACCAGTGCACCCCACATTTCTATGTCAGGTCCTGGAACACAGTAGATATCCAATAAATATGTGTATAATGTGTGAATTGTTCAGTGGGATACTGTCTTAGGAGACTGAAATCTTTTATTTTAAATGGATTGTTTCCGTTGAATTTGGAGAAAATAAATTTCCCATGTAGATGAGTTGGTGAAGAAAAAATCAGTTTGCAATCACACAGAAAACAGAAGAGCCCAGGAGAAGAAAACTACACATCCTCTTCCTCATACCACACCCCTGCACACACTCACACTAGCAGCAGCTACAGAAATTTCATGGAATAGAATTAGGGCTAGAAGTATTTGGGAAGAGTAATGGTGAAACCTGTGATCTCTAGATGAAGAGTACCTGAGCTCAAATCATAGCTCTGCCAGTTACCAATGAGTGACCTTGGAATGCTTTGTGCTTCTCTTTCCTTATCTATGTGTATGTGTGGTGAGGGGCAGGGGGTGACAAGAATCTCTACCTTTGATATAATGATCATCGAAGGTAAGAGCTGTAAGACGTTTCCAACAGTGTCTGCCACATGGAGGGTGTTCAAAAATTATAAAGTTGGCCAGGCATGGTGGCTCAAGCCTGTAATCCCAGTACTTTGGAAGTCTGAGGTGGGCAGATACCTGAGGTCAGGAGTTTCAGACCAGCTTGGCCAACAGGGCAAAATCTCATCTCTACTAAAAATAAAAATTAAAAAAATAGTTGAGGGTGGTGCCATATCTCTGTGGTCCCAGCTATTCAGGATGTGGAAACGTGGGAATTACTTGAACTCAGGAGGCAGAGGTTGCATTGAGCTGAGATCGCAACACTGCACTCCAGCCTGGGAGACAGAGTGAGACCTTGACTCAGAAAGAAAAAAAAAGGAAAGTAAAGTTTTTACTCAGTAGATTTCCTGAAGCTTGGAAGCTTCAGGAAACTATAGATATAGTTACTATATAGACATAGATGCTATAGGCAGAAGTTTCTGTAACTTTATCCACTTCTTTCTTCCTCACCTCTACCCTTCATGAAAGTGGGAACACTAATGCAGCAATGCACAGAAGTTCTATTTTGAGGGACTATGCATTTTACCAAGACAGAAGTTTGCTTGTCTGTTGCTTACATTAACAGATTGGGGGACTTTGAGGGGTAAGATCAGAGAAGTAAAAAAGAAGAGAGAGTGTGGGCAACAGGGAAAACCAAACATCTTTTTAATGTGCATTTCATATAGACTAAAAAATGGTTAGAGGGAATAATAAGAAAAGTATTTAAAAAATCCCGTGTGTGTTTCGCATAGTCAAGTGAGATTTATCCCAGGAATGCAAGGATGGTTCGACATTCAGCAATCTCTCAATGTGATACACTACATCAACAGAATGAGGGACAAAAACCATATGACCATCTCAGCACAGGGTCCAAAAATGCATATGACAAAATTCAACATTTTTTTATTTTATTTTATTTTTTTTGAGACGGAGTCTCGCTCTGTCGCCCAGGCTGGAGTGCAGTGGCCGGATCTCAGCTCACTGCAAGCTCTGACTCCCAGGTTTACGCCATTCTCCTGTCTCAGCCTCCCGAGTAGCTGGGACTACAGGCGCCCGCCACCTCGCCCAGCTAGTTTTTTGTATTTTTTAGTAGAGACGGGGTTTCACCGTATTAGCCAGGATGGTCTCGATCTCCTGACCTCGTGATCCGCCCGTCTCAGCCTCCCAAAGTGCTGGGATTACAGGCTTGAGCCACCGTGCCCGGCAAAATTCAACATTTTTAAATGATAAAAACTGTCAATGAATTACATATAGGATGATTGCTCCTCAACATAATAAATGCCATATGGGACAAATCCACAAAAATGAACTCACACATTTACAGTTAATTGACCTTTGATAAAAGTTTCAAGGATACACAATAGGGAAAAGTCAATCTCTTCAAAAATGTTATTGAGTAAACTGGATATCCATGTATAGAGAAATAAAATTGGACCTTCATCTCATATCACATATAAAAATCAACTCAGAATGGATTAAAGACTTAAACGTAAGATCTGAAACTGTAAAGTACTACAAGAAAAGTTCTATAACACTGGTCTAGGCAATCAATTTCTAGATATGAGCCCCAAAGCACACACAACAAAAGCAAAAATAGACAAATTGAATTACAACAAACTAAAAAGCTTCTACATGTGCATTTCTCATGGATATAGAAATGAATGTGTGATTACATACATAGCCAAGAAAACAATCAACAGAGTGAAGAGACAACATACAGAATGGGAAAAATATATTTGCAAATTATACATTTGATAAGGAGTCAATATACAAAATATACAAAGAACTCAAACTCAATTATAAGACAGCAACTCAATTAATATATGGGCTAAAGATCTGAATAGACATTTCTCAAAAGAAGACATTAAAATGGCCAGTAGGCATATAAAAAAATCCAGTCTTACTTTTCATCAGAGAAATGCAAATTAAATCCACAGTGAGGTATCATCTCACACCTGTTACAATGGTTATTACCAAAATGAGAAAATTTAACTAGCATTGGAGAGGATGTAGAGAAAAGAGTACCCATGCCCACTGTTGATGAGAATGTAAATTAGTACAGCCATTATTGAAAACAGTATGGAGTTTCCTCCAAAAATTAAAAATAGAACTATCATTAGATTCAGCAATCTCCCTTCTGGGTGTATATCCAAAGGAAATAACATCAGCATGTCACAGCAATATCTGTACCCATGTCCATTGCAGCATTATTTACAGTAACAAAGATGGAATCAACCTAAGTGTCTGTCAACAGATGAATGGAGAAAGAAAATGTGGTATATATACACAATGAAATTCTGATCAGCATTATAAAAGAAGGAAATTCTGTCATTTCCAACCTGAAGAATATTATGCTAAGTGAAATAAGCCAGGCAGAGAAAGACAAATACCACATGATCTCACTCATACACAGAATCTAAAAAAGTTGAACTCATACAAGTAGAGAGTAGAGCCTATAATCACAGCACTTTGAGAGGTTGAGGCAGGTGGATCACCTGAGGTCAGGAGTTCGAGACCAGCCTGGCCAACATGGTGAAACTCCGTCACTACTAAAAATACAAAAAATTAGTTGGGCATGGTGGGGGGCACCTGTAATCCCAGCTACTCGGGAGGCCAAAGCAGGAGAATCGCTTGAACCCGGGAGGTGGAGGTTGCAGGGAGCTGAGATCTCACCATTACACTCCAGCCTGGGCAACAAGAGTGAAACTCTGTCTTAAAAAAAAAAAAAAAAAAAAAAGAAGTAGAGAGTAGAGTGGTGGTTACCAGGGGCAGGGGAGTGGGTGTAGTTGGGAGATACTGGTCAAAGGATACAACATTTTAGCTTAGATAAGAGAAATAAGTTTAAGAGATGTATTGTACAATATGGTTTCTAGAGTGAATAACATGAATTGCATTGTTGAAAATTGCTAAGAGAGCAGAGTTCATAAGTTCTTACTATAAAAAGTGATATATATGTATGGCAATGTATATGTTAATTAGCTCAAATTAGTCATTTGTCAATGTACACATATTTTATTATATGCTGTACATGATAAGTACCTATGCTTTTTTCAAATAAAAATAAACTTCTTTTCTGAAAAATTTCAAAAATTTCATTGCAAATAAAAAGACAATGATAAAAGTGAAATCTTATGTACATGTATGTACACTTATAGTCACTTATACACACATGTATGTATATATATACACATATATATACACACGCATTCACAAATATATATAAAAGTTTGTTCTGTCATTATAGTATATAAAGATGTTTTGTACATTAAATAAAATTATGAAAACTGTTAAAATCTCAGTAAAATATTTGGCACATAGAAGTCATCCAACACATTTGTAACATATGTTGGGAGTATATACACCAGAGTTTTAACTGAGTATCTCTGACTGGTGTGATGGGTGATGACTAATCCTATGTTTACTTCCCTGCATGTGCTAATATGTCTACAAGTAGCATAACATGGCTTAAAAGAATGAATTCTGGAGCTGGTTGACCTGGACTGGAACCCCAGCTGTTCCACTGACTGTGGTGGGGGACAATGGACAAGTTCCTCCCTCTGCCTGACTCCCTGTTTGCAAATAGGAGTTAATAGGTGTAGCTTTCAAATAGGGATGTTGTGAGGATTAGTAGAGTTGAAATACACAAAATGCTAAGAACTGTGTCTAGCTAGTAGGAAGAGCTCAATTGCTGAACTCTTACCACTGTCATTTGGGTAAAGTGTATACGTAAGAAAAATAATTTGAAAATTGAGAATCCTGTCCTCTAGGACCTGTGAGGTGACTCACATCAGGGAGGCTGCTGTGCCCAGCCCTATGATTCTGGGGTCAGCTCCATGGCCTGAGTGGGGCATGAGGACAGGCAGCCTGTCTGTGAGCTGTGAGCCAGGTTCTCTCAGGCTGTACCAGGAAAGGTCCTCCAATCCTGTCTGTCCTGGGGAAGGGAAAATAAATTCCCCATGGTAAAGTAGAGAGAACCAAGATAGATTGTGTTACCTGTTATGGGCTGAATGTGTCCCCCAAAATGCATGTGTTGAAGCCCTAGTCCCCAGAACCTCAGAATTTGTCTGCATTTGTAGACAGGGTCTTTAAGAAGCAATTTAGTTAAATGAGGTCATTTGGGTGGGTCTTAATCCAATATGACTGGTGATCTCAGAAGAAGAGGAGATGAGGACACAGACACACACTGAGGGAAGACCACGTAATAAGACACAGAGCAGAGATGGCCATCTACGAGCCAGTAAGAGAGACCTCAGTACAGACTAACCCTGTCAACACCTTGATATTGTATTTAGCCTCCAAAAGTGCAAGAAGTAAATGTCTGTAACTTTAGCTGCCCGGTCTGTAGTACTTTGTTATGCAAGCCCTAGGAAAGGATTACAGGGCCCAGTAAGCAACAAATTCCTTCTTAAAGAGGAAGAGGGCACAAAAAAAAGTGGGTGGTAACACTGAGATTACAGAGGAGTGGGAAGCAGGGGGAACAGAGGGCAAATTATGCAGCATCCTAAAGAAGGACAGTGGCTGAACATCCCCGGGAAACACTGCTCCCCTGCCCAACTCAGGCACTGTTTCAGACTTCACATCCTCAGGGTGCTGAACAGAGGGCTGGGCCTGGAGCCACACACCCTGTCAGGCTGTCTCTCAGCTCACTCTGTGGCCTTGGGCAGATGGCTTTGCATCCTGGAGCCTCAAGACTGGTAAGCATTTAAATAACAATTCCTCTGTGTTTGTCAAATGAAATATTATAAAAAATGTAACTAATTATGGTGCTGGTTGAAGGATCACCTGATTCCATCCCTTGGTAGCCAGCTGCAGATCCACAGAGGAAGTGCTCAAGCTCCCTGATCTTCTGCTCTCAGACAATGCCCAGTCCTTGGCCTACCTTGGCAGCACTTGTGTTTGTCTGGAATCCCTGAAAGCCCCGGGGCAGGCCATGGCCCTGCAGACAGACAGAAAGGGTTCTAGCTCAAGGCAGTGCTCACCTGTGCGTCCCAGCAGCAGAATCAGCAGCAGGAAAGGACGAGGAGGGTGGAGCCAGGAGACTGGGATGGGTATCCTGGAGACCTCAGGAGCCTGCTCTGTCCAAACATCTGTGCTGGGGAGATCTCAAACTGCTCTGAGGAGAGAAAACAAGCACTACCTCCCTTGATTCAAGAGGAAGTGGCAGTAATAGAGTACAACAGTGAAATAGAAATCAGGCACAGTAGGCAGTTACAATGCAAACAGTTACTCATGCTCCATTCTCAGGAGAATCAGACAGGCTTAGCAGAAATAGTGCTTCCTGCACACCTTGACCATATGTTCTCTCCACATGGCCCCTAACATCATCTTCAGGTCTTCTTGGTGATTCACCATTTGGGGCTATTAGTCCAAGAAGGACCTGTGATTAGGAACTGTTTTCTAAACTTTCCATCTCAAGACCCTAGGATGTTGCTGGCTTGTTGTCTTCTTCTGCACCAGCCTCAACCAAGTGCTACTCAGTTTGGGGCAGGAGAAGGGTTCACAAAACCTACTGCTCAATATTTGAGAGGAGCCAGGTCTGCTTCTGAAATTGTTCTCTATTCCAAACTTTTATCAATATAACTGACAAAACTTAGCCCAAATTCAGTCTAATCTGGGAGCTTAGCACTTTCATGTGCCTGCATCCAGCAGAAGGAATCATCTCCTGACTTCCTCCAGAAGAGGAAGTGGGTTTAGGTTAATAAGGATATGCTTCGTGGGCTGAGGTGGGAATTATGGGTTATGGGTTATAGGTTATGGTTTATGGAGAGGGGATAGGGTTATGATGGGGGGAGAATATGGTAGGCAATTTCCTGGGGCAGTCACATCAATAGTCTTTGTTTGGCACACAGAGCACCTATTCCATCCACCACCGCGTTCAGATTGGAGGTGAGGAGAGAGAATAAATACTCCAACCAAGAGGGTGTGTTAAGGATTTGATGAAGTCACTGGGCTCTCCTAGGCTCAGTTTTGCTCTCCAAATTGCAAATGATAAGTCTTTCACTGCTGTGTTTTTGTGGATGTTAAAGGAGATAATGACTATACCACACATGAAACCCAGTAGGTCATTATTGATACCGTGGAGCCAGGTGAAGAGAAGGAACTCAATTTTTTTTTTAAATGGATCCCTACTGCATGCTGAGTTTCCCACCAGTGGCTTTCTCCAAGATTTCCAGGCCGCTGAGACCCGGCTTATATGGTGTACTTGAAATATCCCTGCCACTCTGAGATCAGTTGCTCCCTCTGGATTCTCTGCACTCTGCTTCTTGTCAATGCATAAATGAATTCCTCTCTCACAATGTCGAGCTGTGTGACTTTAAACAGGACACCTAAGTTCTCTGAGCCATAGTTTGATTATATGTAAATAGAGGTTATAACATGTACCTCGTAAATATATGGTAGGAATAATATAAACCATATCAAATGCTCACCTCATAATTAATTATAACTAAAAAATTGTGGTTATATTAATATTTTGTGTACAGAAAGCATTCACTGCTTCCCTGCCACACTTGTGCTTTAGAAAAGTTACCCTGTTAGGAGAAATGGTTTCTCCTTCATCATCTATGACTAAGAAAGGCCCACTTGGAACCCTCCCTGTCACACACTGGATTTGAAGTCCTTCATCTCTCAGAAGTAACTGTCAAAAGAAATTATCCAAATTATCATATTTCCATCCAAATTTCTTTTTCTATGTGGCAGATGTACAGAGAGTGAAATCTTCACCTCCTGTTCCATACCCACAGAAATGAATATAAACAATGATAAAATTATCTTAATCAATGTCTAATTACACTTCAAAATAAGAAAGTAGTCTCTATATGCCATGAAGGAATGGTAGCAGCTATTATTTTTTGCAGATGTCCTGGACACCAGACATGGTATCCAGCGTTTTATGTCAGTCACCTCATTAGTTCAACACTCTGACCCTGAGGTAAGTGCTACCATTAACCTTCATTTAGAGGTGAGAAAATCCGAAGCATACAGAGAATAGCAAGTTTGCCCAAGATCACTCAGCTTTTAGACTGAGACATAGGCTGTTACACTCCACAGCCTTCACTTTTAATGTTTGCACTATGACCAACTCTCATAAGAAAGGAGGGACATCCCTGTAGAAGTAAGCACTGAAGAAGCCATAGACTCAGGAGCAGTCCCTACATTGAGATTGGGGCAGGCGCCATGCTTCACAAAGCACTGATAACCCATGAACACGTGGGGCATTATTCCTGCAAAGACAGCAATGCAAGCAGAAATCACTAAAGATTTGGGGAACAGCAGCACCATGAGGGATAGTTAACCAATCCAAGAACAACAATAACTCAAAAACAATAAAAAAGTAATAAAAAGAACTTCACACCTGAGAACACGGGAAAAAATAAAATGAGAAGATTTTCAAGATTAGAATATTTAATAACCTATAAACATGACAAAAGAAAGCAAATCCGTAGAACAAAACAAACCATGTATAAAACAAGAATAGGCAGACATGAAGTACAACAGGTATCTTGGAAACGTAACAAAGCAGAGAATTTAAAACATATATATAGGTTTTTAAAAATAACTAGGTTGATGTATTAGTTTGTTCCTGCATTGCTATACAGAAATATCTGAGACTGGGTGATTGATAAAGAACAGGGGTTTCGTTGGCTCACTGTTCCACAGGCTCTGCCGGAAGCATGAGGCTTGTATCTCCTCAGCTTCGGAGGAGTTCTCAGGAAACTTACAATCATGGCAGAAGGCGAAGGGGAAGTAGGCTCATCTTACATGGTCACAGCAGGAGGGATAGGGAGAGTAGGGAAGGTACTACACACTTTTAAACAACCAGATCTCATGAGAGCAGCACCAAGAGGGAAATCCACACTCAAGATCCAATCACCTCCCACCAGGCCCACCTCCAACACTGGAGATTACAATTCTACATGAGATTTGGTGGGGATACAGAACCAGACCATATCAGTTGAGCAGCTGACTATACATAAATGAGTAGTAAGTAGTGAGCTGGGTCATGATGCAGGGGCCATCTCCTAGGACCCAGCACAAAGAGACACACCCAAACAAAGTAATGTAAACAGGTATAAATATAGCAATAGCAAAAGAAATACCATAACATACTTTGCAAATGTTGTGCTAGAAATACTAATATCTTAAGAAGTATAATTTAAGGTAAAAAGTACAAATGGTTGAAAGAGGAATATTTCCTTTTATGAAAGTAACAACTAGCCTGGAAGATATGAGTCACAAAATATTATACCTCCAAAACTATAATTTAGAATATATGACTCAAATATTGATAGAATAGTTTCAATAATTTGGCAGAATCTGTACTTGGAGCAGCAAAGTGACTTCCTGTGAACTTCAATCTTTCAATAAAGATCTATTAGATGCATAGATGCTTATATGAGTGAAACAATTTTGTGGAAATCATATGGATAATTGAGTTTCAAATTTAAGTTGACTTTGTGCAGTACAGATACAGCCTGAATGTTTAAGAGAAACAGAAGCCTGGGAAACCATGAGCTAAAATTCTCCTTCCACCAAATTTAGCCCTGCACTCATGACACAAGGTGCAGATAATGAGATAAGGCTGCGGGACAAGTGAGGAGTCGGTGAATGTTTGAGAAGAGCACAGTTTAAGCTTATGGGCTTAGGAATCAGAACTTCTAGGTTTGAATTTAGTTCTATCAGTCCTAGCAGTGTGATCTACGGGAACTTGTTTAACATCTCTGTTTCTTCAGTTCCCTAAAATGGAAATAATAATCATATCAACTTCATAGGTTTGTTACGGTCATAAAATGGATTAATATATGCAAGTTACTTAATAACAGCTGACTGTGTTCTAAAAGTTAGATATGATTCTTATTAGGTAGTGTTTTGGTAATAGTAATAGTTTTAAAAAACAGACTCTCTACCTTCAAGGATTTATGATGCAGTGCAACAACCCTGGTCAATGGCTAGGGGGTGTGCAGGTACCACCACATAATGAGTGTGGGTCATGTGTCCAGCCTTATAATCACAAAGTCATTATTAGCACCAGGGTCATGGTGTAGGCCTGGCCTCAGGGGAATCACTATAACTAGAGCGAGTCTCATCCCAGTAAGTGTCTACACAGACATTTATGGAAAAGGAGCTCTGAATCTTGTCTCATGCAAGGATGGGAGAGAAGAAAGTCCTTCCAAATGGAAATCTATAGGAACAGGTGAGATGGGCTGAGAGGGTGAGAAGACATCATGTAGAAATACACCTGTGTAGAGCAGGCTGCACTCACCTGTGAGTCCCAGTAGCATAGAATGAGGCAGGGGTTGTCCAGGTGGGCTGGGAGACAAGGATGGACATTGCTTGCTGTCTTCAAATGTCTGCATGGAGACGCCCTGTCCTCTGTGATCTGGACCTTGCCTGTCATGATGTCCGAGGAGGGAAGTTGCTGTGGGAGCTAACGGCCGTGAGACTGGTGCAGTCCTCCATTGTGAAAGAGGAAGCAGACATGGTTGCCACTGCAGGGAAGTTGCTGATGTTTGTGTCTGCAGTTCCCAGGCCTGCAGAGCTCAAGCCAATACTGGAGAAAGGTTGACTAACCTAAAGCCTGTTATCTGTCCCAGAGGCAGTCTTCTCATGCCAGGTGTCCCGTGGCCCCTCCTCATTTGACAGCCCTGATCCAGAAAGCTCTGCACCTAAGAACTGAGTTTGGATCTTCCGAGATTGATTCTAGGTGCGGGAAGATTGAGGCTCTGTTGCTGTAGCTGCTTTTTGGAATGGAACCCAAACTCCTGGATGACCCCTGCACAAGGTCCCTCAAGCCAACAAGTAACAAGCTGAGCAAATCACAAACAACAATTCTTTTAAAATCTAGCAGTGAAATGAGGTCACAGGGCAAGGTCACAGGGATATAAAAAACCACTGCCAAAACCCCCCAGGTTGGCTCAAGCCTGAAATTAGACAGCCGAGGATATAAAAAATAACACACAACCCCGTCTCCACCAAAAAAATCCAGTCCCAAACTCTCCATAGAAACCAGGTGCTGCAGTGAGGGTAGGCAAAGCCTGGGCGACAGAGCGAGACTCTGCCAAAAAAAAAAAAAAAAAAAAAAAAAAAAAAAAAGTACCAGTGCTGGGGTAGGAAAGCCTACTGTAATTGAAGAATTGCTAGAGCTTGCTGTGGATCAGTCTGAGTTACAAACTCCAGGAGGACCCAATCACAGGCAGTCCCACACTTCTGTGAGTTTTACCTCCTGGAGCTTGATTAGGGCCTCTGAGTGAATATGAGAGAAACACTCACCTGTGTTTCCAGGGAGGAACAAGGAAGCATTTTGAAATACACCAGAGTGTTCTTCATTCTTACCATGCCCAGCTCCCAGGAGAAACTATTTTACCAGAGCCTAACCTGCTGGGGTTTCGTCAAAGCCTAACATGGGGAAGGGAAGGACCCAACTCCAGTCTCCTGGAGCCATCCTGGGGGCACAGGTTAACAAGACTGTGACCTCTTCTGCCAGTGATGAGTCCACATAACATTTTAGGGAAACAAATAATTGAAAGAGAGATTTGACAACAAAGATGAAAATGCAGTGAAGAAATGAGAAGTGAAAATGCTAGGAGTGAAGGTCAAATTGAATGTGAGTGGAGTTATAGAAGTATAAATAGCTGACAATGGCATTGTAGACCCTGTTACTGTTCAAGAGACTTCAGATGGGCACCAGGGTGACTTAGAAAAGGCAAACTTACCATAAATGAAACAGGAGTGGTGACAAACAAAGTGTTGGTGTCCCAGAGAATGAGACGCCAGCAACAATCTTCACATAGAAGGAACTTTTGCAGAGATTTCACCACATTAAAAGTACAAAGGGAAAGAGCTGGCAAGATGGTTGAATAGGAACAGCACCAGTCTGCAGCTCCCAGTGAGACTAACACAGAAGGTGGGTGATTTCTGCATTTCCAACTGAGGTACCCAGCTCATCTCATTGGGACGGATTAGGCAGTGGGTGCAGCCGACAGTGGGTGCAGCCTACGGAGGGTGAGCAGAATCAGGGTGGTGTGTCACCTCACCTGCAAAGCACAAGGGGTTGGGGAACTCCCTCCCCTAGCCAAGGGAAGCTGCCAGAGACTATGCCATGAGGGTGCTATCTGGCCCAGATACTATGCTTTTCCCATGGTTTTCACAACCTGCAGACCAGGAGATTCCCTCGGGTGCCTAGACCACCAGGGCCCTGGATTTCAAGCACAAAACTGGGCAGCTGCTTGGGCAGACACCTAGCTAGCTCCAGGTTTTTTTTGTACCCCAGTGGCACCTGGAATGCCAGTGAGACAGAACTATTCACTCCCCTGGAAAGGGGGCTGAAGCCAGGGAGCCAAGTGGTTTAGCTCAGTGGATCCCCCCTCATGGAGCCCAGCAAGCAAAGATCCACTAGCTTGAAATTCTTGTTGCCAGCACAGCAGTCTAAGGTTGACCTGAAACACTCGAGCTTGGTTGGGGGAGGGGTGTCTGCCATTACTGAGGCTTGAGTAGGTGGCCACTGGGATGTTCGAACTGGGGCAGAACCCACCACAGCGCAGCAAAGCCACTGTAGCCAGACTGCCTCTCTAGATTCCTCCTCTCTGGGCAGGGGATCTCTGAAAGAAAGGCAGCAGCCTGTTAGGGGTTTATAGATAAAACTCCTATTTCCCTGGGAGAGAGCACTTGAAGGAAGGGGTGGCTGTGGTCACAGCTTCAGGAGACTTAAACTTTCCTGCCCACCAGCTCTGAAGAGACCAGCGAATCTCCCAGCACAGCACTGCTCTGCTAAGGGACTGATTGCCTCCTGAAGTGGGTCTTTGACCCCCATGCCTCCTGATTGGGAGATACCTCCCAGCAGCAGTCGACAGATACCTCATACAGAGAGCCCCAGTTGACATTGGCAGGTGCCCCTCTGGAATGTAGCTTCCAGAGGAAGAAGCAGGCAGCAATCTTTGCTGTTCTGCAGCCTCTGCTGATGATACCCAGGCAAAGAGTCTGGAGTGGACCTCCAGGAAATTCCAGCAGACCTGCAGAAGAGGGCCCTGACTGTTAGAAGGGAAAATAACAAACAGAAAGCAATAATATCAACATCAACAAAAAGAATGGCCAAGCAGAAACCCCATCCAAAGGTCACCAACATCAAAGATCAAAAGTAGATGAATCCATGAAGATGAGGAAAAACCAGCACAAAAATGCTGAAAATTCCAAAAACCAGAATGCCCTTTCTCCTCCAAAATATCACAGCTCCTGCCAACAAGAAAACAAAACTGGACAGAGAATGAGTTTGATGAATTGACAGAAGTAGGCTTCAGAAGGTGAGCAATAATAAACTTCTTTGAGCTAAAGGAGAATGTTCTCTAACCCAATGCAAAGAATAACCTTAATAAAAGGTTACAGAAACTGCTAACTAGAATAATCAGTTTAGAGAAGAATATAAATGACCTGATGGAGCTGAAAAACACAGCACAAGAACTTCATGAAGCATACACGAGTACCAATAGCTGAATTGATCAAGTGGAAGAAAGGATATCAGAGATTGAAGATCAACTTAATGAAATAAAGCATAAAGACAAGATTAGAGAAAAAAGAATGAAAAGGAACGAACAAAGCCTCCAAGAAATATGGGACTATGTGAAAAGACCAAACCTACACCATTTGATTGGTTAACTGAAAGTGACGGGGAGAATGGAACCAAGTTAGAAAACACACTTCAGGATATTATCTAGGAGAACTTCCCCACCCTAGCAAGACAGGCCAAAATTCAAACTCAGGAAATACAGAGAACACCACAAAGATACTCCTTGAGAAGAGCAAGACACATAATCGTCAGATTCACAAAGGTTGAAATGAAGGAAAAAATGTTAAGGGCAGCCAGAGAGAAAGGTCAGGTTACTCACAAAGGGAAGCCCATCAGACTAACAGCAGATGTCTCTGCAGGAACCCTACAAGCTAGAAGAGAGTGGGGGCCAATATTCAACATTCTTAAAGAAAAAAATTTTCAACCCAGAATTTCATATCCAGCCAAACTAAGCTTCACAAGCAAAGGAGAAATAAAATCATTTACAGACAAGCAAATGCTGAGGGATTTTTGTCACTATCAGGCCTGCCTTACAAGAGCCCCTAAAGGAAGCACTAAATATGGAAAGGAAAAACCAGTACCAGCCACTGCAAAAAATGTAAAGACCATAGACATTATGAAGAAACTGCATCAACTAATGTGCAAAATAACCAGCTAGCATCATAATGACAGGATCAAATCACACATAACAATATTAACCTTAAATGTAAATGGGCTAAATTCTCTAATTAAAAGACACAGACTGGCAAATTGGATAAAGAGTCAAGACCCATTGGTGTGCTGTATTCAGGAAACCCATCTCACATGGAAAGACACACATAGGCTCAAAATAAAGGGATGGAGTAAGATTTACCAAGCAAATGGAAAGAAAAAAAAGCAGGGGTTGCAACCCTAGTCTCTGATAAAACAGACTTTAAACCAACAAAGATCAAAAAAGACAAAGGAGGACATTACAAAATGGTAAAGGGATCAATGCAAAAAAGAGCTAACTATCCTAAATATATATGCACCCAATACAGGAGCACCCAGATTCATAAAACAAATTCTTACAGACCTACAAAGAAACTTAGAAACTTACACTCCCACACAATAATAGTGGGAGACTTTAACACCCCACTGTCAATATTATATCAATGAGACAGAAAATTAACAAAGATATTCAAGACTTGAACTCAGCTCTGGACCAAGCAGACCTAATAGGCATCTACAGAACTCTCCACCCTAAATCAACAGAATATGCATTCTTCTTAGCACCACATAGCAGTTATTCTAAAACTGACCACATAATTGGAAGTAAAACACTCCTCAGCAAATGCAAAAGAATGGAAATCATACCAAAGAGTCTCTCAGATCACAGTGCAATCAAATTGGAACTCAGGATTAAGAAACTCACTCAAAACTGCACGACTCCATGGAAACTGAACAACCTGCTCCTGAATGACTACTGAATAAATAGCAAAATTAAGGCAGAAATAAATAAGTTCTTTGAAACCAATGAGAACAAAGACACAATGTACCAGAATCTCTGGGACACAGCTAAAGCAGTGTTTGGAGGGAAATTTATACCACTACATGCCCACATGAGAAAGCAGGAAAGATCTAAAATTGACAACCTAACATCACATTTAAAAGAATTAGGGAAGCAAGAGCAAACACATGCAAAAGCTAGCAGAAGACAAGAAATGACTGAGATCAGAGCAGAACTGAAGGACACAGAGACATGAAAAACCCTTTAAAAAATCAATGAATCAGGAGCAGGTTTTTTGAAAAGATTAACAAAATAGACCACTAGCCAGACTAATAAATAAGAAAAGAGAATAATCAAAGAGACACAATAAAAAATGATAAGAGGATATTACTATTGATCCCACAGGAATACAAACTACCATCAGATAATACTATAAACAACTCTACACTAATAAACTAGAAAATCTAGAAGAAATGGATAAATTCCTGGACACACACACCCTCCGAAGACTAAATCAAGAAGTTGAATCCCTGAATATACCAATAACGAATTTTGGAATTGAGGTAGTAATTGATAGACTACCAATCAAAAAAAGCCCAGGACCAAATGGATTCACAGCCAAATTCTATCAGAGGTACAAAGAGGAGCTGGTACCATTCCTTCTGAAACTATTCCAAATACTACAAAAAGAGGGACACCTCCCTGACTCATTTTATGAGGCCAGCATCATCCTGATACCAAAGCCTGGCAGAGATGCAACAAAGAAAGAAAATTTCAGGCTAATATCCTTGATGAATATTGATACAAAAATCCTCAGTAAAATACTGGCGTACTGAATCCAGCCTCACATCAAAAAGCTTATCCACTACAATCAAGTCAGCTTCATCCCTGGGATGCAAGCCTGGTTCAACATTCACAAATCATAAAAGTAATCTATCACATAAACAGATCCAATGACAAAAACCACATGATTATCTCAATAGATGCAGAAAAGGCCTTTGATAAAATTCAACACCACTTCATGCTAAAAACACTCAATAAACTAGGTATTGATGGAACATATCTCGAAATAATAAGAGCTATTTATGACAAACCCACAGCCAATATCATACTGAATGGACAAAAGCTGAAAGCATTCCCTTTGAAAACCAGCACAAGACAAGGATGCCCTCTCTCACTACTCTTGTTCAACATAGTATTGGAAGTTCTGGCCAGAGCAATCAGGCAAGAGAAAGAAATAAAGGGTATTCAAACAGGAAGAGAGGAAGTCAAATTGTCTCTGTTTGCAGATGACATGATTGTATATTTAGAAAACCCCATAGTCTCAGCCCAAAACTTCCTTAAGTGATAAGCAACTTCAGCAAAGTCTCCAGATACAAAATCAAAGTGCAAAAATCACAAGCATTCCTATACACCAATAATAGACAAACAGAGAGTCAAATCATGAGTGAAATCCCATTCACGATTGCTACAAAGAGAATAAAATACCTAGGAATACAATTTACAAGGGATGTAAAGGACCTCTTTAAGGAGAATTACAAACCACTGCTCAAGGAATTAAGAGAGGGCACAAACAAATGGAAAAACATTCCATGCTCATGGATAAAAAGAATCAATATCATGAAAATGGCCATACTGCCCAAAGTAATTTATAGATTCAATGCTATTCCCAGTAAGCTACCATTGACATTCTTCACAGAATTAGAAAAAACTAGTTTAAATTTCACATGGAACCAAAAAAGAGCCTGTATAGCCAAGACAATCCTAAGCAAAAAGGACAAAACTGGAGGCATCACTCTACCTGACTTCAAACCATACCACAAGGCTACAGTAACCAAAAGAGCATTGTACTGGTACCAAAACAGATATATAGACCAATGGAACACAATAGAGGCCTCAGAAATAACACCATGCATCTACAACCATCTGGTCTTTGACAAACCTAACAAAAACAAGCAATAGGGAAAGGATTCCCTATTTAATAAATGATGGTGTGAAAACTGGCTAGCTATATATAGAAAGCTGAAATTGTTCCCCTTTCTTACACCTTATACAAAAATTAACTCAGGATGGATTAAAGCTTTAAACATAAGACCTAAAACGATAAAAACCCTAGAAGAAAACCTAGGCAATACCATTCAGGACATAGGCATGGGCAAAGACTTCAAACTAAAACACCAAAAGCAATTGCAACAAAAGTCAAAATTGATAAATGGAATCTAATTAAACTAAAGCGCTTATGCACAGCAAAAGGAACTATCATCAGAGTGAACAGGGAACCTACAGAATAGGAGAAAATTTTTGCAATCTACCACCTGACAAAGGGCTAATATCCAGAATCTACAAGGAACTTAAACAAATGTAAAAGAAAAAAACAACCCCATCAAAAAGTGGGTGAAAAATATGAACAGACACTTCTCAGAAGAAGACATTTATGCAGCCAACAAACATATGAAGAAAAGCTCATCATCACTGGTCATTAGAGAAATGCAAATGAAACCACAATAAGATACCATCTCACACCAGTTAGAATGGCGATCATTAAAAAGTCAAGAAACAACAGATGCTGGAGAGGATATGGAGAAATAGAAAAGCCTTTACACTGTTGTTGGGAATGTAAATTAGTTCAACCATTGTGGAAGATAGTGTGGCAATTCCTCAAGGATCTAGAACCAGAAATACTATTTGACCCAGCAATCCCATTACTGGGTATATACCCAAAAGATTATAAATCGTTCTACTACAAAGACACATGCACATGTATGTTTATTGCAGCACTATTCACAATAGTAAAGACTTGGAACCAACCCAAATACCCATCAATGATAGACTGGATAAAGATAATGTGGCACATATACACAATGGAATACTATGCAGCCATAAGAAAGAATGAGTTCATGTCCTTTGCAGGGACATGGATGAAGCTGGAAACCATCATTCTCAGAAAACTAACTGTTCAAAAACCAAACATCACATGTTTTCATTCATAAGTGAGAGTTGAACAATGAGAACAAATGGACACAGGGAGGGGAACATCACATACCGGGGCCTGTCGGGGGCTGGGGGGCTAGGGGAGGGATAACATTAAGAGAAATACCTAATGTAGATGATGGGTTGATGGGTGCAGTAAACCACCATGGCATATGTATACCTATGTAACAAACCTGCATGTTCTGCACAAGTATACTAGAACTTAAAGTATAATTTAAAATGAAAACAAAAACAAAAAACAAAGAAAGTGCAAAGGATAAGGTGTTGGAAACAAATTCAAAATTAGGAAGATGATGAAACACCAAAGTAGAAACAATGCTTGCTCCATATCAGAAATGTACAAGAAGGCGGCAAGTACTGATCCAACTACTCTTGATACATTTTTACAAATCAAAAAGCACTTGAACTCTCAATGTTTCTAATGCTTTGAATTACAGTGCAGTAATAAATATTTATTTCATTATATTTTCATTGCCTCCTACATTTGTAACTTTGTTTCTAATATTTTGACAAAAAATTGTAAAAGTCACAGAATGATCCTTGTTTTTCCAATTGGATATGGAGATTGCTTTCCCAGGTTTCAGGGTGCACAGTCATTTTTAGAATCCTGCATTGCCATGAAAAATGAGAACTGCCTGTATTCAGAATAATACAGATGGTAATAGGTGCTAAGGAAAAATTCATCATGTTAAGATAAATTAGAACGTCAGGGTAGGGAGGGAAATTGATATTTTATACAGAATGTTTTACATTAGTTGACATTAGGCAGAAAGAGTTGAAGGAGGGATGAAGGGAGCCATGTAGCTGTGTTGGAGAAGAGGCAGAGCAGTTTATGCCTAGGCTTTTCCAAAGAATCACTGTGGCTGAAAACTGAAAGCCAGTAGAGGGAGTAGAAGTGCTACCAGAAGAGATAATGCTGGCTGGGACAGGGAGGGGTGGTGGAGGTGAGAAATGTGCAAATTAGGCATGTAACTCGGTGTTGTGCTGGGGCAGCCGAGAGAACCAATTGTTAATTTTCAGGAATTTTGCAATCTGGTTGTTCAACTGTTGATAGCTTGAAACTGTCTATGTGGGAAATTATTACGCTGCAGAGATTGGCAAGCACTACAAATCAGCTTTTTGTTTTTCCCTTTCAGAAAGTCCATTGTTAAACGTTTACTGTCTCACGTAAGTGGACATAAGCATTTCAAAGGCAGAATTGAATACAGGGCTTTAAAAAAGAGAGAATGAGAAATCAAGAAGGACTCCAGGATGTTGGACTGTGGCGGTGTATCTACGTGTTTCTACCCTGAGCAGCAGGGCTGGGAAGGCTGCAGGATGCTAGGAGAACAAGTGTCCCATCACAGAGAAAGCAGGGAGAGCTTCTTTCTTTCTTGGTGTGAGACAAAGAGGAAGGAGAATCATTTTTTCTTAAAATTGGGATGGGGGTTCGTTTGTATTCAGGAAGCAATAGTGAACCTGAACAAGGCTGGGAAGTTGGGGTAGGCAGGAATCCAGAAGGCAGAATAACTCTTGAGAGGCTAGAGAGAGTCTGTGGTTTATGGTCAGTCCCAAGGCGATGGATGCGAGGAGTCCTAATGTGATTAGATATGGCGTGTTTCTCATATTCCAGGGAGGTGTCATGAGTCACTCTCAGAGCCCCATCCTACGGTCCCTGCTCAGCACCATGAATGGAAGACCCTGCTCCGGAGCATCAAGGACTCTGCAAAGGAACAACAGGAGCCTGCCGGCAGGCAGATATCCTGGGAGGACAGGCATTTGGAGCTGAGTCTGGGGAAGCTTCTCGCCAGCTACTTCTCTCAGGCTGACCCCTTCAAGGAAGGAAGGAGGCAGTACAGACTGAGGGTCCCTCATGGCAGAGGAGGAGGGAAAGAGCTGTGGGAAACACGTCTACATTTAGTCATCTGCTCATCATTCAGGAAATGATTCCTGAGAGCCTGCTATGTCCTTAGTGCTGGTCTTCCTCCTGTGTTGCCTATCGTGGGTGGACAGGCAGCCCTGAGATAGAATTTCACCTGCTCAGCCCTCCTCGCAAGCCCTGACACCCTTTCCCTCATCCCTCCCACTCAGGCACTGAGAGCCTGAGAGCACTAAGAGCAGCCCACTTGAGGCATCTCAACATTACTCTACAGTGGGGATTCCTTAGACCTCATGGAGTACAGCATCAAATAATCAAGAGATGGCCTGCAAGGGACCACCCACAGAGTTGGCCCTCATTCAGCCCCTTCTCCCCACCTCCTCCATGGGCCCCTAGGGTGCTATGGACATCTTTGAACACCATTGCTGTAGCCCACCTCCTGCAGCACCCACACACTTCCTGGGGTTGGGATTCTTCTAGAGGATTCCCTGAGACTTCTGAGGGTGCTGAGGAAGCCCCATCACCTTCTCCAAACTCCACTGAACCTGAGGCTGTGTGGTATGTGGGCTGGGTCCTCCTGCTGGCCTGACCTTCTGGAGCAGCCCTTGGCCCACCCTCCCTCCTCTACACTTACAATCAGGCCTTCTGCTTCCAGTGGACGTAGGCGGCAGAGACACCAATCAGCAGCAGCACCTTGGAGCCCAGGAGGAGACCTAGGAGGAGTGGGGCAGTAGGAGCTGGCACCAGGCCTGGAAATCAGGAGACAGGAGGAGCCATGACACCATCCCAGGGGCCTCAACTGAGGCTACCTGAGCTGGTCAGTTCTCCAAATCAAGAGTTCAGAATGAGAAGGTTGGAGCAATTCTCTACACTTTAACAAGTGCAGTTTGGTGTTGCAGAGACAGGGGCTATCAATCAGGCTTGTGGGATTCAAACCCTGGCTTCCAGACCTGTTCACCACTCAGGTCCCCTCTCTGAGCCTCAATATATTTATCTCTAAAATGGACAGCAAATGGCTCCTACTTCATAGCACTGGTTAAAAGGAGAAAATGCCAGGATGACAGTACAGTATCTGACACAACTGCTGCTCCTTGGCCCCCTCCCACCTCCCTCCTCTTTCATCCAAGTGGTCATTTAGGCCAATAGCATGGCAAAGAGGAGTGAGACCTCTACTACGAGTTAGCAGATCTGAGTTAAATCTGAGTCACTTGCTAGCTGTCATTGTTCTAGGTATGAGATGCACCACCTGGGAATTTCAATGTCTTTGTCTGTAATATTTGCAAATTAGGATAAAGCCACGTTCCCACCCATGTTCAAGGGTTCTGGGGAGCCTTGATTGCTATATCACGTAGGAGGGAAATTAGACAACATCCATATAAATTAAAACACATACACCCTCTGACTTAGCAATGCCACTTCCAGTGGGCATCTTCCCCCAGAGAAGGATAACATATGTGCAGGGTCATCCACAGCAGAATTATTTCAAAAGCTCAAAGTTGGGAACCACTTACATATCCATCAACAGAAGACTATAAAATAGCACTTAATATTTCCATAAATTGACATATTCTGCAGCTGGTAAACAATGGAGCAGATCTCTATGTCCTTATATGGAATCTCAATAAGAAATTATATGGCTTGCATTTGGGAGAGGTTTTCCAATCACCAACAGAGCACAGAGAATGAATGAGAGAGGCATTCTAAACCTTTGAATAACTATGAAAAGGAGAAATACTGGCTTCCTATTCAGTTCTGTTCAAAGAGCTTTCATGTAGCACCTACTATGCACCAGACTCTTCTATGGAGAGAGTGTCTAATGCCAGGACGGAACGAAGCCTGCCTGGAACAGGATGTGGGCTCTTGCCCCAATCCTAGCTGGCCCTGTGACCTTGGGCAAGGCCCCTGTCATTTCTTGGCTTCAGTCTCCTATCTGTAAAAGGGCATTGGGCTAAATGGTCTGAGGTCCTTCTTGCACTGACATTCCAGGATCCAGGAGCTAAACTGAGGATCCAGGGCCTCTGAAAGAAAACCCAAAATAAGCATTGTTGCTGGCTTAACTGAGGGACCCCTAAGTCATCCTTTTAGGGGACCTCTTCCCTTAGGTGAGGGACATTCTGAGATGGCCCAGCTCTGCTTGAAGCCTTTAGTGACTGTGTGAAGCAGTCCCTGAGTCACACAAGAGTTTCCTGAACAACCCACAACCATCCTGGATAGACCCATAAAGCTCTTGGCATCTCCTTTCACCAGGGCCATCAGATTAAACAGTGAATCTCTGTCCTTCAGGAATCTGCCCAGTGTGATGTTTCCGAAGATTAAATAAAGAAAAACCCAATTTACTCCCTCAGTGCTCTGGATGGATTTATCCTCATTAGAAGGGAACAGAATGTAAGCTTGGTGAGAACAGAGCTTGTGCCTTTTTTTTTTTTTACAGCTATTTGCTCCACCACGGTGGAGGCTCACATACAGTAGGTTCTCGGTGAATGCTTGTTGCGTAAAGAAGAGTCTCGGCCACGCTGAGGGGGAAAGTGCTCTGTGGACGCAGCAGGCAAGGTCTAGTCTTGTGCCTGGGAAAGTCACTCAAATCGTCAGTTCCCTTATCTATGGAAACATGGCTGGGCCAGATTAGAAGAGGCAAAGGCTGTGGTGCCAGGCAGACTAAGGTTTCAGACTTCCCCATCATTTACCAGCTGCCAAGCCTTGAGTGAATAGCATGATATCTCCAGGCCTCGATATACCTGATGTGTAGAAGAGGGTGGCATCAGATCATGAAAGTGAGCACCCACTGCCACCCTTGATTGCTGTTGCTGACAGAGAGGACAGTGCTATTATTGACTTCTTGTCACAACTTAGGGGACGAAGGAGGCCCACACTATACTCTCCATGCACAGACATCTGAGTCCCTGGTCCAGACTTAATCTCCACGTTGGCAGGAATTGCTCTTAGGAGCTTCACACAGTAGTAGGTGCCAGTGTCTTCGAGGGTGATGTTACTGACGCGGATGGAATAGTCTGTGCTGTTTCTCTTTCTCTGGTCTGAAATAGTTGTTACCCAGGGAGAGTGGCATCCTTTTGGACTGTAGATTAATTTCCGGCCTGGACCAGCTCCTCTGAACCACTGGACCGGTCCCACAGGGAGCAAGGAGGTCACAGTGCAGTTCAGAGTGGCCGTTTCTCCAGCTGCAACTGACACAAATGCCTCAGGCTAAATCACCTGCAGCTCCTCACCTGCCACTTCTAGAAAGTAACAGAGCCATCATTTATTCATCCTTACGTGACCTTGAATGTTTCCTCAAGTGTTTATCAATGAACTTCAATGACTGGGTGCATACCAGGAGAGGGCCCTAAGCTCAGCACACTGTGTGTATTATCCCATTTAACCCTCACAACAAGTCTGTAACATGAGACTGTATTACAAGTGAGGACGCTGAGACACAGAGAGGTTTAGTTTCATGGAAGAGCATGGGGTTGCTAACCTGAGTGGAGTGGAGCTCCTGAGCCCCCTTTGCAAGTGTCATGCTTTGCCGAATATTTGTGCCTCCACTTTCTGGCCATAAAGAGTATTGCACTTTCTTTTTCCTTTTTTTTTTTTTTTTTTTTTTTTTTTTTTTGAGATGGAGCTTAGCTCTTGTTGCCCAGGCTGGAGTGCAATGGCATGATCTCGGCTCACCCCAACCTCTGCCTCCCAGGTTCAGGGGATTCTCCTGCCTCAGCCTCCTGAGTAGCTGGGATTACAGGCATGTGGCACCATGCCCAGCTACTTTTGTATCGTTAGTAGAGATGGGGTTTCTCCATGTTGGTCAGGCTAGTCTCAAACTCCTGACCTCAGGTGATCTGCCCACCTCGGCCTCCCAAAGTGCTGGGATTACAGGCGTGAGCCACCGTGCCTGGCTGCACTTTCTGAATCATTGCATTGGGTGGGGCCATGTGACTGCTTTAGGCCACTGAGTTGTGAGCAGAAGTGATGGGTATAATTTGTGGCTGTGCATTTAACTGCAAGAGCCTCTATGGATTAACTTCTCCCTTCCACAGAGACCTACAAGGCTCTGATGAGGTCAGCTCCATCAGCCTGGATGCCTGAATGACCATGAATTCTCCACATACACTGAACATGTTGCTTAACTAACAAACTCAACATTGTTTTAAGCCTCTGAGAATTTCTCACCCATAGTGTAATTACATTACCTTAGTTTCCTAATGTTGATGTGACAAATTATCAGAACTTAGCATCTTAAAACAAAAGAAATGTATCATCTTATAGTTCTGGAGGTCAGAAGTCTAAAATCATGTTATGGATAGAATCAAGGAGAAAAATATTCAAATATACAAAGATAGAGGATGACATGTTGGTGAATATTGCAGATAGGCAGGATGAAGAAGTCCAGAGATCTACTGTGCAATATGAGGACTAGAGTTAATAGGATTGTATTGAATTCAGTATTTTTGCTCAAACAGTCTATCTTAGATGCCCTACACACACACACACACACACACACGATAACTATGTGAGAGGATGGATGTGTTCATTTGCTTGACTGTAATAACCATTATCCTATGTCTATGTATATGAAAGTACCATGTTTTACCCCTTAAATAAGAGGTGTCAGCAGAGCTGTGTGTATTCTGGAGGCTCTGTTCCTTGCCTTTTCAAATTCTAGAGGCTGCCACATTCCTTTTCTCATGGTTACATCTTCCCGTCACTCCAACCTCTTGCTTCCATTGTCATATGTCCTACAAAGACCCTTTTCATACACTGGGCCCATCCTGACACTAGACCAAGATGTTAAATCACTATCTTAAACATGCTCAAACAGCTAAAGAAAACAACAGACAAACAACTAAAGAAACATTGGAATATGATGCATTAATAAAATAAGAACAACAGCAAAGAAAAATTATAAAAATTAAACAAACAGAAACTTAAGAGTTAAACAGTCCAATAATTGAAAAATCCACCAGAGGTGTTCTCCAACTGGTGTGAGCAGTTAGAAGAGAGACTCAGAAAACTGGAATATGGAATAGTTGAAATTATTGTGACTGGGGAGTAGAAAGAAAAAGGAATAAAGAAAAACAAGCAGAACCTGAGGACATTGTGGGACATTATCAAATGGATCAACATAAACACTGTTAGAGTTCTAGAAGAAGAAAAGAGCAAGCGAGAAAGGAACAGATTATTCAAAGACATAATACCCCAAAACCTTCTGAAACTTGATAAATACATGAATCCTCAAATTTCAGATGCGGAAGAAACTCAAGTTTAACTCAAGGAAAAACTCAGAGATCCACACTAAGACACATTATAATCCAACTGTTGAAAACTAAAGTCAGGGAAAGAACCCTGAAAGCAGCAACAGAAAATGGATTCCTCACATACAAGAGTTCCTCAATGAGATGATCAGCCGATTTCTTATCAGAAGCATTGGAAACCAGAAGACAGAGGAGTGATACACTGAAAATACTGCAAGAGGAAAAATCTATCAACCAAGAATCTTATACCTGGGAAAACTATCCTCTAAACAGGGAGAAATTAAGATATTCTCAGATGAACAAAAACTAAGAGAGTTCACTACCATTAAACCTTACCTACAAGAAATGCTACAGGGAGTGGTTTCAGGTAGAAATAAAAGGATGCTACATGGCAACTCCAAGTTGTGTAAATAAAAATGTACAGGCTGGGCACAGTGGCTCATGCCTATAATCCCAGCACTTTGGGAGGCCAGGGCAGGCAGATTACGAGGTCAGGAGATCAAGACCACCCTGGCCAACATGGTGAAACCCTGTTTCTACTAAAACTACAAAAGTTAACTGGGTGTGGTGGCATGTGCCTATAATCCCAGCTACTCGGGAGACTGAGGCAGGAGAATAGCTTGAACCGGGGAATCGGAGGTTGCAGTGAGCTGAGATCACACCACTGCACTCCAGTCTGGTGACAGATTGAGACTCTGTTTCAAAAAAAAATTAATTAATTAATTAATTTAAAAAGTCCTGCTACATGTAAATTTATTTTATTTTATTTTTTTATTTTTCCAGGATCATAGACAGAGGCTAACAAATCCTCCTTCAGGTTTATTTGTATAAATAGCACAGAAGGACCCCATCCCCATGAAGATGGCAGCCTGGAGGCGGGGGTGGGGGATCGCACCAGTCCTTCTGTCCTCACGTTGGCAGACAGAGATATCTACTCTGTAGCCTTTGTAGTGGCCTGGGCACCTTTGGGAGCCTGAGCTGGAATTGAAGCTGGAGCTGCAGCCTGGGCCTTGGTTTGATCCTGGGCTTTGGCCTTTGGCTGGCACACCTGAACCCCCTTGGCAGTGTGAGCACGAGCATGCTTCCCAAGCTTGGGGTGGGTAACGTAGGCAAGTCGATCAAGCTTGCTGCTGACACCTTTTGGGATCTTGGGCTTAATCTCCTTGGGCTTTACGAGGGCCTTGACAGCCTCGGCACGTGCACTCATGGCCTTGGCATTGTTGGCCTGCATCTTCTTTAGGCCCTTCTTGTTGTGCTTCTTGGCAAAGCGCATGTTCCTCAGGAACTTGGGGTCCACCCCCTTAAGAGATTCATATCTTTGTGACTGGGGTTTCTTGATACTATTTCTGTGCCATTTTCGGGACTGGTTGTGTGTGGTGTGGTTCTTGGACTTGGCTATGTCTGCACCTTAAGCCGCAGCTCCCAAAGCGCCTAGAACCGGAAGAGAGTAAATTTATTTTAATTCATATTTTTCTGATGCTTCAACATCCCACAATCATGCTGTGAGTACTCTGCCCAGGTGACCATGTGCACCAGTGTGATAAGGCTGGTCCCTGGAACGAGTTCCCTTTCTTGCCCTCCCATATTGTGACCTAGTCCCATAAAAAGACACCAGTAAATCCCATCATGCTCTTTGCTTGTACCCTGTACTCTGACTTCCAGTAAAGGCCCTTGCTGAGGAATTCTTTCTCTCTTGCTTCCCTATCTGCTTGATTGAGCCTGCTTCCTTGGAGCTCTTCTCATATGTCTTTCTACCTGGCATGCCCTACTTCCCTCTCTAGGACCAGTGAGTAAAATAAATCATACTCCATATGCCTTTCCAAGTGAAATCTTCATGGCCATCTTAGAGTGATTCGTAAAGACCCAAAAGCCTGACTTTACCATTTTCAATACTAACGGCAATGAAAATGGGATCATTCTAAACTGGGGTGGAAAGTTCCTAGGAGATGCTCTTTAACTATTCATGGCTTACTAATTTGCTACTCTGATTGGTTCCACAACTTGAGAAGGCTTTTTACATTGATGGCTTTCTTGTGCTGTGCTATGTGCAGCTTTGTGTTACCTTTTGGAGTTCTGCCAAGACTCTCCATCCTGAAGTGAGGATCCTGCTTAAATATCAATAATGACATCTACATTTCTTCAAGAGCACGGGATGACATAACACTGATAACAGCCCCTTCAAAGGAGATTCATGTGATATGCATATTAACATCATATTATTCAGCATCTCTAAGTTGTTTTGCAGTGCCAGTGACAACATATTCTTCTTTTACAAAGTTTATTTACAAATTAAAATCAATAGGCACCCCTGTTAGTGCCTATAAGCAAAGAAACAAAAATACCTCTTCTCTGTGGAGACTTCAGCAATTTCTTTCTTGCTTTTTGGAGTTTCTAGACCATTCATTATGGCCATACATCCAGGGCCTTTCATGTGAAAACAATGCCCCTCTCACCCTTGTGCTATACTCCATTAAAACAACAAATGTCTGGTTACCTACTGGGATCTCCTATCCTGGAGTCCAGATCTAGGAACAATACTCTCCTGTTGCAATCATGAACCATAGATTGCCCCACATGCAAGGCTCTGCTCATCTGAAATGGGGCCCACTGGAAACTAAACTTTCACTGAAACGCAAAATTACAATTTCCATCAGGTGCAGTTGCATACCATTTTGTTGACTGTTGGTCTTATAATTTGTTGATGCAACAATTCTTAACCAAATATTAGCAAACTGAATTTAACAGCACATTAGAAGGATTCTACACCATGACTAAGTGGAATTTATTCCTAGAATACAAAGATGTTTCAATATGCAAATGATAATGTAATATACCATATTTACACAATGAAGAGAAAAATACACGATTATCTCATTTGATGTAGAAAAGCATTTTACAAATTTGAACATCTTTTTATGAGAAAAATAATAAAAGGAATATATGGACATTTCTACAACATGATAAAATCATATACTCATATTATACTATTTATCTACTTATCATGTGTATTGGTTATTGTCATTTCTCCAGTAGAATATAAGCTCCAAAAGGTCAACTACTTTTGCTCTTTTATTCACCAAGGCACACCATGTTCTATGTCAGGTCCTGGCATATAGTAGCTATCCAATATATATGTGTATAAGGTGTGAATTACTCATTAAGACACTTCCCTGGGATACTAAAACCTATTTTCAGTGGACTGCATCTGTGATATTTGCTAGAAACTGAGTTTCCCATGTAGATGACTTAGTTTAAAAAACATTCATTTGCATACACAAAGAAAGCAGAAGAGCCCAGGAGGAGAAAACCACAAACCCTCATCCCCACACCACACCCCCCTCACTCCCATGAGCAGCAGCTGCAGAAATGTCATGGCATAGAATCAAGGCCACAGGCATTTGACAAGAGCAACAGTGAAACCTGTGATCTCTAGAGTCAGAGTGCCTGAGTTCAAATCATAGCTCTACCAGTTACCAATGAGCATCCTCACAGCTCTTTGTGCTTCTGTTTTCTTATCTGTGAGTGGTGGGAGGATAAGGTTAAGGGGAATATCTATTTTGGGCATAATGACCATCTGAAGTAACAGCTGTAAGGCATTTCCAACAGTGTCTGGCACATGGTGAGTATTCAAAAATTGCGAATTGTTACTTTTTAGATTTTCTAAGTCATGGAGTCTTCAATCAACATTACATGATAAGCATATGGATATAGCTATTGATATGACTATAGATGTAGATAACATAGACAGAGCTCTCTGTTTTATCCCTTTCTTTCTCCCTCATTCCTACCCTTCAAGAAAGAGGGAACTCTAAGACAGTAATGCACAGAAGTTCTGCTTTGAGATAAAACTCATTTTACCAAGAGAGAAGTTTGCTTAAAGGAATTGCTTATCTTAACACATTGGGAGAGTTTCAGTGGTAATATCAGAGAGTAGAAAAGGGAAGAGAGTGACTGGGCAACAGGGAAAACCGAGTATCTCTTCAACGTGCATTTCATGTAGACTAAAAAATGAGTGGAAGAGATGTAAGGAAAGTCTTTTTAAAATCCTGTGTGTTTCAGCATGATCAAGTGAGATTTTTCTCAGGAATACAAGGATGCTTCAAGACACATAAACCTATAAATGCAATACACTACGTCAGCAGAATGAAGGACAAAAACCATAGGACCATATTGACAGCGACAAAAAAAAAAAAAGCATATGACAAAATTTAACATTTTTTAATTATAAAAATGCTCAAAAAAGTAGATGTAAAATAAATGTTCCTCAATACAATGAAATCCATATATGACAAATCCACAGCTAACATGATATCCAGTGAAAAAAGTCCAGGCAGGGGGAGATGGCTTTAACCCCAACCAGCGCAGGAACCGACTTGGGGAGGCCTGTGGAATATAAAAGTAGGAGCAAAGGCGGGAAGACCCGTGCATGCACTTCCAGATCCCCGTGTGGACCGATGGAAGCCATTCCCTACTGTTCCACACAGGGGACTCTGCGAAGGACAGCCGAAAAGTTCAAGCAGTTGGTTTCAGGTTGAAGGAAGCCCCCAAGGGAGTTTCACAATAGAACCTCGGTTGGGGATGAACTCCCTTAGCCAAGACCAGGGCAGGGGAGAGTGAAAAGTTGGCTGCAACCCCTAGTGCAGGAGCCAGGCACCCAGCTTTGCAGTGGATGGGGAGGGGCGTGATCTGAAAGCGGCAGCTGTTATCTTCACTGGGGCAATTGGAATTTGAGTGCAGGCTGACTGGTACTTAGCTCACTGCTGCCAGTGTAACACTGTGGGAGTGGATCTGCCTCGCCAAGTGCGTGGGAACTGTGCGTGGGCTTACTGCTGCCTGCTCTTCACCATTCCATGTGCAAACCCTTCTGTGCAGCACAGGCAGCAATACTCCCTTCTGGAAGGTGAACCCAGTGACCTGAGACCTGCTCCCATTCCCCAACACCCACAGGGGCTGCTGTGTGCCCTGCCAGCAAAGACTCAGAGTGCAAACCCCCTGACCCAGCTCCCACCTGGCTTTGCTCTGCCACTTGCCCTGGTAGCTTCACACAAAGGACAGAAACTCTTAAGAACTATATGCCTCTCTCCATTGCCTGAGAAACCAGAGTACCCCCACTAGGCAACATAAGGCAAGCGAAAATCCTACTGCAACTACTGCAGCTGGTGCTGTTTTGCAAGCGTCACCTCCTGGCTGGAAGCCAACCAACACAGTCCATGATAGCATCTCCTGGTGGAATCACACTGCACCCAAGGAAAAGACAACTGTATAATCTCAGCTATCACTACTGCCTGCACCACTCTGGCTAACCAGGAGGTCCTGAGTCTGTCCACATGATCAGATCATTCCACTCTAACTGGTATTCAAGAAAGTGAGCACACTAAGGCTATCAATAAACAAGGAATCTCACAGAGTCTACATCACTCACCTGCTACCCCCATTTGAGCTAGTGCTGCTACCCATGGCTGGGAGACTTGAGGACAGGTCACATCACCAGATCCCTTGCAGACACTCTCCAACATGAGCTTGGAGTTTGGCAACTTCACTGGATGGCTAGACCCAGAGGAACAATAACACTCACAGTAGCCTGGTTCCCAGGGATCCCCACTCCTAGGAGAAGGGGGAGTGCACCACATCAAGGGAACATCCTGTGAGACAAAAGAATCCAGACAACAGGCCTTGAGGATCAGATATTTCCATTGGTGGGAAGTTTAGCAGAGGCACAATTGCAGTGCTGGACTCAACAGGGTAAGTCTTCAGCTGTAGCCCAACAGTCAGACAGCCTTGGTGCACATGAAGGGCCTTGAATAAGGAAATGTATTTTCTCCCTTTTTCACCATCACAGGCTCTGTTGGGGCTTCTCTCATGGGAGCTAAGTGTGGGTGCAACTATAGACACCCTTTCTGGAACACGTCAGGATGATGGCATCCTCACAGGAGAAGCATCCTCCAGGTGCCAGCTTGCACAAGAGACAGAGTCACAATTCCTCTCTACTTGAACATCAACATTCCTACCCATGAAAAGAGGTGCCTGTCTGATCTGAATGCTGGAGTACTGGGACAAGAGTGTGTCTGAGAGGTGAATAAATTTCCTGCTGACCTGGCAGGGGAGCTAAGGTGGCTTCAATCCTTCCCTCTGATAAGATCTCAGTGCAACTCACTGAGAGCTCCTCCAAGAACCTCTGTCAAAGCTGGGACCTCTGCCCACCATTGGGTATTGCATTTATCCACCTGCTGTAGTCACAACTAGTTCCTACCCAAGGACACCTCCCCTACTGGCCCCTACTACAACTAGCATGTATGAAAGCCATTATACAAAGACTTTATAACCAAGGAACTCTTACAGTCTTCATCCCTGGAAGCACCAAGAACCAAATTAGGCTGTAACTAACTATAAGTATTAAAGTCTCATCCTTAAGGGGAAAAAGAAATTAAAACAAACAACAAATACAGTCAAATCAAAGATAAATTCAAGAATAGTTAGAAGAAATAGCCTACTCAAATGAGAAGGAACCAGAATATAAACTCCGGTAATATGACAAAATATGGTTCCATAACAGCCCCAAAGGATCACACTAGCTCTACAGCAATGGATGCAAACTGAGATGAAATATTTGAAAATGCTAGATAAGGAATTATTAAGCTACTCAAGGAGATATCAGAGAAAGGTGAAAACCATCATAAATTTTTTTTGAAGTTTAGGATATGAATGAAAAATTTTCTAGACAGATAGATATCATCAAGAAAAACCAATTTGAATTTCTGGAAATGAAAGACACACTTAGAGAATTACAAAATGCAGTAGAAAATTTTAACAAAACACTAAAACAAGTAAAAGAAAGAATTTCAGAGCTTGGAGATAAGGCTTTTGAATTAATTATATTAGGCAAATTTTTTTTTTTTAAAAAGGATCAAAAGAAATGAACAAAGTCTCCAAGAAATACAGGATTATGTAAAATGACCAAGCATAAGAATAATTGATGTTCCTGAGGGAGAAAAGAAAATAACAAGTCTGGAAAATATATTTGAGGGAATAATTGAGGAAAATATCCCTGGCCTGGCTAGAGATCTAGATAGCCAAATCCAAGAAGCTCAAAGAACTCCTGGGAAATGCATTGCAAAAACATCTTCACCAAGGCATATAGTTATCAGGCTATCCAAAGTCAACATGAAGGAAAGAATTCTAAGAGCAGTAAGACAAAAGTATCAGGAAACTTACAAAGGAAAACCTATCAAACTAACAGTAGACTTCTCAGCAGACACCTTACAAGCTAGAAGGGATTGGGGACTTCTCTTCAACCCCCTAAACAGAACAATTTTCCGCCAAGAATTTTGTACCCTGCAAAACTAAGTTTAATAAATAAAGAAGAAATGAAGTAATTTTTAGACAAACAAATGTTGAGGGAATTTGTTACTACCATACCAACACTATAATAAATGCTAAAAGGTGTTCTAAACCTAGAAACAAAAATCCAATACGCACCAAAACAGAATCTCTTGGAAGCTTAAAACTCACAGGGCCTACAAAACAATAACACAATGAAAAGAAAAAACTATCTAGGTAACATTTAACATGATGAAGAGAACAGTACCTCACTTCTCAATATTAATGTTGAATGTAAATGGCCTAAATGCTCCACTTAAAAGATACAGAATGGCAGAATGGATAAAAAAGTCACAATCCAAATATCTTCTGTCTTTAAGAGACTCACCTAACAGAAAGATTCATATAAACTCAAGGTAACATGGTGGAAAAAGATATTCCACACAAATGGAAGCTAAAAGCCAGCAGGAGTAGCTATTCTTATTTCAGACAAAACAGGCTTCAAAGCAACAACAGTATAAAAGGACAAAAATGGTCACTATGTAATTATAAAAGGATCAATCCAACAAGAAGATATTACAATCCTAAATTTCTAAGCACCTAACACTGGAGCTCCCAGATCCATAAAACCATTACTAATAGACCTAAGAAATGAGACAGACAGCAACACAATAATAGTAGAAGACTTTAATATACCACTGACGGCACTGGGCAGACCATCAAGACAGAAAGTCAACAGAGAAATAATGGACTTAAATTACACCCTAGAACGAATGGACTTAACATATATTTACAGAACATTCTACCCCCAAATTGCAGAATATGTATTCATCTCATCAGCACAAAATAGACCATATGTTAGGTCACAAAAAGTTTCAATAAATTTTTAAAAATCAAAATCATATTAAGTATCCTCTCAGACTACAGTGGAATAAAACTGGAAATTAAGTCGAAAAGAAACACTCCAAACTACACAAATACATAGAAATTAAATAATCTGCTCCTGAATGATAACTGGGTTAAAAATGAAATCAAGATGGAAATCAAAAAGTCATTTGAATTGAATGATAATAATGACACAAGTTATCAAAACCTCTGGGAAACAGCAAAAGCAGTGTTAAAAGGAAAGTTTACAGCACTAAATGCCTACAACGCAAAGTCTGTCAGAGCACAAATTGACAACCTAATATCATGCCTCAAGGTACTAAAGAAACAAGACCAAACTAAACCCAAAGCTAGAAGAAGGAAAGAAATAGCAAAGCTCAGAGCAGAACTAAATGAAATTCAGACACCAATAACAACAACAAAATACAAAAGATCATTGAAACAAATAGCTGGTTCTTTGAAAAAATAAACAGAGAGACCATTAACTGGATTAACCAAGAAGAGAGAGGATGCAATTAGAAATGAAACTGGAGACATTACTACCGACACCACAGAAATACAAAAGATCATTTCAGACTACTATAAACACCTTTATGCACATAAACTAGAAAACCTAGAGGAAATGGACGAATTCCTGGAAAGATACAACCCTCCTATATTAAATCAGGAAGAAATAGAAATTCTGAACAGACCAATAACAAGTAGTGAGATTGAATAGGTAACCAAAAAAATGGCAAACAAAAAAAGGTCCAGGACCAGATGGATTCACAGCTGAATTCTATCAGACATTCAAAGAAGAATTGGTATCAATTCTACTGAAAGTATTTCAAAAGATAGAGAAAGAGGGACTCCTCCCTAAATCATTCTATGAAGCCAGTATCACCCTATTATCAAAACCAGAAAAGGACATAACAAAAAAAGAAAACACAGACCAATTTCTCTGATGAACATAGATGCAAAAATCCTTAACAAAATACTAGCTAACCAAATTCAACAGCACAACAAAAAGGTATTTCATCATGATCAAGTGGATTTCAACCCAGGGATGCAGGGATAGTTTAACATACATGAGTCAATAAATGCAATACATCACATAAACAGAATTAAAAGCAAAAACCATATGATCATCTCAACAGATGCAGAAAAAGCATTTGACAAAATCCAGCATTCCTTTATGATAAAAGCTCCCAACAAATTAAGCATAGAAGGGTCTTACCTCAAAATAATAAAAGCCATATATGACAAACCTATGCCAATATCCTACTGAATGGGAAAAAGTTGAAAGCATTCCCCCAAGAACAGAACAAGACAGGGATGCCCACTTTCACTACTTCTATTCAACATAGTTCTAGATATCCTAGCCACAGCAATTAGGCAAGAGAAAGATAAAAGGTAAAGGGCATTCAAATGGGAAAAGAGGAAGTCAAACTATTGCTGTTTGCAGATGATATGATTGTATACCTAGAAAATCATAAAGACTTCTCAGAAAGACTCCTAGATTTGATAAACGAATTCAATAAAGTCTCAGGTTACAAAATCAATGTACACAACTCAGGAGCACTGCTGTACACCAACAACCACCAAACTGAGAATCAAATGAAGAACTCAGTCCCAAACAACTGCAAAATAAAATACCTAGGAAAACAAACAACAGCTGCAAAATAAATAAAATACATAGGAATGTACTTAATCAAGAAGGTGAAAAATCTCTACAAGAAGAACTACAAAACACTGCTGAAAGATATCATAGGTGACACAAACAAATGGAAACACATCCCATGCTCATGGATTGGAAGAATCAATATTAAGAAAATGACCATACTGCCCAAAGCAATCTGCAGATTCATTGCAATTCCCATAAAAATGCTAGCAACATTTTTCACGGAATTAGAAAAAACAATCCTAAAATTCACATGGAACAACAACAACAAAAAGCACCTGCATAGCCAAAGCAATATTAAGCAAAAAGAACAAATCTGAAGGCATCACATTACCAGACCTCAAATTATACAAGGCTATAGTTACCAAAATAACATGGGACTAGTATAAAAGTAGGCACATAGACCAATGGAACAGAATAAAGAACCAAGTAATAGAGCCCAATACATGCAGCCAATTGATCTTCAACAAAACATGCAAACATATAAGCTGGGGAATGAACACCCTATTTAATAAGTGGTGCAGGGAAAACTGGCAAGCTACATGTAGAAGAATGAAACTGGATTCCTATCTCTCACTTCATACAAAAATCAATTCAAGATGAATCAACGAGTTAAATATAAACCTGGAACTATAAAAATTCTGGAAGACAAGGTTGGAAAACCTCTTCTAGGCATCAGCCTCATTAAAAAATTCATGATTAAGACCCCAAAAGCAAATTCAACAAAAACAAAAATGAATAAATGGGACCTAATTAAAAAGCTTCTGAAGAGCAAAATAAGTAATCAGCAGAGTAAACAAACAGCACGTAGAGTTGGAGAAAATATTCCCAAGTCGAGTTACAATTGACTGGTAAGGATACCAAGGCCCATGACGGCAGAGTGCCTTGTCCCAGATCACAGAGCTGGGAAATGGCAGAGCTAAGATGTGGCACAAGTGGTGGGGCTCCAACCCATGCTCTCCTAATCACTGTGCTACTGACACTCAGTAATAACCCTAACACCACCACCATCCAGAACTCTGTGCACATCCTCTCCAATCCCCACAGAGTCCATAATGGTGGCCATGATCATCACCATTTTACAAATGGGAAAACTGAGGACTCGAGGGTAGCCAAGACTTTACCAAGATCACACAACCTTGGGAAAACAACCCCATCATTTACTGAAGTCTATTCTCTCCCCAGGCTTGCTGTATCCTCTTAACATCTTGGAATGGTTGGTATAATTACACCCTACATATGAAGAAACAGGCTCAGCAAAGGGAACTGGGTTGCTTGAGATCACACAGCCTTGAAATAACACAAGATTTGGCCTACAATATGCTAGGTGATTTACAGAGAGAACCTTAAGTCCTTTCTACTCTCCTAAAGGAGTCCAAGATTGTCATGATTTTACAGATGAGAAAACTGAGGCTAAGAGAAACGAAGGCATTGTCTCCTCATCCCCCATGCATGACTTGGGCATTTCCTGTGTTTTGCCAAGCTTTCCTGTTCATCAAAGAGTAAGCACTAGAACTTCAACATCCCCAACACTGACTGCCACCTCCCTTGTCCCTTTGAGATTCTTGGCTTCATGCAATTCAAGGGAGAAGCCTCCCTCCTGGCTGCCCAGGGCTGGTTACTGTGTAGTTCTCCCCCTGGGCTCCCTATGGTTACTCTGTAGCCATAAACAGAAGACCTTGGGTTCCTAACAGCCCAAGAAGAGAATGTAAACTCTAGTTCACACGGAACACAAGAACTCTAAGAAATGTCTCGTTCCCACATCCTTAGTCTTCAGTGCCATGAGTGGGTGGGCACGTTGTAACTGCCCAAGGGGTTCACCTTGCCCACTGCCTAGACAGAATCGATTTATTAAGACCAGGGAACTGCTTGAAAGAGTAATTCACGCAATGCTGGCTGTGCAGGAGACCAGAGCTTTAGTATTATCCAAATCAGTCTCTCCGAGCATTCGGGGAGCAGAGTTTTTAAGGATAAGTTGGTGGGTAAGGAGAAAGCAGTGAGCCGGGAGTTCTGATTGGTCAGAGATGAAATCATAGGGAGTCAAAACTGTCTTCTTGAGCTGAGTCAGTTCCTGGGTGGGGGGGCCATAAGATCAGATGAGCCAGTTCTTTTTTTTTTTAATCTGGGTGGTGCTACTGATCCATCAAGTTCAGGGTCTGCCAAATATCTCAAGCACTGATCTTAGGAGCAGTTTAGGGAGGGTCAGAATCTTGTAGCCTCCAGTTGCATGACTCCTAAACCGTAATTTCTCATCTTGTTGCTAATGTTGATCCTACAAAGGCATTCTGGTCTCCAGGTAAGAAGGTCTGCTTGGGAAAGGGCTGTTACCGCCTTTGTTTAAACTAAGTTTCTCCCAAAGTTAGTTCAGCCTATGTCCAGGAATGAACAAGGACAGCTTGGAGGTTAGAAGCAAGATTGAGTCAGTTGAGTTAGATCTCTTTCACTGTCTCTCATAATTTTGCAGAGGTGGTTTCAATGTGGTCTGCTGAAAAGCAGGAGGCTAGACTCAGCTCCATGGATGCTGCTCAATGAAGGAGAAACAGCACATGTAAGAAGAGTCCTAAATGCTAAGACATATCTTTTAGGACAGGTTCAATGTAAGATATAATGCCTGCAGGATCTTTCTGATGGGGGTTGTCAAGCCAGCCTCTCCTACCCATACAAGAAGAAGGCTTTTTCTTTTTAATGTTTATTGATATAGAACAGAACAACACAACAGTTTAGAACGAGAAGGTTGAAGCATTTCCCTACACTTCAGCAAGCACAACTGGGTGTTGCAGAGAGAAGGGCTGTGTGTCAGGCTCCTGGGGGTCAAACCTTGGCTCCTCTACCTGCTCACAAGTCAGATCCCCTCTCTAAACCTGTGTCCTCATCTATAAATGAGGCAGCAAATGATCCCTCTCTCATAGCACTGGTTATAAGGAGAAAATGCCAGATGAAGACACAGCATCTGGGACAGCTGCCACTCTTTGATCCCCTCCTCACTTTTCTCCAATCTCATCCAGGGCATCGTTTAGGTTAATGGCTTGGAAAAGAGGAATGAGCACTCTACTAAGAGTCAGCACATCTGAGTTACTCCTGAGCCTTGATAAGGGTGCTTACCTAGGCACAATATGAACCATCAGGGAACTTCAGTGTCTTTGTAATATCTGCAAAATCAGGGTAAAACCACCTTCCCTACCTATGTTCAAGGGATGCGGGGCGGGGGGGTGCTGATTATTACAACATCAAGAAGAACACATTAGCAATAGCTACACACCTTAAAACACACATACCCTCTGACCTAGCAATGCCACTTCCAGTGGGTGTCTTCCACTTGAGCAGGATGATGCATGTACAAGGCCACCCACTGCAGCGTTGTTTTAGTAGCCCAAGGTTGGGAACAACTTACATATCCATTAACAGAAGACTGTAAAATGAAGTTTGATAGCTCCATAAGTTGGAGTACTCTACAGGTATTAAACAGTAGAGCAGCTGTCTATGTCCTGATATAGAATCTTTATATAAAATGAAATGGGTCAGGTGCATTGCCTCATACCTGTAATCTCAGCACTTTGGGAGGCCCAGGTGGGTGGATCACCTGAGGTCAGGAGTTCGTGACCAGCCTGGCCAACATGGTGAAACCTTGTCTCTACTAAAAATACAAATAATAGCCAGATGCAGTGGCAGGCACCTGTAGTCCCAGCAACTCAGGAGGCTGAGGCAGGAGAATCACTTGAATCCGGGAGGTAGAGGTTGCAGTGAGCCGAAATGGTGCCACTGCACTGCAGCCTCGGTGACAGAAGGAGATCCATCTCAAAATAAAAATAAAATAAAATAAAATGCTTACTGTTTTCCAGTCAGGCTCAGGGTCTGGATGCCAGGGGTATTCTGAACCTTGGGAAGGTGATGAAAAGGCGAAGTGCTGGCTCCCTCTCAGTGGTTCTGTTCAAGGAACATTTATTTAGCACCTAGGATGCACCAGGCTCTTCTATGGAGATGATGTCTAACACCAGGGCAAGAAGAATCTGCCTGGAATCAGATCAGAGCTCTAATTTGGATCCCATCACTAACTGGCCCTGTGACTGTGGGCAAGACCCATGTCACCTCCTGGCCTCAGGCTCTCATCTGTCAACAGGGGGTTAGGCTGACTGGTCTGAAGATTCCTCCTGTGCTAACATCCCAGGATCAGGAGTTAGACTGTGAATCTGTATCTTTGGCAGGAAACTCAAAGTGAGCATCTTTGCTAACTCCACTGGGGAACCTCTAAGTCACTCACATGGGGGGCCTCTTTCCCAGAGTGAGGGATATTCTGAGATGATCCAGCTCTGACTGGAGCCTACAGTACCTGTGTAACTCAATCCCTGAATCACACAAGAGTTTCTCTAACAGACCCACAAACACCAAAGCACCAAAGCTCGTGGCATCTATGCCCACCAGGGCCATCAGATTAAACAATGAATCTGTGCCTCTCAGGAATCTTCCCAATGTGATGTTTTTTGAAGATTAAACTAAGAAAAACACAATTCCCCTCCCACCCTTAATAAATTCCTTCTCATTGGAAGGAAAGAGAGGGTAAGGTTTGTGAGAGAAGAGTTTTTCCCTGTTTTGTTCATCGCAGCTTGCACAGCAACAAGGGCAGAGCCTGGCACATAGTAGGTTTTCAGTGAGTACCAGTTACATTAAAAGGAGACTTGGCCACCCAGAGGGGGGAAATGCTCTTTGGAGGCAGAAGGCAAGGTCTGGCCTTGTGCCTTGGCAAGTCACTCAATCTTTCGGTTCCCTCATCTATGGAAGCCAAAGACTGGGTCAGATGAGAAGAGACAAGTTGTGGAGAAGGCACACAAATGTTGCAGACTTTACCCACCATTTTCAGGCCATGGGTGCCTGGGTGAATAGTATGATGCTTCAGGCCTTAACTTAACTGATCTGTAGAAGGGTGTGACATCAGATCATGAAAATGAGCACACACCACCACACCCGATTGTTGCTCAATGGATGGAAGGTGTTACTATTGACTTATTGTCACACACTGGGGGATGAAGGAGGCCCACACTGTACTCACCATGCATAGACAACTCAGTGCCTGATGCAGACTTCAACTCTACGTCACACAGTAGTAGGTGCCAGCGTTGGCTTTTGCGATGCTAGTGATGCACATGGAAAAGTCTGTATTGTTTCCCTTCGTGATGTCTGAAATGCAAGCTATCCAGGGTAAGTGGCCTCCTTTTGAACTGTAGATTAGTTCCTGCCCTGTTTCAGTTCCTTTGAACAATCTGTGGGCAACTGGGAGGTGACAGAGTGGTCGAACCTCCAGCTGTGACCGACACTGACTTCTCAGGCTGAATCACCTGCAGCTCCTCCTCACCCGCCACTCCTGGAGGGAAACACAAAACAGTCATTTATTCATCCTTATGTGGTGGTTATGTTTTCTAAAGTGTTTATCAATGACTTTCATTGACTGAGTACACCCCAGGAGTGGGCCTTGAGCCCAGCACACTGCATGTATTATCTTATTTAACCCTCACAACAAGCCTGTAACATGAGACTGTATTACAAGTGAGGACACTGTGGCACAGTGAGGTCCAGTTTAATGGTGGAGTATGAGGTTGAGGACCTGAGTAGAACTCCTGAACCGTCCTTGGAAATTTCATGCTTTGCCAAATATTTATGTCTCTACTTTCTGGCCAAATGGAGTGTTGCTTTTTCTGAATCATTCCATTGGGTGGGGTGATATGACTTCTTTAGACCACTGAGTTCTGAGCAGAACTGATGGGTATAATTTGTGGTCTGTGCATTTAACGGCAAGAGCCTCTGTGTATCAACTGCTCCCTTCCACAAAGACCCACAGGGCTCTGATGGAAGCTACTTCCTCGATTTGGATTCCTGAGTGACTATGAAAGACAGAACTCTCAACACACAATGAATATATGGCTTAAATAAGAAATAAAACATTTTTTAAGGCCTGAAATTTTTTATCCATAGCATAATCACATTACATTAGTTTCCTAATGATGCTGTGACAAATTACTACTAAATTTATGTACTACAACAATAGAAATGTATTATTGTATACTTCTGGGGGTCACAGTACAAAATTGGAATTGTTGAGCTATAACCAAGAAAAAAGAGAAGAACTCAAATACACAAAGGTGGAGAATAAAACTTTGGTTTCCTGGAGTAGGGTTGGGGAAGGTTATGGAGAGATGTATGTCGAAAGATACAAAATTGCAGATAGGATGAAAAACTCTACAGATGTCATGTACAACATGAATACCCTAGTTAATAATATTGAATTGTTCTCACAATTTTTACTAAAAGATAAGATTTTAGATGCACTTGGCATACACACAAAACAAGGCAACTATTTGAGATGATGGTTATGTTCACTTGCTTGACTATAACAGTACCTCTCTATATATATATCTCAAAGCACTTTTAAATATATACAATCTAAACAGGTGTCAGCAGAGATAATAGTTTTGGGTCTCTGTCTCTTACCTGTCCGGTTCTAGAGGTTGTTCACATTCCTTTTCTCACAGTTTCATCTTTCCATCACTCCAACCTCTTGCTTTCATTATCACATGTCTTTCTTTAATTCTTGCTCTCCTGCCTCCTACTTATAAGGACTCTTGTAATATATTGGTCCCATCCTGATACTAGACCAAGACTTTAAAACAACTGTCTTAAAATGCTCAAAGGGAGCTGGGTGCAGTGGCTCATGCCTGTAATCCCAGCATTTTGGGAGGCTGAGGTGGGTGGATTGCCTGAAGTCAGGAGTTCAAGACCAGCCTGGCCAATGTAGTGAAACCCCATCTCTACTAAAAACACAAAAAATTAGCTGGGCATTGTGGCAGGTGCCTGTAATGCCAGCTACTAAGGAGGCTGAGGCAGGAGAATCACTTGAACCCGGGAGGCAGAGGTTGCAGTGAGCCAAGATCATACCATTGCATTCCAGCCTGGGCAACAAGAGCAAGATTCCATCTCAAAAATGCTCAAATAGCTAAAGGAAAACATGGACAAAATCTAAAGGAAATTAGGATAAGATATATTAACAAAATGAGAACATCAGCCAAGAGATAAAAAATATTTAAAAAGAACCAAACAGAAGTATAAGAACTGAAAGTCATGATAATGAAACATTCACTAGAGGAGTTTCATAATAGATTTTAGCAGGAGGAAGAAAGAATCAGAAAACTTGAAATGAAATTATTGAGTCTCCAGGATAGAAAGACAAAAAAGAATAAAGAAAAAGGAACAGAACCTGAGGGACTTATGGGATACCACTAAGTGGATGAACATACACATTATGAGAATAACAGAAGAGGAAGAGACACAGAGAGGAAGAAGATGGTTATTTGAAGAAATAATATCCCAAGTCCTCCCAAAGTTGATTAAATATGTGAATCTACAAATATAAGATGCTGAACAAACGCCAAGTAAGATAAACTCAGAGATCCACACTAAGATATATTATAATCCAACTATTGAAAGCTAAAATGAAACAAAGAGTCTTGAAAGCAGCAAGAGAGAAGCCATTCCTCACATACAAGAGATCCTCAGTAAGATTGTTGGCTGAGTTCTTATCAGAAGCATTGGAGGCCAGAGGCAGTGGGATGTTATGTTTAAAGTTCTGAAAGAAAAAAAAAAAGCCATCAACTAAGATTTCTATACCTGATAAGACCATCATTCAAAAATACGGGATAAATTAAGATATTCATGGATACACAAAAGCTGACAGAGTTCATCTCCTCTAGACCTGCCCTACAAGAAATCTTAAAGGGAGTCCTTTAGGTTGAAATGAAAGGTTGCAATATAATATCTCATAGTTGTCTAAAGAAATAAATATTTTCGGTTGTGGTGTACAATTTTAGAACTCCATATTTTTCTCATGCCTTGATGTCCCCACAAATAGTGTGTGAGCACCCTGCCCAGGCACGAAGTGCCAGTGTGATAAGGCTGGTCCCTGCCACTAGTTCTTGCCCTCCCCTACTGTAACCTAGTGATATTCAAACACACCAGTGAAATTCCCTCATGCCATTTGCTTGTGTACTTTACTGTGACTCCTAATAAAGGCATTTTCCCAGGGGTCCACCCAGTCTCATCTCCCCACCTGCTAAGTTGAGCCCTTTCTCTAGGAGCTCCTTCTAAATGGTTCCCTGTATGGCATGTCATGCTTCACCTTCTAGGAACTATGAGTAAAATAAATCATTTAATTTTATATGCCTCTCGGAGTATGATTTCTGCAACTATGTTGGAATGATCCCCAAAGATCCCACCAGTGAGTGATACTTACTCCACCATTTACAACACAACTGGTGATGAGAATGAATCATTTAAAATGGGTAGAAAGTTCCCAGGAGATATTTTTCTTAACTGCTGCTGGCTCACTAATTTGCTATCCCAATTGGCTCCACCAATAGAGAGGGCTTTATATCCTGCTGGCAAGATGTGCACTATTTTGTGCTTCTGCCAAACTCTCCATCCTATAGTGTGGATCCTGTCCCAATATCAGTAACACACCCCAGGATACCACTTCCTATCCATGATTCCAGCAAAAGGAGGATAATTAAACTATCATTGCCAGGGATCTGAAGTTACTGGGCCATGTGGATTGGCTACTTCTCAGTGTACTTCGGAGTGATTTTGATTTGAAGAACTCCTGCTGATAGAATGGAGATCTCGTTTGGTGCTGAGTGCATATCACTCTGTTCCAGCCTCAGTAATAAAGACAAGTTGAGGGGTCAGGTGGGCTACAGCTTGGGTGGGTGGTGTTGTCCCCACTGTTCAATGTGTTGTTGAATTACAGCAACACAGATGCTTCTCAGCTTGTGATGAGGTTATGTCCCAGTAAACCCATCCTAAATTGAAAATATTGTGAGTCAAAAATGCATTTAACATACCTAACCTACTGAACATCATAGCTTAGCCTAGCCTACCTTAAATATGCTCAAAACTTAAATTAGCCTAGAGTTGGGCAAAATCATTGACACAAAGACTACTTGATAAAAAAAAATTATTGGATATCTCCTGTAATTTATTGAATACTGTACTGAAAGTGAAAGAATGGTTGTATGCGTACCTGAAGTATGGTTTCTGCTGAATGTATCACTTGCACACCATTGGAAAGTAAAGACTTAGAAATCGAACCATTGTAAGTCAGGGACCACTCATAATTTCCTCTCTTCTCTCTTGGTGTCAGGCAGCCCTCCTTTCTCAGAGAGTCCTCCATAGCACCTTATAAAGCTCTGTGCTTCCAGGGCTGGTGAGAACTCTGTTTCATCCCCTGCTGCCGTTGCTTTCATCTCCCAACTCCATTGGATATCTCAGATCTCATCCACAGAGATAGGTGGCTCAATGTTTTTAAAAAGTAGAGAAAAGACAGAAGGGGCACTTTGATCTCACTCCCCCAAGACACTTGGTTTCTTGGATCATTTGGGATTATAAATCTGGATAGGAAGCCACTCAGGACTACCAGGGGCTTCTCAGGTAAACATCCAAAGAGAGAGGGGAACTCTGTATCCACTCATAGATGCAAGCCATTCCAAAGGATTTGGCATCCTGGGCAACATGGCAAAACTCTGTCTCTCAAAAAAAAAAAAAAAAAAAAAAAATCAACCAGGTGTGGTAGAGCATGCCTGTAGTCCCAGCTACTTAGGAGGCTGAGGTGGGAGGATTGCTAAAGCCTGGGAGGAGGAGGCTGCAGGGAGCCATGATCGTACCACTGCATTCCAGCCTGGGTGACAGAGCGAGATCCTATCTCAAAAAAAAAAAAAATATATATATATATACACACACACACACACACACACACATACATATATATACACATATACATATCTATATATAAAATAAATAAATAAAGGATTTTGCTGAAGAGAACAGAAAAGGGAGGGGGATGGACTGATTATACTGGAGTCATCAGGGCCATCTCAGGGAGAGGCTACTGCCTAGGGGTGCCATCCTCTTCCTGCTTTTCCTCTTATCAACCAGAGACAGAAATAAAGACATAGCTTCCAGAGGCAATAATCCCAAAATAGGAAAAAAAGAAGGAAAGGAATACATTAACACTTATGTGCTGAGCAAGCGTTAGGTTTAGAAAACATAATGCTACCCTTAGATTACATAATGATTTAAAAACAATACACAGCAGGAAAAAGTAAAAGATAATTAAATAAATTCTGGGTACATCTATATTGTAATATAAATTGCGCAAAAACCTTTTAATCCGAGGAATGTGATGCCCCTTTCAATGAGAAAGCAGTCATGTCCCACTTCCCTCCTTCAGCTAAGTAATCATCTCTTGAGGTTGCTTGCCATGTGGACTCTAGACTAACTGATGCCCCAAGTAGCTACAAAATAATGTAACAATGCCATATGTGGACACCACAAGTCATACTCTATAGTTAAATAATGTATAAAGGTTACTAATCAATGTTATTTTTGTAAAGCAATGAGAATTCCTGAGAAAAACATTTGTAATCATCCCCTCCCCTGGTTTGTCCTTTTTCCTTAAAAGCTCGAGTCTGTTCTTTATTCTCCAAAGTGACTTGGAGGTGTTTCCTGGGTTACAGTCTTCAAATTTGGCCCAAATAGACCTTCTACTTATATTAATTTTACCTAAGTTTCTTCTTTTAGTTAGACATATCTGTTATAGTCAGCAGGATTCAGAGTGACCTCCCAACCCTGAACACACTGCCTTCCCTTTTGGGCTCAGTGCTTGGTACCAGCATTAACGCAGTATGTTCCTCACACTCCATAGGCTTCGCAGGGTGCAAAAGGGTGTGTCCTCCTGAATTCAGATCTCCCTTTCTTTTTTAGTGAGGTTTTGCCATTATTTGGGCTGTTCTCTCCAACTGTCTCTTTTTAGAATGGAGGTTTTGATCTCTGTCTATGGGCAGGAGATTCTGGTTTCAGGAATAAAACAAAAGATAACTGTCTCTTCCTCTGCTATTTCACAGCAGGTGTTCCAGGTCACAGCATTGGCAGTCTTGCATAAGTAGTTTCATTTCTTTTGGCCTAAAATTACACAGCATGCTGTTAAAATTGTAGCTGTTTTCTATTGCATGAAATTCAGACTTGTATTTTCATTTGTGACCAATTCCTGTTTGTTCACAACCAAAAGAAACATGAGGATGAGTTCAATTCTCCCGAAGAGAATTGCATGAACAGTTGTTACATGCAAGAGAGGGATTCATGACTCACTGGTGACACTTTGTGGAGCGATGCTCACAGAGCAACACACTTTGACCTGATACATTGTCCTAACCTTAGCCACTTTTGAAAAGGAAATTCTAAAATTAAGGGAAACTGCTGGACAAAACTGAGCTTTCCTTTAAGGGGCAACCATCCTTAGGAAGACCAGCTGCATTTGTGTATAATATATATTGTGTTAGTCTGTTCTCACACTGCCATAAAGAAATACCTGAGACTGGGTAATTTATAACGAAAAGAGGTTTTGTTAGCTGGGTGTGGTGGCTCATGCCTGTAGTCCCAGCACTTTGGGAGGCAGAGGCAGGGGGACCACCTGAGATCAGGAGTTCGAGACCAGCCTGACCAACATGGTGAAACCTCATCTCTACTAAAAATACAAAATTAGCTGGGCATGGTGTGGTGCTGTGCCTGTAATCTCAGCTACATGGGAGGCTGAGGCAGGAGAATTGCTTAAACCTGGGAGACATATTGCAGTGAGCTGAGATCACACCTTTGCACTCTAGCCTGGGCAAATAAGAGCAAAACTCCGTCTACAAAAAAAAAAAAAAAAAAAAAAAAAAAAAAAAAAGAAGAGGGCATGACAGTATTTGTTTCCAGGGAGACCTTAGGAAGCTTTTATTCTTGGCAGAAGGCAAAGCAGAGGCAGGCATCTTACATGGCAAGAGAAGGATCAAGAGCGGTGGGGTAGGTACTACAAGCTTTTAAACAACCAGCTCTCAGGAGAACTCACTACCACCAAGATATCAAAACGGATGGCACTAAGCCATTCATGAGAATTCCACCTCCATGATCCAATCACCTCACACCAGGCTCTACCTCCAACCGTGGGGATTACAATTCAACATGGATTTAAGGACATGGATCCAAACCATATCACATATAGTTTTCCATCTTGCAAATGGCTAGGTAAATGGACTCATGTGACTTGAGGTGACCCCAAAACACATTGGCCAAAATGGAGGCCCTTTTAAATTTTTAAATTCATGTATCTGTGTACACAATTGGAAAAAGCAGTTTTCATAACTAAATTGAATGGGAGACCTACTTTCTGTTCATCTTAATTGAAATCTGATAATAAGATATTTGAAAGTAAGTTTAAATGCTAGTTCTCCTCGAACTCCTCCAGAAAATTCTTTACATGCTCAAACTGACTCTTCAACTTTGCTACAAGAATTACAAAAGTCACTCTAGCCTTCCTCAGGCCTTTCTCAGTCTATTGGAGATGTAAATTTAACCATGTCTTTGAAATGTTAACATCCAAGGAATTAGATAAGCAGCATTCCAACTAACATTGGATTTGAAAAAGAGTTAAAGTTTAGACCCACCACCAAATTCCTTTTCTCATTGGATAAATTTAAGTCAGGAAAGAAACATTTGAAAGAATTAATTTGAATTCTTTGTTTTGGATTATTTGTATGACTCTTCACATTTAGGGGTATCTATTTCTAATCCTTTCTACCCACATGAGCATCTTCTGATTTCCTGTTTTACCACTGTCTGTTTGTGTTTTTTGTTTTTTGTTTCAGACAGATTTTCACTCTTGTTGCCCAGGCTGGAGAGCAGTGGCGTGATCTCGGCTCACCTCTGCCTCCCACGTTCGAGCGATTGTCCTGCCTCAGCCTCCCGAGTAGCGGGGATTACAGGCACATACCACCACGCCCAGCTAATTTTTTGTATTTTTAGTAGAGATGGGAATTCACCATGTTGGCCAGGCTGGTCTTGAACTCCTGACCTTAGGTGATCCACCCGCCTTGGCCTCCCAAAGTTCTGGGATTACAGGTGTGAGCCACCGTGCCCAGCCACCACTGTCTCTCTTAATCTTCTGTTTGGCCTTTGTGTATGGTGGTCAGCTAAGAAATTGAGACCCTAGAGAATATGGTCAGATAGATTTGTGTTGCACTACCTTGAGGCTAGTGAAACTCTCCTTTCTTTGAGCTGTTCTTGGAAGAGATCTGGATCTTGAATGGCTGCAAATATTTTTGTTCCACTTTGGAGATCTTGGATAAATCAATAAAAGGCATTTGGGGTTTGGTCTGTGCATTGGTTTTGAGTCATCCGTTCAGGTATAACTTTGATTTAAAACTTGGGTTTATATTTAGAATATGATAAGAACTTTTGGTTTATTTGTTTAGCCTTCTCTCCAGCTAATAAAAACATATGCTCAAAAAGAAAGTAAACAATCAAGCAAATTTCAAAGACAAACAGCTTTAAATAGTGATTACCCTAGAACTCTAATAAACAATCATGTCCCACTCCCAAAACCCCTTCTTGATGTAAATTTCAGAAAGAAGAAGAAAAGAAACAGGAATGTTTACTGTTTGCCCAGCTAAAGTCAGATAAAACAATTTTTAACAGCTCTAAAGTGAGAAGTTGAATTATTAATAATTAAAAGCTGATATTTAGGATATATATATTGAGACCTCTGTTCACCCTGTAAAAGCTTCTCAGTAGACTGTATTTCTCTCTTCTTAAGCCCCTGCTAACTATATGTGCTCTCTCTACCTACTTCTCTTCTTATTGACATGATTTTTGCTATGGATAAAGTAAAATTTCATTGGCCTTTTGGGCTCCTCTAAAACTTGTTCTATTTCTTCTCACTTCTGCTCCTTCTTTCACCATCTCTAATACCATCTGAAGAAATACAGAGGAGACTTCTAGCAGCCCTGAGACCCCTTGAGGAACCTAGAAGGAGGTGCCACAACCCCCGTTTTGAACATTTTTTGTCTTCCTTGCGATGTTCCCCAAGAATCATGGGTAGGCTTGTCTCATATCTAAAGCTCTGCTGTCTTTGACTTTGAGTTCCTTGAGCTCTGTGGCTAGTGTGAGAGAGAATTTGACCCTGGTGTGTGTGACGGCTGGCAAGTCACTGGTGAGAGCTGCAGCTTTGGAAGTAGCTGACAGCATGTGCAAGGTATGGTTATTCCTGCAGGAAGCTATTTGTTTCTTTGTGTGTTTAGAAGAGACAGGCACGAGGCTAAGGAAATGCTTATCAACGAGGGCTAAGATTCCTCTGAGGGATGAGCTGACTGTCTTAATTTAATTTAATAATTGTCTTAATTTAATACTTAATTTAGGAGAGCTAAATAATTAAATATGAGGCCAAAGTACATAAGAAAGCAGCAGTCTTTTATTGCAAATATGCACACACTCTCAGGCGAGGTTCTGGGTCCACAAGCAGGAGGGGCGGAAGAAGTCACACGGGCTCCTGCCGGCAGCAGACTTTTATGCTTTGGTACTGGAAGCGGGAGGGCAGTGGGCGGGGATAAGGGCGTGATAGAGGCGTCTCCATAGGCGTGGCTGGGTAAGTTTCGATCTCTTCGGATTGACGTCACCTGGGGCATGCTCGGTTGATCTGCATCTTCCCGGGCGCGGGCTGCATTTTCCCGCGGGAAAGTTGGTGAGGAAGAACCCGGAAGCAACATAGATTGTGCCTTCTTGTTCACCTTCCTCCATCTTGTCCTTTCTCCCTCACCCAAACACTGACCACAGAGGAGGCTAATTGGTGTTGGGTCTCCCACCAGCTTCAGGGAACCTCCTTGCAATAAGGTATGTTGTGGAAGTGTTCAGCAGGCCAGTGCTACGATATTTTCCTCTTTGTGGGGACCCGGGATTCAGTGTAAAAGTGAGATCCATGCTTTTTAAAGATCTAGATGCTCTGCCCTCCAGCTGTGCCTGCTTTTCAGGATTCAAATATTAGGTGCTGAAAACTGCAAATGCTTTCTTGGCCCCATTTGTTAATGGGCTTGGCCCTAAGCTCAGTGATCTAGGTTTTAAAAAAAGGGAAACTGGCGTTTCATCCCTAATATAATACTTTCTGGCATTTGACTGGCTGTTTTGAAAAGGTTTCTGATTGTTTCCTCATAAAATCCTGTAGTGAGTTCCCATGGTTTTGTGTTTCCTTGGCATGCATTCATTCTTAAGCTCCCTCTAAATAACACACCCAAATTCCTCTTTGAAAATGTTTAAATTCTCTCTCTGCTTTCAGATGTAAATTGGATACCACAGACTTGGTAAGGGTTTTGGCCATGTGGGAAAGACAAACTTTAACTAGTTTAATTTATAGAGGCACAATTTAATCCAACTGTCCTTTTAAATTAGTGGGTTTTAGCTAAAACTGTAAACTCAAGGCTAAATATCTTTATTTGTATCTGTCTGTATTTTTATGTGTACATGTGTACATATATGTGTTTGTGTATTGTCTACATGACACCCACTTCACTTAAAGATAAATGAATGATCATAAATTAAGTAAGCTCAAATATTTTTAAAGTTCATATGACTTTAGTAATTTCTGGTAAATAAAATTAATTTTAATATTGTTGGTGAGGTAAAACTTAAATGCCTTCAGAATTATCAGTGTTAAATATAATTCAGAATTTTTTTGCATGGGCCATTGGTGAGACAGATTTTCATAGTTAGATCTGATTGAAAACTGAATTTATACCGTCTCTCCTAGATGTTTTAATGTCATAAAATTGTTGCCTCTGTGACACCTTTATACTTATTTAACTTCTCTGTGGCCTTATGTCTTTGGTATTGAGCCCATAGATTCCAGGGTCAAGAAAAGTGGTCATGGTGAGATCTAGGGACATAGGTGTGTTTCCATCGCCGGGGCCCCATCCTTCCTGCCCCAGCTGTGCCTCTTGGCAATTCTGGGAGGGGTCCAATCCTTCAGGCATTGCCTTCACAACTCTGTCCTCTCTCCTGGGCTCTGCATCTTGTATATAACAATTAAATAAAGAAATATTTTGATCAAAAGAGAGAAATGAGAAAGTAAAGAAACTTTTAAAATTTTTTTTATTTTTAGTTCTGGGGTGCATGTGCAGGTTTGTTACATTAACGTGTGCCATGGTGGTTTGCTGCACCTATCAACCCATCACCTAGGTATTAAGCCCAGCATGCATTCGCTGTTTTTACTAATGTTCTCTCTCCCCAGGCCCCACCCCCGTCAGGCCCCAGTGTGTGTTGTTCTCCTCCCTGTGTCCATGTGTTCCCATTGTTCAGCTCCCACTTATAAGTGGGAACATGCAGTGTTTGGTTTTCTGTTCCTGTGTTAGTTTCCTGAGGATAATAGCTTCCAGCTTCATTCATGTCCCTGCAAAGGACATGATCTCATTACTTTTTATGGCTGCATAGTATTCCATAGTGTATATGTACCACATTTTCTTTATCAAGTCTATCATTGATGGGCATTTGGGTTGATTCCATGTCTTTGCTATTGTGAATAGTGCTGCAATGAACATACATGTGCATGTATCTTTGTAATAGAATGATTTATATTCCTTTGGGTATATACTCTGTAATGGGATTGCTGGGTCAAATGGTATTTCTGGCTCTAGATCTTTGAGGAATCACCACACCATCTTCAACAATGGTTGAACTAATTTACATTCCCACCAACAGTGTAAAAGCGTTCTTATTTCTCTGCAACCTTGCCAGCATCTGTTTTTTTCTTGACTTTTTAATAGTGGCTATTCTGACTGGCATGAGATGGTATCTCATTATGGTTTTAATTTGCATTTCTCTAATGATCAATGATGTTAAGCTTTTTAAATGTTTGTTGGCTGCATGAATGTCTTCTTTTGAGAAGTGTCTGTTCATGTCACAAATAAACCATTTATCTGAGTAATGTGAGTCCCCTTTAAAGCATCATACTCAGAGAGGCATTAGAATGAGACAGCAATCATATCCCACTTCCCTGCCTGAGCTAAGTGGTCCTCTCTTGAAGCTGTTTCTCAGGTGGACTCTAGACTAACTGACACCACACATAGCTATAAATTAATCTAACATGTCTCACACAAACACCATAACTCCTATCCTACAGTTCAACCATGTATAGCCAATAGCCAATAACTAATTAATGTTATTCTGTAAGCAATGAGAGTACCTGAAAAATGTAATCACCCCTTCTCCTAATTCATTCTTTTTTCTTTAAAAGCTCAAGTCTGTCCTTTGTAGACCAGAGCACTTCCCAAGGTAACATGGAAGTGTACCATGGCTTGCATTCCTCAAATTAGGCCCCAATAAACTTATTTTGGTACAGTGAGGCTCTCTCTGCTCCATGTGCAGACAGATTTCCAGGCATTTGCCTGGTTCAGCAGCCTGAACTGCCCAATTCTCCCTAGACATAGATGGTGGTGCAGTGAAGCTGTTTGTGCTCCACAGGCAGACAGATCTCCAGGCATTTGGAGCACTCACTTGCATGGTTCAGCTGTCTCAATTGCTCCACCCCTCTTGTGCAGAGACCCTGTTTGCTACACTCCCAGGCAGATATCCAGGAAATCAGAGCATTGACTTGCCTGCTGTAACAGCCTGAGTTACCCCACACCTCTTATTCAGAACTCTTAGTGCAGGGGAGCCCTCTCTGCTCTATACCCAGGAAGATCTCTAGACATTTGGAGAATCCACTTTCCTGGATTAAAATGGACCCTTGAATCATCAGGGAGGGCTGCTTAGAGAGGTGGCAGGGGTAGAAGTTCAGCTGGTGCCACTACCCATCCCTGTGCAGAGATCTTGGGACTAAGGAGGTTTCCCAGCTCCACATGTAGGCACACCTCTGGGCACTTGGGAGCTGCACACTGGATTCTCTCTTGGTACTGGTGCTGGGGCCTGCTACTGGGAGACAAGAAGGCAACCTGCCCAGTCAGGCCCCATGCTTCATGGCCCCTAACCGCCTGGGGTTGAGCAGGGAGCTCAGAACATTGTGCACTCCACAAATCAGCCCATTGCCTAAGGCAACATGAGGGTTTCTGCCAGTAAACAAAGATCAAGAGTATACCCACCACTTTGGGTAACAAAGATCAAGAGTATACCTGGCCACAAGCCCAGAGATGATGCTTATAGGTTAAATAGCCCAGCCCAATATAAAATCTGCCAGAAGAAATGCATAGGGCTCTAGAAGCAAAACCAAAAGATCCTATCCAGCATTCTCTATAGTTACAACCCCTGGGGTGGGGAAGGGGCAAGGAAAAAAGGAAAGGAAAAGACGAAATATATATTATAGGGAAAGAAAGAAAAACGAAAATTTTACCCACCTTAAAATATTTACAAAAGTCAGAAAGGCCAGAGTCTCCAGATAAGAATGAACCAGCACAAGAATTCTGGCACCATGAAAAATCTGAATATAGTAACATGTTGGCACCGCTGCCAGTGCAGATGTGCACATGGATGCCAGTGGGGCTCCCCACCAGCAAGATAAAAGGGGAAAAAAAACCCATCCAAAGGACAGCAACTTCAAAACCCATCCAGAGGACAGCAGTTTCAAAGACTGAAGGAGCGTCAGCTCACAAAGATGAGAAAGAACCAGCACAAGAATTCTGGCAATGCAAAGAGCCAGAGTACCTTCTTACCTTCAAACAATTGTACTAGGTTCCCAGGAATGATTCTTAACCAGGCTGAAATAGTTGAAATAACAGAAATAGAATTCAGAATATGGATGGCAACAAAAATCACTGACATTCAGGAGAAAGTTGAAATTCAATCCAAAGATTCTAAGACATACAATAAAATGAAACATGAGATGAAAGACAAAAAGTCCATCATAAGAAAGAACGAATCTGATCTCATAGAGCCAAAAAACTCACTTCAAGAATTTCAGACTATAATTGCAAGTATTAATAGCAGAATCAAGCAACCTGAGGAAAGAATCTCAGAGCTTGAAAACTGCCTCTGTGGAATAACTCAGTCAGACAAATATAAAGAATAAATAATAAGGAAGACAGAATAAAACTTCTGAGAAATACGGGATTACATGAATACACCAACTCTATGACTCATTGGCATCCCTGAATGAGAAGGAGAGAAACCAAGCAACTGGGAAAAAATATTTCAAGATATCATCTATGAAAATTTGCTCAACCTTGCTTGAGAGGCCAACATTTAAATTTAGGAAATGCAGAAAACCCCTGTGAGATACTACATAGAAAAGAGCATCCCCAAGACACATAGTCATCAGATTCTCCAAGGTCAAAATGAAAGATAAAATGTTAGAGGCAGCTAGAAAGAAGGCGAAAGTTGCCTACAAAGAGAAGCTCATTTGTCCATTAGCAGAAGCCCTATAAACCAGAAGAGATTGGGGCTATATTTAGCATTCTTAAAAAAAAGAATTTTCAACAAGAATTTCATATCCAGCCAAACTTAGCTTCATAAGAGGAGAAATAAGATTCTTTTCAGGAAAACCAATGCTAAGGGAATTTGTTACCACCAGACCTGCCTTACAAGAGGTCCTGAAGAGGGTGCTAAACATAAAAAGGAAATACTATTAGCAGCCACTGCAAAGTACATAGTACAATGACATTATAAAGTAACCACACAAACAAGTCTGCATAATAACCAGCTAAAAGCATGATGACAGGATCAAATCCACACATATCAATACTAACCTTGATTACTAAATGCGCTAAATCCCCCAATTAAAAGGCACAGAGTGGAAAGCTGGATAAAGAAGCAAAACTCAATGATATGCTGTCTTAAGAGACTCATTCCACATGCAGTGACACATATAGGCTCAAAGTAAAGGGATGGAGAAAGATCTACCATGCAAACAGAAAACAAAAGAGCAAAGATTGGTATTTTCATAGCAGATAAAACAAGCTTTAAACCAATGACAGTAAAAAAAAAAAAAAAAAAAAATCCAAAGAAGGTCAATAAAGGTTTCCATTCAACAAGAACACTTAGCTAAATATATATACAACCAACATTGGAGCACCCAGATTCATAAAACAAGTACTTCTAGACTGACAAAAAGACTCAGATAGCCACACAACAGTAGTGGTAGCTCAAATTCTGGATTTGAACTCAGCATTTGACTAATTGGACCTAATAGACATCTACAGAATACTCCACCCATCAACTACAGAATACACATCCTTCTCGTCTACGCATGGAATATAATCCAAGATTGGCCATATGCTAGGCCATGCAGTAAGTCTAAATAAATTCAAAAAATCAAAATCATACCAACCATACTCTCTGACCACAGTGGAATAAAAACAGAAATTGATACCAAGAAGATGTCTCAAAACCACACAATTACATGGAAATTAAACAACTTACTCCTGAATGACTTTTGGGTAAACAACAAAATCAAGGTAGAAATAAAAAAATTCTTAAATGGAATCAGAGAAACAATCTACCAAAATCTTTGGGATGCAGCAAAAGCAGTGTTAAGAGGAAGGTTTATGACACTAAATGCCTATATCGAAAAGTTAGAAAGATCTCAAAATAATGATCGAATGTCCCACTTACAGAAACTAGAAAAACAAGAAGAAACTAAACCCAAAGCTAGCAGAAGAAAAGAAATAACTAAAATCAAGGCAGAACTGAACAAAATTGAGACTCAAAAACCCATACAAAGAATCAACAAACCCAAAAGTTGGTTCTTTTAGAGGATAGCTAAGACTAATGGAATACTAGCTAGACTAACAAAGAAAAACAGACAAGATCCAAATAAGCACAATCAGAAATGACAAAAGTGGCAACAGCCAATACCACAGAAATAAAAAAGATACTTACAGACTATTATGAACACTTCTATGCACACAAACTATATAGAGAAAGTAGATGTTCCTGGAAATACAGAATCTCTCAAGATTATATCAAAAAGAAATGGAAACACCAAACATCAATATCAATTTCCAAAATTAAATCAATAATTAAAAAAAAAATCTACCAACCAACAAAAGCCCTGGACAAGATGAATTCTACCAGACATACAAAGAAGAACTTGTAACAATTCTACTGAAACTATTCCAAAAAATCGAATAAGAGGGATTCCTCCCAAATTCATTCTATGAAGCCAGCATCTCCCTCATACCAAAACCTGGCAAAGACACACACACACACACACACACACACACACGCACCAAACAAACAAAACAAAACAAAACAAAACAAAAAAACAAACAAAAAAACCACAGGCTAATATCCCTGATGAACATAGGCTCAAAAATCCGCAACAAAACACTTGTAAATTGAATTCAACAGCACATCAAATGGTTAATTCACTGTGATCAAGTAGGCTTTATTCCTGGGATGCAAGGTTGGGTCAACATCAGAAAATCAATAAATGTGATCCACCACATAAACAGAATTAAAAACAATTTTTTTTTAATTCTGAAAAAGCTTTTGTTTTGAAAAAGCTTTTGATAAAATCTGACATCCCTTCATGATAATAATCCCAAAGAAACTAGGCATCAAAAGAATACACCTCAAAATAATGAGAGCCATCTATGACAAACCCACAGCCAGTATCATAGTAAATGGGCAAAAACTGGCAGTGTTTCCTTTGAGAACTGGAGCAAGAAAAGGATGAGGATGCCCACTTTCACCACTCCTATTCAACATAGTACTGGAATTCCTGGTCAGACCAAGCAAGCAAGAGTAGGAAGTAAAAGAAATCAAAATAGGAAAAAAAGAAATCAAACTATCTCTCTTTGTAAATAATATGATTCTATACATGGAAAACCCTCAAGACTCTGCCAAAAAGTTCCTGGAGCTGATAAACAACTTCAGCAAAATTTCTGAATATAAAATCAATGTACAAAAAGCAGTAGCATTTCTATACACCAACAATATCCAACACAATCCCATTCACAATAACCACACACAGAAAATACCTAGGAATACATCTAACCAAGGAGGTGAAAGATCTCTAAAAGGAGAACTGTGAAATAATGCTGAAAGAAATCACAGATGATGAAAACAAATAAAAAACACTCCATGCTCATGTATTGGAAGAATCAGTATTATTAAAATGGCTATACTACCCAAAGCAATCTACAGATTCAAATTACTGATGTCATTTTTCACAGAATTAGAACTACCAGTGTTCCCTAGCATCTTGATAAGATACCTGTGATATTGTGAAATTTGTATTTAGTTTTGGTCTCAATTTCTTTTCCCTGTAGCTTCCATGAGAAGTCCAAATAAAAACAGGAGCGGAAAACAGCAAATTAGAATTATCTTTCTCTTTTCTGAATAATCCCCTCAGGAAACAAGTTTGGTGAATTGGCTTTCAAAATACAAACAAGAGCACAGGCATCCTCCCCCAACCCAGAGAGTCTATTTACAAAAGCATTTTTGAAAGGAGGAGGAAAAATTCCTCAAGGACATCTTGGTGTGTGGTGTGTCAAGGCAGGAAGGGTTGTGCAGCTAAAAAGTGATTTCCTGGGATTATGGTGCCTGTTTAGACACAAATATGTTTTAAGACTGGAAGGTTGGAGCCAGGCGCAATGGTTCACACCTGTAATTCCAGCACTTTGGGAGGCCAAGGTGGGTGGATCACCTGAGGTCAGGTGTTTGAGACCAGCTCGGCCAATATGGTGAAACCCTGTCCCTACTAAAAATACAAAAATTAGCCGGGCATGGTGGTGCATGCCTGTAATCCCAGCTACTCAGGAGGCTGAGGCAGAAGAATCACTTGAACCCAGGAGGTGGAGGTTGCAGTGAGCCAAGATTGTGCCACTGCACTCCAGCCTGGGCAATATAGCAAGACCCCATCTCAAAAAAAAAAAAAAAAAAAAAAAAAGAAAAAAAAGAAAAGACTGGAGGGTTTCAACACTGAGGCTGGTATGTGGGCAGGACTTTGCCTGAGCTGCTGCTTTTCAGCACCCGATGCCTGCACCCTGGGAGTGGCCCTGGCCATGCCACTGGTGCCTCAAAAGAGTTGTACCCAGCGCACACAATTCTAAAGCACTTACACCCAGAAATGCTGTTCTCAAGCCCAGCATCATGGGGGATCACCTGTACAAGGGGGGAAAAAAACTTTTCCTCTGTGACCTCAAGACATACAAATCAGGGGTTCTCAGTGCTGGCTGTATATTAGAATCTGCAGTCGTTAAAATTGTCAGATGCCTATGTCAGACCAATTAAAGCAGCATTTCTACAAGGTAGACTGGGTCTGGGAATTTTTTTTTTTTTTTTTTTTTTTTTTTCAGTTTCTCAGGTGATTCTAACGAGAAGCCAGATGGAAAACTACTTAATCCCACACTAAACTCATTTATACTTCAGGCCTGTGGGAGAGCTGATTCACCTGAGGTCACATGGTTTCAGCATGACATAGCTCATGTTTCTTGAACATTTACTGCATGTCAGAGCTGTTCTAGCACATTATATAATTTAAATAATTCAGTCATTACCCCAGTCTGTGAGGTAGGTGTTATCAACAGATGAGGACATCAAGGCCCATGTGGGGAAATGCCTTGTCCCAGGTCACAGAGCCAGGAAGTGGCAGAGCTAGGATGTGGCCCAGGCAGTCAGGCTCCTGCCCATGCTCTTCTAACCACTGTTCTATAGCTGCTCAGTAATAACCCTACACCAACACCATTTGCGACTTTGTGCCTATCCTTTCCAGTCCTCACAGAACCCAGAATAGTGGCCATGATCATCCCATTTCACACATGGGGAAACTGAGGACTCAAGGGCACCAAGGTTTTCCCAAGATCACACGACCTTGGGAAAACAACCTCATCATTTACTGAGGTCTGTCCTCTCCCCAGGCTCACTGTGTTCTCATAAAATCCTGGAATGGTTAGTATAATTATCTACATTCTACATATGGGAAAACTGAGGCTCAGCAAAGGGAACTGGGCTGCCCAAGACCACACAGCCTTGAAATAACACCTTGATATGGAGGCACCTACAATGTGCTACGTGATTTACACACAGGAACCCCAATTCTTTTCACTCTCCTAAAAGGAGTCCATGATTATCACCACTTTACAGATGAGAACTGAGGCTGAGACAAATGAAGGCCCTGTCTCCTCTTCCCCTACTGCATCCTATTGGGCATTTCCTGTGCCCTCAAAACTTTTTTATTTCCATCTACAGAGCAACTGCCTTGACATCTCAAGCCCCAACACTGATTGACACCTCCCTTTTCCCTCTGATGCTCAGCACAGCTGTTTTTCCCCAACACCCTTCTGCCTTCCTCTCTTCTCATTCAAGTGATCATTTAGACTGATGGCATGAAAGAGGAGTGAGCACTCTACTAGGAGTTAGCAGATCTGAGTTACTCCTGAGCCCCTTACTAGCTGTCATTGTTTAGGCATAGGATGAACCATCTGGAAACTTCCATGCCTTTGTCTGTAATCTGTATGTATTAGTCCGTTTTCATGCTGCTGATAAAGACATACCCGAGACTGGGCAATTTACAAAAAGAAAGGTCTAATGGACCTAAAGAAAGAGTTCTATGTGGCTGGGGAGGCCTCACAATCATGGTGGAAGTCAGGGAGGAGCAAGTCACGTCTTACATGGATGGCAGCAGGCAGAGAGAGAGTTGTGCAGGGAAACTCCCATTTTTAAAACCATCAGATCTTGTGAGACTTATTCACTATCACAAGAACAGCATGGGAAAACTTGCCCCCATGATTTAATTACCTCCCACTGGGTTCCTCCCATGAAACATGGGAATTGTGGGAGTTACAATTCAAGATGAGGTTTGGGTGGGGACACAGCCAAGCCATATAATTCCACCCCTGGCCTCTACCTCATGTCCTCACATTTCAAAACCAATCATGTCTTCCCAACAGTCCCCCAAAATCTTAACTAATTTCAGCATTAACTCAAAAGTCCACAGTTTAAAGTCTCACCTGAGACAAGGCAAGTTCCTTCAGCCTATGAGCCTGTAAAATCAAAAGCAAGTTACTTACTTCCTAGATACAATAGGGTACAGGTCTTAGGTAAGTACAGTCATTACAAATGGGAGAAATTGGCCAAAACAAAAGTGCTTACAGGCCCCATGCAAGTCTGAAATCCAACAGGGCAGTCAGATCTTTAAAGCTCCAAAATTATCTCCTTTGACTCCATGTCTCTTATCTGGATCACGCCAATGCAAGAGGTGGGTTCTCACGGTTTTGGGCAGCTCTGCCCCTGTGGTTTTGCGGGGTACAACCTCCTTCCTGGATGCTTTCATGGGCTGGTGTTGAGCATCTGTGGCTTTTCAGGATGCATCGTGCAAGCTGTCAGTGGATCTACCATTCTGGGATCTGGAGAACAATGGCTCTCTTCTCACAACTCCACGAGGCAGCACCCCAGTGGGAACTCTGTGTGGAGGCTCCCACCCCACATTTCCCATCCACAATGCCCTAGAAGAGGTTCTCCGTGAGGGCCCTGTCCCGGCAGCAAACTTCTGCCTGGGCATCCAGGCATTCCCATGCATCCTCTGAAACCTAGGTGTAAGTTCCCAAACCTCAATTCTTGGCTTCTGTGCACCTGCAGGCTCTACACCATGTGGAAGCTCCCAAGGCTTGGGCTTGCACCCTCTGAAGCCATAGCCTGAGCTGTACCTTGTCCCCTTTCAGTCATGGCTGGAGTGGCTGGGATGCAGGGCACCAAGTCCCTACACTGCACATAGAGAGGCTGCTGTGCCCACCCCTATGACTCTGGGATCAGCTCCATGACCTGAGAAGGGGTCAGGACTGGCAGCCTGTCTGGGAGCTGGGAAGGAAAGTTATGGTACCTGTTATGAGCTGAATGTGTCCCCCCAAAATGAATTTGTTGAATCCCGAAACCCCAGCACCACAGAATGTGACTGTATTTGGACACAGGGCCTTTAAGAAGGAATTAAGTTAAATAATATTGCTGGGGTGGGCATTAATCCGATATGAGTGGTGTTCCCATAAGAAGAGAAGATTAGGACACAGACACACACAGAGGGAAAACTGCGTGTTAAGACACAAGGAGGAGATGGCCTTCTACAAGCCAAAGAGTGAGAACTCAGTAGAAACTAACCCAACCCTGGTGATACCTTCATCTTGGACTTCAGACACCAGAACTGTGAGGAAGCAAATGTCTGTCGTATTAGCCACCCTGTCTGTGGTACTTTGTTAAGGAAGCCCTTACAAACAAATATAGGATTCAATAAAAAGAAAATGTGGAACTTCTACTTTTTTTTTTTTTTTTTTTAAGACAGAGTCTTGCTCTGTTGCCAGGCTGTAGTACAGTGGCACGATCTCAGCTCACTGCAACCTCCACCTCCCAGGTTCAAGCAATTCTTCTGCTTCAGCCTCCCAAGTAGCTGGGACTACAGGTGTGTGCCACCATGCCTGGCTAATTTTTTTTTTTTTTTTTGTAATTTTAGTAGAGATGGGGTTTCACCATGTTGACCAGACTGATCTCAAACTCCTAACCTCAGATGATCTGCCCACCTTGGCCTCCCAAAGTGCTGGGATTACAGGAGCGAACCACCACACCCGGTGGAAAATGTGAACTTCTTAAAGAGAAAGTGGCCACAGAGAAATGGCTGGTAAGATTAGATCACAGAGGAGGGAGGAGCAGTGGGAAACATGGACCAAAGCGAGAAGCACCCTTAGGGAGGATGGTGACTGAACACCCCAGTTGCTCTCCTGCCCAACTGAAGCAGGCACCATTTCTGACTTCACATCTTCAGGGTGGTAAAGAGAGAGGGCTGGCCCTGGAGCCACACAACCCTGTTAGGCTATCTCTGAGCTCATTCTGTGGCCTTGGACAAGTCACTTTGCCTCCTGGAGCCTTCAAGAGCCTTAGGTATTCAAATAATAATTTTTCTAAAAGTGTTTTATTAACTGAAATATTATAAAAAGGTAAGTAAATGTGGTGTTGTTGATTGGAGCATCCTGTGATTTGATGCCTCCGGTAGCCAGCTGCAGATCCACAGAGAAAGTGCTCAGCTCCCTGATGTTCTGCTCTCAAACAATACCCAGTCCTTGGCCTTCCTTAGCATCACTTGTGTTTGTCTGGAATCCCTGGAAGCCCAGAGGCAGGGCATGGTCCTTCAGGTAGGAAGAAAAAATTCTAGCCCAAGGCAGTGCTCACCTGTGAGTCTCGGCAGTAAATCCAGCAGCAGGAATGGAGCAGGGTTTGGGGGCCAGAAGGTGGGGAAAGGGGTCAGGAGACCTCAGCAGCCTGCTCTGTCCAAATGCCTGTGCTGGGGAGATCCCAGACTCTGCTCTGTGGAGTGAAGACAAGTCCTGCTTCCCTCAATTCAAGAAGTGACTCTGATGGAGTGAGACAGTAACCTGCTTCAGGACTGTGAAATAGAGACCAGGCACAGCAGGCAGCTACAATGCAAGGAGCTACTCATGCTCCATTTTCAGGAGAATAAGACAGGCTTAGCAGAAAAAATGCTTCCTTGCTGCCTGGAGCCTGTGTTCCCTCCAAATAGCCCCTATCTCCATCTTCAGATCACATTGAGGTCTTAGGCCAAGAAGGACGTGTGGTTATAAAATGTTTCATAAACTCCCAACCTCAAGACCAGAGGATCTGGTTGGCTTGTGGTCTCATTTTACACCAGCCTCAACCATGTCCTACTCAGCTGGAGGCAGGAGGAGGGTTCAGAGGACTTGCTCAGTGTTGAAGAGGAACCAGGTCTGCTCCTGAAATGGTTCCCTATTCCAAACTTGATATAACTGGCAAAACTTAACTCAAATTCAGTCTAATGTGGACCTTAGCTCTTTCATGTGCCTGCACCCAACAAAATGAATTATTTTCTGACTCTGTCACAAGAAGAAGTGGATTTAGATTAATAAGGATCTGCTTTGTGGAGTAAGGTGGGAATTATGGATTATGGAGAGGGAATGGGATTATAAGCAGGGGTCAGGGGGGAAATAATATGGTGGGCAAGTTCCTGGGGCAGTCACATCAATTTTAATACTCTTCATTCTGTACACGGTGTACCTATTCCATTCACCACTGTGTTCAGATGGGAACTGGGGAGACAGGAAGAATAAATGCCCTCACCAAGAGAGTGTGCTAAGGAGTTGGGCAAGTCACTAGGCCAACCAAGGGTCAGTTGTGGTCTCTAAACTGGGGATAATAAGCCTTTCCCTGCTGTGTTTTAGTGGAGATAATGATGATACCATGCCTGAAACCCAGTAGGTCATTACTGATACTCACTGAGCCAAGTGAGGAGAGGGAACTCAAATATTGATTTTGGCTGGATTCCTATTTCATGGTGCCAGTTGCTCACCAGTGGCTTTCTTTCAGCTTCCTGGGCCTCCTGAGACGCAGCTTATATGGTATCCTTGGACTACCCCTGCCACTCTGGGACCAATTGCTCCCCTTGGAATTGTCTGTACCCTGCTCCTTGTTAATCTATAGATGAATTCCTTCTTTTAAAGTTTCCAGCTCTATGACTTTCAGTAAGACACTTGACTTCTCTGAGCCTTATTTTAATTACATATAAACAGAGGTTGTAACATGTATCTTATAGAGTTGGAATAATATAAACTATACAGACTGAGTGACTCATAATTAATTATATCGAAAAAACTGTGGTTATAATTACTTTGTGTGTGCAGGAAAAGGTCACTGTTTTCCCATTACTGTTTTGCTTTCAAAATACCACCTTGTTAGGAAAAATGTTTCTCCTGCAGGGTCTATGACTAACAAAAGGTCTGTCTAGAAACTTCTCTGTCATGTGCTGGGTTTTGGGTCCTTAATCAGTTGTGAGTAATTTTCAAATGAAATTGTGAAAGTTGTATTTTCATCCAAATTTCTGTTTCAGTGTGGCAGATGTCAGTATGGTGGAATCTTCACCTCTTGCCCTACAACCACAGAAATACAAATGAAAATGATCAAATTATAGGAATAAATGTCTAAGTACACTTAAAAACAAGAAACCAGTCTCTATATGACACGAAGGAATAGTAGCAGCTATCATTTATTGAAGATGTCCTGTGCTTTCCATACTGAATCAAGCACTGTAGATGTCAGTTACCTCATTAAATCATGGCTCTGACCCATGAAGGAAAATCTACCATTAACCTTTTACAGGTCAGGAAACCCAAGGCACACAGAGAGTAATGGATTGCTCAACATCACCCAGCTTTTAGAATTAGAACACAGGCAGCCACACTCCAGAGCCTTCACTTTTTATGTGTGTGTGTGTGTGTGTGTGTGTGTGTGTATGAGATGGAGTCTCTCTCTGTCACCCAGGCTGGGGTGCAGTGGCACGATCTTGGCTCACTGCAACCTCCGCCTCTCGGGTTCAAGCAATTCTCCTACTTCAGCCTCCCAAGTAGCTGGAATTCCAGGTGCCTGCTGCCACGCCCGGCTAATTTTTGTATTTTTAGTAGAGATGTGTTTTCGCCATGTTGGCCAGGCTGGTCTCAAACTCCTGATCTCAGGTGATCAGCCCACCTCAACCTCCCAAGGTGCTGGGATTACAGGCCTGAACCTCCGTGCCCAGCCCACAACCTTCACTTTTAATGGTTGCATTAACACTTCTCATAGGATGGAAGAGACATCTATTAAGAAGAAAGCAGCAAAGAAGCCATAGTCTCATTTAGGAGCAGCCTCCACAGTGAGGGTGAGGCAGGTGCCATGCTCCACAAGGCCCTGTTAGCCCACAATCATGTGGGACCTTATTCCTGGAAAGTCAGCAGCACAAGCAGGAATCACCAAAGTTTCAGGGAACAGCAGCACCATGAGAGATACGTAACAAATTCAAGAACAACAATAACTAAAATCAAATAGCAATCAAAGGAGCTTCACATCTGAGGCAATATTTTAAAATAGAATATAAAATGATCTTTAAAATTCATATATTCAATAACTTTATAAAGAAAACAAAACAGAAGTAAATTCATAAAACAATAACAGGCATTTATGACAAAAGAATAGCCCAGGCATGAATAAGAACAGTTATACATGTAGGAAAAATAACAAATCAGAGACTTTGAAAATGAAAATATAATTAATGCTAAAGTAAAAAAAAAAAAAAAAACTAATAGATCGACTAGCTGACTTTATAGAATTAACTAGTAAATTAGTGAGTTGGGTGATTGTGTGAGGGAAATCTCCCAGAACACAGCACACAGAAACACACCAAAATGAAGTGATAGTAATGGGTGTAAATATGGTTATGGTGATGGCAAAAGATATGCCACAAAGTACTTCAGAAAAGTTGGTTTAGCAATACTAATACCTGAAAAAATAAAATTTAAGATAGATAGCACAAATGGATGAAACATTCCTATTCATAAAATAAATATTAACCTGGATGATGTGAGTCACTAATTTTATGCCTCCAAGAAGCATAATTTGAAATACATGACTCAAAAATTGATAGATAGTGTCAGGAAGATGGCAGAATCTGGGCTTTGAGCAGCAAGGTACCTCCCTGTGAACTCCAATCCTTCGATAAAGATCTACTAAGTGCACGGATGCTTATTTCAGTGGAAAATTTTTGTAAAAATCGTGCAAGAAATTTAATTTCAAATTCAGGTTGACTTGGTGCAGTACAGATACAGCCTGAATGTTTGAGAGAACCAGGAGCCTGGGGGCCTCTGAGCCAAAAATTCTCCTTTCCTCACCCATTTCCCCAACTACTGTGACAGAAAGTACTTTGGGACAAGTGAGGAACTGGGGGTCAGTGGATGTTTGAGAAAAGTAAGCCTGTGGGCTTAGGAGTCAGAACGTTTAGGTCTGAATTCCAGCTCTGTGAGTCCTAGCTATGTGTCCCTGGGGACACCATTTAACTTCTCTGTTTCCTGAGTTCCCTCAACTGTGAAATGGAGATATGAAGCGTGCCAACTTCATACTTTTGCTATGGTCATAAAATCTATTAATATATGCAAATTGCTTAATAATAGCTGACTATGCTCCAAAAGTTAGATATTATTGTTAATAGGTAGAGTTTTAGTAACAGCAATAATTTTAAAAAATAGATCCTTTGTTCCTCAAGGACTTATGATACAGTGTGACAACCTTGGCACCATGATGATGAACCTGGGTCATGTGCCCAGTCCTATAATCACAGAGCCATTACCAGCACAAGGATCATAGTACAGGCAGGGCCTCTGGAGGAATCACTGTGACTAGGGCAAGGCACATCCTAATAAGTATCTACACAGATGCTCATGGAAAAGGTGCTCCAAATCTTGTCTCATGCTGGGATGAGAGAGAAGAAAATACTTCCAAGTGGAAATCAATAAGAACAGAAGACATTGGATGTGAGGGTGGGTCCCTTGGATAATACTGGAAAGAGGCTGACTGCCACAAGGCCTGCTCTCTCTCCCGCGGGCACTCATTTGATGCCAGGGTTCCTACGACCCTTTCTCAGCTTACAGTCCCCAGCCAAGAGGAATCTGTGCTGTGTTTGGATCTTCAGGGGCTATAATTCTGGAGTGTGGCAAATCTGAAGTCTCATGGCTGTTGTGGAGCTTTGGGGATGGAACCAAATCCAACCACCGAATGACTCCTGCAAAAAGTCCTTCTGTCTATCAACGAGTAAAAAGCTGGCAAAAGCAAAAAACAAGTACTCTTAGATTTTTCTGAGAAATGAAGTCACAGGGAAAACCAGTGTCCCTAAAATTGAAGAGAGAGACAGGGGGATATAGAGAATCACAACTTACTAGAGAAGAAATTGATGAGCAGAAACCTCTAGGGGAACCAGTGCTGGGGTTAGGAAAACCGAAACTGGAATTGATAAATTGCATGAGGCTCAGTGCAGACAAGTCTGAGAGTTAAAAACTCCAGGAGGACCTAATCACAGAAGGCTCCCACACTTTTTCAGAGTTTTATCTCCAGGAGCCTGACTGGGTCTTCACAGTATTGGAGAAAAATCTCTTTATGCTTCCAGCAGGGGGAGGAGAAAAGGAACCATTTTGAAATACACTAGAGCATTCAGAAAATATTTATAAATCATACATCTGGTTAAGGATTAATGTCCAAAACATATAAAAACTCAAATAATCCAATTTAAAAATGGGCAAAGGACCTGAACAGATAATTCTCAAAAGAAGACATAAAAATGGCAAGTAGGTACATGAAAGAAATGCTCAGCATCACTAATCATTAGGGAAATGCAACTTAAATACACAATGAGATATCATCTCACACCTGTTAGAATGGTTTTGTTAAAAAGATAAAAGACCACAGGTGTTGGAGAGGATGCAGTTAAAAGAGAACTCTTATGCACTGTGAGAAATAATGTAAATTCATACCATCATGATGGAAAATGGCATGGAGATTCCTCATTTTGTTCCTCTTAACAAGGCCTGCCTTGAGGAGAAACTGTTTTACCAGAGTCTAACCTGTAAGCATGTTTCAGAGCACAGAAAGCTCCTACAGTTTTCTAAGTTTCATCTCCAAGTGCTTGACTGGGTCTTCACAGTAACGTGCTTGGGGGAAGAAAAATATCCAACTCTAGCGCCTGTTAGCTTTCCACATGGGGGAAGGGAAATACCCCACTCCAGCTCCCTCTAGCCTTCCACATAGGGGAGGAAAAATACACAACTCTAGATCCCTCCAGCCATTTTGACCCACCCAAGTGGGGAAAACTGAGAAGTCCTAGTGAAGTTCACAGGGGCACCAAAAGACTAGTACCCAATTACAGTAGTATAGAATGTTTCTCCTCCCGTACACCTTACCACAACATCATTAAAGTACCATTTACAGTAGTTCCCTCTACTAAGTACATCATGTACAGCTATGGAAAAAAATTACAAAGCATATTAAAAGGCAAAAAAATAAAGTTCGAAGAACACAAAACAACGATCAGAACTAAAGTCAGATATGGCAGGAATGTTAGAATTATCGAGCAAGGAATGTTTTTAAACTATTCTTAACATGCTAACGACTTCAATGAAAAGAAGTAAATGTGCAAGAAGAGATGGATAATGTAAGGAGAAAGATGCAAATTCTAAGAGAGAATAAAAATATATTCTAGAGATAAAGCACTAAAAGAAATGAAAGATGTCTTTGGTGTTCTCATTAATAGACTGGACATAGTTCAGAGGAAAGAATTTCTGAGCTTGAGATTATGACAATAGAAACCTCAACACTGAAAAGCAAAGAGAAAACTGAAAAAAAACCACAAAAACAGAATACACTATCCAAGAACTGTTGCACAGCTATAAAAGGTATAACATACACATAATGGGAATGCCTAAGGAAAAGAAATAAGAAAGGAACAGAAATATTTGAAATAATAATGGATAAGAATTTTCCCCAAGTTCTTGTCAGACATCGAATCACAGATCCAGGAAGCTCAGAAAACGCAAAGTAGGATAAATACAGAAAAAAATAATAATAATAAGCACATTGTATCCAAACTTCAGAAAATTTAAGCCAAAGGAAAAAAAATCTTCAAAGAAGCCAGAGGGGGAAAAAAACCACTAATCTAAAGAGGAGAAAAAAAATAAGAATTTCATATGATTTCTTCTCAGAAACCATGCAAACAAAAAGAGAATGATGTGAAATATTTTGTGTGAAAGAAAACAGCCATCAGCTTCAAATTCTGTATCTCAAGAAAATATCCTTAAAAAGTGAAGGAGAAATAGAGACTTTCTCAGAAAATTGAGGAAATTACCAGTAAACCTGCCTTGCAAGAAATGTTAAAAGAAGTTCTTTAGGCTGGGCATGGTGGGGGGTGGCTCATGCTTGTAATCCCAGTGCTTTGGAAGGCCAAGGCAGTAGAATTGCTTGAGGTTGGAGGCCAGGAATTTGATATCAACCTGGGCAATATAGTAAGACTCTGTTCTCTACAAAAAAATAAAATAAAATAAAAAATAAAATAGCTGTGTGTGGTGGCACATGCCTCTAGTCCTGGCTACTTAATAGGCTGAGGAGGGAGGATAGCTTGAGCCTAGGAGTTTGAGGTTACAGTGAGCTATGAGCTGCACTCCAGCCTGAGTGACAGAGTGAGACTTTGTCTCTAAGAAATAAAAGTTAAAAAAAAAAAAAAGAAGAAGAAGAAGGCTGGGCGAGGTGGCTCACGTCTGTAATCCCAGCACTTTGGGAGGCCGAGGCGGGCGGATCACAAGGTCAAGAGATCGAGACCATCCTGGTCAACATGGTGAAATCCCGTCTCTACTAAAAATACAAAAATTAGCTGGACCTACTGGCACGTGCCTGTACTTGGGAGGCTGAGGCAGGAGAATCGCTTGAACCCAGGAGGCAGAGGTTGCAGTGAGTCAAGATCAAGCCACTGCACTCCAGCCTGGTGACAGAGCAAGACTCTGTCAAAAAAAAAAAAAAAAAAAAAGTACTTCATGGAGCAGGAAAATACTATAGATCAATAATATAGATCAGAAACTCAAATCTACATGAAGAAAAACATTGGAGAATAAGTGAAGCTAAAATAAGCTTTTGTTTTTAATTGATCTAACAGAAAACAGTCTGTCTAAAATAATAATAGCTAAAATGGATTCAATTATATATATACACACACACGTAATTTTTGTATATATATATATATGCTTATATATAAGTGAAATGAATGAAAGCAATAATATAAAAGATGGGGAGAGGATTAGGAATATTTTATTATAAGGTGCTTGTACTACCCATAAAATGGTATAGTGTTATTTGAAAGTGGACTTGAGTTAGTTGTAAATGAATTTTGCAAACTCCAGGGCAACTACTAAAAAAGCTTTTTTAAAAAGTATAACTCATAGACTAAGAAAGGAGAAAAATGAAATTTACAAAAGACTCAACTGAAACCATAAATGACAGAAATAGGGTAGAAGGCAAAGGTAGAAATAAATAGTAAGGGCAAAAAATAGAAAACAGTAACAAATGTGGTAGATATTAATTGAACTAAGTCAATAATCACCTTAAAACCTCAATTGCCTGAATATTTCAATTAAAAGACAGATTGGAATAGTGGATCATAAAACAAGACCTAACTCTATTTTGTTTATAAGAAACCCACTTTAACTACAGAGGCACATATAGATTAAAAGTAAAGGGATAGAGTAAGGCATACTATGTTAAAACTAATCAAAAAGAAAGCAGGAGGAATAATATTAATTTCAGACGGAGCAGACTTCAGAGCAAGGAGAGAGAGACATTACATCATGATAAAAGAGTCAATTCTCCAAGAAGACATAATAATCCTTAATGTGCATGCACCTGACAACAGAACACCAAAATACATGAGGCAAAAATATATAGAACTGCAGAAGAAATAGATTAATCCAATATTACGGTTGGAAACTTTAGCACCCCTCCATCAGAATCAGATGGCTTCACCAAGCAGGAAGTCTGTAAGAACATAGTTGAACTCAGCAGCACTATTAATCAACTGGATACAACTGACACCTATGGAGTGCTTCATTCAACAACAGCAGAATACACATTCTTCTTGAGTTTGCATGAAATGCTCACCAAGATAGACCATATTTGTATAAAATAAATTTATATAAATATTTATTTATATATAAATATACAAATTTATATTTATTTTTATAAATATGTAAATTTATATTTATATATAAACTTATATTTTATATAAAAGCAGAAATCTTTTCAACTGAAAAATGTAAATTCAGAGAAAATGAACAAAACCAAAGTTGGTTCTTTGAAAAAAAACAATAAAATTGATAAGCCTGTAGCCAGGCTAAAAGAAAAAGAAAACATGAATTACTAATATTAGAAATGAAAGGGGGATATCACTATAGATTTCAAGAACAATAAAAGTATAAGAAAGGAACTTTATGAATACCCTATGCTCACAAAGTTGATAATCCATATGAAATAGACAAATTCTTTGAAAGACACAATCTACCAAAACTCACATAAGAAGAAACAGACAATCTGAATAAGCCTCTTTCTAATGACCTCTCACAACAGAAAGCATCAGGCCCAGATGGGTTTACCAGTGAATTCTACCAAATATTTAACGAAGAAATTATGCCAATTATTTACACTCACTTTGAGCATATAGAAGCAGAGTAAATGCTTCCTAACCCATTTCATGAGGCCAGTATTAACCTAATATAAAAACCAGACAGACCCGTATCTCTCAGGAGCATAGATGCAAAACTTGTCAAAAAATATTAGCAAATTGAATCCAAAAATATGTATAAAGAATTATACGTGATAATCAAATGAGATTTATCCCAGGTATTCAAGGCTGGTTCAACATTTGAAAATCAAAAAGCTAAAGAAAAATTATATAGCCATATCAAAAGATGCAGAAAAATATCTAACAAAATACAACACAAATTTCTGATACAAACTCTCAGCAAACTAGGAATAGAGATCAACTTCCTCAACTTGATAAAGAACACTTACAGAAAAACCTATAGCTAACATCATATTTAATGGTGAGAATCCTGAATCATTTCTTCTAAGATCAGAAACATGGCAAAGATGGCTTCTTTCATCATTCCTTTTCAAAATTGTGCTGGAAGTCCAAGCTAATTCAATAAGGCAAAAAAAGGAAATTAAAGGAATACAGATTGGGAAGGAGGAAAAAATAAAACTGCCTTTGTTCACAGATGACATAATTGCCTATGTGAAAAATCCGAAACGATTGACAACAATAACAAAAACTCCTAGAAATATTAAGTAATTGTAGTAAGGGTGCAGGATACAAAGTTAATATACAAAGTCAGCCCCTTTCCTATAAATCTGCAATAACTGAACAAGTGGAATTTGAAATTAAAAACACTTTACTATTGACATTAGCATACCCCAAAATGGAGTACTTAAGTATAAATCTAACAAAATATGTGCATGACCTATATGAAGAAAACCATAAAATTTTGATGAAACATATTAAAAAAATAATAAATGGAGATGTATTTCATATTCAGAGATAAGAAAATTCAATATTGTCAAGATGTCAGTTCTCCCAACTTGATGTATAGAGTCAACACAATCCCAATAAAAATTCAAGCAGTTTATTTTGTGGATATCACCATATGCTTTTAAAGTTTAGACTGAAAGGCAAAAGGCACAGAATGGTCAACTCAATATTGAAGGAGAAGAAAAAGGATTGACACTACCCAACTTCAAGACTTACTATAAAGCAACAGTAAGTAAGACAGTGTGGTATTAGTGAAGAAATAGACAAATTGATCAAAAGAACAGAATGGATAGCCCAGAAATAGACCCACATAAATATAGTCAGCTGATCTTTGACAAAGAAACAAAGGCAATACAAAGGAGAAAAGGTAGACTTTTCAACAAATGGTGCTGGGGTAACTGGACATTCACATGCCAAAAAAAAACAAAAAAGAATTTAGATACAGACCCTTCACTAAAATGAACTAAAAAATGGATCACATTCCTAACTATAACACAAAACTATAAAATTCCTAGAAGATAGCATATGAGAAAGCCTAGATGACCCTAAGTGTGGCAGTGACTTTAGATGCAATACCAAAGGCACAATCCATGAAAGTAAAACTTAATAAGGTGAATTTATTACAATTAAAGACTGCTCTGCAAAAGATAATGTCAACATAATGAAAAGATAAGCCACAGACTGGGAGGAAATATTTGCAAAAGACATAAATGATTTTTAAAAACTGTTTTCCAAAATATACAAAAAACTCTAAAAACATATGAAAACAAACAATCTGATTGAAAAATGGGCAAAAGACCTAAGAGACACCTTACCAGAGAAGACAGTATGCAGCTTGGCAAGTAAGCATATAAAAAGATGTTCAACATCATAAGTCATTAGGTAACTGCAAATTAAAACAACAGTGAGATACCACTACACGTCTATTAGAATGGCCAAAGTTCAAAACATTGACAACAGCAAATGCTGGTGAGGATGTGGAGCAACAGGAATTCTCATTCATTGCTCATGGGAATGCAAAATGGAATATCCACTTTGAAAGGTAGTTTGGCAGTTTCTTACAAAACCAAACACACTCTAACCATACAGTCCAGCAGTTGTGTTCCTTGGTATTTATCCAAATGAGTTGAAAGCTTATTTCCACACAAAAACCTGCACATGGATGTTTATAGCAGTTTTATTCATAATTTCCAAAACTTGGAAGCAATCAAGATGTCTTTCAGTAGGTGAGTGGATAAACTGTGCTTCATCCAGACAATGGAATGTTATACAGCACTGAAAAATGAGCTATCCAGCCATGGAAAGACATAGAGGAAGCTTAAATGCATATTACTGAATGAAAGAAGCAGATTTGAAAAGGCTAAATATTGTATGATGCCAACTATGAGACATTCTGGGAAAGGCAAAACTATGGAGACAGGAAAAAGATGAATTGTTGTCAGGGGTTGGAAGAAAAGAGGCTAGGGCCAGGCACGGTAGTTCACGCTTGTATTCCCAGCACTTTGGGAGGCCGAGGCAGGTGGATCACGAGGTCAGGAGTTCGAGACCAGCCTGACCAACATGGTGAAACCCCGCCTCTACAAAAATACAAAAATTAACACAGCATGGTGGCACGCAACTGTAATCCCAGCTACTCAGGAGGCCGAGGCAGGAGAAACACTTAAACCCGGGAGGCAGAGGTTGCAGTGAGTGGAGATCATGCCACTGCATTCCAGACTGGGTGACAGAGTGAAAGAAAGAAAGAGAGAAAGAGAGAGGGGGGAGAGGGGGGAGGGGGGAGGGAGGGAGGGAGGGGAGGGAAGGAAGGAAGGAAAGGAAAGGAAGAAAAGAGAAAGAAGGAAAGAAAGAAAGAAAAGAAAGAAAGAAAGAAAGAAAGAAGGAAAGAAAGAAGGAAAGAAGAAAGAAAGAAGGAAGAAAGAAAGAAAGAAAGAAGAAAGAAAGAAAGAAAGAAAGGAAAGGAAGAAAGAAAGAAAGAAAGAAAGAAAGAGAAGAGAAAGAAAGAAAAGAGAAAGAGAAAGAAAGAAAAAGAAAGAGAAAAAGGAAAAGGAAGAAAGAAAAGAAAGAAAGAAGGAAAGACAGCTCGCGCCACCTGGACTAGGTGGAGCATGCGGATTTTTAGGACAGTGAAACTATTCTGTACAATATTGCAATGGTGGATGCATGTTATTATACATTCATAGAGTGTGCAACACCAAGGGGGTATATAGGAACTCCCTGTACTTTCTGTTCAATTTTACTGTGAACCTAAAACTTCTCTAAAAAGTAGTTCAGTAGGGGTGTGTGTGTGTGTGTGTGTGTGTGTGTGTGTAAGTCCCTCTGGTAACCAGGCATGAAGGCATGCACCCGTAGTCCCGGCTACCAGGGAGGCTGAGGTGGGAGGACTACTTGAGCTCAGGAGTTCAAGGACAGCGTGGACAATACAGAGAGACCCTGTCTCTTGAAGAAACAAAGTCTCGGCACTTCCAGAGTCTGGTGCGGCCCACCGCGGGAGATGAGTGCCGAGTGGGGAGACTTTGTTCAGCGTCCCGGTCCTGCGACGTCGCCAACCGGGGAGGAGGCCGCTTCTCGGTTTCTGAAGGCCCCTGGGAGTCCGAGCCTGGGCAGGAGGCTGGCAGCAGCATGGGGACCTGGAGGGCAGGGGCGGTCTGCGGGGCAGCCATGGGACTCCCTCCCTGCCCCGCTGAGGCCACTCTGGGATTTGGGGGCCGTGGATTTGGGCCACCGCTGGAGCTGTGTCCCTGTGTGGCCCATCAGAAGCCAGTCCCCCACCGTTCACCTAGGCCGGTACCCTGCTGAGCACCTATTACGTGCAGTGTTATTCTGGGTTCCTGGGATGCCACTGCGTGAGACAGACACACAAACTCTCAGCCCAGAGGGGAGAAGTCCCTATTAATCTGGTATGATCCTCCTTCTGCCCGGCGCTCAATAACCCCATTGTTTCCAGACAACAGACCAACAACGTTCTTCACGTGCAGGCAGCCTGGCATGGCCTGGCATCTTCCAGGACACTCCCCTTGTCTCTGCTACAACCTCTTTGGCCTTTTACTTCTTGAATGTGTGGTTCCTTGGGTAACGGTGCCCTCTTTGGTCTGGTTAATTTCCCTCCTTAGGATTTCTTGTATTAGGGCAATCCTTGCTAGTTTCTGTGGTACAATTTACCTCTTCATGAGTTTTTCGGACTACCACACACTGGTTCCTAGCACTTAGCACAGCTGTAACCTTATAGTTATTTGAGTGCAAGTTACACAAGAACAAGAATTTTCCCCCCTAATTTCTAGTACCAACTACATTGCTTGGCACAGAGTAAGGTTCAATAAATATTTGTTGGCTGAGAGGCAAATGTATTTGTAATTATCATGTGAGATACCTGGTGTAAGAAAAGGGAATACCTGCCTGGCAGATGTGACTTAATTTGCCTCCTCCAGGATATGGCTTTTTTTTTTTTTTTTTTTTTTTTTGCAGAGTCTTGCTCTGTCACCCAGGCTGGAGTGCAGTGGCGCAATCTACACTCACTGCAACGTCTGCCTCCTGAGTTCAAGCAATTCTCCTGTCTCAGCCTCCCCAGTAGCTGGGACTACAGGCGTGTGCCACCATGCCCGGCTAATTTTTCATATTTTTAGTAGAGATGGGGTTTCACCGTGTTGGCCAGGATGGTCTCGGTCTCCTGACCTCGTGATCTGCCTGCCTCAGCCTCCAAAGTGCTGGGATTACAGGCGTGAGCCACCGTGCCTGGCCAGGATATGGCTTTTAAGTTGAGATCTTCAGGGTGAGCAGGGCAGAAGGCTCCCTTGAAGCCAGGAGCTCAAGCACGACCTGGGCAAAATAGTGAGACTCTGTTTCTTCAAAAACATACAGTTTAGCAGGGCATGCTGGCATGCACCTGTAGTCCCAGCTACTTGGGAGGCTGAGGTGGGAGGATCCTTGAGCCTAGGAGTTTGAGGCTATAGTGAACGATGATCATGCCACTACATTCCAGGCTGGAAGACGGAGTGAGACCTGACCATATATGTGTACATATATTATTTTTACACAATTGGAGATTGAAATATAATCTATAATTGGGTTTTCATTTACTGTATTTGAATTTTTGCCTATGTTGCAAAATGTTCCACAATATGGTTTTTAATATTTAGTTTATTTTTTTCCAACTTATACCAAATTGTTGGATATGAAATTTGCATCTTTTTGATACTAGAAATAACTCTGCAGTGAATGTTTATGAGCTGAAATCTCAGATAAACTCAAGTTGAGATTTTTAAAATTAAAAATTGTTTTTAAAATTTGGATACTTAAACAATATATATGTACATAGTAAGAAAAAGAGTCACCTAAGATTGTGTGGTTAAAAAAGCTCCCTTGTCTAGGCGCGGTGGTTCATGCCTGTAAACCTAACACTTTCGGAGGCCGAGGCAGGCAGATCACCTGAGGTCAGGAGTTTGAGACCAGCCTGGCCAACATGGTGAAACCCCATATCTACCAAAAATATAAAAATTAGCTAGGCGTGGTGGCACATACCTGAAATCCCAGCTACTCAGGAGGCTGAGGCAGGAGAATCACTTGAACCTGGGAGGTGGAGGTTGCAGTGAGCCAAAATCACACCACTGCACTCCAGCCTGGGCAACAGTGAGATTCCGTCTCAAAAACAGAACAAAACAAAACCTCCGTCTCTACTTAGACCCTCAGTCCCACTCTCCAGAAGTGACCACTGGTAAGTTTTCTAAATGAGAGCAAATCATATGCACTGTTCTGAACCTGTCATCTGATTCTTAATAGTACAGATAGAAACATTTTTAGGTATTTCTGTGAAGGAAAAGTTGCAACAGTTTACACTCCTGCCAGCAGATAATGGGAGTCTGGTTCCTTGTACTTTCTCCAGTTTGAGGAATTCTCACTTTTTAAGTTCTCAATTTGATGGATAGAAAATTACATTTTATTGTTTTAATTTGCCATCTTTATTTACTAGGGAGTAAGAAACTTTTTAAATGCTTATTTGTTATTGATAGGTGTATCGATTACTTGCTATGGTTTAGATGTTTGTCCACTACAAACCTCATGTTGAAATTTGATCCCTGATATGGTTTGGCTGCATCCCCACCCAAAGCTCACCTTAAATTGTAATAACCCCCACATGTCAAGGGTGGGGTCAGGTGGAGAGAATTGAATCATGGGGTCAGTTTCCCCATACTGTTCTTGTGGTAGTGAATAAGTCTCGTGAGATCTGATGGTTTTATAAATGAGAGTTCCCCTGCACAAACTCTCTTGCCTGCCGCCATGTAAGACATGATTTTGTGTCTCCTTTGCCTTTTGCCATGATTGTGAGTCCTCCCCACTCATGTGGAACTGTAAGTCCATTAAACCTCCTTTCCTTTATAAATTACCCAGTCTTGGGTATGTCTTTATTAGCAGTGTGAGAACAGACTAATACAATCCCCAGTATTAGAGGTAGGGCCTAATGGAAGGTGTTTGGATCATGAGGGCTGATCCCTCATGAATAGATTAATACCCTCCCTGCGGAGGGCAGGGGGTGGGCCTAGTAAGTGATTCCTTATTATTTTGGTTCTTACAAGAGCTGGTGGTTCAAAAGAGGCTGGCATCTCCCCTGTTCTCTCTGTTGCTTCCTTTCTTGCCATGTGATCTCTGCACACGCCAGCTCCCCTTCACCTTCTGCCATGAGTGGAAGCAGCCTGAGGCCCTCACCAGATGCAGATGCCTAGCCTTGAACTTTCCAGCCATCAGTCATGAGCAAAATAAACCTCTTTCTTTTTAAATTAAAAAAGTAAAAACAAAGTCTCTCTAGTAATATAAAATGATAAAACCTAAAATTGAATCAGATGCAAAGTGTGCTGTGGACCCCTGATGTTTTTGTAATACAATCAAAACCCATTTCCTCTCTCTTGCCAGTAGGGGAAATGAGTTTAGTTAAACAAGGATGTGTTTTTGGAGGGGTCATTTGGAAAGGGAGGAGAATTGACAGGAGGAGAAAACAATGATCAGACCTCTGTGGGAGAGACAGTCACACAGATTTTAATACCTTTAACATGGGAGGTCACCATTCCCATCTACTCCTCATGTAGGCAGAGACATGGGGAGAGGCAGAGGAGAAATGCCCAGAACAGGAGGGAGTGGCCAGGAATTGGGCAAGTCAGTTGGCCCCTCCTGGACTCAGTTTTATCCCCTATAAACCAGAAGTAGCAATACTTACCTTGCACTCTTTTGTGGAGATTAAATAAGATAAAGTGTTTGTTATGTAATGATGCTGAATAAATAGTACTGATTGTCATACCTGATGCTTGGCAAACAACAGGAAATTGCTAAGCGTTGAATGAATCTTACTGCACGTTGTCTGTCATTGATCTCTGGCTTTCCCAGGTGCTGTGGACCTACTGACACTTTTTCTTATCCGGTATTGTAGAATTTCTCTTGCCTCTCCAAGGCCAACCCCTCCCTCTGGGATTCCTTTGGTCCCTCCCACTTGTTAATCCACAGAGCTGGCATCCTTATCATCAGCTATGGATCAGCCTATGCCTTGGTTTCACAGGAACAGTCTCGGGTTATACCTGTTGTCCTCATGTTTTGTTTGTTTGGGTATTTGTCCTTTTTGTTGTTGTTTTAACAGAGTATTATTGTCAATATTGCATTAAATGAAGCTGGGGTGGATTTAGTAAACCTCCACTTTGTACTTGCAGCTTCTGCCATGCTCTCACCTTACAGGCTGTGAGATATATGTGTAGTGAGCAAAATGCTTTTTTTTTAGCACTTGGTCACAGTGTAGCTAACCCTCCTTTTTGAGAACAGCATGAGGGGCACTCAGTGATAAAGCAAAGTGCAGTCTCATACCAGCAGCCTAGGAAAAGCTTGATTAGATGGAAATCAGAAGACACAGATTGCCAATCATAAGAACCATCAGCATCTACTTCAAAAGTTAATAGCTACATTAAGAAGATGGTGCTAAAAGATAATGATTAAAATGAGGGCTACAAAAGGTGAGCCTACATATTACTCTATGAAGCATGACTTCATTTAGATCAAAAGACAGTTCTTCTAAGTTAATTATACTCATTACTTTCTCCAAGTTTTTTTATGCACACATGAAAAGTAAAGCAACGGTTGTTAATGTGTTGGCTCCATTAAGAGAAGTCAACAGTTAAATGATGCCATCAGGGGATTCAAATAGAAAATCATGATTTAATTTTTTTCATTTAATTCATGAAATCAAAAGTCTTTTGGAAATTCACTCTGGTAGTTTAAGCATTTGACATTATTGTGATTAATATTGAATTCAGTTGACAAGTGCAACACTGAAGGTAAAATTACTTATATTGGTAAAAATAATGTTCTTACTAAATTAAGAAACCTGTGATGAGAAATGCATTTGGACTTGGTTGTTGCATGTGCCTGATTTATAACTGCATCCAAATAAGCTGCACCATTCCACCACTTGAAATAGAAGGTACAGTTGTCATTTACAAAGATTTTATACAGTTAGATTAACTGAGCTAAAAAAAAAATTATGACAGAGCTGAACACGAAAGGATATTTCCTAATGGCAGTACATGTTTTTGTCCCCTTTTCCAATTACAAAACAACTTCACATTTTATGTTATAAATATAGTCATTTGCTGAGAACACTAAGCCTAAGAGAATGGGTATTTTGATACAAACTCTGAACAAAACACCACCCCTGCTACTTCCCTGCACAATGATTATGTTTAATGAATAGCTCATCATCCTGTACACAAGCTATTTCATTCATGAGAACTGACGCTCCTTAAAAACATCGGTAACTTCAAAATTCCCCAGAAGAGGCCTTATATATAGGCAATGTATAGGATATTTATTAAATTGGTGTCATATATACTTAAAATTACATATCCAAGAAAAGAAATTTGAGAAATTAAAATGCACTTGTGCATTTTTTTCCTGCAACCAGTGTTAAATTCAGCTCTCTTTACCTGTGGAATGCAAAACAAGACACCCAAGAACCTCACTGTTGTTAAGTTACAAATTGCTGTATGTAAGAAACAGTTTCTTCGAAGGAAAATGCACTTATTTTTAAGTTAGTATCACACCCTGTATAACCTAAAGTTAGAAAAGTCACTTATTTGAAGGCACAATTCTATTCCAGCTCACATACAAATCAAAATCTTACAGACTTCACCTGGCAAGAAAAAGGAGTTCACTGGTCTATCCTGTGGTTCCAGAGCCTGTGTCACAGTCACACCCAGGCCTCCTTGAGCAGTGTCTAGTTCTATCAGACAGAGAGTTCTATTTTTTTATTTTCTCTTTCTTTCTCTTTCTTTGTCTTTCTCTTTCCTTTCCTTCTCTCTTTCCTTCTTTCTTTTTCCCTTTCTCTTTCCCTTCCTTCCTTCATTTTCTTTCTTTCTTTCCCTCCCTCCCTCTCTCTTTTCTGTCTCTTTCTTTCTTCTTTCTTTCTTTCCTTCCCTTTCTCTTTCTTTCCCTTCCTTCCTTCCTTTCTTTTTTCTCTGTCCTTCCTTCCTTTCTTCCTTCCTTCCTTCCCACCTTTCTTTTTTTTCTCCCTCCCTCACTTCCTTTCTTCCTATTATATTCACCATGTGAAAAGATTCTGCAGTCTCCTCAGGGCTGTCTTTATTTTATCTGAAAAGGCAAATAACTTCACTTTCTAAAGTAGCAACAGCAACCATTCTTTTGTGGCAGGAGGAACAGCAATTGAAGACCCAGCAGAAAGCAGAAGTCAGCTGCTATAGACAGCCTTGACATAGCTTAAGCTAAAGACTTTGAACAAGAATAAAACAAAATACATAAGCCCTCCAACATGTCAGAAGAAGATAGATTTCTAGAAAAAATAAGGGCAACTTTCCTTTCATCTGCTTAAGGAAAAAAAATAAGAGTGTGTTGGGGCCGTGACTGGCTTCATCAAGCCAGTAAAAGACAATGAAGATACATAAAATACTCTATGATGTTACTTTACTTCAAAATAGTAGATTTCCTCAGGCCACTGAAAAATGGTAGTAACCTATAAGTGTATACATTTGAAAAAAAACAAAGTTTAAGTCCAAGGTAATGACTAATCTCTGAGTCTGTGCCTATAAAGAGAAGCAATTATTATACAAAAGAAGATATTAGAGAAGGAAAATGGAAAAACTTAAGTGGAAATGTATACACAAGTGCTCCCCATTCTGGTCTCATGCTTCTAAGAAGCCTTTTCCCTGAAAGCCTTCCAAACTAGTTCTGCTTGGGCAAGATGTATGCCTAAATTCTTTTTCTTCTATCAGTTGTCTTTTATCAGTTTCTTTTCTTTTTTCAGTTGACAAGAACATAATGTTGAGTTCAAATGATAACCAAACCTTGGATCTGATTAGCTTTTACTCCATTCTCACTTGCAAAAATCATGAACTAAGCTGTATTTTGCCCTTCACTGGGATATTTGTTACGACATGGATCAGACTCCTTGAAGTGACTGGGATGTGGCCAGACATCACAGAAAACTGTGCTGGCTGATGGAGACTCTCAGTATTTATAGGAGAGTCATGTGTAATGACATGAAACTTCTACAAATGAATTCTGAACTTCCCACCACTGGAGGAAGTGCAGCTGCCCCCAGTGCAGCCCTGCCTCTTTCTTTGTTTTTCTTCCTTAGGCCATTGGAGCGACAGCTTCTAGTACAAACCCTTCTGCTCTCCCAAACCCTTGGCATAAGTGTCAAAATCTCTGAAGTGTTGTCTGAACATTCTCTTGCTTGGTTTCAGGTGCTTCCCCCTTACTCCTAACCCTGAGGATGTTAGGAAAATTGCTACAGCCCTTAACAACTCCTTCCAAAGATCTTTCCTTTCCCTGCTTCTCTGTACTTTTCAACTACTTATGTAGGTTGGAGGTGGGTGGTTGCTAATGCAGGCACAACTTGTTTTTGCAGCCTCTTCCCATGTTCTGCTTAAGTGGTCTAAGGTCCTGAAGGTATTTGCCATGGGCTCAACTGTCCTTGACCTTCTCAACTTGTGAAGACAATAGAAATACTTGCTTCTAACAAAATTTCATTATTCGCATAGCAACTTATCTTCTTGAGGAAATATTCAAGAAACCAGACTCCTGTCCTTAGAAACATGTGCCACCTTCATGAATGCATGTCTGAAGGTCCTCATTATTCTTCCTTCTTGAGATGGGAGAGACCCTTATTATTCATTCGCAATCCTGTTGGAAGTGCAGGGAGCCTTTCCTTTAGAAAATATGCTATTTATCTAAAGGTGGAAGCTTTGAAGAACAGAGAAGGTTTTTAAGCATCACACTCAGAAACAGAAGTATTATGAGAGACAATAGGGTTTCCAATTACAGCCCTAAAACTCAACATATTCAAAATTAAACTCCTGATCTCCCCATTCAAAGGTGCTCCATGTGCTGCTTTTTCTAACACACTTGACGGCAATGTATTATTCCAGTCTCTTAGGCTCAAAATCTTGGGAACATCCCTGACTTCTCTGTCTCTCTCACTCTATAGATTAGCAAATCCTATGAGCTCTATATTAAAAATACATCCAGGGAAATTCAGCTTCTGCTTAGGATGATAAAATTCAGAAAGAGTGTCATCTCCACTCTTACAACAAAAATTTAAAGTTGTATAATCTACAAAATAAAATCTTTTCTTGAACTGATCACAGAGCTGAAGTTGCAGGACAATTGGCTAATCTGAAATCTAAAGGAAAACAGATGCCTCCAAGAAGACGTGAGCCTTGAGCAAATGCCTCCCTGGGGCAGAGGCTGGACACCAAATAAACTGGTAAGAAAAATTCAAAGTTTTTTTGCCAAATTGCTAAAGTGACTATGTGTGGGCTAACATGAGAATATAGAACCCCAGAGAGCCATGGACATAAAAGAAATTTACATGTACATGCAGGCTCTTCTCCACAGACTTTACTGGATTCTCAGAAAGGTTGGATCAGGATAAGAGTTCAGAGAAAGGTTCCTTCATGGTACAGACCTAGGGGACGTGGGCAACAGCTACTGTTGGAAAAAGCCCAAAGCCCCACCCAGACCCTTCACATCTGTCTCCCATATGGAACAAAACATTAAGCAGCTAGAAAGAACAGCAAATCTGCTTTTCCTCAGATAAAGGAGCAGAAAGAAAATCCTTTTGTACCACTGGGGAAAGGATAAAAAAATGTCCTGGGCCTAAACCATTAGAGATCTCCTACTGAGATGCCCAAGGGAAGGACCACTGAGAGGCCTCCACTTCCGCAACCCTGGACCATAGTGACTAAGACTGTGACTGAATCGTAACAACAGAGCTCCCTGCGCACACACACCCTGCCCCAACCAGGTTAACAGGTCCTGAGTAATAAGTAACAGCAGTCTACTACTGATAAAGGGGAGATACAAAGAAGGACAAAGGGGAGATGCAAAGGAAAGACCTAAAGCAGAGGGCAAAGCACCCATTGAGAAAAATCTCCTGCAAACAAGTCCATCCAGAACACAAGGTGACAGAGGAATTAGAAGCCTGGGTGCATTGAAAGTAAACGCAGCATTAACAGTACCCAAACTTAGGGTACTGTTCATCTAATAACTAATAACTAGATTGACTCAAACTCATACAAAAACTGCCTAGTAAGGGATAATTGGCAGGCCATATGCAGAAGATTGAAACTGGACCTCTTCCTTACATTACGTACAAAAATCAACTTAAGATGTATTAAAGACGTAAATGTAAAATCTAAAACTATAAACTATAAAAACCCTGGAAGATAACCTAGAAAATACCATTCTGGATATAGGGCCTGGTAAATATTTCATCATGAAGACTCCAGAAGAAACTACAACAAAAATAAAAATTGACAAATGGAACCTAATTAAACTAAAGAGCTTTTGCACAGCAGAAGAGACTATCAAGAGAGTAAACAGACAACTTACAGAATGGGAGAAAATATTAGCACACTATGCATCTGACAAAGGCCTAATATCAAGGATCTACAAAAACTAACAAATTAACAAGCAAAAAACAAACAACCCCATGAAAATGTAGGCAAAGGACATGGACAATTTTCAGAAGAAGGTATACACATAGTCAACAAGCATATGAAAAAATACTCATCGTCACTAAACATTAGAGAAATGCAAATCAAAACCACAATGAGATACCATCTCACATCAATCAGATATTGATAAATCAGCTATTAAAAAGGTTAAAAAAAATAGATGCTAGGAAGGTTGTGGAGAAAAGGGAATACTTATATGCTGCTAGTGGGAATTAGTTCAGCCATTATGGAAAGTAGTCTGGCAATTTCTCAAAGAACTTAAAATTGAATTAGCATTTGACCCAGCAATCTCATTATTGGGTATATCCAAAGGAATACTTAACTATGAAGCAATAGTAACCAGGAAAATTCAGTACTGATAAAAATAGACGTACCCATCAATGGAATATAATTGAGAGTCAAGAAACAAATCCACACATCTGTGGTCAACTGAGTTTCAACAAGCATGCTAGGACCATTCGATGATGAAAGAATAGTCTCTTCAACATGATTCTGGGACAACTGGATAGCCACATACATATACAATATAAATAATTTAACTCAAAGTGGATCAAAGATTTAAATGCAAGAGCTAAAACTATAAATCTTTTAAAAGAAAATGTAGGGATAAATCTTCATGACCTTGGATAATAAAGTAAAAAAAATACCTCACAGAATGGGAGAAAATATTCCAAATTATAATATCTGAGAAAGAACTGGTATGGATGATTGATAGATAGATAGATAGATAGATAGATAGATAGATAGATAATCATTTACAACTCAGTAATAAAAATACAAATAACTCAATTTTCAAAAAGAGAAAGTATCTAAGTAGATATTTCTACAAAAACATATGAAAAGATCCTCCATGTCATGAATAATCAGGAAAATGCAAATAAAACCACAATGAGATACCCTTATATGGTAGTGGAAACTTAAAATGGTATTTTTGCTTTGGAAAATAATCTGGCAGTTCCTCAGGTGTTTAAACATAGAATTACCATATGATCCAGCAATTACACTCCTAGAGAATACCCAAGAGAAATAAAAATAAATGTGTCTGCACAAAAGCCTTTCGGTTATTTAGCAGTGTATTATTTATTCTCAAATTTCTTGTGATCTAGATACACACACACACACACACACACACACACACACACAAATAAATATGTGAGATACAGCTAAAGAAATGCTGAGAGGGAAATTTCAATCTCTAAATTCTTACATTAAGAAAAAAGATTTCAAATCAATAATCGAAGCTCACACCTTTAAAAGCTAGAAAGAGGCTGGGCACGGTGGCTCACACTTGTAATCTTAGCACTTTTGGAGGTGGGCAGATCATTTGAGATCAGGAGTTTGAGACCAGCCTGGCCAACATGGTGAAGCCTCATCTCTACTAAAAATACAAAAATTAGCTGCGCGTGCTGGTGGGTGCCTGTAGTCCCAGCTACTTGGGAGGCTGAGACAGGAGAATCACTTGAATCCAGGAAGCAGAGGTTGCAGTGAGCTGAGATCATGCCACTGCACTGCAGCCTAGGTGACAGAGCAAGACTCCGTGTCAAAAAAATAAAATAAAATAAAAACCTAGGAAAAAATAGCAAAATAAACCCCAAACGAGCAGAATGAGGATGCATGGCTGATTCTATGTTTGAAAATCTGTCAGTATAGTTCATTGCAATAACAGGCTAAAGAAGAAAAATCAGATGACTCTATTAAGTTATTAGAAAAAACATTTGACAAAATTCTACACCCTTTCATGATTAAAAACTCAGAAAGCTAGATATTATAGAGGAACTTTCTCAACGTGATAAATAACATCTACCAAGGAGACATCATGGCTGACTAGAGATGCCCAACACTCACCTCTTTCACAAAGAAAGATCAAAACAGAGAATGGACAACCACATATTGAATAGAGTGTCTAAAAGAAAATATTGGAATTCATCAGAGAAGTGACAGGAACCCTCTGAGGCACTGAAGGAAAGGGAAGAGAGCAGTTGGCCTGGCTGGGATCAGCTCAGTTCCAGGAAGAACTCCCCATTGTGGGAAAATGGTAAGCAAGAGATTCACGGTGATGCACATTCTTACCGTGGACACCTATAATGTTAGCCACAGGAGAACCTCTTGGCCCTTACAGGCCATAAGCCTAGTATGGGAGCTGCCTGGAGTTCATGTGACTACATTGTTTCAGGGAGAAAATTCACACTGGATCTCACTTACCTCTCAAGACCCAAGCTACTTAAGGGAATTCTACATTTGGAAGTTAAAGGAAGATGTCTACCATCATGAAAACACACAAAAGTATAAACATCACTGGTAGAGCATATAAATGAAAAAACAAAAGAAAGAAATAAAATGTTGTCACTACAGAAAACCACCAAATCACAAAAGTAACCAATAAGAAAGGAAGAAAAAACAAAGGATGTACAAGTCAATCAAAAACTAATAAGAAAATGACAGGAGTACATCCTCACCTATCAATAACAACCTTGAATGTAAACAGTTTACATATCCAGTTAAAAGACACAGACTAGCTGAATGGATAAAAAAGATAAGACACAACTACAGGCTGCTTACAAGAAATTCACTTCACCTGTAAAGACACATAGATTGAAACTGATGGGATGAAAAAATATATTTTACACAAATAGAAACCAAAAGCAGGTAGGAGTAGCTCTATTTATATTAGGCAAAATAGACTTTAAGTCAAAAAACATAAAAGAGGTAAAATGGTCATGGTACTGGTATAAAAATAAACACATAGACCAATGTAACAGAATAGAGACCCCAGAAATAAAGCCAAATACTTACAGCCAACTGATCTTTGACATAGCAAACAAAAACACATAAGTAGAGAAAGGATACCCTATTCAACATATGGTGCTGGGATAATTGGCAAGCCATATGTAGGGGAGTGAGACTGGATCCTCAAATGAAAAAGGAGACATTACAACTGATACCACAGAAATACAAAGGATCATCATAGACTATTATGAACAATTATATGATAACAAATTGGAAACCTAGACGAAATAGATAAATGCCTGGACATATACAACACACCAAGATTGAACCAGAAAGGAACAGAAAATCTGAACATACCAGTAACGAGTAACAAGATTGAACCAGTAATAAAAAACTCTCCCAACAAAGAAAAGCCCAGGACCAAACAGCTTTACTGCTAAATCCTACCAAACTTATAACAAATTAACATTAATTCTTCATAAACTGCTCAAAAAAAATTGAAAGGGGAATTTTTCCTAACTCGTTCTATGAGACCAGCATTACCCTGATACCAAAACCAGACAAGGAAACAACAAAAAAGAAAACTACAGGCAATATCCCTGATTAACATAGATGCAAAAATCCTCAGCAAAATACTAGTAAGCCAATCCAATAACACTCAAAAAGATAATACATCTTGATCAAATAAAATTTATCCTAGGGATGCAAGGATGGTTCAACACACACAAATTAATAAATGTGATACATCATAGCAGCAGAATGAAAGACAAAAAACATGTGATCATCTCAATAGATGCAGAAAAAAGGATTTAATAAAATTCAGTATCCCTTCAAAATAAAAGCTGACTCTCAACAAATTAGGCACAGAAAGAACATATCTCAACATAATAAAAACCATATATAACAAACCCACAGCTACTGAATGGAGAAAACCAAGAGCCTTTCTTTCTCTATGCACTGGAACAAGGCAAAGATGCCTACTTTGACCACTCCTATTCAGTATAGTAGTGGAAGTCCTAATCAGAATGATCAAGAAGAAGAAAGAAATAAACGATCCAAACTGGAAAAGAAAAAGTCAAATTGTCCCTCTTTGCAGATGACATGATCTTATATATAGAAAAAAACTAGAGACTCCACCAAAAAATCTCTTAGAACTAATAAACAAATTCAGTAAAGTCGCAGGATGCAAAATCAACATTAAAATTAGTAGTATTTTATACATCAACAATAAATAGCTGAAGAACACATTTAAAAAGCAATCACATTTTCAATAGCTATAAAAATAAAATAAAATATCTAGGAATACATTTAACCAAGGAGGTGAAAGACCTCCACAATAAAAACTACAAAATACTGATGAAAGAAATTTAAGAGAACACAAAATAGTGGAAGAACATCCCATGCTCATGGATTGTAAGAGCTGATATTGTTAAAATGATCATACTACCCAAAACAATCCACAGATTCAATGCAATGCCTATCAAAATACCAATGACATTCTTCACAGACATAGAAAAAAAAAATCCTAAAATTTGTATGGAACCACAAAAGATCCCACATAGCCAAAGCAATGCTGAGCAAAAAATCAAAGCTAGAGATATCACACTACCTTACTTCAAAACATACTATAAAGCTGCAGTTACCAAGACAGCATGGTACTGGCATATAGACACATAAGCTAATGAAACAGAATAGAAAACCCAGAGACAAATCTGTGCATTCATCTGACATTCAACAAAGGCACCTAAAACATATATCAGAGAAAGGATATCTTCTCAATAAATGGTGCCAGAATAATTGGATATCCATATGCTGAAGAATGAAACTAGACCTTTGTCTCTTACCATACACAACAATCAACTGAAAATGGATTAAAGACTTAAATGTAAGACCTGAAGCTGCAAAACTACTAGAAGAAAATATAGAGGAACTGCTTCAGGGCATTGTTATAGCCATAGATTTTATGGCTAAGACTTCAAAAGCACAGGCAACAAGGCAACAAAACAGACAAATAGGACTATATCAAACTAAAAAACTACTGCACAGCAACGAAAACAATCAGCAGAGTGAGGAGACAACTTGCAGAATGGGAGAAAAGTTTGCAAACTATTCACCCAACAAGGGACTGATATTCAGAATACACAAAGAACTCAAACAACTTAACCAAAAAACAAATAACCGAATTTAAAAGTGGGCAAATTATCTAACTAGACATTTCTCAAAAGAAGGCATACAAATAAATGGGCAACAAATATAGGAAAAGATGTTCAACATCACTGATCATGAGGAAATGCAAGTCAAAACCACAATGAGATTATCTCCCCCCAGCTAAGATTGGTTATTATCAAAAAGACAAAAAATAACAAATGCTAGCAAGGATGTGAAGAAAGGGAAATTCTTATACACTGTTGGTGGGAATGTAAACTAGTAGAACCATTATTGAAAGTAGTATAAAGACTTCTGTAAAAACTAAAAATAGAACTACCATACAATCCAGGAATCCTACTACTGGGTATTTATCCAAAGGAAAGGAAATCAGTTTCTCAAAGGGATGCTCATGTTTATTGCAGCACTATTCACTATTGTAAAGGTGTGGAATCAACCTAAATGTTCATCAACAGATGAATGAATTAAAAAATATGGTATTATATGCACAATAGAATACTACTCAGCCATTAAAAAAAAAAAAAAGAAAGAAATCCTGTCATTTGTAGCAACATAGATGAGCCTGGAGGACATTGTTAAGTAAAATAAGTCAGGCACAGAAAGACAAATACCACGTGTCCTTACTTATATGTGGGAGCTTAAAAAAAAAAAAAAGGAGCCCATAGAAGTAGAGAGTTACAGTTATCAGAGGCTGGAAGGGCAGAGGGGTAGGGAGGATACAGAAAAGTTTGTGAATGGTTACAAATTTCAGCTAGATATGAAAAATGAGTTCTGATGTTCCGCAGCACTGTAGGGTGCATATGGTAAACTATAAGTTATTGCATTTTTTAAAAAGCTAGTAGAAGGAATTTTGAATGTTCCCAACACAAAGAAATGATAAATGTTTGAAATGCTGGATATCCTAATTACCCTAATTTGATCATTATACTTCATATGCATATTTCAAAATATCACTCTGTGCACCATAAATATATATAATTATTATGTGTCAACTAAAATTTTTTTAAAGAAAGAACATCTACAAAAACAAAATGCTACAGCTAACGTACTTAATGATGAAAGATTGAAGTCTTTCTCCCTAGGTAGGATAGAGACAAGAATGTTTTCTCTCATCACTCTTTTTTTAAAAGCAAGAATAAACAAAATGCTAATGATTGTTTAAAGGATAATACTTAAATATTCACAAAGTTAAAATTTAAAATATGTTGACCAGGGTTTTCTATATATTATATTACTATGATGACTCTGATTTTACCTTTCGTAGAGCAGTTGCTCAGATAAAAGAACTTATAACAGTCTCCAGGACTTGCATTGCCTTCTCAGGCCACTGTCCCCTGGCAGATCAAAGCACTGAAATGAAGAAGCAGTGTCCTCACCCCTTTCTCCTCCTCATCTCTCTCTCTTGCCCCTTTTGTTTTTACTTTGAGCATTTCTGAATACTAAATGCAAAATTAGGTTTGAATATAAACCAAAAGAGCCAGATGACCACCCCAATTCAAGATTGCATTTCATTCCAGGAGACCTGGCACAGAAAGGATTACGCTTCATCTACAGGGATACTGTGACAGAAATCAAAGATCATACATAAATGTCATTTGCAGGCTCTGAGCAAAGACAAACCTAGTACAAATTAATCTGCAAGTGAGGAAATTTGAACCAGGTGGTCTGTTATGTCCCATCTAGCCTCGCAAGCCAGCGTGAAAGCTCAGTTCTTCCACCCTGAAAGGACTTACCCTCCCTGCTAAGGTGGATGCGAAAGGAAAGACCATCATACTGTGGCACCAGCCTTCTAATATAAAAAAGAACTATGTTGGGGTTAAAGTACATCAACAAAGTACAAATTTTTACCGTACTTATGGGATAAATTCATTCTCAATAGTTTGAAATTTATGTACGCTCTAAAACTGTGGCAAACTATGGGTCTTAAACACATATACCAAAGACTTTCCTGTGGGTATAGAAAACCTGAGTAAGCCAAGTGAATTACTTGAAATCCTGAGAGGCCATACATAACCTTCTGCATCCATTATGCCTCCCTATTATACATTCTTTTCCAGGTCACTTGAACAAGGGCATTTCTTAGCTCAGAGGGTCTAAAACACCTTAAAAAAAAAAAAAAGCCTCCAGAAATTATGATTCAAGGATTTGAAACTCTAATGTTACAGGCAAATCTCACTTTTATAAAATATAAAATGCTGTGTTTCTTTCACTCCTAATAGCTCGTCAAGGGAAGTCACTACTAAACTGCATTCCTGCAGCCTTTCCAGCTAGTTGGATACTGCTTGTTTCATCTCCACCGAATACCATACAGGAGTGATAAGTTCCATGTCTTGCAATTCTGCCACTTCACTGATTCCAGGGTTAGAGCGATCTACAATTTGATACCAGGATGATTATCCTGTTATGCCTTCATTATTGGGAGTGTTGCTGTAACCTGTTGCTTTGTTTTTTGTTTGTGTTTTGGAAAGGAACAAGACTTTCCAGATTCCATCTTCTTGGCCAACTCTTCTGTTGATGTCATATCAGTCTTAGCAACTAAAAAGAGGTAATTCCTTCCACAGTTTTGTTTGGATCTTGCAAAATATTAAGAACAACTTCCTGTAACACTTGTGTTGGTATTGCCCCCTTTTTAATGGCCTTTTCATATAGCCCAATAGCATCGTAGGTGCCTTTACTGGCTAACAACTTTGCTTTGTAGAACCAGAATTTAGCAGTTCTTTGACCTCAGGAATACTGGACAATATGGCAAATATTTCATTAAAAACCACACCCCTTTCAATGAGCACATATTCTGTCAGAGTGTTATTAGTTTTATTGAGCAGTTGAAGCTGTTCTTTCTTTTCTTCCTCTTCTTTTTCAGTGCTCTTCCAGCATATTTATTTTCTCTATTATTTTTCTTTGTGTTTTACGTGTTATAGGAGACCACTAACAGATTTTCCCCTTTGATTTCTGTTATTCTTCCAGTTGTTTCCTTTGATCCTCTGCTATTGTCTTCTTTTCAGTATTTGGATTCATTTGGGTCCCTTTTGAGACTCCTTTTCGCTTCATGATTGTGTCACCAGCTTGAGTTTGGGGAGCTCTCTTGTTTAGAAAATGGAAGAGCCTTTTTCAACTGGAAGTCCAACGCCTGTGCTTTGTGTTGTAAGCTGTTGTGGCATTTGTTCCCATTAGTTCCATTTGCTCTTATGCCATGAATGCTGAGAATGACTGAATTTTAGCTGCCAACTGTCAAACTAGGCCTCTGGCTTGTGGCTTTTGATTTTTGCAGTGCACATGACCAAGGCCCAAAACAAGGTTGAATGGACTGCTGATTTTGCTTAATGTTTAAATGTCTGTTACTATATCCTCCCTGAAACAAACTGGAGTATGTCTTGTTTTTGATATGTTTTACTTCCTGTTCACTAACTTATCCATGGTTTTTAATTAACCCTATTAACCTTTGTACCCTCGACCATTAATTTTTTTATTTTATTATTATTTTTTTTAATGCTTGAGTCCTACTAAGGGTCTGAACAAAGACAAAGGGAACTGTTTTGGGGTCTTTTCTCCCAGTCTTGCAAGATCTCCTTGAGAGAGTTGCTATGGCTTTACTGATAGAAACTTGACTTGTGTTTCTCTAACAAATTGTTTATTAACTCTGTCTTTCATGGCAGCACTAGTCACTCAATATCTGCCCACGGCTTGTTTAGGAACCAAATTGCTCTTGGTTCAATTACGAAAGTTATTCTTTAACTTCTTTATGGTACATAATTGAGAATCTGGCTTCCTCTCAGGGTCTGACAAGGTATGAGGCAAATTCTCTTCATTAATCTCTTTCAGAAAGCTAACCAAAGATTAATTTTCAGTGCAGGTATTTCCTATGGAGTCTGTACACTTAGCATTCCTTGATATGTTAACTGCTGCTTTGTAGTCTTCAAATCTTGTGCATTAAGTGACCCCATGAGTTTTCTTGACAGTTCTTCCATGGTGAATGATCCAGCTTTGTGCCGCTGTCAACTACCGCTGGAGGCTTACGGTTTGTATTAGAAGAAACACATCCTGAAATCAGCCTTCTGCCCAGTTTTAGTGGCTCCAACTTAGGCTTCTGGGACCTTGTATTGTCTGGTCTGGCCTGGAGCTTAATGCTGATGGGCCTTACGCTTTAACAGGCAAAATAGCATGATTGATAACATTCTTTTGGGTAGATTTGGGCAATTATTTTTGGCTTTTAGATAAGGCTCAGTGTTTGGCGCTTGAAGTTCCTTTTGACTTTCTCTGATGTTCGGCGGCAGCAGTGGTAGTGACAGGCCCTGGCCTCACCATGACTTCTCAGTCACAGTGTTTCTTCCTCTCTCACCACTTTTATTGAGTATAGCACTGGAAGTCCTAGCCAGGGCAATAAGGCTAGAAAAGGAAATAAAGGGCATACATATCAGAAAGAAAGAAATAAAACTGTCTCTATTTGTAGATGGCATAACAGCCTTCATGGGAAATTCTACAGAATCCACAGAAGAGACTCTTAGAACTGATAAATGAGTTCAGAATGGTGACAGACTATATGATCAACATGCAAAAAGTTAACTTTAATTCTTTTTTTTCAGATGGAGTTTTGCTCTGTCACCCAGGTTGGAGTGCAGTGGTACGATCTTGGCTCACCACAACCTCCGACTCCTGGGTTCAAGCGATTCTCCAGCCTCAGTCTCCCGAGTAACTGGGACTACGGGTGCATGCCACCATGCCCAACTGATTTTTGTATTTTTAGCAGAGACGGGGTTTCACCATGTTGGCCAGGCTGGTCTCAATCTCCTGACCTCAGGTAATCCAGCCGCCTTGGCCTCCCAAAGTTCTTGGATTACAGGCATGAGCCACCACGCCCAGCCAAGTTAACTTTAATTCTATATACTAGCAATAAACCCATGAAAACCAAAATTTAAAATATAATACCATTTAAATTGCTCAAAAATGAAATAGGTACAAATTTAACAAAACACGTATAAGACTTGCATGCTGAAAATTGCAAACACTGATGAAAGAAATCAAAGAAGATTCAAATAAAGAGGAATGTATTAGTCAGCATTCTCCAGAGAAACAGAACCAATAGGATATATATATATCAATAGATGGATGAGATGTGATTTATATATATCTATTGATATGTATATCAATAGATGGATGAGGCGGGATTTACTATGGGAATTGACTCATGTGAGATCATGGAGGCCAAGAGGTTCCACGATATGCTGTCTGCAAGTTGGAGAAACTGAGAGGCTGGTGGAGTGGCTCAGCCCGCATTTGAGAACCAGGAGAGCTGCTGGCATATCTGTCCGTCAGAGGCTGAAGGCCTCAGACTCTTACAGAGGTAGAGATTGGGACTGGGGAATCTCATAGCACTTGTATAAGTCTTGGAGTCCAGTGGCCAGATAACCTGGAGTTCTGATATCCAAGGGCAGAAGATTGGTGTCCCAGCTCCAGAAGAAAGAGCGAATTCACCTTTCCTCTGCCTTTTTGTTCTATCCAAGCTCTTAACTGATTGAATGTTGCCCATCCTCACTAGAAGAGGGCAGATCTTCCTTACTCAGTCCACTGATTCGAACACCAGTCTCTTCCAGAAACATCCTCAGAGACACACCCAGAAATAAAGTTTTGCCAGCTATCTGGCTATCCCTTAACTCAACAAGTTGACACCTAAAATTAACCATCACAGGGAGACATGCTGTATCCATGGACTGGGAGCCTCAGCATAATAAAAATGTCAATTATATCCAAACTGATATATAGGTTTAACACAATTTCTGTCAGATTTCTAGACATATTTTTGTAAATATACATAGGACTATTTTTAAATTTATATGAACAAAGGGTAAAAAAGAGAACTAAAAAAGTCAAAACAGAATAAAATGGAAGGAATCAATGTACCTGATTTTAAGACATGACAAAGATGTAGTAATCAAAACTTCGTGATATTGGTGGAGGAACAGACACATAGATCAATAGTACAGAATAGAAAACCTGGAAACAGCCCCATACAAGTACAGACAGTTGATTTTTCAAAGTGGCAAAAACAGTTCAATGGAGGAAAGATTGATTCCGCAAGTGAAAAAGTCTTTTCAACAAAAGGTGCTGGATATACATAAACAAAAAATGAACCTCAACCTAAACCTCATACCATACCTTACACAAAAATCATCTCAAAATAGATCATAGGTTCAAAGATAAAACATAAAACTACAAAACATTTAGGAGAAAATCTTCAGGATCTAGGGCTTGATGACAGATTCTTTTTTTTTTTTTTTTGGATGGAGTCTCGCTCTTTTGCCCAGGCTGGAATGCAGTGGCACTATCTCGGCTCACTGCAACCTCCACCTCCCGGGTTCAAGCAATTCTCCTGCCTCAGTCTCCTGAGTAGCTGGGATTACAGGTGCCCACCGCCACGCCAAGCTAATTTTTGTATTTTTAGTAGAGATGCGGTTTCACCATGTTGGTCAAGCTGGTCTCAAACCCCTGACCTCGTGATCCACCCACCTCGGCCTCCCAAAGTGCTGGGATTACAGGCGTGAGCCACCATGCCCGGCCCGATGACAGATTCTTAGACCTTACATCAAAAGCATGATCAATTTTAAAAATTGATAAATTGGATTTCATCAAAATTTAAAACTTTCACTCTCCAAAATACCATGTTAAGGATGAAAACAAAGCTACTGACCAGGCGAAAATATTGCAAACCACACATCTGACAAAGGGTTCAAATCTAGGATATCGCTCTCAAAACTCAACAGTTACAAACAACAAAACAAGACAAAAACTTCCATTACAAGTGGCTAAAGGTGGGAAAACTCAAACTGTTTTTCCTCTGCACTCATACAGCAACAATCAACACAGAAGACTTCTGTGACCAAATGTGGGAGATTTCTTCTACCCCTGAACAAGCAAGCAATCAATTCTGCAGCAGACACCAGCTGGTTGTCCTCAATCCAATTCTAATCTGATGCTATCTATCTGGAGGTAACATCAGATACCACGGTGATGAGCACTCAGTCCCATGGAACTTCTCCCCACTTTCAATGCCAATTGCAAGGAATGTGCTTCTGACTCATTGACTATAAATCAGAGATCTCATGACCTCTTCCTTGGGTTTAATTAATTTGCTAGAGTGGCCCACAGAACTCAAGGAAACACTGAGTGTACCGGTTTATTATAAAGGATATAGATGAAGAGATGCATAGGGACAGGAACGGGGAAGGGACACGGAGCTTCCATGACCTCCGCAGGTGCAGCACTTTTCAGGAACTTGCATGTGTTCAGCTGTCCAGAAGCTCTCTGAATCCAGTCCTTTTGGGTTTTTACAGAAGCTTCATTATGTAGGCAAGATTGATTAAATCATTTGATCAGCTTACTCTTCAGATTCCCTGTCTGTCTGTAAAAATTGGTCTTTCAGGTGACCAGTCCCCATCCTGAAGCTACGTAGGTGCTCCCAGCCATCAGTCAATTCATTAGGACACAAAAAGACATCTCTTTGGAGAGTCTAAGGATTTTAGGAGTTGTTTGGCAGGAAACAGGGTTGAAGACCAAATATATGTTTCACAATATCACAATGGGTGAAAGACATAAAGAGACACTTTACCAAAAAGGATATACAGATAGAAAATAAATACATGAAAAGATGCTTACATCACTAACCATCAGGAAAATGCAAATTAAGATCATAGTGAGATATTATTACTATGTACCTAACAGAACAGTTATAGTAAAACATAGTGACAATAACAAATGCTGGCTAGGATGCGGAGAAACTGAATATCTAATGCATTGCAAGTGGGAATGTAAAACAATACACCCACTCTATAAAACTGGTTGTCAACTTCTTAAAAAGAACTAAGCATACACTCGCTATACAAATGAACCAGCAATTGCACTCCCTTGCATTTGTCCCAGAAAAAATGAAAACTTATTTACACACAAAAAACTGTGCACAAATGTTTGTAGCAGATTTCTTTGTAACAGCAAAACCCTAGAAACAACCAGTGTAAGACAAATTTGTCTTACAAGTGAATGGCTAACAAACAGTATGCATTCATACAATAAAATACCACTCAGCAATAAAAAAATAAATTATTTATATATGCAACAACTTGTAAGGATCGCAAAGGCATTATGTTGAGTGAAAAACTCAAACTCAAAATGTTGCATACTGTATGATCCCATTTACATAACATTGTCAAAATATGGAGATATAGAAGAGATTAGCATTTGCCAGACTTAGTATGGTGACGGTGGGTATCACTATAATGAGGTAGCACCAGGGAGACCTTTATGGTTATGGAATTGTCTGTATTTTGACTATAGTGTTGATTACACAAACATACACAGGAGAGACTGAACATAAGCAAAAGCTGGGAATATTACCAGACTCAGCTGGAAATAATGTTCAGCTGGGCAGGGAGGTTCACGTCTGTAATCCCAGCACTTTGGGAAGCCAAGGTGGGTGGATCTTTTGAGGTCAGGAGTTTGAGACCAGCCTGGCCAACATGGTGAAACTCCATCTCTACTAAAAATACAAAAATTAGCCGGCCGTGGTGGTGCATGCCTATAATTCCAGCTACTAGGGAGGCTGAGGCAGGAGAATTGCTTAAACCCAGGGGTCAGATGTTGCAGTGAGCCAAGATCATGCCATTGCACTGTAGCCTGGGCGACAGAGTGAGACTCCATCTCAAGAAAGAAAGAAAGAAAGAAAGAAAGAGAGAGAGAGAGAGAAGAAAAAAGAGAGAGAAAAGGAAGAAAGAAAAAGGAAGGAAAGGAATATCCAAACACATTACAATATAGACATTGACTCTTAAAGTATCCCAAATTACTATATAATCATATTCAGTTGATGGGGAATAGAAAGTGTTCATGCGTGGCATTAAATCAGCAATGATGAAGCATTATATTACCATCTGCAATCATGGGAGGTCAAAAATAATGCCTATTACTGAAAAATGAAGAAGTGGTGATATAAACATGTTATATGAGATATGGCAGTAACAATCTAAGATAATCCATTAAAAGTTGAGAATACTTGCTTCTGGGAGATAGAACATGGTTGGATGTTAAGGAGACTCCAATTTTTGTATGTAAAACTTATATAACTATTTGACTCTTAAATAGTGTGTACATGTAACTTTGACAAAGATAAACACTAATTTAGATCATTAGATGCATGTTATAGGAGTTACACATAAAGGCCAGGTGCGGTGGCTCACACCTGTAATCCCAGCACTTTGGGAGGTGAGAATGGTAGATCACTAGAGGTCAGGAGTTCACTACCAGCCTGGCCAACACAGTGGAACCCTGTCTCCTGGTGTGGTGGCATGCGCTTGTAATCCCAACTACTTGGGAGGCTGAGACAGGAGAATCGCTTGAACCTGGGAGGCTGAGGTTTCAGTGAGCCAAGATCACACCACTGCACTCCAGCCTGGGCAACAAAGCAAGACTCCATCTAAAAAAAAGGGGGGGAGTTAAATATAGAAAGAATATCCATACTATTAGCACTAGTAAGAGAATTTCATAAGCTTTCCAGCTATAAAATTGATGGTCAAAACTCAATTGCGATCCTATTCAGTAGTCAACAACCACTGAAAAAAGTAATAATAAATTTTAAGGATTCCATAAACTAGAAAATATTGAAGCTGTCTCTAACTAACGATGAATAAGACCATTATAGAGAAAAAAACTGTAAAATTGTAAACTGAACTTCATAAAAGAAAACCTAAATAAATAGAGGTATACTACGCCCATAAATGGGAAGGCTCAATACTGGAAAAATGTAAATGTCTCCAAAATAATATATGAATTCCGTGGAATCAAATAATAAATCTAAAAGGATTTTTCATGAAACTTGATAAAGTGAGTCTAAAATGCATTTGGGCCAAGAATAGTCACAACAGTTTTGGATAAGAAAGGGTGAAATGACTCAGGAAGGGGAACATCACACACCGGGGCCTATCATGGGGAGGGGGGAGGGGGGAGGGATTGCATTGGGAGTTATACCTGATGTAAATGACGAGTTGATGGGTGCAGCACACCAACATGGCACAAGTATACATATGTAACAAACCTGCACGTTATGCACATGTACCCTACAACTTAAAGTATAATAATAATAAATAAATTTAAAAAAAAAAAAAAAAGAAAGGGTGAAATGATTTTCCCAAAAGATATCAAAACTTACTGTAGAGCTATGCTAAGTCAAATACAAGCATACCTTGGAGATATTGCAGGAGAATGTTGTGGTTAGTTCCATCATCTATCGAGACCACTGAAATTTTCTCCACATCACCAATAAGTTTGTGTTGCTTTCTTATCATTCATGTGCTCACTGGAGTAGTATTTTTAATTTCTTTCAAAAACTTTTCCTTTGCATTCACAGCTGGCTGCGTGTTTGGTGCAAGAAGCCTAGCTTTCAGCCTGTCTCAGCTTTGGGCAAGCCTTTTTTTACTAAGCTTCATCATTTCTAGATTTGATTTAAAGTGAGAGATTTGCAACTCTCGCTTTCACTTGAGCACTTAGAGGCGGTTGCGGGGTTATTAATTGGCCTAATTTCGGGTTATTGTGTCTTCCTGTGCCTCAGGGTAAGTGGGGAGGCCTGAGGAGAGGGAGCAAGATGGGGGAACGACCAGTAGGTGGAGCAGTGAGAACATACAAGACATTTTTCCATCAAGTGTGCTGTTTCATAAGGACGTGGTTCGTGGAGCCACAAAACCGTTACAATAATAACATCAAATATCACTAATCACAGATATCAGATATAATAATTATTATAATTTGAAATATTGCAAGAATTACTAAAATGTGACAGAGACACGGATTGGGCACATGCTGTTGGAAACATGGCACCAGTAGACTTGCTCAATGCAGGGTTGCCACAAACCGTCAATTTGCGAAAAACGCAGTATCTGTGAAGTGCAGTAAAGTGAAGCACAATTTAATTTGCCTGTATTGACAGAGAGCTAGACAAGTAGATCAGCGGAACAAAGAGCTTATCAAAGGAACGACAGATTTATAGACACTCGCTATACAGCAAAGGTGGCAGTGAACATCAGGGAGTGCTGGATAATTAATCCTTCTAGAAAAAAGATAAGATTCCTACCACCTGTAAAACACATAAGATTCCTACCATCTGTAATGCATACACACACGTGTGCACACACACCACCAGAAAAATATAGCGAGATGTGGTGCGTGCCTGTAATCCCAGCTCCTTGGGAGACTGAGGCAGGAGAATTGCTAGAACCTGGGAGGTGGAGGTTGCAGTGAGCTGAGATCACGCCACTGCACCCCAGCCTGGGCGATGGAGTGAGACTCCGTCTTTGCCTCAGCCAGTGTCCAGAAGAGCTTTTCCCAAGTTTTCTTCTTTTTGTAATTCCAGATCTTACATTTAAGTTTTAAAAAGATAAATTTAATAAAAACGCACAAGGTTTATATTAAAAAAACAAAGCTGTTTGTAAATGGCATAAAAGACAACATGAAAAATATAAAATTATACAGTGATCCTGAAAAAGAAGTCCCAATATTTATACCACTGTATGTATAGTATAGGAATACTCTGGCTGTGTACATCCAATTCCCGCTCCCAGCCTTTGTGCCATTGTTTCAGGTATTATATGATATTGATGCGTTATTATCATAACATCCACATTGCATTATTATTATTTTTAGTTTTAAACATTCACTTATCATCTATAGAGTTTTGTTTAAATGTCTTAAATTTATGCATCTATTTACTTTTTCTGTTCTTCATTCTTTTGTGTGGATCCAGATTTATACCTGGTGTCATTTTCTTTGTGCCTGTAGGGTGTCCACTAGTATTTCTTATAATTCGAGTCTGCTGGTGATTTCTTTGCTTTTGTTTGATTTTAAAATATGTTAATATCAGCATAGAAGAAAGGAAAACTCCTTAACTCTTTAACTTCCTAAAAGGTATCTATTTTAAAAATGCAATAAACATTCAAAAATATTTTTTTTATATATATATATGTATACACACACACAGAGAGAGAGAGAGAGAGAGAGAGAGAGACAGACATAGCGAGATAAATGGAAAGAGTAAAACTTAAGCAACAATTGGAAATTTTTTTACATAACAAAAGCTCCCAAATCATACGAATACTGCAGCTTTGTGCACCAAGCTAGAGGAACAAGGCGGACTCTCCCACACATGCCCAGGGAAACAAATATAAGAATGTTTGCTGCAAAGTTGTACTAGCAAAACACTGAATGAAGCTTCAAAATCTGTCTTGAGAAGAATTGATAAATTGTGGCATATTCTTACAAGAGAAGACCACAGAACCGTGCAAAATTAATAAAATGTAGCTCCACATATCAACAGGAATAAACCTCACAAATTGTGTTAAGCATAAAAAATAAAGTTCCAGAGTGCTGTGTACAGTATCATAGCATTTATATAATGTTAAAAACGTAAAAATACTATACATTGCTTAAGGATTTATACATATGTTATAAAGTTATAAAATCATGCTTGAGAATGATAAATTCAGAACAGTGTTTTTTTGTTTGTTTTTTTTTTTTTAAAGAACTGAAGATCATAATGGCAAATGTTACTATTTTTAAAAGATAGGATGGTAGGTCCTTGGGTATTGCTTGTATTTTTTCTGTACATTTCAGAAGAGAAAAATGCTTATGCAACTTACCAGTGATTTCAAAATATATGTGTGTTCAAATGAAATCATATCTTCAAAAACCCTGCACAAAAGTAAAAACTGCTCTGAAAATTAAGGATTGTTCATGACCAGGGTAGAATGATCAGCTTAATTCTCTTGGGTGGAAGCAGGGCCAATTCGAAGCTCAGTACATGAGGGTCAAGACATCCCTGGAATCCTTATGAAGAAAATCCGTCCCTGACTCAGCTCCAAAGCTCTGAGGGAAGGAACATCAGGAGGGTGTGCGGAAGGGAGCGTGTCCGCGATGGGGGTGGCAGGGACGGAATAAAGGGGTCTTTAGTGACCTATAAGTCCTTGCAGCTTCTCCCCGCTTGAACCCCTTCGAGAAGGCTGGAAGTAATGTATCACAGGGCATGCAGGGGCTGTAGAGAAAAAAAATCATTCATTCATGTGTTTGTTTATTCATGTATTAATTTCACAAATATTTATTGAGCACCTACTATATGGCAGGTATTCTGCTTGGTCTGGATTCGTGGCACAGATCAGAAGTAAGGCCCCTACTCATTACACCCCAATGCCACTTTCTGGATTCTAAACTCTCTCCCATATCCACATTCATCTTTGCCACTAGTCAGAACCTCCAAGTCCCTTGAATAGGTTCTATTCATTGATTTTAGCAATACTTTCCTTATGCATCCCCAAAATATATCATATGAAAATCGAAACATGTAACGGTGTATTGGGGGACTCTGGAGTTTGGGTCTCAACATTCATACCACTACTACACCTTGGATCCCCCCTCCCCCCATCTCCAGGGTCCCAAAGAATGGAATTTGAAACCTTTCCACCTCCAAGGCACTACACAATGCATGGAGGTGAGAGACTCTGGGAATCCCAAAAAACATCTGGAGAAAATAAAGAGTGTTCACAACCTTCCCTTGAGGCTGGATCACTCTTGAGGGCCCCAGTGACTTTGTGGGCTTGCCCTGTAAGCCTCTTGCCAGCCTGTCACCCACTCCTGAAGACTAAGGCCCATCCTATGCTCACCTGTCACAGGTTCCACCTCCTGCAGATGTAGGTCGCTGTGAAACTCATCACCAGCAGCACCTTGAGGCCCAGGAGGAAAACCACAAAGATAAGGGCAGGCATCTCTGGACCTAAATGCCAAAGGATAGAAGGAGCCATCACATGGGGGCTCTGTGAGTTTAAATGCCTTCTCTGAGGTCATGTAGTCAAGAAGTTCCAGAGCTTGCAGGTGGCACCTGATTCTGTAGTTCTCTCTTGGAAATAAGAGTTGACCTTGACCTATAAGGCTTACCTTGAATTTGGCTCAACAAATGCTGATTTGAATATCTGACACATATCAGCCACTGTGCAAGGCTTTAGAGGCACAAACCTAAGTATAATAGAATCAGCTCCATGTCCCAAAGGCCTGTGGTCATTTAATATAACTTTGCTACAATCTTAAGAGTTTGGTATCATTAGCACCATTTTCTAGATGAGTAAACTGAGGTTATGGGAAGGTAATTGACTCAACTGCCTAAGTTTACAAAGCTGCAACTACTGGAAACTAAATTTTAAAATAATCTTATCTGAATTCAAATAATAGGTATCAGTAGCTGACATTTATTGTAGACCGTATGTAAAGTTTACATGTATTAATTCATTTAATCTTCATAAAGACGATGAATTAGGAACCTTTTTTAGACACTATCTACAGGTAAGCAGACTGAAGCACACAGGGGTGAAGTGCCTGTGCAAGAATCAAGTCGAAAAGCCTATTCTACCATTGAAGCAGACATCATGCAAGCAGGTTTTATGTGCTGGCAAGCTCGCCTCCATATAACTGAAACAAATATTTTAAACAAGACAGCCTTGCTGACAACCACCTCAGAAGCACCAGTAGTGAGTGCACTAAGCTGAACTCTCTCTTGGGAATTTTGAAGGAGATTGAGCCAGGAGATCACTCTTTCCACAGAAATTAAAGAACCTTTCAGGATGGCCAGATTTAAAGGAATCCACCGGCCAGAAACCATTCTGGTTATTTAAGGAATTGCAGACTCTCAAGTGGGATAAGATCTCACTGATTATCAAGCTCTCCCTCCTCCCAGTACCTTCTGAAATCCACTCAGGATACAGAAGTGACCCCAGGTGCTCATAGAAGAAGATATGAACTTACCTGTGCTCCCAATGGGCTTATAAGCAGTGTGGGCTCTTGTGGACAGTATGAGGTTGGCCCGTTTGGGAGGCTGTCCCTCATGTTCCACCATGCAGGTAAGCACCCGCTCAGGCCCCCGCACTGATGCATTCACCAGCAGCAGGTTTTCCAGGGTGTAGGACCCATCATCATTCTTCTTGAATGTGGGTTGCTCAGCACCTTTGAGTGTATGGCAATCCTCTAGCCAGGTGAGGTGCACGTTTTGTGGATAGAATCTTTGCACAAGGCAAGTAACGGCCACCAAGCTGGAGGAGGTGGAAGACTGGAACACTGTCACTGTAGGGGGAACTGACAAAGCCCAGAGAAAACAAATAATTATTGTGGGAAGCCATCTGTAGGTGCCTGAAAGCTCCTTGAGGATGAAGTCATCTGCCTAGGCCTAACCAGAGCCTGCCACAGAGGAATATTTTAGGTATTGGTTAACAAATGCACACATAAGGAAATGCATGATTGAATGACAGTGCAAATTCATGAGTGAATGCATGCTTGGATGGATGGATGGATGGATGGATGGATGGATGGATGGATGGATGGATGGATGAGTGGATGGATGGATGGATGGATGAGTGGATGGATGGATAGATGGATGGATGGATGAGTGAATGGATGGATGGATGGATGGATGGATGGATGGATGGATGGATGGATGGATGGATGGATGAGTGGATGGTTGGATGGGATTGATGAAAGCCATTTAATCTTTCTTTTTCACTTTGGCCATTAAAGATGAAAAGATGAGGTATGAATTCCACTGAAGAAGCTACAAATCATTTAACTTGCTCTATGACTAGATACATTTAAGATTTGAAGATTCACAGACTCTAAGTCTTAGAAGCCAACATATTAAGATTGCACATAGGAAGGAGCTTCAGATTAGAGAGGTTAAATAACTTGCCCGAGGGCACAAATAGCAAAGGTGGGTTTACACCAGAGACAGCAGGTTTTACCTTTATGCTATTCTAACACCCAAACTACAAGGCTATAAGCATTTATGATTCTAGGCTTCCAAAATTATGATCTCATGACTTCTAGAATTTTTTCAACCAGATTTTCAGCTATGCAATAGAATGTATTCACAATAAGGAAAACTGGACAAATGTGAAATCTTATAAAACACTAAATATTTCAGTAGACTTCTTATGAACACACAACACCATGCAGCTCTAACACTAAACTAAGGGTTGGTTGATCCGGATTCTGGTCCTTGCACTGATACCATAGCCAACTGCGAGACCTATGCCAGTCACTTTCCCTCTGTTTCTAAGACTCTAAAATTATGAAATTCTCTGAGGTCAGATCAGCTCTCATGGGCCTAGTTAAGAGAGATTTCAGCTCTTGGTCTCGGGTAGAGGAAGCAACTTTTGGTACTGAAATTTGAAGGAGTTACAGAAATCCAACTCCCAAATATTATTTTCTCATCCTCAACCTACCCAGACTTGTAAAATTTTATCAGTGATGTTGCTAATGGCAGCTGAGGCAGACACCCTCCCTGAGCTTGTTACCTGAACTTAGTCTTTCCCTTTCAGCACACCAGGAGAGCACAGGGATCTCACGAAGAAAAGAGCAAGGCCTGAGAATGGAGGACTCCGGGTGTTGAAATCTTGGTAACTGGGGTGGTGCCCGTGGAGAAGAGGGCAGGGTAAGGTGCCTCCACACAACTGCCATGGGTTCTAGAAGGTGGCAAGGACCAAAAAGTATAAAAACAGATAAGAGGCTGAGATGGCCCGTTTCAACCGCCAGTGAGATTTCCTGGCTGTCTGGTGTCCGGGCCAGTGTTGGGAGGACAAAGGCCTGAGCACAGCTGATGACAACTGCTCCCATCCCCTGAATGTCAATGTTTGAGGCAGTGTGCATGCATTTTCTTATTTAATTCTCACAAAACCAAATAATGTAAACACTGAAGCTACTTGGTATCAGGAAAAAAAAAAAAAAAAAAGGTGCCACTTAGAAGAAGCCTATACAAAATCAGGCCTCAATTTCATAGAAATTGTAAAAAAGGAATTGGTTGGAATGTCATCTTGAAAAGCATTTAAATTTTAAAAAATTTACTTAATGTATATTTGCAGACAAATATAGAATATAATTGCGAAGAGGCACCAACTCTTAGAATAATAAGTGTTAGGAGTGGACGGGAGCTGCCATGGTTTTTTCTCAGGATTTATACTATAGGACCAACAAATCCTTCATTTCAAATCTCACACAATCATTAAAGACCAATTTTGAAAAATCATTTGAAATTATTTGAGTGTTCTATTGATTTTCATAGGGGTCTCTTTTAATCGAAGTGCTCTCTTTTGAAGTGCCCACAGCATCATTAGCATCATGAATTTTTTCTTATTATTATGATTCCATTTTTAACAGTCAAAGGCTTTGCCTGTGATCCCTGCAGCTCCCCAATATCACCTGCCTCAACTTCTTGAAATACAACTTTTGCAAGATCTCAGATTGCACTTTGCAATGAATATGGATTCAATTTGCACAAGATAGTGTGAGGTTTGCCACACTTCAATCAAGGCAAGACCAACCCTATAGCAGAGGGTTTCTGGGCTCCACGCCTCCTCTCCCAGCTGTCTGACCTCACTGCAGTGGTGCCAAGCAGTACCACTCACACTGAGTCCCACCTTGGGCTTCCAAAACCCTTTCTTCTTCTCTGCCTCGGATTTCTCTCTGTAAACATGAAATGCCACCTCCCCACTGTAGGCACATCCCCACCTCTCCTTCATGAGACAATTCTCAGGCATATTCTACCCAGTTCTTTAGAGGGTATCCAGCGTCATTGGGCCCCAGTGGTCCACAGGGGCACCCAGCTCAATAACTCACTCTCTTGGCTGACTCCCTGCAAAGCTAGTATCTCTCTCCCTGCCCGTGCCCCCATCCCAACCTCTCAGCATCACCCTCCAACCACCTGCCCCCAAGTCCTGGGTTCAGGCTTTGCTTTCAGGAGAACTCAAATAAAGACAGCCACAAAGATATTTCCATGAGAGGAAGCACAGCCCTGAGATGCATACAGTGTTGAATAGGGAAGGGCTTGGAGTGTGAGCTAATTTTATATGTAATCAATTATTTTTGAAAATCTGTATTTTCTATAGCTTTTGCTTCTCAACACAATTGCCCTAGCTCCAGATAATTACATAATAAATACTCAGATAAGGAAGATTCCCTGAACTATCCTTTCTCTATTTTACAGACAAAGATACTGAGGATGGGAGAACATAAGCAACTTGCAGGAGATCCCATAACTGGTAAATAGAGCAGAGTTGGAAGCTGGAATTCACGCCAAGGTTTCTCACTCACCAGCTTTATAACCTTAAGCAGCCTTCACTTCTTTGAGCCTCGGTTTCCTTCTGTAACTCACAAATGGCACAAACAGTATAGGGCAGTTCTACACATTAAAGTCCATTCACACGAGTGTGCCTGTCTGTGAGCTGTAAATGTTTGAGACATTACTACCAATATCTTCCTCCATGTAATAAGATGTGTGTACTTCCTAATAGCACACTTCTCCCCCTATTTGGTGAATGAGAAAAAGAAGAGAGACATATTTTGTAGATTTTAAAGTCCAGTATACCTTCAAGGAATTAATTTTACTGCTATGCAAGCTTGGACCACTCACTTGCCTTCTCTGACTTTTACAGTTGTCAGAACAATTCAATGAGCATTAAGATTTCTTCTAGGCATGATACTTTATGACCTCATGGAATTCGTGTCAGCCAAGCATTGGTTCAACCCATCTAAAGACATCATAGGCCCTAGAATTTAGTTTCCCAAGCCCTTCAAATCTTCTTCATATAAAATAATGATAATAATAAAATTGAATTCCCAGAAGATATCCTGTCTCCATTTTACAGATGAAAGAAGTGAGTTCTGAGAAGTGCTGTAAATAATAATACCAATTAACAACAACAATTGCCACTTCTGAGTAGTTAGTATGAGCAAGGCACTGTCTTAAGCACTTTACAGGTATTATTTCACTAAATTCTTGCCTCAATCAAACGAGGGATGTGCTTGCTTATCTTTAAGGGTTCTTCCTCATTTTTCATTGAGGAAACTGAGGCTCAGAGAAGTCCCCACCCCATCTCTGAACTGCCTCAGCTGAGCAGAGAGAGAGATCTTACCCCGGAGGTACTGGTCCAGGCCAATGGTTTTCTGGAAAAACAGCGTCAACTTGTGCTCAACGTGGCAAATGACGTGGGAGAATACATCATCATCCGTCAGCAGGACAAGCACACTGCTGGTCACATTGTAGGTGTGTCCACTGTACTGGATGCTGGTCTGAGGGTTTGGGAGCTCGTGTTTGTTTTTAAGCCAGGTCACAGTAACCTGGTGTGTTGCGAACCCTGAGGATGTGTAGGTCAATCGGATCCTTGTGCCGGGCTCAGATCGCTGAAGGGGGCCTTGCAACTTGTAAGGCTGCACACTCCGGCCTGCAAGGATAGACCCCTCCCATGAGAGGGCACAGAAGTGCCTGAACCCCAGTGTGAACAAATACACAGCATCTGCCAAGAAGCCCATTGCTTCCTCTTTCATAAGATGTAAAGGTTATGTTCTCATAGGAACCAGTTTCCGAATCTGGTATCAGAGGCCAATGAAACTGTAGAATGGGAAACAGCAGTTTGTAAGGAGGTAAACTTCTACAGATACTGCATAGTGGACACTCACTTGGCACTTACCCTGCCTACAGGCTCTTCCCTAAGTCACTGAGTTCTCATGGCAGCCCTCAGAAGTGGGAGCTGTTACTATTCCCATTTCACAGATGAGGAAACTGAGGCCAGACAGGCTAAATAACTTGTTAAGGTCCACTAGACAGTGGCTGAGCTGGGATCTTAGCCAGGTAGTCAGGCTCCATGGTCAGCACCCCTTACTGTCACTCAGCCCTACCCTCAGTCTTTGAAAATGGAAGAGAACCTCACTTCTCAGAGGCCAGGTCATGGAGAAGACGTTAGAACCATAGAGAAAAGGTTAGGAGCACAGGCTTTAGGATCTCACTCCACCCAAGTTTACGTTTCCAGCTCTCCACTGGAGCCCAAGCAACTTAACCCTCAGAGTCTCAGTTTTCTCATCTGTAAAATGGGGATGATTTGTTTTTTATAGAAGAATGGCTTAAATTTTATAACAATTATTCATCTCATTTTGATATCTGGAGTATAATTAAAGTCAGACTTCCTTTGTTTAGCCATTAGGTTTGATGAAGTACATTTTTCTTTTCTTTCTTTTTTTAAATTTTATTTTACTTTAAGTTTTGGGATACATGTGCAGAATGTGCAGGTTTGTTACATAGGTAAACCTGTGCCATGGTGGTTTGCTGCACTTATCAACCCATCACCTAGGTATTAAGCCCCGCATACATTAGCTTTTGGTCCTGAGGCTCTCCTTCCCCTCACCCACTGCAAAAGGCCTTGGTGTCTGTTGTTTTCCTCCCTGAGTCCATGTGTTCTCATTATTCGGCTCCTACTTATGAGTGAGAACATGCTGTGTTTGATTTTCTCTTCCTGCATTAGTTTGCTGAGGATAATGGCTTCCAGCTTTATCCACGTCCCTGCAAAGGACACAATCTCATTCCTTTTTATGGCTGCACAGTATTCCATGGTGTATATGTACCACATTTTATTTATCCAGTCTATCACTGATGGGCATTTGGGTTGATTCCATGTCAAGGAATTAATTTTACTGCTTTGCTATTGTGAGTAGTGCTGCTATGAACATACGCATGTACATATCTTTGTAATACAATGATTTATATTCCTTTGGGTATGTACCCTGTAATGGAATTGCTGGGTTAAATGGTATTTCTGGTTCTAGATCCTTGAGGAATCGCCACACTGTCTTTCACAATGGTTGAACTAATTTACATTCCCACCAACAGTGTAAAAGCATTCCTATTTCTCCATGGCCTCGCCAACATCTGTCATTTCTTGAGTTTTTAATACTTGATATTCTGACTGGTGTGAGATGGTATCTCATTGTGGTTTTGATTTGCATTTCTCTCAGAGTTAATTAATAAATTAAGGGATGTAACTAAGTAGAATATGTGGCACACAGTAATCACTATATAAATGGTAACCATCAGCACCATATATTCACAATGACCATCCAAGGAATTATTAATCGTATTTTTATTTTTATTTTTTATTTTTATTTTTATTTTTATTTTGAGGCGGAGTCTTCACTCTGTCGCCCAGGCTGGAGTGCAGTGGCACCATCTCGGCTCACTGCAAGCTCCGCCTCCCGGGTTCGCGCCATTCTCCTGCCTCAGCCTCCGGAGTAGCTGGGACTACAGGCGCTCGCCACCGTGCCCGGCTAATTTTTTGTATTTTTAGTAGAGACGGGGTTTCACCGTGTCAGCCAGGATGGTCTCGATCTACTGACCTCGTGATCCGCCCGCCTCGGCCTCCCAAAGTGCAGGGATTACAGGCGTGAGCCACCGCGCCCGGCCTATTAATCGTATTTTTAATATTAACAGATAAAGAAAAGGCTCAGGGAGGGTTAGTGACTCATCCAAGGGCCTCACAGTGAACAGAATTGACATTGTAACCCAGGAGTTCTGACTCCAAGTCAAGGCCTTTTTCTGTTACTTCATAGCTGCCTCTACTTCTGCACAGTTGCTTCTATATTAAATGACCTTTAATATTGTCCTACTTGCAGCTCAGCTCTAGGCTAGGCACTATGGAGACTGCAGTCACTGCAGATAACTTGCTATGGGTCCCATTGTCCAGATGCCAGGCAGGAGTCAAGGAAAAGAATCTTAAGCAGGGCTCTTTGAGGTGGGTGTAAGAATTGTCATTGCACTGATGGAAAACTTGACTCAGAAAGGGAGTTGCGGCCAGGTGTGGTGGCTCACGCCTGTAATCCCAGCACTTTGGGAGGCCGAGGCAGGTGGATCACCTGAGGTCAGGAGTTCAGGAATTCAGGAAGAAATAAATATCAGAAATAGAGCATTTAAAATTGAGATTTGAGAAGAGACTTGAGATAACACTAAGCTTTGTATTCTCAGGCAGGATAGGAAAGAAAAATGCAGAAAAACACATTGAATTTTTGAACAGACATGCCTACATTCTAACCCCAGCTATGCTGTTTGGAACCTCTGAGACCTTGGTCCCCGTGCTAGCTCTGGGCTCTGTTGTAGGTTCAGATAACATATTTGAGGATGCCTAGTGTGCAGTAAATGCTCTACGGGTGTCAGCCAGTAGGAGCAGAGACACAGAGTGGGGAGTGCGTAAGAGGTGAGGGTGCTGATGAAGGCATTTATGAGCCAGGTTGGGGAAGGATAGCTGCAATGCTTTGTTAACACCAAAGAGAAAGGGGCCTAAATGCCAGAAAAGGAAGGGGCTGCCCTTCCCCCTGCAGAGCACGGGGCCCCACAAAGCTACATAGGGGAGCCGTATAATGAAAAGGATGCTCCCAGGGGGTTAATGTTGCAGCAGTGGGCCAGATAGACTGTATGCAGGCAAAAGAGAAAAATAAGAGAAGAAAAACCCAGCATGAGTCAATAAAGAAATATTGTAACTTGCTCCTGATCAGAAAGGACCAGTTTCCAGTTTTTCAACCAGACCTGTGTATCCTGCTGGGTGAGTGTTTTTCTTATTTCTGCTGGACAACAGACAAAAAGGCACGGAGAAATTGAAAGCTGAGTGGGATCATTCTCCTTAAGAATCCTTACAGCAGCCAGGTAGAGGCCAATTCCGTCAGGGAAAGAGAGAAGGGGAGGTAGAAGGCCCTGGTGGGAAGACGGGCTGTTGTTGCCGGTCCGGCACCCGTCCACCCTTGCTCTGGCAGTGGCCTGCACTGTAATACTCGTACACAGAGGCAAACACCCTCACCGCCCAAAAGGGACTGTCCTTTCTGGCTTCATGTGGTTCTGCAGAGCTGTGAGTCCACATGCTGGCTTATTCCTAGTTCGCCAGGCCCGGCCAATCCTAATAACCTCCACCCACCCTCTCGGACACTGTCTGCCTCCACCACCCAACAGGCCCACTCTGGACTGATAATTCATTCTCCCAAGCTGGTCCAAGCTGGACCAAAGGAAAGCAGCCCGCGCTCTCTGAATCTGAACTGCCAGCAGGCAGCTCCCTCTTGTGGGGAAAATCATTTGAGGACAGAAAAAGTGAGAGAGATCGGAGGTAGAGGAGATTCCGGAAGGCAAGGCCCGCCAGAAAAACTATCAGCAGAGCCAACAGACAACCCACAAAATGGGAGAAAATCTTCACAAACTATGCATCCGACAAAGGTCTAAGATCCACAATCTATAAGGAACTTACATAAATTCACAAGTAAAAAAACAACACCATTAAAAACTGGGCAAAGGATGTGAACAGCTACTTTTCAAAAGAAGACATATCCGCGGCAAACAAGCTTGTGAAAAAATGTTCAACATCACTAATATTAAAGAAATGCAAATAAAAACCACAATGAGATACCATCCCACACCAGCCAGAATGGCTGTTATTAAAAAGTCAAAAAATAACAGGCTGTACACCAAACTCCAACACACAATTTACCTATATAAAAACCTGCACATGGGCCCTGAACCTAAAATCAAAGTGTAAAAACAAAACAAAACAAAACAAAAGGTAATATAAAAAAACACTCAAAAAAGGGAGAAAGTGAAGAGGACAAGGAAAAAGAGAAGAATGGAAGGAGAAGGAAAGTGAGGGGGAAAAGGAAGGGGAGAGGAGGAGGAAGATCTGTTCTGACCCCGTGTAAGGGTCTGCCCTGGCCCTAGGTAAAGGCGTGCACTGACTCAAAGGTCCTGTCCTGACACTATGTAAGTGCCTGTTCTGACTCTATGTAAGGGGCTGCACTGACCCTATGTAAGGGCCTGTCTGACCCCATGTAAGGGCTTGTCTGACCCACTGTAAGGGCCTGTCCTGACCCCATGTAAGGGCCTATGCTGACCCTGTGTAAGGGCTTGTCCTGACCCCATGTAAGGACCTGTCTGACCCACTGTAAGGACCTGTCTGACCCACTCTAAGGGCCTGTCCAACCGACTGTAAGGGCCTGTCCTGACCCCGTGTATGGGCCTGCACAGACCCTCTTTTCCAGCTGAATTCAGAATTCTGGCCTCTCTTTAAAGGTGCCATCCAGAAACTTTCAACTGTGCCAGTCTTGATTAATAGCCTTTCTATAAGGCACTTTGGTGCTCAGCAGTCCTTAATCTCTGCCATTTCTTGCAGTCAATTGTTAAGGTGGAGAACTTTCAACATCAAGAATGCATGGAATTAGGGAAGAGAAGTCCCACCCTTTCTTCTTGGGGAGGGTGTGGAGGAAGGCATAAGGAGTGGAGTTTGGGGGCGAATGCGTGAGAGTTTTATCACCAGCTGAGGGTATCCTTCCATCCTTCACCATCACCTGATGCCGCCCTGAGTCTCCGACCCTCCCCAGCCATGCTGCCCACAGGGGATGTCGAGAGGGGCTGGGTCAGAGGCTGCACCCACCTTTCCCCTGCCTGTGCACCTGGCCTTGCAGGGTGACATTGGCCTTGAGCGGGGGCTGCTCATCGTGGACAACCCAGCAAGCAAACTCACGCTCCTCCGGCGTGACCTCTGCCTGCCACGTGTGCTCCAGAGAGTATGTCCCATCTCGATTTCTGGTGGCCTGAGGGGACGCCAGGGTCTGGATCATGCGCCTGTTCTCCATCCAGGTGAGTCGCAGGTGGGCGGGATAGAAGTGGAGGACATGGCAGGTGAGATTCACTCTGTCTTGCACACGTACACGGGTCCCAGAGGTTTCAGTGGTGATCTTCAGGGTGGGGACAACTAGACAGAGGAATAGGAAGTAAGATCTGGTGAAATCAGCCCCTGCCTGTGGCCACCCATGCTTTCCTCTCCAGGGACCAGCCCCAAGGTCTCTCGCCTTTTTGTAAAGAAATAATTTTTTCTTGTATGCACAATGTAAAGCAAATAGGGCTAAATGTTAATATTCATTAAATATGGGTAAGGATACAGGGGTGTCTACTATATTCTGTGTTTTTGAAATATTTCATATCAGAAAATGTAATTTTAAGAATTAGTAAAAGGTGATGCCCATGAGGACAGGGACTTTATTTTGCTCGTTGCTGCATCCCCAGCACTGAGCACAGTGTCTGGCATACAGTGGCTATTCATTATTATTAAATTAATAATAAACATTTTAATTAAAAAACTGTAACAATGACATTAATAGAACAAAGATGTTTAGAAAGGGAGTCTGGGGCCAGATAATAACAAGATGAAACATTCATAAGTAAGTTACTGTATGCCAGGCACCGTTATGTGTGTTTTATAAGGAATAATTCATTTAATCTTCACAGGACACCTATGAAGTAGGTCCTCATCTTATTCCTATTATATAAAGAAACTGGCATTAAATAGTCACATAACTCGCAAGATCCCACAAGTTATAAAGTGGCACAGGTAGGATTAAAACCCAGACAGTAAACCCCTGGAACCTGTGCTTATAACCACAATACACACGATCAGAAATCAATGAGGAATTTCATTTCCCCATTTATGAAATGAAGCTTTGGGCAAAACCCCTGAAAGCTGGATGCTTCCAGGGTTAATGTCCACCCCACCTGACTGCCCATTCACCTCGGAGCACTTGGGAGAGATTCATGGTTGTTTTCAGGGGCTCTACCAGGGCCCTGTGGGTGACTTCGCAGGTGATCTCAGATGAGACATCCTGTCGGGTCAGTGTCACCCATGCCTTGCTGGTGATGAAGTCATTGCCTTCATTGTCAGGCACCAGGCGCTGAGCTGAGGCTGGATGTTCATCACTGTCCTTCAACCAGGTAACATTGAAGTCCCGGGAGAAGTCCTTGGAGTTGAAGGGGCCAGCAGTACAGTTGAAAGGCACCGAGTCTCCAGGGCTTGTCCTCTGAGATGGACCAGTCAGAGAGATGAAGGGCTGTCCAGCTAAGGAAAGAGCAACTGTGACTGCACACTGAGGATGGGACACACCCCACAGGCACCAGTGGCACCAGAGCTGTGTCAGGCCCTGGGGACCTACTATGTGCTGTATCTGGTTCCATCTTCAGGCAGCACATCAGCATTTGATCAAAAGAAAACAAGCAAATGCAAATGTGATTACGACTGAGCCCAATGCCCTCAAGGAAACCCAAAGAGTGCACAGATGGAGAATATGGGGAGGACTTATTCTAGAAGGGCAGCTGGGGAAGAATTCCTTGAGGAGGTGACATATCATTAAGCTGAAACCGAGGAATGAATAGGAGCCAGCCATGGGAAGGGACAGAGGAAGGACATTCCAGACAGCAGGGATAGCAGGAGAGAAGGACCTCGGGCAGGAATAGCTTGGTGGGCTTGAGAAACCAAGAAGTCTGTAGGACCCTAGTGTCATGGCAAAGAGGTCCAGAGTGAGAAGAGCCTGGGGACCATGGTGATAATCTTGATTCTATTCTGAGAGTGATGGGAAACCAGACGAGACTTTGATAGAGGGGCAAAGTGGTCTGATGTACATTTTTTTAGAAGATAACTGGGGTTGTGTGGAGAATGGGAAGGAGGGTGGCAGGAATGGAAGCAGGGACACCAGTGGGGAAGCTGGTACAGGCCTCCAGGCCGAGGTGATGGTAGCCTGGACTAGGGTGGTGAGAAAAGGAGACTCAAGACACATTTGGAAGATACAGCCCACAGGACTCAGTGACGGGCAGGATAGGGGATGAGGGACAGAATGAATTATGGATCAACAATTCCCAGGTTTTCTCTAGAGCAGCTGTGTGGGTGGTAGCTCTACGCTTTGAGATAGGAAGAACTCGAGAAGGACCGAGTTGGGATAGGAAGGGAATGGTGATGAATCAGGATTTCCACTGTGGATGTAAGTTTATAAGGACTTGAATGTAAAGTCAAGAATCACCCCAACAGGGATGGTTGGCCCTCCTACTCGGGTCCCTCCCATCAACACCTCACTAGACCCCCGTCGTCTGCTTGCTTACCTCCAGTGACAGGGAGCACTCTCCATGAAAAGCAGCTCCATTTACCCTCACACACAGCTAGGACTATGACAAAATATTTCCTGCTTCTGGGATATAACCTGAGACCTGTCTCCCAGAATTTTTCCAGGAAAACTGCAGGATGAGACTCACCCCTCCTCCTAAAGACAGCCCTGCAGAGCTCTGGAGCAGGAACCTCCCCAAGTCTTCGCAGCATTCCCTGAGCCCCTGCTCTGCACCGGGTCAGGAGCTGGGTGCTGAGACCACAGAGATGAGTCAGACAGGACCCCTACCCTTGAGAAGCATCTGGTCAGGTGCGGGGGAAAGGCAAATAAACAACCAATGACAAGCAGGATGACAGGCAGAGGGCAGCGCAGGAGGCCATAGGAACTCATCCTCTTAGCACACAGCTCTAGTACCTTCTGAACTGTGCTCTGCCCTTATCACCCACCCTGCACACAGCACCATGTGGTTCAGAAAACACTTTCAGCCGTGTATGCTTCTTTTCCTCCACATCCCAGCTATGGGAGGCTGGTATTATTGTCCCCACTTTCAGAAGAGGAAACAGAGACTCAGAAAGGTCTCGTGACTTGCTCAAGGTCACACAGCCTATCAGTGGCTAAGGAAGGAGGGTAAGAAGGCTGGTCTGACTTTGGGTCCAGGACTCTTCCATGCCTCCAATGCTGGAGGCTCCATCACTCTGGCGACTTCTCTCTCTCTTTCTTTCTCTCTCTCTGTCTTTTCCACCCTTACACCCTTTCTGATCCAGAACAGGTAGCCACCCAGACTAGAGCTGACATCAAGAAATCTGGGAGGTGGGCTCTTCTTTTACCTCCTGACCTCCCCTGAGCCCCTCACCATTAGGCCACTTCCTCCTCTGATCCCCCAGCTCCCACCAACTCCCTTTATCCACAAGGTCTACATTGAAGAAAAGATGAAAAATAGCACCTGACTGGCAGGAAAACAGTTCGGTCACGTCTTCTGAGACTCAGTCTCCCTTCAGGAAGACACGGTGGCTGGATTTGGTCATTCCTGGGGGTTTCCTTGCCTGCCCTGAGGGTCTCTCTGGACAGGAATCAGGACTCACCTGTGAGTCCCAGCAGAAGGGTGGGCAGGAGGGAGCCCAGGGCCCACCCAGGTGTGGTAGCCATGGTGAGAGACTCACAGTGCTCCTGGTCTGTTCCCGGTGACAACCACTGGATAAGGCCCTGAAAGAGCCCAGGAGCCACTGACCAGCCTCTGACAGCCTGGAGCAGACCTTATACTTCCCAGTTGCTCACCCCACCCCATTCCCTGCCATGCCTGGAGCAGAGGCTTGAGCCACAGTGAGAGAAGTGGTCATTGTGGCCAAGGCCTCCTTCCAAGCCCCAAACCTTCAGGCCTGTGGTGTCTAGCCAGCGAGGCATCTGGAGCCTTTCACTGGGTTCCAACCTCTCTGATTCCCCATGAGCAAGACAGGGAAGTGGTTGAGCTCTGCCTCAAGCTTCAAGCCACAAAGCTGGCCTCTGATAGGCTGAGCCTTGATGTCCCTTCTCCTGGAGGCTCCTCCATGCTGAACAAGCAGCATTAAAAGCCTGCCCTGTCCCAGACCCAGACATGGCTTCTGGGAATGCAGAATGGATCAGACATGGGCCCAGAGGGTTGAGAAGTGAACCTCGACATACACAACCACGTGCAACCAAGAAAGACCCTAGACTTTGAAACCCAACCCTTGCCTCATGGCTTCACTAGGCTTGCACAATGGCAGCACGGATTACCCGTGGCCCAAAATAGTCTACTAGGCTCCAAGTTGGGGAAACATGAATTTGAAACACAGCCACCAGTTTCCCTGACCTCCCTATGAAAACAGCCTCTCCCTTTGGTCTCTCTATTTCCTTACCCTGCATTACTTGGCTTTCCAATGGTTAGCCCTGATGTATACTTATTTGTTTTTATCCACTTCCCTCATGAAAAATAAATGATTTGCCCTGAAGACTACTGATCTTTATTCATGGCTGTAACCAGCAGCCACACAGTGCCGGGCACAGAAGAGATACTCGGTAATAACAAATGAACCTTTGGGGCCAGGTATGATTACAAAGCAGCCAAGCCTGGCCTGCTCCCCGGCCATCCCATCTCTTTGGGGTCTGTACGCTCAGCTAAAGTGGAGGGAGAGGAAAGAGAGGAGTTGTCAGCCTGGGGGAGGTCGTTACAGAAACTCCCCCCAACCTCACAACCCCCCCCCCACCACCCAGCCAAGCAAGGCACCCTAAAATGACTCCTAGATATTGGGTGCCTGCAGGAGGAGGAGGCTGGCTTCTCTTTTTCCAGGTGTCTCCTGAAGCAACAGTGAATTTGTTGATCCACCTTGATGTTTCCCTGAGCAAGAGAAAAAGGAACTGAAAAGAGACGGCAGGGTAGAGGGACGGGGTGGCAGGGCAGCAGCTCAAGCTTCCTCCTTGCAGAGTAGCAAGGGGGTGAAGTCCATGGAGAGATCCCCACTGAAAGGAGGGAGCTGAGCTTAGAGCATCCCACTCAAGAGAGATGACCACTGGCAAGAGGGCCTAGCAGTAAGAGACTGCAGCATGGACTCCAGCGGGGAGCTGTGAACCTGAATCAGATCATGCATAAGAGAGACTGTGCAGCAGACTGTGTACCCCCACAGCATACACACATGGGCACACCCACACGCACATGCATGCATGCATGCACACATTCAGGATCCTCCTAGGAATCCACACCTGTGCCCTAGGAGGCAGCTGGCTTCCAGAGTCCAGCCATAGTGAACAGAGCATTGTTGAACAGAGCATAGTGAACAGAGCATTGTTGGGTAAAAGGTCCCTCTTTTTCCATCTTCCCTCCCAGGCCCTAACACACCAGATGATAGACAGGCCCAATTCAGGGAAAGGAGGAGGAACAAAAGGATGCTTTACCTCCATCCCTTCCAGATCCTTCAGCAGGGACTTGGGGGCAACATTGGGCTGGGGTGAGGGGAAGAGGTGGATGCTGAACTAGACGTAATTGTTGGTGTTTTCAACCAGACTAGTTTGGACTGGCCTTAACAGGGCCTGACACAGAATAGTTATTTTATTTTGATAAAATTATTCATCTACCCTCAGTTCCTTGGTGACATTAGCCACATTTCAGGGGCTCAATAGTCACATGTGGCTACTGGCTACCATAGCAGACAGTGAGGTCTTGGGTGAAACATTCCTTCATCAGGGAAGTCTTTTCTACCTAATATCTCCCCGTAGGTTCAAATACGTCTCTTGCAGAGCATTTATCACAGTTATAATTAAATTGTTAACTCGAAACTAGTTGCATAATAATTCTTTCCCTTATTAGACTGTGGGCTCTGAAGCACAGGGACCATGTTCTTGGTCACTAGTGTAAATAAGTGCTGGATGAATGTTTGTTGGATGGATGGATGGGTGGATGGATGGATGGGTGGATGGATGGATGGGTGGATGGATGGATGGGTGGATGGACCCATGGATAAACAAACTAGGAGGAAGGTATGTGCTACAGGGCAAGGGAAAGAAGGAAGCACTCCCACTGAGAAAGCAAAGAAGGCTTCCTGGAGGAAGTGGGCTTCTTTTAGGGTTCCTTTCTCTGCCCTCCAGCTTAATCATACCATTTACACAGAAGGAGAAGACTGGCGACACCCAGGCTAAGCTGCAGTGGGTGGGCAGCCATGGGCGGCCTGCCTTGTGAGGCTGGAAGGCTAAAGGGGAAGTGGTGAAGATGGAGTTTTCCAAGGGATGGCCTGAGGAATGCCAAGTTACCCACAGGGCTCACCCAGGCTGGGCCATGCATCCACTGGGTAAGGCTCAGCTTCCTCTGAGTAGAGTCACGTCAGTCTCCTTCCTTATTCTAGCACTGGCAAGAATTGGCTGTCACCTACTCTATAAGCATGACCTTTTATAGGAGCTGGGGACCTAAAAGCCCTCATCATGAATATGGGCCCCCGTGCTGGCCTAACAGGCTGAGGGACCAGAAAGGACAGAGAGCTGCTAGGTCTTCAGAAAAGGGACATTGGGCCAGGCACGGTGGCTCACACCTGTAATCCCAGCACTTTGGGAGGCCGAGGCAGGCAGATGACAAGGTCAGGGGTTCGAGACCAGCTTGACCAACATGGTGAAACCCCATCTCTACTAAAAATACAAAAATTAGCCAGGCATGGTGGCATGCGCCTGTAATCCCAGCTACTCGGGAGGCTGAGGCAAGAGAATCGCTTGAACCCGGGAGGCAAAGGTTGCAGTGAGCCAAGATCTTGCCAGTGCACTCCAGCCTGGGGACGGAGCAAGACTCTGTCTCCAAAAAAAAGGACATTGATACCCCTAAAATCCAACTCCTTGCTCCAAGGACCCATGGATCTTTTACCCTCACCCCATCTTCTTAGACTCATCCTCGACAAGCTGCACATGTCACTCTGAGCCTCCTGCGAACACAGGTCCATGTCTCCCCAACACAATGATCAGCCTCCTTGGGGACAGGAACCCTTCCTTGTCCACTTGCTCCATGTCTGAGACCTCACTGCCTTGCACAGCCCCTGACACTGAAGAGCCCCTGAACATACATGTGTTAAATCAATTTGTTTGATTATTGATTTACTTACTCCTCCATCAGTTCTTTATAGAGTGCCAATTATGTAGCAGGCATCATTCGGAGCACTGAGCAAGTGAGCAGTGAGCAAGATAGTAAAAACAAAGGAATAACTAGGCAGTATAATTCCAGGGAGGTTAACTGGTAAGAAGAAAAATAAGGCAGGGGATAGAGAGTGGCGGGGGTATATTTTAGACCATGTGCACAGGAAGCCTTTTCTGGGAGGGGCCTATGAGCTGAGACCTGAATGAAGGAAGTGGAAGTCACAGGGAGTTCTAGGAAAAGAATGTTCCAAAGAGAGGAATGCACTTGCAGGGCAGGCATGAGCTGGGCATACGTGAGCCACAGCAAGGTCACTTGGTGGGAGCAGAGTGAGGGGACAGATGGTCATGGGAGAAACTGCAGGACTTGATCTTGGAGGCTGTGTGCTGATGAGGTAGGAGTATAATCTGTGTGCAATGCCTTGGGCAGAGAGCAGTACCGGAGCAGGATCCAGGTCGCAGATTGCAAACTCACACTCTGGTGGCTGTGTGTATGTGTGTGTTGGAGGAGGGACAGACTGGAGGTGGGTAAGGAAGGAAGCAGGGGAGAAGAAGAAGCAAGAGGCCACTGCAGTTGGGGATGGCTGGACACAGGACTCTGGAGCTGGGGGAGAGATATTTGCAAGTTGTCAACTTGTGGATAGTTTCCACATGGACATTGCATAGGATGAAACCACCTCGGGAAAGAAGAGATCGGGGGAGAGGAAGAGGGGGAAGGAAGGTCCTGGGGCTGGGATTCTGATCTGGCTCTGCCACCAATTTGCAGGGTGAGCTTGGGCCATCTCTCTGGGCTTTGGATTCTACAGCTGGACATGGAGGGAACTGATCTAGGTGATCTCTAAGGATCCTTCTTCTTTGAATATTCACAGGCCTGGTTTCATTTCCTGTACCCAGGAGTTTCAGTCTGGGCCGGGGCTCCACTCACCCCACTGCTGAGCCTGCTGGTTATCTGACCCCTGCATTGCATAGGGCCCCACTCTCAGAGGGACCCGCACTTGATTTACTGCTCTGCTGTTACTGTTTTGAAACATTTAATTATTCTGGGACATGCTCTGCTAATTATGTGGCCAGTGCTACCATGTGCCTTTGATCTACTGCTGTGAGGTGAGGCAGGAGCACAACATGGCTGGTGGGAGGTCCCCCAGGTTGTTGGGTGCCAGGACCAAGGGCCCTTGCTGGACCCCTCTGAGAACTCCTAGTCCCTGCTATCACCAACACCACCCTCCCAATGCCTCCCCAGACTCAGCAATTCCAGAAAGATAACCTTGGCATTCCTGAACTTCCTTTTCCTCTTTCCTTCAGAAACTGATCAAATAGTCAAGCGTAAAGGCCAAAACCGTGGAATTCTGATATAGACCAGGATTTCCGAAGATACGAGCCATGGACTGACATGCAGATCACAGCCCCACCCCAGATGTAGAATCCTACAGAGGTCCTAAAATCTGCAGTTGAACAAACTAAACAAAACAGTATTCTGACTGAGTTAAAACTTAAGAACTACTGATTTAAACTAATGACCCAGAGGAGTTCAGGATGATGACTTGATGGGGGCATTGATGCTGCCTGCACTGGGGGGTGGGGAGAAGGAGGGAAGCCAGGGAGAGATTAACTACTCAGCCACAGGCTCCTTGTCCTTCATGTCTCAGCTCAAATGTCCACCCCAGGAAGCCTTCCCTGACTCCAGCACACAGTGAGCTGAGACCCTGCTCCAAGCTCCCTCAACTCCTGACCTTAGCAGAGCACCTGTCACACCTTCTTATCATTGGTGACTGTCACTACTGCTAGACTGCATGCACCATGGAGGCCAGGAATGGGGACTCTCTTGATCTCCATGGTATCTGCAACACCTAGCACAAGATGTAGCACAAATAAGATGCTCGACAAATACTTGTTCAATGAATGAATGAAGAGAGTTTGGACGTGTAGGGTCAAGGGAATCTTTCAGTCCTAAGAATCTGACACTTACCTTGCAGTGAAGGCTGGTTACTGCCTCTTGCCTGAGGAGACCCTATAGAGGGCTAGCACTATAATTCCCCTCCCCTGGCTGATCTTAAAGTGATGGAAAAAAGACTGACAGGGAAAATTTAGACTAAGGTGTTAAAGGCTAACATACTATTTCACCCTTCAATATTGGTTGTGATTTCCAAAATGCTATTTGCTAACCCCACTGAGCATCTCACTGGGAAGATCCAAGCCATTGAGGAAAGAAAACAAGCAAAAGAGATTTAAGGGTTAAAGAAACCCTCTTTTGATATTTCACATCATCCCAACAAACTTCTCTGCTGCAGGAGCTGAAGACTTCAGCCACTACAGGTGGACTAACCCCAGTGACCCCTATCTCCATGAGAGCAAGCAGATACAATAATGGGAGATGATGGGTGAAGATCAATGCCTTAACCCCAAAGAATGGCTTTAATGGTGGACTTGTAGGTTGTCAGCACTTAGGTGGGACACATCTGTAGGAAGAGGAGAAGAAAAGGAAACTCAATGAGGTGATTTGCTTGATAACTTACAGAGAGACCAGCAAGCCAGATAGGAACAACTAGGACCAATGAGGAAGTTACAAGAGGTTCATTTCTGCTTAAGAGAAGCAAGAATTTTCTAACAATAAATGCTGTCCAGCAACGAAACTGTGTATCTTTGGGGGGAACTTTCTTTCATCAGGGAAGTGTAAGTATAGAACTCCTGTTAGAGATGCTGGACAAGGAGTCTAGTTGGACTAGATAAATGATTTTCAAGCCATAGGTCACAATGCTTTCATGGGGCATGAAATCAATGTAGTGGACCTAAAACAGCAATTTTTTAAATGGAAAAGATAGAAGAGAGAGGAAAGAAAAGAATGAAAGGAGGAGAAGGGAAAAGTTAGAAGATAGAATAGGAGGTGAGGGGAGGAGAGATAAAAGAAGAGGAATTATGTGAGTTTATCCCACATAGGAAAGGCAAGAACTGTTCACCAAAACTTTTCTCTCTGTGTGTGTGTGTGTGGGCATGCGCACACACACTGGGTGGCAATATAAAGTATATTACTAACTGTGGGTGATAGTCAAAAAGATTGAACACCTCAGGAAGTTGATCTCTAAGATCCTTCAAACTTAGCAGTTATGTGACATGAGGTCCTTAGGTTTTATGTATCAAATTATGAGAATAGGATTCTGAGATTCATTTATTTCTTTTTTTATTCATTTACTCCACATTTATTTAATACCTATTTTAAGCCATACTGGGTGCTAGGGGCAAAGAGATACATTAGAATCAGTTCCTGCCCTCCACTTAAGAGATGGAGATGAACATTTACACAGATCATTATAATACAGTGTAGTATATGCTTCAGTAAGCATTTGGCTAAGATTTATACACCTTTCACCCAGCCCCCTGTGCGAACTGATTTTCTTATCTCCATTTTACAGATGGGGAAAAAAAAAATCAAAGCTCAAATGGTCACACAAAGGGTGAATCCAGGTCCACCCAGCAGAACCAGAATTTGAACCTAAGACCACCAGGAGAGCCTGAATTTCTAACCGCTGGGCTCCACTGGGGTGTGAAGGGCAGGTGGATGGGATATGGAGGCTCAGAGAAGGAAGGCTGACTGCAGCAGCTAGGGGTGGGGTGGGGAAGAGGCCAGGGAAGGCTTCATAGCCAAGGGATCCTTGAGCTATGTCTTGAAGGAAGAAGACTTGGATGGCTTGACAAGGGGGCAAAGCAGAAGCCGCTCAGAGAACAGCAAAATGTGTGCGATGTAGAGCAGGCAGACCTGATGTGAACTTCCGTTCCAGCTTTTACTATCCGTGTGACCCTGGATAAGTCGCCTAACCCCTCTAAACCTCCATTTCTTCATGCATTAGATGGGAGTTATTATGAAACGAGAGATTACGCACCTAATGCATCTAGCATTAGCACAGTGCCTGGAAAATAATAGAAGCCTCATGCTAATTACAACCTATTTATGACAGTTTGCCACTTATTAGCTGAGTAACCTTGAGCAAATTGCTAACCTCTCTGTGCCTCACTTCCCTCATCTTTACAATGGGAATCATAATAGCAGTATCACATATAGTTATGAAAATAAAATTAATACACCTGACATGCTTAGAAGAGTATGAGGCAAAAATCATGTGGATGATAGAGGTAGGTCACTGTTAATACTTCTATGTGCTACACACCGTGCAGAGAGTTTTACCACTTTATTTATTAATTAGGTTAACAAATGATCATCGAAGGTTTGCTAGGTTCCAGGCAATATTCAAGGTGCAGCAGAGAATACGAAGTAGGTTAGGACAAGGCTGGAACCCTGGGCGGAATTTGTTTGCTGGGGAGTGGGAGGGAAAATAGGATTTGGGTGGGAGGTGAGATAAGTGGTGAGAAATGAGGCTGGAGAGACGGAATGGGTCAGATCATAAAAATCATTTTATGTCATGTCGTCCTATAAACAGTGGTGAGTCCACGGAGATTTTCAATCTGAGGGATTTTTATTCTTAGAATTTATGATTCTCCAGTTGTAAAACTCTATGACTCTACGTGCCAAAGTCTTTATGATTCCAAGATTATAGTCCTATGATTTTGTGACTCTTAATATTTCTTACTTGCTGTAGTAGATTGATATTAAAACTCCCCACAGTGGAGACTTTTGTTTTCAACTCTGACATGCAAAGAACTCAGAAGTCATTACTCCTGACCTTACAACAAGAAAAGGCTGGATATGCTGAAAATCAGTGACTTTCCTTGAACCCATTAGGAAACTGAGGTTGCAGAGCAAACTACCACCTAAAAATCTGGAGAGTCAGGTGAGTCCAGATAGATGTGACCCCCAAGTTCTGCTTCCCTGGAGCAATGCCTAAGTCGGTCAGTGGGAATGCTTACATAGTAACTCTGATGAATTGCCAAGGCTATGTGCAGACTAGCATGAGAGGCAGAAGCGCAAGAGGGAAGACCTCACACTCTTGCAGGTTTTTCATCCAGAAAGCTCACCAAGTTCCATTAAGAAAGCTCCCCACAGGGCCCCAGCAGGGAGAGGCAAAAGACAGCTATGTGTGAAGCCCACCCAGGATCTCTTCCCTCATCTCCAGAGGCAAGGACTTCGGCAGAGGGCACTTCTGAAACTCTATCTTCGCTAGGCTAAAGGAGCTCTGCATCACTCCAGGCCTCTCCAGACTTCCTGTCCCACCTAGGGAGGAAAAAAGTGGTGGCAGGGGAGGGAGCTCTACCCCTGCAGGAAGAAGAAAAATACTTCTAAAGTCCACACTCCTGAAGCAAGAGGCCCACCAAAGATTGAGACTTAATAAGAGGATTAGGGAATTCCTCTGTCCTCCATACTCTAGCACATACCAATAAGGCTCCAATAGAGTACAGTGACTTACAGCTGCAAGACACAGACTCTCTGGGGAGCTGTACAAAGGAAAGCTCCAGAGCCAAGAGAAGAGAAAACAAGGACCTTAAAGGAATTGGAAGTCTCTGATGCTTATAGCTACAACAAGCATTAAATGCTGCCCAACTCCTAGCCAGATTAACATCAATCCTCACACTAAAGGTCTATTTACCTCAGTGTTTATTTTCTTATTCAACATGTCCAGCTTTCAGCAAAAATTTACAAAGCAAGCTGTAGAGGCTGAGCATCCCTAATCTGAAAATCTGAAATTTGAAATGCTCCAAAATCTGAAACTTTTTGAGGGCCAACATGACAACACAAGTGGGAAATTCTACACCTGATCTCATGGGATGGTCTGCAGGCAAAACACAGTCAAAACTTTGTTTCATGCACAAAATTTTAAAAATACTGTATAACTGGTTGCATTGGCATGCACCTGTAGTCCCAGCTACTTAGGAGGCTGGGGGCAGGAGGATTGCTCGAGCCCAGCAGTTCAAGTCCAGCCTGGGCAACATAGCAACACTCCATCTCTCTATATACATTATATGCTAACACACACACACTCACACACAGTATATGTGTGTATTTTATACACATAGTATAAAATTTACACTATAATTTTATATGCATAGTACATAATATTAGTCCGTTTTCATGCCGCTGATAAAGACATACATAAGACTGGGCAATTTACAAAAGAAAGAGGTTTAATTGTACTTACAGTTCCACGTGAAGCCTCACAATCATGGTGGAAGGCAAGGAGGAGCAAGTCACATCTTACATGGATGGCAGCAGGCAGAGAGAGCTTGTGCAGGAAAACTCCCCTTGTTAAAACCATCAGATCTCATGAGATTTATTCATTATCATGAGAACAGCATGGGAAAAAACTGCCCCCATAATTCAATTACCTCCTACTAGGTCCCTCCCACAACACATGGGAATTCAAGATGAGATTTGGTGGGGGGACACAGCCAAACCATATCATATAGTATAAAATTATCTTCAGGTTATGTGTGTAAGGTATGTATGAAACATAAATGAATTTTGTGTTTAGACTTGGGTCCTACCTCCAAGATATCTCATTATGTATATGCAGACATGCCCAAAAAAAAAAAAAAAAAAAAACTCTAGGACACTTCTGGTCCTAAATATTTTAGGTAAGACATACTTAATCTGTGTTATTTCTCCAAGGCTGCTGTAACAAATTAGGACAGGCTGGGTGACTAAAAACAACAGAATTTTATTCTGTTAATGTTCTGGAGACCAGAAATCCAAAATCAGAATCACTGGGCTAATACCAAGGTGTCAGCAGGGCTGTGTTCCCTCTTAAGGCTCTATAAGGAAGAATCTCTTCCTTGCCTCTCCCAGCTTCTAGTAGCTGCTGGCATTCCTTGGTTTGTAGCCAAATCACTCCAACCTCCTTCTCTCTGGTCATGTCACCTCCTCCTCTTCTGTGTATCAAATCTCCCTCTGTCACCCTCTTATAAGGAGACATGTAGAAAGAAGTACAAAGTAGGAGGACTCACACTCTCAATTTCAAAACTTACGATAAAGCTATAGTAATTAACACAGTATGATAATGACATAAGGTTATATAAACCAATATATAGACATATAGACCAGTGCAATAGAATTGAAAGTCCAGAAATAAACCCATAAAATATATGGCCAATTGTTTTATGATCAGCGTGTTAAATCCAGTCAGTGTAGAAAGAATAGTCTCTTCAACAGGTTGTGCTGCAACAACAGGATTTCCATGAACAAAAGAAATGAAGTTGGGTTCCTACATCACTCCGTATGTAAAAATTGGCTCAAAATAAATTAGAGCCTGAATGTAAAAGCTAAAATCATAAAATTGTTAGAAAAAAGCATAGATGTAAGCCTTCACAACCTTGGGTTTGGCAGCGGTTGCAAAAGCATGAGCAATAAAAGAAAAAATTAATTAAAATTAAAAACTTTTGTGCATCCAATGTTATTATCAAGAGAGTGAAAAGACAACGCATGCAATGGGAGAAAATATCTGCAAATTATATATCAATAATATAATTATTAGAATATATTAAGAGCTCCTACAACTCAACAATGAAAGAGACAAACAACCCAATTAAAAAATGGGGAGAGGACTTGAATAAGCATTTCCCCGGAGAAGATACACAAATGTCCAATAAGCACAAGAAAATATGCTCAACGTCATTAGTCATTGAGGAAATACAAAATCAGAACCACTTCATACCTAAGAGGATGGCTATTTACAAATAACAACTAAAAAAGGAAAAAAAAAAGTGTTGGCAATGATGTGGAGAGATTGGAACCCTTGTTCATTGATGGTGAGAATGTAAAAGGGTGCGGTCACTGTAGAAAAGTTTTCTAGTTTCTCAAAAAGCTAAACATAGAATTGCCATATGATCCAGCAATTCCACTCCTAGCTTTATAGTGCAAAGAACTGAAAACAAGGACTATGATACTTGCCTGCCAATGTTCATTGCAACATTCTTCACAATAGCCAAAAGATGGAACACAAATCAAGTGTCCATCAACAGAAAAATGACTAAACAAAATGTGGTACATACATATAATAAAATATTATTCAGCCATAGAAAAGAATAAAATTCTGACAGATGCTGCAAAAGGATCAATCTTGTAAACATTATTATGTTAAGTGAAATAAGGTTGATGTAAAAGGACAAAAAGTGTATGAGTCCACTTATATGAAATCCACTTTGTGCATCTGCTTTGTTAAACAGTTTGGTGATTCTTTGATATGTTAAATATACAGCTACCATATGACTCAACAATTCCACTTTTAGGTATTTACCTAAGGGATTTGAAACATATATCCACACAAAAACTCAATGTTCATAGCAGACTTGTTCATCAGAGCCAAAAGATGAAAATAACCCTAATGTCCATCAACTGTATAAAAAAACAAAATGGGATGATGCAATAAAATATGACATCATACAATGGAATATTATCCAGTTATAAAAAGGAATGAAGTAGTGATACATGGCCACAGTGGCATGCAACTACAGTCCCAGCTACTTAGGAGGCTGGGGCAGGAGGATTGCTTGGACGAACATGGATGAACTCTGAAAACATTACACTAAGTGAAAAAAGCCAGACATAATATACATCATATGATTGCATTTATATGAAATGTCCAGAACAGGAAAATTCATAGAGACATAAAGTAGATTGGTGGTTGCCAGGGTCTCCGGGAAGGGGAAATGGGAAGTAACTGCTAAAGGGTATGGATTTCTTCATGGAGTAATTATAAGTTTCTGGAATTCGTGTTGATAATTTCACATCTTTTTTTTTTCTTTCTTTTTTGAGATGGAGTCTTGCTCTGTTGCCCAGGCTGGAGTGCAGTGGCATGATCTCAGCTCACTGCAACCTCTGACTCCTGGCTTCAAGCAATTGATTCTCTTGCCTCAGCCTCCTGAGTAACTGAGACTACAAGGCACCCACCACTAAGCCTGGCTAATTTTTGTATTTTTAGTAGAGATGGGGTTTCACCATATTGGTCAGGCCCCAAGTGATCCACCTGCCTTGGCCTCCCAAAGTTCTGGGATTACAAGCATGAGCTGCCATGCCCAGCAATAATTTCACATCTTTGTGAATATACTAATCAGCACAGAACTGTATACTTGGAAAGGGTGAATTTTATGGTATGTGAACTATGTCTCAATTTTTTAAGTAAGGGAATAGAGGAAGATACACTATACTCACACTAATCAAAAGGATACTGGAGTAGCTATTAATATATTCATTTTAGACAAAGCAGACTTTAGAATAAGAAAGAGTATCAGAACTAATGAGGTCATTCTATAATTATAAAGGAGTCAATTCTCCAAGAAGTCATAATCATCTTAAGCTTCTAACAAGTGTCAAAATTCATGACATGAAACAGACAGAACTAAAAAGAGAAATAGGCAAATCCACAATTAACGGTTGGAGACTTCAATACCCCTCCTTCAGTAATTAATAGATCAAAGAGGCAGAAAATCAGTAAAGATACAGATGACCTGTACAGCACTATTAATTAATTTGATCTAATTAACATTTATAGAGTATTTCATCCAATAACAGCGGAACGCACATTCTTCTCAAACACTCATGGAATGTTCACCAAGACAGACCACATTCAGGACCATCACATGCACCTTCACAAATTAAAAAGAATAGAAATCATACAAATTATGTTCTCAGATCACAAAGGAATTAAACTAGAAATCAAAAATAAAGATAGCTGACTATAGTAGGAAATTAAACAGTGCACTTTTCAATAAACCATGGGTCAAAAAAGAAGTCTCAAGAGAAATCAGAAAATACTTTGAACTAAATGAAAATAAAAAGTATAAAACTTTGGGTTATTTGGCTAATGTAGTGCATAAAAGGAAATTTGTAGCATTCAATGTGTGTCAGAAAAGAAGAAATTCCAAAATCAGTAGCCTAAACTTCTACCTTAGTAAACTAAAGAACAGAAAGCTAAATTTGAGACAATAGGAGAAAGAAAATAATAAAAATTACAGCAGAAATCAGTGAAATGAAAAACGGAAAAACAATAAAGAAAATAAATAAAAGCCAAAAGCTAGTTCTTTATAAATAGGAATAAAATTGATAAGTCCCTAACCAGGCTAACCAAGGAAAAGCAAGTGAGAAGACACAAATTACTAACACTGAGAAAAAAAGAGGGGTCATTACTATTGATCCCACAGAAACTGAAAAGATGATCAGGGGATACTATGGACAACCCTATTCCCATAAATTTGATAATTTAGATCAAATTAGCCAATTCCTTGAAAGACACAAACTACCAAAACTTACTTAAGGAGAACCAGAGAAAACTTAGATTGTTCTATGCCTAGTAAACCAATTCATTTAGTAGTTAAAATCCATCTATAAAAGGAAATACCAGAACAATATGGTTTCATTGATGAAATCTGCCAAACATTTAAGGAAGAAGTAATACCGATTTTATATAATATCTTCCAGAAAATAAAAGAGAAAGGAACACTTTCCAACTCATTTTATGAGGTTAGAATTACTCTAATGCCAAAATCAGATAAAGACATTAAAGAAAAAAAGAGCTACAAATATCTCTCATAGACATAACTGTAAAAATCCTTAATAAAATATCAGCAAATTGAATCCAGCAATATTTAAAAAGGATAATAATATATCACAATTAATGAGGTTCATTCCAGGAAGAGAAGGCCGGTTCAATATTTATAAATCAATCAATGTAATACATCATATTAATAGACTAAATAACAAAAGCATATGATCGCATCAATATACACAGAAAAAGCATTTGACAAAGTGCATTGCTCACTCAAGATTTTAAAACTCTAAAAATATTAAGAATACAAGGGAAATTTCTTAACCTAATAAGGATATATACAAGAAACCAATATGTAGCATCATATTTAATGTAAAAGAATGAATGTTTTCCTAATAAAATTGAGAAAAAGGTAAGAATGCTCTCCCACACCATTTCTCTTCACCATCATACTGGAAGTCCTAGATACTGCTAGGAAATGAAATAAATGGTATACAGTTTGAAAAGGAAGGAACAAAACTGTCTTTATTCGTGTATGATGTGGCTGTCTACACAGAAAATCCCAAAGATCTACCAAACAAACAAAAGAAAAACTTCTGGAACAAATAAGATAATTTAGCAAGGTCAGAGGACACAAGACTAATATACAAAAGTCAATTACCTTCTTCTATGCCAGTAATAAACAAATAGAATTGTAAATTTAATAAACTAAATACCTTTTGAAATAGCATCCCCCAAGATGAAGTACTGAGGTATAAATCAAACAAAATATATAGAGCACCTGTATGTAGAAAACGAAAAAACAAAAACAAAAGAAATCAAAGATCTAAATCATGGAGAGAATGAAGAGACAACTATGGAGTGGAAGAAAATTCTGCATTTATAAACTATACATCTCATAAGGGGTTAATATTCAAAATGTGTTAAGAAACTCAAACAACTAAATAGCCTGGCCAACATGACAAAACCCCATCTCTACGAAAAATGTCCAAGAATTAGCCAGGCATGGTGGTACACGCTTGTAATCCCAGCTACATGGGAAGCTGACTCACGAGAATCATTTGAAGCCTGGAGGTGGAGGTTGAAGTGAGCAGAGATCGTGCCACTGCACTCCAGCCTGGGCGACTGAGCGAGATTGTCTAAAAAAAAAAATTTTTTTTTTTTTTTTCACATGGGATGGCAAAGTACAGCCAACACTATTCTGAAAAACAACCAAGTTGGAGGACTCACACTGCCCAATTTTAAGACTTACTATAAAACTACAGTAATCAAAGACAGTGTGGTCAAAAAAACAGACACATAGATCAATGGAACAGAATGGAAGGCCCAGAAAGATAACCACACAAATACAGTCAACTCATTTTTGACAAAGATGCTGGAACAATTAGATGTTTATAGACAAAAAAAAAAAAAAAAAAATCCTTAACATAGGCCTTATACCTTACATGAAAATTAATATGAAGTCAAAATAGATCATAGACTTAATGTAAAACACAAAACAATAAAACTGCTAGAAGAAAGCATAGGAGAAATCTACTTGACTTTGGGTCTGGTGACAAGTTTTTAGATACAATACCAAAAACATAATTTTAAAAAATTGATAGTTGTACTTTATTAAACTTTTGCTCTATAAAAGGCACTGTTGGCCAGGTGTGGTAGTTCAGACCTGCAATCCCAGCACTTTGGGAGGCTGAAGCATGCGCATGATCACTTGAAGTCAGGAGTTCGAGACCAGCCTGGCTAACATGGTAAAACCCCAACTCTACTAAAAAAAATACAAAAATTAGCTGGGCGTGGTAGCACGTGCCTGTAGACCCAGCTACTCAGGAGGCTGAGGCAGGAGAATCACTTGCACCCGGGAGGTGGAGGCTGCAGCGAGACGAGATCCCACCATTGCACTCCAGCCTGGGTGACAGAGTGAGGCTCCGTCTTAAGAAAAAACAAAGGCACCGTTAAGAGGATGAAAAGAGCAGCCAGGCATTGACTGTGGTGTCTCACGCCTATAATCCCAATGCTTTTGGAGGCTGAGGTGGAAGGATTGCTTGCATTCAGGTGTTAAAGACCAGCCTGCGCAACATAGCAAGACCCCACCTCTTAAAAAAAAAATTAGCTGGGCATTGTAGAATACCTGTAGTCCCACCTATTCAGGAGACCGTGGTAGGAGGATTGTTTGAGCCCAAGAGTTTGAGGCTACAGTGAGCTATGATTATGCCACAGCATTCCAGACTGGGTGACAGAACGAGACCCTGTCACTAAAAAGAAAAAACAAAAAGAGGATGAAAAGACAAGACACAGGATGGGAGTAAATATTTGCAAATCACGTAGCTAATGAAAGATTGTATTAGGGCTTCTCAGAGAATCAGAATTTTTAAGTTCAAAGGCCAGGGGTCTGAGGGGAGGGTACCAGCTATTATAGGACCCAGAGTTTGAAGAGCTAAGAACCAGGAGAACTCTGATGTCGAAGAAGAAAAGATGGATGCTCAGCTCAAGGAAAGAGAGAGAATTTGCACCCTCTCTGCCTTTCTGATCTATTCAGACCCCCATGGATTAGATAATGTCCATCTACATCACTGAGGGCAACGCTCTTTACCTAGAGTACTGATTCAAATGCTAATCTCATCTGGAAATGATCCCACAGACACACCAAGAAATAGTTTTACCAGCCATCTGGGCATCCCTTGTGACAACCCAGAGAAGTTGACACATAAAATTAACCATCCCAAAGATCATATCCAGAATATGCAAACAGTGTCTAAAACTCAACAAGAAGAAAACAAACATCTGAATTTAAAAATGGGCAAAACATATGAACAGACATCTCACCAAAGAAGGTATACAAATGGCAAATAAGCATATGAAAAAATGATCATTTGTCATTATAGAAATGCAAATTAAAACAACTACTACATACCTATTAAAATAGCTAAATTGCAACCAACTGGCAATACCAGTGCTGATGAAGATGCAGAGCAACAGAACTGTCACTCATTGCTAGCGGGAATGAAAAATGGTACTTTGGAAGCACACTTTGGAAGTTTGGCAGTTTCTTATAAAGTTAAACATAGATTTACCATACAATCTAGAAATTACGCCCCTAGGTATTTACTCAACCAATAAGAAATCTTATGTCTACACAAAAACCTGCACCCAATGTTTACAGCAGCTTTATTCACAGTAAAGTCAGATGCAACTAAGATGTCCTTTAATAGGTGAATGGATAAACAAACGGTGCAACAGTCATACTATGGAACATTATTCGGAGATAAAAGGAACAAACTGTTAATTCACACAGCAATATGGATGACTCTTAAGTGCATATTGCTAAATGAAATAAACCAGTTTCCAAATGTTTTATATATGTATATATCTATACATACATATACACATACCTACACATATATATACATATATGATAATTCCGTTTATATGATTTCTTTAAAAAAGCAAATGATAGAGATGCGAAATAGGTCAGTGGTTGCCAGAGGACTGAGAAGGAGACAGGTGGCTAAGTAAAGCACAGTGTATATTTTAGAGCCATGAAACTATTCTGTGTGGTACTGTAGTGATTGATATATCTGCTAAGGGCTTGTTATCCAGAACGTATAAAGAGGTCCTACACTATCCATTTGTCACTATGCATTTGTCAAAACCATAGAATTATACAGCACAAAAAGTAAACCTTTGCCAGGCGCAGTGGCTCACGCCTGTAATCCCAGCACTTTGGGAGGCCAAGGCAAGCGGATCACCTGAGGTCGGGAGTTCAAGACCAGCCCGACCAACATGGAGAAATCCCGTCTCTAGTAAAAATACAAAATTAGCTGGGCATGGTGGCGCATGCCTGTAATCCCAGCTACTCGGGAGACTGAGTAGGAGAATCGCTTGAACCCGGGAGGCGGAGGTTGCGGTGAGCCAAGGTTGCACCATTGCACAATCTTGCAACAAGAGGGAATCTCCATCTCAAAAAAAAAAAAAAAAAAAAATAGTAAACCTTAATGTATGCCATTTTAAAAAATCTACTAGGAGGATGGGGAATCACAGGATAAAAAATGCAGATGATGACAAAATAATCTAATTGTATTACAAACGTATGAGAGATCTCATTGAAGGGCATGGAGACTAGAGGTGCTGACCTAAACAACTTTGGAAATGACTGGAAACAAGAAGGCTAAAGACCAAAAGAGCTGTCCATAAGCACTGCCCTCCAGTTGGTAGAGCTGAAGCTGTTTCTCACAGGGGTAGCGCTTGACAATTCTGAAACCCCAGTACAAGTGTACTAACATTGAACAATTAAGTAAATGGATGGCAGATGGTAGGAGCCAGGTTTTTCACTGCTGAAGTGGAAGGTTATAGATAAGCAAAGGGAGAAGGATAGAATGAACAGTATGAATGTGTCAGAATCAGAGATGGCAGCATGAGCTCATGTTTAACTTAATATAGATACCGATGATAGATACAGAATCATTACAGTTATATGTGTACACAGGCTAGGATACGTACACGTATTTCCTAGCCCTGCTCCCTGGCAGTGGGTCCCCAGTAGCAACATGCAAACTCACCATTCAGATCTGTTTCTAATAACATTCTCCGGTGAAAGGAACCAGGCTCCCTGGAGAAATGGCTGATTCTAAGGCTGGGAAGAAAATATGCAAGATGAGTCTGGAGCAGCTTTAGTGCCAGAAAGTAAGGAAGGGCTCAAAAACATAACAAGGCTGGGCGCGGTGGCTCAAGCCTGTAATCCCAGCACTTTGGGAGGCCGAGACGGGCGGATCACGAGGTCAGGAGATCGAGACCATCCTGGCTAACACGGTGAAACCCCGTCTCTACTAAAAAATAACAAAAAAAACTAGCCGGGCCATGTGGCGGACGCCTGTAGTCCCAGCTACTCGGGAGGCTGAGGCAGGAGAATGGCGTGAACCCGGGAGGCGGAGCTTGCAGTGAGCTGAGATCCGGCCACTGCACTCCAGCCTGGGCGACAGAGCAAGACTCCGTCTCAAAAAAAAAAAAAAAAAACATAACAAAAAATTATGACAAAGGGACACAGGAGCCAATAGAGAGAGCTCCCAGGCGCCAAAACTGGAACAATTTAAAGCAACAATATAAATAACATAGTATTGGATTACAATGAAAAGTACAAAATAAATATCCATGAGTGCACATGGATATAACAAATGACTGAATAAACAAATAGCAGAAGAATTCCAAATAACTTATTACATACTGCCCCCTTAAGGAAGTGAAGCATAACTCCCCATCCCTTAAGTGGAGGCTGTGCATAGCGGCTATTATATGAGGCTATTCTCATTATTAGATTGGGGTTATTATCAGACTGGTTTGGGGGAGGAAAACCACAGAGGTACAGCGTCATTCTCAACAAGTTATATCGAGAAAATATACTATCAATATCAGTATCACTTAATGTTAACCTTGATCACCTGGTTATTTGATCAGTCTTCTGTTGAAATTATTGTTAATTGTTATTGTTAATTATTATTGTTGTTAATTATTTGATCAGTCTTCTGTTGCTGAGCCTTGAGGCTTGAGGTAACGTCTGTCAGGTAATGGCAAAGGTAATGTTTATCAAGTTTTTTCAACATAATGCTAACTATAATATTATAAATATATTTTTAAATGACTGCAGTGCTTCAGGGCCCTTGCATCATACTCTGAATGTGACTTTGCCGCTCCTCCCTGGGAGAAGTGATTTCTATTTCCCCATCTCTTGAATCTAGGATGGCTTGTGACGTGCTTGGACCAATAGAATGTAATGGATGTAAATTCACACCAGTTATAGTCTCAGGAGGCACTGCATGTAGCCAGACGTTGAGGGACACATAGCCTGAACACCTCTCTAACCCTAGCTGATAGCTAGTCGACTACTGTGATTTAGGCCAGACATGTGATTTAGGCCATTCCAAATACACCAGCCCCAGCAGACTCACCCTCTCTGATCCAAGACACAAGGAGCAAATGCAAAGTTAGCTGAGCTTGGCCCAGATCAGCAGTGCTACCCAGCTGACCCACATGAGCAATACGAAAAGCTTTCTGTTTAAAGCCACTGAATTTTGGAGTGGTTTGTTATACCGCAATAGCTATGTGCCTCACTGGCACCTAGGCATAACAATGCATGTAGGTGGTTATTTGTCGTAACACACTGTGATTAGAGAAGATTAGGAGCAGCCTCAAGGCTCAGCAATAGAACACTGATCAAATAATTACAGGAGAGCCAAACAATGGAATATTATGCAGCTGTTCAAAAGAATGAGGCAGCCCCATGTGAATCAACATGGAACAAACTCCATGATGCATTTTTAAGCGAAGCAGCAAGAGGCAGAAGAGTATATAGGGCAAGCTACTATTGATCCTTTAAAATAATTGTATTTGCATAGACTATCTCCGGGAGGGTACACAGAAACCTGTAACAATGGCTGTCTCTAGGAAGGGGAACTGGGTGCCTGGGGAACAAGAGTGGAAGCGAGACTTCCTTTTCAGGCTATCTTCTTTTTATCTTTTGAATCGTGTAAATGTGTTATCTATTCAAAAATAAACAAAACCAGAATGTAAAAACTCCTATGCCTTTCAAATTCAGAGAGCCTTATTATTCTCTTTCCAAGACTCCCAAGATCCACCGGGACGAAAAAACAGCAGTCAGGGAACCATTCCGATTTTCTCTGCTCTCTCCCCGACAGTCCCCACCCGCGCAGAGTGAAGCTGATTTCTCTGGTAAACCTTGTTTGTGAGCTTCGCCCAGGCGACACTACCTCGCCTGCCACTGGAGGGCAGCGCGAGGCTTCCTTCCTGGGGAGGAATTGCGGAGAGACGGTGGTCGGCCCTGAATAGCAGGCTGGCTCCTACATGAAAGGCTCTGGCTTTCCGTTTTTGTTTGCATCTTTGTTTGCTTTCTTTCTTTCTTCTTTTCTTTTCTTTTCTTTTTTTTTGGAAAAAAAAAAAAAAAAGAACAAAAAATGGTCTCTACCCAAGAACCCCATTCCAGGCAGTAGATTCGCCAGCCATTGCTTGTGCGTCTTCGCCAAGAGAGGGGGAGATGCGCCGGCGCTCCTTACCGCTCACATCTACCCGGCTGGATAAAACCATTTGGGGAACTTGCCCTTCAGGCTGCTGAAGACTTGCTGCTTCACAAGTCTTACTTGTGAAGACCCGGAGGGTTTGCCTTTGACCCCGCCTGTGACCTTAAGAAAACCCCTTTCTACCCTGCGCCTGTCCCACAGCTGGAAGTGATAATTTTAAGGATGAATTAAACACTTGATTTGTGACACTGCGGAACTAAGCACTTTCTGGACTGTGTTATGCCCCATTTTACAGATGAGGAAGCTGAGGCCTCCAGAGGCGGAGTAACTTGCCCGTGGTTACACAGCTAGTCAGTGGCGGGCAGGATTTGAATCCAGGGTTCCCCGCTTCCTAATCCTCTGCTTTTACGACTTAACTTACCCTGCCTCCAAGGGCTGCTGGGGAAAACGAGGGTTTCAAAGGAGAAGCGGCTAAGGAAAAGCTCTGGAAAGGGCCAAAGGAGAAGCGGCTAAGGAAAAGCTTTGGAAAGGGCCAACGGAGCGGATATTCAGGGAGCCTCTCTGCGAGCCACGCGCCGGCACGCCTCTGGGAAGCCCGCCTCCCCCTGCAGATAGGCGTTGTGACATTCTTGCGTCCCTGTCGAACATGCGAAGAGACCGAGGCCCAGAGTGGCGCAGGGCGAGCCCGGAGGCTGCGCCCCAGTGCTGAAGGAGCCACTGCCGCCGCTTCTTCCGCTCCGCTGCAATCCGCACGCAGGCGCCGGCTCCCCGAGGCCCCGGGCGCACTAGCCGCACGCCTGGGTAAAAGGTCCGGATGAGTCTGCAGAAGCGCGCCCACGCCCGAGACGGCCGTTTCCGCCGGCCTGGGAAGGGGGCAGAGAAGGGGGTCGCTCGGGCCGCAGCGTCCCAGTCCCCGCCGGCCGAGCCGTGTCTTGGGCCAGTCTCCACACTTCGCTTCTTTCCCACCTGGGGAAGGGGGCGCAGCGGTAGGGCACTGGAGCGCACGATGCACCCCGCCAACGGGTCCTTTCTGCAAACGGGGTTCCTGTTTTCATGCAAATGCCTTTGTTAGCGCACCGGGAACCAGGAGGACGAAACTGCAGCTGACGCGGGCTGCGCGCCGCTTTTCCGCCTTCGCTTGATTCGGCCTGAACGACTAAAACGCGCCGCGCCAGGAACAAAAACACCGGCGCCGCGGAAACCCGCAGTAGCGGCGCGAGAAGTGCGGCTCGGTTGGGGTCCGCGAGAAGCGGTGCACGCGGCGGCTCACGCGGCGGGGCTGGTGCCCGGAGGCCTTCACACCGCATCACCGAGGGCAAGGAACCTCCAACTCTCCCTCAGTTTCTCCACCTGCATTGGGATGTCCTATATAAGGAGTGCCCGCTCCTTGCTGTAATTATTTTGTCCAAGCACTGTGGGAGGCAGCGTTGAGGAGGCTGTTGTGGGGAGTTTGCCTGTCAGAGAGAAGAGGGAAGTAAACAAGAAACATACAGACAAAATAATTTCAAATAGCAACAAGTGTTGATATCATAGCAAACACCACTGCAACGCTTGTGCCAGGCTCTGCTCTATGCTATATGCACATTAGGTCATGTAATCCTCACTCCCTTGCACAGATAAGAAAATGCAGGTTGAATAATCTATTCAAGGGAAATAGGAAGTTGAACAATATGTGGAGAAACAGGTTGAACAGTATGTGGGGAACTAGGTTGAACAATAGCCTCAAGTGTGCAGTAGGTAGGCTGGGCACTTGAGAATATTGGGCCCAGCAGGGGTTCGACCCAGCCAGTCCAGCCCCAAGTGGAAGCTTTTGCACACTCCGTTACACCACTTTTGGCTGTACTAGGAAGGAAATAAAGTGGTGACACGCTCAAGAGAGAGTTGGGGCTAGATAGGAGCTGCTCCTAGAAGGATGTCAATGGCCATCTCTATGCAAGGGAGTGTCTAAGCTGAGGCCTGCACAATAAGAGGAACTAGCCTTGCAAAGAGCTGGGCACGTCCAGCAGAGAAAACAGCAAGCGCAAAGGCCTTGAGGTGGAAGAGTACCTGTGGGGTTTCATGAACATAAGGATGGAACTCAGTGAGCAGCAATAAGAAGGAGAGGAGATGGTCAGGAGCTGAGGGTAGCAGGCTTTGCAGGTCTCAGCAAGGAGCTGGACTTTCATTCTAGGTGTGATGGGAAGTTTTGTTGTTATGGCCACTGAAGGAATTGGGTGGATGGAGTTCGACTAGAGGGTGGATGCCCTTCCTGCCCTACCAGCCTTGAGTTCAAGGAGGAAGTTGATTACTCAGGCCTTAAGCATGCCCCTCCTCATCTGGCCTCCTGGCTTCTAGGAGATTCCTGAGGACATTCACCAAGTCTCCAACATTACCTGATGTCAGATCAGGTAAGCCCTCATCTTACAGATAGGGCTGAGACTGAGGCCCCGACTTCAGGGATGTGTCTTCACCTTTGAGTAGGAGAAGCAAGGGTGGTATCTGCTTCATCTACTCATGTACCTGCAGCACCTAGCACAGGCTGACCAGCCCATCCTTGGACCCAGGCAAGCAGAGCTGTGCCCTGGCCAGCCTCCAGCTGCGTACGTCCCCATAGGCTAGAGAGTCTGCAGTGCCAAGGGGATATACCCATCCAAGTCTTTGCTCCTTGTCTAGAGTACTACAGATTCCTAGGATTCCAGAGCTCCCTACCTAAAAGTCCCAAACCTGCTGCCAGGCCTCTTCCTGGTCTATTGTCTGGAGGCAGAACACTAAACCCAGGGTGTAGCCAAGGGGCACTGCTGAGTATGGGGTGTGGATGGAGCTTGGACCTGCAGCCTGGTATGTCTACACACATGCAGGTGAGGTGTGCACGGTACAGGATGGAGCTGGGGATGAGAAGGGAAGGTGGCAGGTTATAGGCTGGGAAATGAGCAACCAGGGGATGGGGCTGGCTCTCCCCAGCACCACCACATGTCAGTGCAAGTATCTAAGAAGTCTGTTTCCAAATCGATCCTGGCCTTTCAGGCTGCTGAGAAGTTATACTTATTGAGGAGAAGGATAGAACATTTAAGAGAAGGTATTGGTTTGATTTATAACTTTTAAATATTTAGATTTAAGGGTGAGTGGCCACCAGCCTCCACCAATATCAGGAGTGTGTTTGGCCTAGACCCTAGGAGATATTCAATATTTATCAAATAGATGGATTAATCTCATTTAATTTAATCCTCACACAGACTCAATGGAGGGAAATCACGTCGTCTGTATTTTATTGATGAGGAAACTAAGGCTTAGAGATTTAATGACTGACCCTATTTGTCAAGTTAGAAATTTGTCTTGCAGAGCTGAGAGCCTCAAGCCCTAACGTGTCTGATTCCAAAATCCATTGCAATTGGTTCATGATAAGTTCACACCCATTATGACCACATTAAATATATTATAACTGTTTGATTATGTCACTCACTGATCTTCGGGGACATGAGCACTGTTTATATTACATGAAAAAGGCCTTCTCTTCTTCATTCTTACTCTACCTCTCAGGCACCTTTGGGAAGTAATAAGACAGGAGCTAACACTCCATTTAACAAATGGAAAACTGAGGACTGAGCAATAGCCCGAGGTGTTAACAAGGCTTAAATAGGGAATTTTTTTTTTTTTTTTTTTTTTTTTTTTTTTTTTTTTAATATAGCAAGAAATCTGGAGGTAGCTAGGAAAGGGCTGGTGTAATTTTTGCAACATTTTCAGCAAACAACTTCTACCTCTTGGTCTGTTCTGGCTATTTATTGCTGCAGCATAACAAACGGCCCCCAAACAACCACCATTGTATTGTCTATGGTTTTGTGAGTCAGAAATTTGGGCAGGGCTCAGCTGGGTGATCCTTCAGTGATCCATGGAGCACTGACTAGAGTCATTCAGTGATACTCAGGTGCTGATTGGGCTACGCTGGAGAATCAAGATGGTTTCACTTAGATGCCTGATGCTTTCGTGGGGATGGCTGGAACACTGAGCTCAGCTGGGTCCCTCTGCCTCTCCATGGAATCCCAGGGCTTCTCCAGGTGGCTGTCTCCAGCAGGGTAGTTTGACCTTTTTCATGGCAGCTCATGGCTCCCAGAGGCCATAGCAGAAACTGCCAGTCCTCCTAGAGGTTAGGCCTGGAATGGGTGTGGCATTATTTCCACCATACTCTATTGGTCAAAGAAGTCACAGGTCAGCCCAGATTTAAGTACAGGGGAAACTGACTCCTCCTCTCAAAGGGAGGAGGATCAAAGAATCCACAGCCATCTTTAACTCATCACATGGTCCGAGCTACTTGAGATGTAGTCATCATGTCTCAAATTCCAGACAGTGTGGAGGACGGGTGGAGGAAGGTGTTTACCCTCCCTTTTAAGACATTTTCTAGAAGTCACACACAACATTTTCCACTGGCCAGAACTTACATGGGCATACCTAGGATATGGAAGGGAAACTGGAAACTGTAATCTTTATTTCAGGAGGCATGCCATGTACTCCGATGAAAATTAGGGATTTTGTTGACTAAGGAAGAAGGGGAGCATAGGTATTGAGGACAACTAAAATCTGTTCCATGGTTAGGTGTTTTTTTTTTTTTTTTTCTTTGCTACCAACAGCCAAACACTATTCCTAGCAGAGATGTTTCAATACTAGTCTTCTCCTTCCTAACACATCCTCCACTCTGTCATCAAAATAATCTTTCCTTTTTTATTATTTGTTATGTTCCTATACCGTATATCTTTTAATCATTCCTATGCCAACAGCAAGTGTCCGAATTGTTTTGTGTTGTGTGGAACAATAATGGCCACACACCAGGCACTGTGTCAAGCACTAAACGAACATATCTCACTTGATCTCCACAGTATCCCACTGAGGGAGGATCACAGATGAGGAAGCAGAAACCCAGACAGGTTAAACGACTTGCTCCGGGCCACACAGTGCGTAGGTGCAAGGCTGAGATTCAAACTCTCGACTGTCAGATTCCAGAGCTGTGCTGTGAAATCCATACATATGAAGCTCAGGGACTGTTTACTGATGACAGTGCCAGCGCATGGGCAAGACTTGTGCCTGGTATGTGAAGGTTACAGGCGACAAGTGTGAGCCAAGAGCCTGCAGATGCTCCCTTCCCGCTGTGATCCTTCAGTAGGGAAGCCTGCATCAAGCGCCAAGGCCATGCTGGCATATTTCATGAAATTAAACTGGCACCAGGAATTCATATCATTCTATTTCCTTTACACCCTGACTGGACCCCAAGTCTGGAGGAGGCTTTGCAGAACTGGCTACATTGCTAAGCAGGGCATAGGTCCAGGTAAATGAGGCACCTTTCCGCTCCAGTTCCAAGCTTCTCTGTTCTGACCCCAGTCTTTCGTGCCTTCTTCTCACCCCTCTTCGAGGACATGCAGTGACTCCCTGTTCCTCTCAAGTTCAGTTTTGCCTTTCTCCAAATGCTCCTTGTAAGGACTGGGGAAGAGACAGTTCCATCCTTTTGGTGAATTTCAGTTTCTGCATCTGTCACATGGGAAGAAATAATCCCTGCTTTGCTAAGTAATTGAAATGTTGAGGACCACACGGGACAAGGAACAGGAATGGCCTTTGTAGGCCAGAGCAGGTGAGGGGCACAGTCCCACTGGAGCAGAGTGGTATTTAGAAGACTAGGCATTATCTCCTTGGAAGGCAGAAAGATCTGGCGTAGGGGGTGGGGTTGTGGGATATCAGGGAGTGCCCTACACCTTCTGGGGGGCCTCCTGCCCACAGTCTTGCAGAGGAAGTGGCCCAGGGTGAGCGTTTACATATAGTTGCCCTGCTGGGGTAGGGGGGAGGGCACAGTGAGACCACCGGTTCTGAAACCAGACAAACCTGTGTTTGAGTGTCCCAGCTTCATCTTGTACTAGCTGAAGGACCTTTGGATAAGTCACATCACTTCTGCCTCCACTTTCACAGCTATAAGGTGGGGCTGAAAAAAGAACCTATCTCATTGGGATTTTATAAGGAATCAAATGAGAATGCGCACCTTTAAAGCACCTCATTTAGCGCAGAAGAACTGTTCAGCCAATAGTCGTAAGAGTGACTGGTATTTTTTGAGCCCTGATTAAATTATATGCCATAAGAGTCTTCTTGATTAGTTTATATACTGCTCACCACAATGCTAAGATGTAGTTAACATTATTATTTCCCACTTGTAGATGTAGAGATGGCGATGCAGTTAGGCTGAACAAGCTGCCCAAGGTCATAGTAAGTGGTGGAGGCTGGGCTTGAACCGGAACCCAGTCTGTCTGATGCAGTCTACATAGCCATGCTGTTATTATTACTGTTGACATTACTGTTGTTGACCTTGAATTCTTACCCGATATCTCCACACTTCCACAACACCTGATGGGGGCAGGAAGAGCCACTTGACCCAAAGACTGCCAAAATAGAGGCTGAGCAGCCTATGATACAGCCTGGGACAGAAGTTCCACCCAGCAGGGCTGAGCCCAATTAACTAAACTCATCAGCAGTGATGGTGGCTGCCAGTTTGAATTGGACCACAAAGAGCTGGGATAATGCCTACAAGCTGAAAGACCCTAAAAGATGACATAATTCAAACAAATGTAAAGGCACAGGGGCAATGAGTAAGCCAAAATTCCAAGACAGACAAGGGGGAGGAGAAGTTTGACAAACCTCTGCTCCTGAGATGACTATGAACTAACTCAGTCCCAGAGCACTGGGTCCTGAATGATGTTCCAGTAGCTAGATTGTATTCTGTGATGTGTGGTCAAAATTCCTGCCTTCCAGTCCCTGCATGTAGCTTTACAACAACCCTCCATGGCTCAAGTTAGGAGAGAGGCTCTGCTCTTTTCAACCAAAATTAGGCTAGCTCAGCTCTCCCATTTATCTTTAGGGTAAATGCTAAGAATTGGAAGTGGTGAATGGAGAGGGAGGTAGGATCAGGACATCCCTCCATCAACCCCAGGTGACGGGGCCCAGAAGACATGGCCTGGCCCAGTTCCTATTATATCAGAACCTTAGTCCACATCTCACCGTCTACAATCACACCCTTAGTGATCTCACTCAGTGTCTGGGGTGACTCTGGGCCAGGCGTCTCCCCTGCACTCCAGCCTCATGTCCAGCTACTAACTCCACAGCTCCATCTGTGTTACGCAGGCATGTCACATCTCACCCGTCCAAAATGGAACTCCTGATTGTGCCTCCAAAACCCACCCCTTCTGCAGGATTTTCATATCAGGAAATGCCAACTCTATAATTCTAGTTGCTTAGATCAAATACCTTGGAGTCAGCCCTGATTGTCCTGAGTCATATTCCAACATTCTTGCAGTCCACAAATTCCATTGGCTCTTCCTTCTAAACGTATCCATGCCCTCCATGACCACCCTAGTCTGACCCACTATTGTCTGTCACCTGGGGTAACACAACAGCCTCCTCTTGCCTCTGGCCTGCCTTCTACAACTTGTTCTGAACTCAGCAGAGATGTCCTGTTAAAACCTAAGCTAGAGCTTGCAATCCTCTTGCTCAAAACCCGTCACCCATCACTGCCCTTCTCACTCAAAGGAAAAACAAAGGCTTCCTAAGTCACACAGTCCGACCTCCTCAGTTTCCCCTACAGACCTGCCTCCCCGACCTCACCTCCCTGCACTCTCCCCAGCCCTTCCTCTATTCCAACCACTCAAGGGTGCTCACCGCTCCTGGAAGGAGAACTCCCACCCATGGGCCTTTGCGTCTGCTGTGCCCTCTGCCTGGAGTGCCCCTCCGGCACGGCTCCCTCTCTCACTTGTGTGGGTCTGCAGAGACGCCTTTCCTGGGTACCTCATTAAAAATTACCACCCTCCCCAGTCTCTTTCCCTGCTTTAACTTTCTCTGTAGCACTTAACACCATCTATTGACATGCGGTAGATTTGACTTACTGTTTCTTGTCATCTCCCACACTGGGATGTAAGCTACGTCGAGGGAAGCACCTTCTTCCATCAGATGTATCCCCCTTACCTAGAACACGACGTCTGACGCATAGTAGGTGCTCAGCAAACCTTTGTCAAAAGAACAAAGAAGCACACATAAGAGGACTTCCTGGAGCCATCCCTACTCAGTTCTCACGCCCCCAGCAGCCACCCTCTGAGTGTTCCAAGCCCTCGACTAGTCCCCTCACTTCTTTGATCCTATTCAGGGGAAATCAGCCTCAGGCCCTGTCCAAAAACAGGAGAACTAAGGAGAAACTAGTCATGGAGGAATTAGTCCAAATAGGTGGGGATTTCTTTTTAATTAGAACTATTTTTTTTTCCCTTAATACAAAAGGACTTGTGTCCCAGTTGCTGGCTTTTCTGTCAAAGCTTGTCCAGGCTGAGAGCTGGGGCTCTGTGTTCCCACCAAGGATCTACTGTCAGAATCACTGGGGAGTGGCGTGGGCTTCACAGAAGGAAGGTTCTGGGACAGCGGGCCACATGGCCTCCCTGGGACAGGCACACACCTGGAAACCCCACAAATGGGAAGGACTCCATGTGGGTGACAGGTGAGGCTGGTAACAAGCATGTAGGGTCGCTGTACTGTTCTCTCCACTTTCTGCAGTTTGAGAATTTTCTTTAGAGAGAGAGAAAAAAAGCAATTTTCCCTGAAGTTCTCTTTTCCCAACACATGCCCAGAGGATTTCCCGTAGCCCTCCCTCCCCACTATACCCCACCCCCAACTTCTCTTTTCTCCTTCCCTCTGAGTGGAGGAGAGAGACGTTCTGCTCTGCTTACTAGCTGCCTATTTGCATCTGGGGACACTTACAAACCTTTGATGCCTGTTTGTTCCCCCACTTCCCAAGATTTGCGTCCAGATGGCCTGGTGAGGTGGTGCTGGGCACTGATTGATGCTAAATGCTCCCTGGGTGATCCTGGCACTTGCCAGAGTTGAGCAACTACCTTGTTACCCCAGCCCCAGCCCCGACTCTTTGCCACACTTAGGAACCTCCTGTTAATAGGGTCCAGCCTCCTTAGAAGACAGTTTAACAACATATTTTGTTACCTGAGCCCATCTTTGGGGTCCACCACAGCTGCCTAAGTGACTTGAGGAGATATTTCTTCCAAACCCAGACAAAGCGCCTCATTCACCACCAGCACTCCTAGTGGATGACATCCTCCCCGTTACCTTATGCAACGCGGGTTCACTGTGACCATTTGGAAAGTGCAGAGAAGCACACAGGAGCTGGCCACAGCCCACTTCAAGCCCAGGAATTTGTGAACAGAAAGGAGCCATTGTTTCCAGTCACTTGAAGGGAACAGCTCAAAAACACATTCAAAGGGCCCTGATGATAATGAATATGCTAATATGATTTCCACTGGGCGCCTGTGCTACCTCCAAAAAACCCTTTCTGACCTTCCTCATGGATTCAAAGCTTTCATTGAAGTCGACAGGGGATTTGGGTTAAAATAACATGAAAGTTTTCACTGAAATGGACAAAACTGGGAGTTGTGAATTAAGTGTGAGTTTCACCTTGGTGCTGACACCCCCGACCTTGAAGGGGAAACACACAGATTGTGAATGGACCTTCTGGACCTTCTAGCTGTTGCCTTTGGGTGGGCAGAGCTAGCAAGCACTAAGGGTCCCTTTTGCATGACAAGTGAGCTCTGGAGGCCTGGGTTTAAATCCCAGCTCTGACACTTACTAGCTGGGTGACCTTGAGAATGGCAAATCATTTCTCTGATTGAGCCTCAATTTCTCCATCTGTAAAATGGTTTGGATAATACTTCCCTTGCAGCATTGCTTCCAAGAGTAAATAAGTCTGTATGTGGGAGGGGTTAGGGAAGTGGAAAACATCTTGGAGCTCCTCACCGTCTCACCCAGTCGGAGACCCAGCAAGGGTGTGAACACCTCCAGCCTCCCATATCCCAGACGCTCTTTCCTTCATTCAGCGTATATTTACGAAGCATTTCCTGGGTGCCAGGTACTGTTTTGGGGCTGGGGATTCAGCTGTGAACAAAACAGATGAACTCGGCCTTCAGTGGAGCTGCCATTGTAGTGGGAAGCACAGACATTAAACACATGAATAGGTAAATAAGTAAGTGGGCCGGCCGTGGTGGCTCATGCCTGTAATCCCGCCTGTAATCCTGACACTTTGGGAGGCTGAGGGGGGTGGATCACCTGAGGTCAGCAGTTCGAGACCAGCCTAATCAACATGGTGAAACCCCATCTCTACTAAAAATACAAGGGCGTGGTGGCACATGCCACCAGCTACTCGAGAGGCTGAGGCGTGAGAATCGCCTGAACCTGGGAGGCGGAGGTTGCAGTGAGCTGAGATCACACTACTGCACTCCAGCCTGGTGACAGATCAAGACTCTGTCAGAAGAAGAAGGAGAACGAGAAGGAGAAGGAGAAATAAGTGCTATGGAGAGGAAAAACAAAGTCCTAAATGAAAAGAGCAGAGCTTTAGAATTAGAGCTGAATTCAAATCCCAGCTTGCTCTTTGCTGGCTGTGTAATGCCTGGGAAAGAGATTTTATCTTCCTGACACTCTTCTGCTACATTTTTTTGTGAGACCCACTGATGATTCACCCACCCATTGAACAAATATTTATAGAACTCTGGGCCGGGCACGGTGGCTCATGCCTGTAATCCCAGCCCTTCGGGAGGCTGATGCAGGTGGGTCACTGAGGTCAGGAGTTGGATTCCAGCCTGGCCAACATGGTGAAATCCCATCTCTACTGAAAATAACCAAAAAAAAAAACAAGAAAGAAAGAAAGAAAAGAAAAGAAATAGCTGGGCATGATGGCACGCACCCGTAATCCCAGCTATTCCAGAGGCTGCAACAGGACAATCGCTTGAACCCAGGAGACAGAGGTTGTACTGAGCCGAGATTGTGCCACTGCACTCCAGCTTGGGCAACCGAGCCAGACTCTGTCTCAAAAAAGAAAAAAGGAACTCTGTCCTGTGTCAAGCATTGTTTTGACTGCTGGGGAGGCCACAATGAATGAAACGAAAATCCTTGCCCTTGAAAGTAAAATCTAAAAGAAAGAAACAGACAATTAACAAATATACGTGTATCAGGTGATAAAAAAAAAAAAGCAAGAGAAGGAGGTCAGAATGTGGAGGACATTATTTCAGGGAGTGGTGGTCAGGGAAGGCCTTTCTAGGGAGCTGACAGTTAAGTGAAGCTCTGAAGGATGCTGGGGAGTTAGCCATGTGGGTGTCTGGAGGAAGAACGTTCCCAGTTGGAGGAGACATCAAGGGCAAAGGCCCTGAGGTAGGACAGTGCGTGGCTGTTGGGAGGATTAGGGAATTGGAGGCAAAGTCTAAGATGCACCCAGCATAGCCCCTGGCTCTGAGTGGGGGTTCAATCAATAGCAGTTATTATTTGTACCCATTTTATGAAAAATGCAAGAGAAGTCATTTTCCATTATTATAAAAGTTCTTGAAGTCTTTGTGGATTGATGATTTTTTTATTCCTTTATTCATTTTTCTGAATAAGAACCAGCAAGTCCAACCCCCAAGTCCACCTGCCAGCCCACCTCTGTGCCTCCAGTCTGAATCCAGCAGAAATGTTTGACATGCAGTGGTGCTGGAGGGAGGGGGTGTGTAATTAATGATGGTTATTAAATAATAATGCCAGCATCTTGAAGTTCTTTCCTCTCCACAGCCTCACAAATTAGATGCCTTGGAAATGTTGTGCCCGTCGCCAAGATGCACCTCCATCTGGGGTGTAAGCAACATCTGCTAAACAGCTGCATCTTGTTTAAGAGCTGGTACTTAATTCAATTATTCAGCTCTGATAGGGGCAGGCCGAGCCGAGCAGGAAGGGGCAGGCCCACTCATGGGCATATGCTGCTCTGTGTCTTCCCAAGTTGACCCAAACTCCTCTCCCATCAGCATCCCCACTCACAACTGTTGATTCAACCAACATAGACATCTATACATTTCCAGAACAGGCCATGCTCACTCATGCTACCTCCTTGCTTTCTACTCAAGCTGTGTGCCCCTGCCAGGAACACTCTTCTGCTGCCTGTCCAACTCCTGTGTCCTTCAAAAGGCCCAACTCAAATATCAGCATCTCCTCCAGGACAAAGCATAGGGAATTACCTCCCATGAGCTTTCTCAGTGCTTATGCATTCCTCAACTGGAGCATTCATAACATTACATTGCAATTTTGTGTGCCCTGCTGTTTTGTAAGCCCCTTAGGCTGGGAACCATGTTTATTTCATTCTTGTTCAGCATTGTACCTGACTCCCTATAGACACAATGTGTTTAGTTAATGGATGGATGGATGGGTGGATGGGTGGGTGGGTGGATGGGTGAGTGGGTGGATGGATGGGTGAGTGGGTGGATGGATGGGTGGGTGGATGGGTGGGTGGGTGGATTGATGGATGGATGAATGGGTGGATGGATGGGCAGGTGGGTGAATGGATGGATGGATGAAGAGATAGAAGAATGGAAGAAAAGAGGGAAGAACAAAGTGGTAGACAAACAGATGGACCCACTGCCACCATCTAAATCCAACCACCATCATTTCTCACTGAAACACTGGGGACTCTCACTGGTCTTTCAGTTTCCACTCTTGCCACCAGTAGTCTCTTCTACTCAAAGCACTTAGGAATCTTTTGAATATGGAGTTATATCATGTCACTCCCCTGTTAAAATCTTTCCAGTGGCTTCCATATTCCTAACCCTGACCTCCAAACCCCTATAGGACACAGCCCCTGCTTATCCCTCTGATACCGTCTCCTCTCTGTCCTATGCTCTGAATACTTGGGGAACCTGCCAAGCTCTCTCTCACCTCAGGACCTTTGAATCTGCTCTTCCCCTTTGCCTGGGACTCACTTCCCTGGATTTCTGTCAACCTAGTATCTTCTTAAGTCTTCCAGTCTAGCTCTGATGCCACATCCTCAAAGAGACCCTTCTTTACTGTGCCAGTTAAAATAGCCACCATTGTGATCCTTAAAGGCAAAGGGGCCTGATCCAAACACCAATGCTTTGGCTGCTGAAACCCAACAGGCTCCCCAGAGCGTCATCCTCAGCTGGGGTGGTGACGCAGACCTCCCCCAAGTGCCCACCTACAAGCCTCCCTTCCCTGGGTGCTCACTCCTCCTCTCCATCAACTAAAGATCTTTCATGAATGGGCTTGTCTGGAACTGCCGCAATTAAACTATCAGAGCAACATTGGACCATTTGTTTACTATGGCACTTAGAGCTGGAATGGCTTGTTGTTTTGACTGTTTCTATTTTCAGCTCTATTTCCTAGGGGTAGTGGGGAGAGGGTAGGCAATGAATCCTGTTCTATTCAAGCAAAAAGATGCATCAGTGAAGCCTAGAATTTCAGAGTCACAGAATTCTAGCATCATTGTCATGGAATATGAGAGCAGTGAAAATCTATAATTTTAGTTATAGGTTCCTAGATTCACGAGATTCTAGAATCTTACTCAACGAAATTAGAATCTTAGAGTCAGACAAATTTAGACTCAAAGTCCTAGAGTGATGGACTCTGAGGAGACTCTCACTTTGTCGGCTCCATATCTCTTTCCCAGAAGATCTCTGGGTACCTTATCCACAACGTGCCCCCACACTGACCCACAGCCTGTCACTCTCTATTGTTTTAACTTTTCTTTATGGCACTGATCACCACCTGATATTTGATCTATTTCTCTGCTTATTTGCTTATTGCCTGTCTCCCTCACATGTGAGATTGAGGTCAGGAACTTTGCTTTGTTCACCGTTTAGAACAGTACTCAGAACAACGCCTGGCATGAAGTAAGGGCTAAAAAGAGAAGTGCCCATTCATCCAACAAATATTTATTGCATCCCTACTTCATGTTGGTGCCTCAGAGATGATCTTCTCTCAGGACGGGAAGCAGGTCTCATTTTGCATGCCAAATGCAATTGGCAGTAGATACCCAGAGCACGGTGTTGAAAAGACTTCTTGGGGTTCATCCAAGCTCTGTGGGGAAGGGCAATTGATGAGCAATGTCTGGCATGGACTCAGCCATGGGAAAAAGTGGCCATCTCCGCTCTGGCCTCCAACCCTGCACTGAAAAAAACTGAGGTCCAGAAGAAGATACAGTGGACATGCGTGGGATGCATAGCCAGAGTTAGAACCCCATCTTCAGTCTCCCCTCAGTGTTGGTTCCTGAGCCCAAGCCTCTCTCAAGCACCTGTGTGTGCCCTTCCTTCCCCATCAGCCCTTAGGCTCTCCCTCCCCTGATGCCTTCCTGGGATGAAGGGGCTGCTGGAGTCCCTGGCCCTGAACCCCAGCCTGGGAACCCAATTCTGGAACACTGCCTGAATGCACAAGCCAGTTATTTTTAAAAATCCAAAAAGAAAAGGAAGAAAGAGAAAGCTCACTGCTTCAGTCTCCGCACCAGCCCTGGCTGAGAGAATAGAGACTTGAAAGGAACAAAGGGTTTCCTCAAACACAGCAGATCAAGGGCTTGGCTTATGTGGTAACCGGTAACCGAACACCGCGCTTTGTGACAAATCCTTCAGAAGGCAGCAGCCTCTGTTCCCTCCGCAGCCTTGGCAGGAGGAGGCGGAGGAGTAGGGGACACCCTTCCCCATCACCCCCCAGCCCCAGTTGGGCTGCTTACAATCATGGACTTCGAGAACCCCTGACTGTTAGGACCTCAAAGGCCCTCACAGAGCATGGAGTCCAACCTGCTCTGGGTCAGCCAGGCAGGCAGAAGCCCTGGACAGGCTCAAGGTCACACTTTCGTCCTCCCCGGGTTCTCTTTCAAGGAGGTGGAGACCAGGGAAGTGCACCCAAGCCTCCGTTTCCTCTTGAACCCATCACAGCTGCCTGAAATGCCCTCTTGGAACTCTCCCAGCCACCAAGACTTCCTACTTTTTTTCTCTCCTGTGGATTTCTTCCAAGTTGCCTGTGGGGTATGGTTTGACCCCCAGGTCTCCAGGGGTCAAACCATACCCCTGGAGGGGTACACAGCAGGGGTCTGCTAGTGGACTATGAGATCGCAGAAGGACTGCAGCCCACACTACACTCCAGGTTGGACAATAGCAGCTGACTCAGGTGCTGTGCCAAGCCCTTTACAGCAAGGCCTCCTGTAGGCACCGTAGCCACCCTACAAGGCAGATAGGTATGGTTGTCCCCATTTTCCAGACAAGAAAGCCAAGGCTCCAAAAGACTGAGTAAAGTCCCCAAGGGGGTTGGCAGAGATTGGCAGAGCTGATGCTTGAACTTGGGGTTGCCTGTCTTCTAAACCACACTCCTATTAACTGGTCTGCTCTGCCCCTCCCTCTGTGCATCAAAGGCAGGCAATGCTTCACCCCACTCTCAGGCACTGAGGAAGGCACCAGAGGGGCCGGGCTGGGAACAAGGGGCTTCCCTCCATCAGAGGGCATCGTGCTCACAAGCCACACACTTGCACCTGCATGCAGGCTGCAGAGCCCATCAGGTCTCCTCATCCACCCCTCCGTGTCAGCCTCTCTCCCCTGCCTCCTTCCTGACTTGCAATTTCTCTGGCTCTTTTCTACCCCATCTGTCAATCTGCGTTGTCTCCATTCTGTGGGCCTCTCTCTCTCTTTATCATTTTCTGCCTCTAGCTCTGTCTCGTCCCCAGCCCTCCCCATTACTCTATTCCTATGTCTTCCCTTTTTGTCTCTCTGCATCTGTGTGCTACTTTCTCTCTCCTCAGCGTGCTTCTTCTTTCTCTCTCTTTCTCTCTTCTCCCCACCTCCCCCCGCCCATATTCTGTCTCTCCTTTAATCCTCAGTATCCAGGGTTTCAGTGTCTCCCTGTCTCTTCCCGCAGCTCATCTCTCCCTCTCTATTCTTACGCATCTCTCCCTTTCTCCCTAGCATTATCTCCCTCTCCCTCTTGCTCTCTCTCTGTCTCTGCTCTATCCTCCCTTGCTTTCCCTCCTGCCTCTCTTTCTGGGTGTGTGTGGATGTGTATATGCCTTGTCTCTCTCTTTCCCTCTTTGTCTCTCTCTCTGTCTTTCTCCCTGCCCCTCTCCATCCCTCTGTCACTCTATCTCCTTCTTTTGTCCTTGTCTCTGTCTCTTTCTCCTTCTCTGTCTCTTTCTGTCTTCCTCTCTGTTTTTTGTCTCTCTCTCTGTCCCTCTGTCTCTCTTTCTCTGTCTCTTCATATCTCTCTGTATATCTCTCATCTCTGTATCTCTGTCACTGCCACTGTCTCTGTCTCCCCTTCATCCCTGTCCCTGCTTCTCCCCGTCTCTCTCTGCCTGTCTCTCTAGCCTTCTTCACCTTCCCCTTGCCACCTTTCCTGGAGTAGCTCCTCTGTCACACCCCCACACTGACACACAATATTCCAGCAAATCCCAGCTTAGCTGTAGTGGGGAGCAAGGAGGGATTGGTCAGGGGTATTCCAAAAAGTGGATTTCAGAAGGGGGTGGGGGTTGTTATGTTAAAGGAAACTGCGCCAGCCTCGTCCTTTTCTTCCTCAGAAATGACTGGTTGCTTTCCTGGGAGGCAGAAGAAAAAGTCCCTGAATAGAGATTTGAAGCAGTAAGCTCAGATTCCTTCTTTTTAATATTTATAAAGAGAGAAAGGGGATAATTTCAGGAAGATCATTTCAAGGCGAAAACCCACATATTTTCAATAGAATTATTCCAAAAGCCCCTTTCCGGCTCATTGGAGTGTATAATTTTGTAAGTTAAAGACACCGGGCCTGGTTTCCAAGTTCCCTAAAATGACGCAGCTAAGTAAGAGCCAGAAGGAAGTGAGATGAGAAGAAGAGGGGGAGGGTAGCAGAGGAGAGGGACAAGCTTGTCCCAGGGCTGAGGCCAAAGAGAGAGCAGCAACTGGCATACCTGCCCCGCCTCCCCTCCTTCACCTGTCTTCTCAACAAGCCAGCCAAACTCAGGGCAATACACGCTGTCAAATACCTGTTCCCAATCCTGAGACCTCTCTCCAGGTCCAGACCTATAGAGCCAAGTGCCGGTGCAGGTGGCCCATGGGTTCTTCAGGCAAGGTGTGTTCAGAGCTGTCCCCACCCCCGCCATCTTCCTCCCCAAACCACCTCCATCCTTGACCTCTTTTCAACCACCCCATTGCCCAAGCTGGCATCTGGGAGTCACGCTTGGGTCCTCCCTCACCCCTGCCCCTTCTAGTTAGTTGCCAAGTCCTGTTGATTCTACCCCCTTCATACCTGTGGGATCTCCTTACATCTGCATTTTCACTGCCCAAAGTGGGCCTCCACACCCCTGGCCTAGACCACAGAGAGGCTCCAGCAGGTCTCTGGGCCTCTTGCCTATGTTCAAGCTGATGGAGTGACCTTCACATCGTCCAGCTCTGAGGATGGCCCTCTCTTTCTCAGAAACAGTCATAGCCCCCTGCCCCTGTCACCTCAAGGTGAAGGCCAGTTTCCCCCACCCTGGCATCCGTGATCTAGCTACAACCTCATTTCCTTGTACCCACCATCCCATCACAAGTTCTCCACTGTGGCCAAAATGAGTCACTCTCTTCTGCCTACCCGAAAGGAATAAGAATCATTTTTCGACTTCTAAGCCCTGGCTGTGGCTCCTCTCTTCTCCTGGAATGTCTTGGCCTGTGTTGCTCCCACCCAACCTTAAGGTCCAGCTCAAATGGTCCTCGTGGTCCTCCTGGTCACAGGTTATCTTTCCTTCTCTTTGACCCATGACATTTCACTTTAGACAAGAGGTAGGCTGTGTGGCCTGAGAACAGGTGAGGTCCGTGGCTAAATAAGGAACAGGAAGTGGAGATCACTCTCTGACATCCTCCCAAACCAAATCAAGTGAGATTCTGTGGTTCTGCTGGGTGCCTAAAATTGTCACCAGGGTCCCCAGATAATACTTACTCTTATCACAGTAAATAGAAATGTCATTGCAAAAATCAGTGATTGATTACTCACTGTGAGCCAGGCGCCTTGCTAAGTGCTCTTCACGTGTTATCTCACACAGTTCACAATAACCAGTGTGGTGAGGACTATCATCACCCCAGTGGTACCGATGAGGAAACTGAGACTCAGAGAGGGGGAGTGGCCAGCACAGCATCACTCTGTGAGCCAGAAAGCTCAGGACTCTGACCAGGCCAGCCCAACTATGGAATCCTTGAGTTTAACCTCAAACACACTGAAAATGCTGACATCTGAGTATTAGCAGGAACTGGGTGATGCAGTCCCTGACTCATCTCCCCCAAAGGAGGACCACACGCTGTGAGGCAATGGCCACAGCCCTTCCTTGGGCCCAGCTTCCCCATCTTCTCAAGGTCCAGTTCCTGTCTGAAAAACCTTTCAGAGGCTGGTTCTGAAATCCCAGAGACACAGTTTGTCTTCCTTTTCCTGGGGGAAAGGCTCATCTGGGAGAGGCAGAGCTCAGAACTTCAAAGGAAGCCACAGGGACAAAAATGTCCCTCCTGCCTCTTGTCCCAGCACCAGTCTTGGTTTGACTTGGCCAAGAATGTTCCCTGGTCCACCTCTGAAAGTCTGCAGGGATGCTGCCAGCTGTTCCCACTAAATTCTGCTTCCTCTGACCCCTGCTAAGAACTGACCCTTAATTCCCAGACTGTAGCTTCATCTCTCGCCAGGGCATCTACACCAGCCTCTTCACTGGTCTCCCTGCTCCCACTCTAGGCCTTACCTGCAATGCAGCCTTGTCATTTTAAACAAAAATCACAAGGTCTCTTTAGTTCTTAAAGCCCTCCGTGGGCTCTCATCACAGAATACAGGTCGAGCTACTCATCCCAGCCCCCAGGCCCTGTGTGCTCTGATCCCCAGGCCTCCCTGGGCTCTGGCCACACCATCCTTCCAATAGGGCCTAGAACAAACCAGGTTCCTCTTCACCTCAAGGTCTTTGCTTTTGTGCTTTCCTGAATTGCTTTCCTGGCTTTTTCCTTCCTCTCTTTCAGTTCAAAAATCATACCTTCCCCAAGGCCTTTTCTGATCCCAATTATCCCTGCTACCTTCCTCCCTGCAGACATTCACACCAGTGATGCTGTTCATTTCCCTGTAATGTGCAGTTAGATATTTGAGTGCTTCTAATGTACCGTCCACTGGAGGAGTGACAGCTGCAAAATTGCAGACTAGGAAGCTGCAAGCTGTCATTCACCCCATGGAAGCATCAAGAAAACAACCAGAGACTGGCTTAGAACTAATATAGGAGCTCTGGAAAACAGTCAAAGGTTTACAGCATCCAGGTGAACACCTAATCAAGAAAAAGCCACCTTCAAACAGTAGAAAAAGTTTTGTGGCATTTTTACTCCCTTTGGCTAATCCCCTCCCTGGCAGAGCAGCCCATTTCCCTCCCTTGAGCCAGAGGGAGCAAGCCTGCCTTACTGGCAACACTCTGGTCTGAGGCCTGCCTGGAGGACAGCTCTCTGTTTTATCTAACTAAAATATCAGGTAGAGGGAAGCTAAGGGCACTGTTGGTGGAAGCTGCAGGGAGACTATAGACCCATAGATGACTGGGGTAAGAGATTGTGGGTGGACACACACAATAGACCATCTGTGGCCCTAAGGAGAAGCTGAGTGCTGGGGTAAGATTCTTTGAAAAAGTAAGACATTCAAAAGCAGCTGTACATATGGAAGAATTGAGTAAGCCACATTTAGGAGCAGGCAAGATTCATTCTCAGAAAAGACCTGAGAAGACCTGAAGCTTTCAACTTGGTGAAGGACTGTGTAACACAAAGCCAGTTTGCAAAGCCTGGGAGAGGAAGCTGTTTTTTCACATGTCCAGTTTTCAACAACAACAACAAAACATAACATAGAAGTAGAAACCATGGCTCATTCAAAGAAATAAAATAAACTGATGGGAACTATCCCTAAGGAAGCCCAGACATTGGACTTACTAGATAAAGACTTTGAAACAACCGTCTCAAAAATGCTCAAAGAGCTAAAGAAAACCACGGAAAAATAACTAAAGGAAATCAGAAAAATGATATGTGAACCAAATTATAATATCAACAAAGAGATAGAAATTATAAAAAGGAACCAAATATAAATTATGGAGCTGAAAAATACAGTAACCGAAATGAAAAATTCACTAGAAGAGTTCAACAGTACATTGAGAGAAAACAAATAACAAAATTGCAAAAGTAAGTTCCTAATTACCAGTAATTAGTTTAAATGTAAATGGATTAAACTAACTAGTCAAAAGGCATAAATTGACAGGATGAATTTTTTTAAATATCCAACTATATGTTGTCTACAAAAGACTCATTTTAGATATACATAGATCGAATGTGAAAACGAAAAAATATATTGCATACAAACAGTAATCAAACAAGATCTGAGATGGCTATCCTAATGCCACACAAAATAGACTTTAAGTCAAATATGTTTACAAGAGGCAAAGAACATTATATACTGACAAAAGTGTCAATTCATCAATAAGATATAACAATTACATACATATATGCACCAAATAGCAGAGTTCTAATGTATTATTCACCCTACTCCCCAAATGTTATTCCATGAGAGCAAGAACTGGATCTGGCTTGCTCACTGCTTTGCTCTCACACCAGCCATTTATTACTAACACACATTTGCTCAATTTCCACTATCCCCACTAGGTAACCACAGTGAAAGTGGACAGGTAGGGTCTGGGAATTGTCACCAAGCTTCAGGCAGGAGCTTGAATCTTGAAGCTTCAGACAGGAGCTTGAACCTGACCATCTTCAGCTATCCCAGCTGTCGCCTCCAAAAATTTGACATCTTTTCCTTGCCATCCATGGTCCAACCGTGAAGATAGGAGTGAAGGTGCTTAGAAATTGTGATCAACTCTAGTCTCCCCAGCCAAGCACTTCAGGGCTTGTGGCTGCATATCAGGGAATCCAGGGGACCAAGGGAGGTGGGTAGGTACACCATTGGAGTTGTTCAGGCCAGTGTTACCCATGAGCACCCTGAAGCCCAGAGAGGGCAGGGAACCAGCTGAAAGTCACACAACAAGCTAATGGCAGAGCTACTGACTGCTCACCACCTCCTGTTTCTTTAAGTTGCCTTGGCAACTGCCTCAGGGACTGCCCATAGCATGCAATTTCTCTAAGTTATCTCTTCCGCCCCTCCATTTCCCCTTTCATTTCTCCTTTTGTTCATGTTATTTTTTGTTCTCCATCCCTATACCACACCAGGTCTCTCATGGCCTTTCCTGGATTTATGAGTTAGACCATCTCATTTGACCCCCACAATGACCCTGTGAAAGAAGTACCTTTTAAAGCCCCATTTTCCAGATGAGATAACTGAATCTCTGAGATAGAAAGAGGTCAGCCAGTGATGCCATGTGGGCCTAGAACCCTGCCCAGCCTCTTTACTCCAGGTTTCAAGGCCTTCTCTGCCCTCAAAAGTATCAAGAGATTTATTTAAGCAAAAAACATCATGTTCACTATGAGCTTCTTAAGGAAGCCTTCTTCCAATCACCAAGACCCCTGGCTGTCTTTCTCCTGTGGATTTCCCCTTTCATTTCAGAATGACCACGATGTATGAATGTTACCCTCCAAGCTGTAGCATGCAGGAAGGCTGGGGCCCAGACCTCAAGCTGAAGGCATTAGGGTGGGTGTGGGGTGTGCCCAGTTCTAGACAACTTCAACCTCAACAAGCTCAGTGCATTTGCCACTTGATAAGTGCTGAGCTGAATGGTTTGCAGGTGTTACCTCAAGTTCATGCTCATCATGCTTAATAAGGTCAAAACCCTTACTTCATTTTGCAGTGGAAGACACAGGTTCAGAAGGGGAAGTGGGTTGTACAAGAGCACTGACAGTCTGCTGGACCTTGCTCTTAACCCCTTGTCTTGGATCATGGACCACAGGGTCTATGGGTGGTGGTGCATGCAAGCCCTGAAGATGTACAGAAGGATTTTTCCAGGTTGCCTTGGCATCACTTGTTTTTTCTTCTAGGGAGTGAGGGGCAGGGAGAGTTGAGGTGGGAAAGCCCAAGATATTTTTGCTGAAACCACCTGTTCCAGGCCTACTTCTGAGGTGCCCTGATACACATAGGGGAGGGGGAAAACAGAAGTGGTCGAGGGTCCAGTCCAAGTCAAGGGGCAAAGACGAGGGGCTCAGAACTCAGCATTCGGCCCATCAGTCAGGAATAGCAGCCTAAAACTGTGGTCAGCCAGGGGGTCTGGAGAAGGCTGGGTGGGATGGATGGGCAATGTTTCTAGAAGGAAGAAGGAGACTCTGGTTCACCCCCAGTGTGCAGGATGGAGTCATTGTGCCTTTAGGGAAGAGTGAGCAGCTGGCTGGAGGTCTATACTCCTGCCTGCTTGGTCTGGAGTTTCTCTCACCCTGGTCACTTGATCCTCTTACTTTTCCTGTCAGTGAGGAAGCTGTTTACTCCCAGAAAGTCATTCATTCCCTGATAAGATCAATCTCATTGTTAAGCAGAATTTTCACTTCCTGCCCGGGAGTTGGCGTAGGGTGAATGTCCAGCATTCAGAGCCCCATAACAGTCGGCATGAGAGAGGCCCTAGAGGCCACACTGCCCAACAGCTCCTGATGTAAAAATGGGGAAACTGAGGTCCAGAGAGAGGAAGAGCAGGGGAAGGCTCAGTGTCAGTACTGAGCCCAAATCCAGGCCCTGCCACCCCTACTCCACCCTTCCTAGGTCAGGCAGTGTTCTGCATCCCATCAAAGCACCCCACAATTTCACGTGCTCCCTTTTGATTTTAAGATTCAATGTGCAATTCTAAGAAAACTTGCTAAGAAAACATTTCAACACAATATAATATTTTAACGTAACACTAATATACTATTATAACGTTGCATTCAAATATAATGTTCTAACACAGATTAATATTCTAATTCAACATTTCAGCACAATTCTAACCAATATTCTAATCCCACACTCTGGAGCAACATACCATTCTAACACATAACATTACATAATGTCCTAATGCAATATTATAAGACATTGTACCACAACATTCCAATCTAGGCTGCTAACGCAATATGACATTTCTGTATTATTTGAATGCAATTCTAATACAACACTCTAAAATAACTTTCTAAGTTATTACTCTAATATTAAGAATTCTGGAATTTTCACCCTCTGGAATGTCCATTGGACAAGGTGATGTCGTGCCAGTTTGTGATTCGTGAGGCCAGAGCCCTTCCTAGTTCCAGGGCCCCCCGGGACCAGGTCAGGCAGGTCCAGCTGTCTAACCTTGTAGAGGGAGGGCAGGTCCTTCCCAAGGCACAGGGCAGGGACTCCTTGACCTGTGGTAGCTACCTGTCTCCTCCAAGCCACATGCTTCTGTGGGCTCTGGGCTTGGGGTAAGGGAGAAGGAGGAAGAGGCCACCCATTCTGGGCTCACTTTGAGCCTGCTGGGACAGGCAAGAATGATCCCAATATTCAGACCAGGCACTTCTTGCCAGTTTCTATTTGGGTTACTAGCGCTAAGAAAAAGAAGATAGTCAGGTCCTGAGGCAGCGCTAACTCCTTCAGGCCTGGGGGAACCACAGGACTCCTCTCAACCTTGCCTCCTTTTGTTCTCTCCCTCCCCACCCATCTGCAGCCTTCCAGCCACACCAGCTGCCTTGCTGTTCACCACATTCACCATTTCCCATCCCTGGGCCTTCATGCTTGCTGTTTCCCTGTGTCTGGACTGCTTTCCCCCAGGTTTCCAATGATCCATCTCCTCGCTTTCTTTGCCCCACTCCCTGCTGCAGTATCCCCCCACCCCAAGGGGCCCTCTAGGGTAGGGCCATCTTAAACAGCAACCCTATCACGCTGGTCCCTCTTCCTGGTATAGATTTCCTTCACCGTATGCACGTATCATGGTCTGTGCATTTTGGTGATTTGTTCGTTTGTCTCCTTTCCCCAAAACCATGGCTCTCCATGCTGTTAGGCTCTGGGATCACCTGGTTGGCTATTTAAAATCCCAGTGCCCCATTGCAGAGCCTGGTGCGGCAATGGCTCACACCTGTAACAGCAGAACTTTAGGAGGCTGAGGCAGATGAATCGCTTGAGTCCAGGAGTTTGAAACCATCCTGGACAACGTGGCGAAACCCTGTCTCTACAAAAGATAAAAATTAGCCAGGCATGATGGCGTGTCCCTGTCGTCCCAGCTACTCAGGAGGCTGAGGTGGGAGGATCGCTTGAGCCTGGGAGGTCGAGGCTGCAGTGAGCCAAGATAGGGCCAATGCAGTCACTCCAGCCTGGGCAACAAATGGAGACCCTGTCTAAGAAGAAGAAGAAGAAGAAGAAGAAGAAGAAGAAGAGGAAGAGGATGAGCAAGAGGAAGAAGAAGAGGAGGAGGAGGGGGAGGGGGAGGGGGAGGGGAGAAGAAAGAGGAGGAGAAGGAGAAGAAGATGGAGAAGAAGAAAATGCCCCATTGCAGACCAACTGAGTCAAGATAGCTGGGGTGAGGCCCAGGCATCGATAATTTTTAAGGCTCCCCAAGTGATCCCCATGTGGCGAAAGCTGAGAGCCCCTGAGCTAGAATGTTGGCTCCCTGAGGCCAGGACCTCTTCTATCTCACTTAGCCCTATCTGGCATCAGTGTCTGATGAAGAGTAGGTCCTCCACAAATATCTGTTGAATGAAAAAACCATTCAACAAAATATTTCCATTTAAACATTTTTCCACATAGCAAAAATTTTAAGCACAGAAGAGTTCCAGTGAAAGGTGAGCTTCCTCCTTTCCTAGGCTAAGTTGTCTTAAAAAGTCAAGCAGCATTGACCTGGCGGGGAGCGGGGAGGGGAGGAAAAGGGCATTCCCTGCAGAGGGCACAGCCAGTGCAATGACCTGGGGGTATGACTACGTCAGTATCTGACCCTCTCAAGTTTTTACACCTTGGAGATTCTCTCTCTCACCATCTTCCTCAGGATCTATCAGCCTGGGCCGCACATAACCTTACCAGGTGCCCTTCCAGAATGCCCACATCCCTGGAAATTCAGATTCTCTAAATTTCCTTCAAGCCTCAGTTTCCTCTTCAGTCCATGGGGATGATTATCCCGCCTCCACAGGTAGGGGTAGTTTTCTGAGCATCAAATGAGATAGTAGATACGAAGTGGTAAACTGTAAAGAGCGGTGCACTTGGCAGTTGTGTGCCCTCTCTGTGCCAGGCATGTGCCCTGTTCCTTAGAGATGCCATTTTGTTGAACCTATACCACAGCTGGAGGTGAACTATTATTGTACTATTGTGCAGACTGGGAAACAGAGGCTCAGAGAAGTGGGGTGACTTGCCCAAGGTCACCCAACCTGGAACCAAAGCCAAGTTTTTTTCATCTCCAAAGGCCACAGAAATAGCAGATTTAAGGACTCTCAGCCCCCAAGTACCAGGTCTGTTAGGTTTGAGGATTCCCAGCCCCAAGAGCACCGGTGGCCAGGACAGGGCAGACAGTCTGGTTTCACAATTTATTTCACCCCCACCCAACTGTTTGCCAAAGGGAGGGGTGGGGCGGCCAGTGGCTGGGAGCCTGGGCCGCCCAGTCACAGGGTAGACTTGTCTGCCTGCCAGCCAATCCAGGCTGCCGGAGCTGGCGTTGGAAAGGCCCTGGCCCCATCTTGCCGGGACACTCTATCTTTGTCCCTGAACACAAAAGGGGCCTTGTCTTGGCCCAGCAGTGCTGATTCCACATGCTCCTGACTGCCCCAGCCCCTCTGCCACGAGAAAGGCCCACTTTGTCGAGTCAAAAGACTAACTTGTTTCTTTTTCACCAAAACGTGTTGACTGACCTGGTTGATTTATCTTGGGAAAGTGGTGAATGAGGGAGGGGAGAGAGGTGACAGAGACAGGCACAGTCCAGAAGGCCGTGTATCCTGGCCTGACTTGGAGGTGGGCACCCAGCCCTTACCTGGGACAGAGGGATAGCCACATCCTGAATGTAATTTCAGGGGATTAGTACAGTCCTCCAACCTCATTAGTAGCAGAGATTTCACCATTAGGTATTCATTTCTTTGGCTTTACCCTTTGAAGGCAGCTAAAAATAATAACTCCCTTTGAATGGGAATGCCCTATTGTCACAAGTGAGTGAGAATTAGTTTTTCTGAGAGGTGAGTCAGAAGAGAACAGGCAGCAGGTGGGGGGGAGGGGGGCGGGAGGGCAGGCACCAGGAGCCCAGAAGGGGAGCTAGGAGAATAAGGAGGGACTACTCACAGAGCAAGTGAGATTACCTGAGGGAGGAAACAAAAGCAGACTTCCCTTTGGTAATTTTTCCTCAAGATCAGGCCTTCTCCCTCCACATCCAGCAACACCATTGCTTAGTCTTCTTCCTTCCTTCCTTCCTTCCTTCCTTCCTTCCTTCCTTCCTTCCTTCCTTCCCTTCCTTCCTTTCCTTCCCTTCCTTTACTTCCTGCCTGCCTTCCTTCCCTCCCTCCCTCCTTCCTTCCTTCCCCTCTCCCTCTTTCCCTCCATCTCTCTTTCTTCCCTCTTTCCCTCCTTCCTCCCTCTCTTCCTCCCTCCTTCCTCCCTGCCTTTCTCCTTTCTTTCCTTTCTTTCTTCCTTCTTTCTTCTTTACTCCATTCAAGAAATATTTCTGGCCAGGCACAGTGGCTCATGCCTGTAATTTCAGCACTTTGGGAGGCCAAGGCAAGAGGATCACTTGAGCCCAGGAGTGCAAGACCAGCCTGAGCAACATTGCGAGACCCTGTCTCAACAAAAAAAATAACAATTTTTAAAAAGCGAGGGGCAGTGGCGTGCACCTGTAGTCCCAGCTACTTAGGAGGCTGAAGCATAAGGATCCTTTGAGCCCAGGAGTTTGAGGCTGCAGTGAGCTATGATT